>NC_090937.1:191841964-192466964 GCF_040938575.1 Ambystoma mexicanum
CACTTTGCTTTACATGATGGAAGATTTTGCTTGCCTTAGTTTTCCCTTAGACTTCCTCCGTCGGGTTCACATAGCCATCTTTAAAAAAGTTAATGAGTTCCTGACACAGTTCATGATTTGCTTCCTCTGATCAGAAAGCGTGGTTTCCCTTCTCGTAGTTTTCTTTCGGCATCCCTCTGTCGGGTTAACACTTGCCTTATTCCATAGTATTCTCAATCTTATGAGAAAGCGGGATTCTTTTCTCCTAGCTTTCTCTCGGCATCCCTCTGTCGGGTTCACAAATGCCTTAGCTTTCTCTTGGCAATGGGTCAGAGACTTTCGAGTGTACAAGGGATTTGATGTGACCCTTGTAGGACCACTCAACACCTCATGCTGCCCTTTCCTAGGGCCTTCTGGTACTTTTAGTTTAAATACAAAAGGGGGCCAGCAAGAGTCCTTCGAATGAGCACTCCTGTGGCGCCTGGCCACTAGCAGCTGGTCCTTCTCTGGGCTTTCCCAAAAGTTCAAACATATTTAAACATACACAAGTTCTTTGTTCCCAAGTTCTTGTGTTCATGTAATATTGGCACTTACAACCTTGGGCTTAACACAGTTAATTTTCCTATCAGCTTCCTTGGACTCACCAACTGTGCTGAGTATGCTGGCTTGGCTTGCTTCTGGAGTTAAGTACCACTGAAGCCAGCGTGCCTCTCTGCCTGTGTTATCAATGCGGGAGGTTCCAGTGCACCTTCAACATCTGTCACTCCTCATTTCAGCCGTACTTCCCTGTCTTCTATTTCCCTTTTTGGAGGCTTTGCGGGTCTGAGTTGAAAAGGGCAAGGGCAGTTCTCCCCTTCGTCGTCCCTCCAGGTCTCGCAGCTTTTATCCTCTGCTCGCACTGCAGGTTCGGTGTAGCTGTTTCTTTGTGCGTTCGGCCTTGCTCGTAGTGTGCTCTCTGTCTCAGCTTTTTATCCCTATGGGGAAGAGATAGGGCCGTCAGGTGTGTGTAGCTATTGTCAATTTTCTGACTCTGCCTGACCCTTGTGTCAGTACATGTCAGGTATACGGCTCTGGTGTTAGTCAATTAAAAAAAAATACTGGGACACCTTGGCAGGCTTTCATCAGGAATGATATCCCTTGTATTCCCCTGGGGATTCTTTCTACCTCCTAGTTCATTAACCCTCATCCTGGACGTGTTGGTAATTTCAGAAGGGTGAGATTTGTAGGGTTTGTGAAATAAATGGGAAAAATGTGTAAAATAATAGTTGGACAGTTTGAGTTGAGGAGCGGGATTATTGTCGTGAAATGAAAAGGGGGGGTGAGAATAGTGGTGTTGGTTAAAGCAGACTGGGCGTTCGGGAAATAATAATCAGAGGGACGGTGAGAGCTCGGGTAGACAACAGGGATTCCGGGAGATGTAGTTTCCCACGGCAGCAGGGTTTGGATTCCTAATAGGTCCACCCGATGCAGAGTGTTTGTAGGTTTTAGGTAAGGGAGATTCATTGGGTGGAGGGGAGGTTGATCCAGAACTGCTTATAAAAACCTCTGGGACTTGGTCCTCCTCATCTTCTTCGCTTATGTCATACCACGTCTCACCTGGGGTATTCCCCCGAGCATAACCCCAGGTCCCCCCACCAGTCCACCCCCGGGAACTGGATCCAACAGCGATGGCTGTGTCCTGGCCACCTGGATGAGGGATTCCTGGGTTCTACTCAGGAGAACACTCTTAGGTTTCTCACAGGTAGCCTCTTTGGTTCTGTATGATCTTGACTATTGTAATGCACTCTACCTAGGGCATCCCTCCTACCTCCTACATTGGATGTAGATTCTTCCGAACTCTGCAGCCAGGGCCACTACTCTGGCCCTTTATTATACCCATGCTACTCCCATTCTCCGACGTTTGCACTGGTTTCCAGTTTCCAAGATGTTTGGTCCACCGCGCCTTGTATGGGAATGGCGCGGAATAGCTCCAGCAAAAGTCCTGTCCTCACGTCCCGACTCAGGTCCTGCGCTCCTCCCACGCTTGTCTGTTGGTTGACGCTCGGCCAAGTTTTGCTCCCAGAGGAGGTCGTGCCTTCTCTATAGTGGCACTAAACTGTGGGATTCACTCTGCTTGTCGTTAGGAAAAACAAGGACTCCTTTAGGCGAGAGTAGAATACTTTTTTATTCTAACCTTTTCACTTGGTGGCTCCCTCCCAGCACAGCTAAGCGCCAATAGGCATTCTGGCATACACAGCGCTATATGAGTTAAATAAATAACCACTGCTCTTAATGGTTTCACACGACACCCAGCCATTCTCCATGGGGTTCTCCCCTTTTGAATTTCTCTTCGGAAGACAACGAAGGACCATTCTGGATATTACAAAGAAAGAGTGGGAACAGCAAGAAGAACACCCCTTACTGAGTATGTGGCAACCCTAAAAACTCATGTATACAAACTTTGTAATATAGCCCATAGATTAGTGTAAATAAAAAAGAACAATGCAACAAGAGAAGCCAAATGAGAACCTTTCAACTCGGAGAAAGGGTACTTGTACTCTTACCCAATTGTGATAACAAAATGCTGGCAAAATGGAGAGGTCCTGACACCATAATTCGCCCCCTAGTCCCTGTGAACTATTTGGTGGACTAACCAAATGGAGCACAGAAGGAGAAGAATGGGTATAACATTGTTTCATTGCCTGACATTTTTACGACTGCATTTTAAACGTGTCTAAAATTACTAAAAAGTTAATTGCCACTTTTTGGGGGGTAGGAAAATGGCAGATAAGGGGTTGGGGGTTCGTGAATAGTAAAAAATAGGTGGCAGAGGTTTTTGTTTGGGGGTAACTCCCCCACCCCAGAAAAAAAGAAAAACATTTGATGACCTTTTTGTCATTTTCTACACATTTAAAAGGCATTCGTAATTATGTCGGACAATGAAAGAACATAGAACCGAAGAGTGATCCTGTCAACTTCCTAAAGGGATGGAATGAACCTGTAGCAGCAATAGCCCTCATTACTTCAAACCCCAGCGATCACATAGAATTATCCCTGCAACCACCCCAGGCGAGTTTGGGACCCATGAACTGGGGATCCAACCTTTCAGAAGAACAATGAAAGGAACACATCAAGTGTCTAACAAAACACCAACATGTCTTTTCAAATCTTCCAGGCCATACAATGTTGTTAGAGCATGCCATTCATACTGCCCCCAACAAAACAGTTAGGTTACCACCATATTCGATCCAAGAAGCCAAACAATGCATAGTAGAATGAGAAATCGATGAGATGAGAAAACTGTATATCATTCAGCCTTCGAGGAGCCCATGATGCTCACCAATAGTGTTAGTAATGAAACCTGATGGGTCAACCAGATTCTGTATGGACTTTGAGCAACTTAAGAACATTTCAGTATATGAAGCATATCCTATGAAGAGAGTGGACAAACTCATATAACAGCTAGTTATGCCCCATTATATTAGCACTTGGGGCATACCTAGCACTTACATTTGACCAAGGGGTACTGGCAGATACCAATAATAGCCCAGGGCAATGAGAAAACTGCTTTTGTTAGTTCACAGGGCTTGTATCAATTCAAAGTTTACCCTTTGGCTTACATGGAGCACCAGTGACATTCCAACGCTTGATGGACAGGATAATGAAACATCATGAGGCATACATCGCTGCCTATCTGGATGATGTAATAGTCTTCAGTAAAACCTGGGAAGTACACCTGACCCATTTAGAAAAGGTTCTCAAAGCATTGGAAAGTGCTGGTTTGAAGATAAACCCAAAGGAAATGGTGCTGGGAGCCACCCAAACTAAGTACTTGGAATACACCGTGAGGCAAGGCGAAATCAGGCCCCAAGTTGATGAAGTAGAGGCCATAAATAGAATTCCTCTTCCATCAACAAAAAAGGGAATACTTGCCTTCCTATGATTCGTCGGGTACTACTGCAGATTCACACCACAGTCCTTGTGGGTAGCTGCCCCACTCACTGATGCTCTAAAGTCTCAACATGGTGGAGACTTATCCCGAGATGTGAAAGCCCACCAAGACTTTCTCCAGTAAAGGACATCATCTCCAGACATCTTGTATTACAATGCCATACTTCAAAGAGCCTTTCTACTTACAACTCAATACTTCTGGTTGCAGACTGGGTGCTGTACTCTCTCAAGGTGACCCTACAAATCTACGTCATATCTGTTTTATTAGCCAAAAACTGCTGCCCCATGACCTGCCTTACCCCACAATTGAAAAGGAATGCTTAGCTATTAAGTGGGCAGTGGAGTCTTTGCGATATTACCTGTTGGATCAGTATTTCACCTTGTATATGGATCACAACCCTTTTCAATGGTTGGCCATGAACAAGAACTCAAATCACTGTGTCTTTTATTGGTTCCTGATACTACAACCTTTTTCATTTTTGATGCTGCATCTGCCTACTTCCTTCCAAGTTGTGGCCGACTACCGCTCCAGGGTCTGTGATCTGCCAAATTAGCAGGATCCTGCTGGGGGTGGGGCGCTGTGAGGCAATACTTGAGGGCCTGGAGAGCCCGACCGTAGAACGGAGCGTCACGCCCAAGTAGGTTCCGATGCCACTGTGCCTGTTGGCTGGCAGGGCCTTGCTGAAGAATGGAACACTGTGGTAGAGTGGTTCCCTGTCATGGAGGGAGAGTGTAACGCCTCACCCGAATGATTCTCAGCTGTGTGGAGCTCTGGTGCCGCGGCGGAGGGCAAGGATACCGGCAGCTCATGGGGAAGTACCACAACAAGTGTTGAAGTCGCAGCTGAGGCAGTACCCACCTCCAGTTGCAAGGATAATGGCCACAACATGGTACAAACAGTGAAGGTATAATGGGGGCCCATATGGGTACAGGGATTGCAGAGAAAAATGGGTGGTGCCAACACAGATGGGGAGGGATAAATAAAACAAAGGAAGTCAGTCGGGCATTAGAAGAGGCTGGACCAATCTGATATAAGAATGGCTCAAATGGATACTTTGTGTCACTCTGATTTTCTGCCTTTTGGGAGGAAGCCGCTGCAGAGGAGAGACCAGGATACTACTGGGTTTATTAAGTTGAGACACTTAGGTAGAAACAGATTAAGGATTGCTTTGAATCAACCCTATCCCATGAGTAGAAGATCAAGCAGAGCTACTGGTGAAGAATCCTAGCAGACATTTGCAGGAGACAAAATTACTGAAGCAAGTATTAAAAGCCTTTTAAACCCAAACTTGGCATCTAGGTCTCTCTATTCCCACAACCAGAAAACAAGCATTCTCCTGCTGTGCGCCCATCCTCTGGGACAACCTTCCTGCTAACATCAGGCTGGAACCCTCCCTCCTGCAATTCAAGAAAGACATGAAAGCCCTGCTATTGAAGGAACACTTCAATGGCAAATGAGGTCCATAGACTGAAAAGGCAATCCGCCTCTCACTATGTACCACTCTGTCTCTTGTACAGCGCTCCATTGCTTTTGAGCTAGGCGCGCTATATAAGTCACCCACCTACATATGTTCATACATACATTGTGTATGCCTAACCAATTTATATGCCCCCAACAGTGACAATGACGCATACTTTCCAGGGGTGGTCCAGATGATATGGGGAGGGGATTTCAACTGCTTACTCAACCCTCATCTAGACAGGTCAGACCCCAAAGCGACATGTAAGAAGCTTGCTTCAAAATCCCTGAATCGGACAATATCGGATCTTGGCCTAGTTGACCTGTGGCGAGAACATAGAGGTGAGGCGGGAGGATATTCCTTATTATCACTGGCATGGCATATACTTGCAAATCAATGCTATACTAGTGGGAAGAGATCAGCTCCTAAACATCAGGGAGGACGAATACCTGGGGAAGACAATGTCAGACCACGCCCCACTGAGGGCCACAATGGCCCGGGGGAAGTCGAACAGGGCAATACCCAGCTGGAGACTAAGACCAGAATCATTAAGGGACACGATCTACTTGAGTGAGATCCGTCAGGCCATAGAAGAGTACTTCGAAATCAACGAGGGGTAAGTAGAAGATTATGGCATAGCATGGGAGGCGTTTAAGGTTACCGTCAGGGGGAAATGCCTGGCCACTACATGTGGGATTCATTCTGCAGTTCAAGCTACCCTAATGGAGATGGAGAAACAGATTATGATACTGAAAGGTGAGATAGCGAAAGGGAACTTATGTGTGGCCAAAATCCTATGGGAACATATCCTTTGCCAACAAGCACAAGAACGTCTGGGGAATCACAGTGAAGGTTCATCGGGAGAGACAATAAGCAGGTCACCTCCTAGTGTCTGACTTCTCAGGGGGGAAGAACCGCATGGAATAATAGAATCTGAAGGGGGGGGTAACATAGTCACGACACAGGAGGGCATAAACAGAGCTTTTCATGATCACTAAGTAAATGTACATAAAAGTGAGGGTCCAGCAGACGCAGACAGCAAGGCTGAGGTGCTGTAGTGGGCTTCTCTGCCAGGGTTGAGCGAGGCAGCCATGAAGGCCATGGAGGAACCAATGACAGAATGAGAGATTCATTGGCGCGGCAAATGCTTGTTTACCTATGACGTCATCACGTTACAACGTGGTGATGACATGACTTTAAATGCTTGCAGAGTTCTGTTCTAGTCGCGCGTGGTCGTGGAGTAGACTGAGGAGGATTGACTCGTCTAGGGAGCGGTAAGCATGTCTGTATTGATAACATGAAACTATTGCAGTAATTCATACCGGGACACTAAGAAGTTGTCTCTGAATTTGTTTCAGGACTTTACCTACTGACAGCATTACCAGCCGCCCACACAGGCTTCCAGCATCCTTACCACTTGAGGGAGATTGAGACGTGCGTATTCTGCGCATCCTGCAATTGGTTTTTTTACCAATGGAACAACGCATTAGAGGGTATGTTACCCGTTCTTGAATATTATCAATGCTGATGAACGCTACTCAGCACATAGTGGCACAGTGATTATTAGCAGTTCTGATAAATAATGGTAGAGTGTAATACGCTTGAATAACTAGATAGCACACCTCATTGGACTTTAGGCGGCGATGTATCTGAGCATTAGCAATGGAACACAATATGGATATTTAGAGGTACTATTTCCTCACTTTTATAGGTTGACACTTCAGCACTACCCGGTTGCTGAAAATTAAGGAGATCCTATTGGACTTTACCCTCTGGATCCACACCAGGTGAATGTTGATTGACAAGTCATGACAGATAACATGTTGTGTCATGTGTAAGTCTGGATGACTAGTTGTATAGAACATACTAAAGATTCCGTACTCTTTGTCACTTTTTACTAGACTTGGTTGAATGTTGTAAACGTTGATGGACACTACATATTGGAATTTTGAGGTCCTGAGGAAGAGACATTGGTCCCGAAATGCATAGAGCATAGATCCACTGGATTATACAAATTGTTTGTAATCACATTGTGATGAATATATATATTGCTTGTTTATTCTCCAACATTTTGTTCATAATAAGAAATTGTTTTACAAAAAATTGTGTGTGAGTGAATATTTCCTTTAAGGAATATAAAATAAATAATTATTTATTGGTTTACATTCAAATCAGGAGGGCAGGGAACGTGAGTCTTCCATGGCTTGTGGACACTGGTTTCCAGGATCTTGTAACTTTACAGCCTAGTGCCAGGGCTGCTACTTTCTCCCCTGCACTCTCCAACTCATTCTCTAAAGAGTAGAAAGAGGTTTACTTTGTTTGTTTATTCACTTAATTACGCGCACCAGTCCCAGAGATAATAGGGCGCAACAATATGCAGATGCAAAGCTTACATAGTTATACAATATATGGAGATATGCAAATATAATAGGAGTTACAGTAGATATCAGAGTGCAAATATGAAGCTATATAGTTACAATAATATCTAATGTACAAATATACAATTTAAGGATGATTCGCTCTGTGGAGCCCTCAGACTCACAGGTAGAGTAGAGACATAAATGGCTATAGGTTTCAACAGTAGACAATGTTCAAATATACAAATTACAAAATGTTCCACTACCATGTAGCAATAGACTCACAAATGGAGCAGATTCCACTTGTGTTTCAAAGGTAGCATACCGTTATGTAAAGGATAGTGTGTGAACGGCCAACAGGGCTAGGAGACTATGGGTCGGTCGAGATGATATGTTTGATAACATTTTTCCTAAAGTGTCAGAAAGGTTGGTCCCTACGCAGGTCTTGAGGAATAGTATTCCATGGTAGATTCTGGAGTGCACCTGTATATTGGACTTGGTATTGTTTGCTCTACTTGTTTACCAACATCCCATAGATGATCAGGACACCCTTTTTTAAGACAGTAGAGCGCAGAAAATGTGGGATTCCAGTGGGCTGGGGGAAGACGTAGGGTCGCACTTAGCACGCTATGCAGGAAACATCAAGATAGGTGACTCGCTCTCCCTGACTTCGAGTTATACTTCTTAGCATCTCAATTACAACATGCTGCTAGGCAGGACGCCAGGGAACTGCTTCTGGGGAAGAACCTGAGACCTTACACAGGGATGGAACTGTTTTGGAGAGAAGAGAGAGGATCGGATATATCCTGTATTACACATGTGATCCAATAGGTATGGAAGAGAGCATGTGTTAAATTGTGAATGGACGAGGGCTACAGTCCCGACATACTCTTGAGGGCGAATGTTAAGAAAGCAGCAGAAATTAGGGAAATTGGAGATACCAGATGCACGAATGCAGGATGTCTGATGATAGGAGACCTATTTAAAGGTGGGCGCTTAGTGCCCTTCACAGAATGGGCCAAGAAATTCCAGATGCCTGAAGAGCAGTTCTTGAATTTCTCAAGGCTTGCTAAAGTTCTGGTGCCCAAATAGGGCACTATACCAGAAGAACCTCCAATCACTCCATTTCTTCATGCCATACTGAACATAGGCACTGAAAGACATACAATATCAAGGTTATACACGGCACTACAGGACAGCAGAACCCTACCTCACCTGAAGGTGAAAGAAAAGTGGGATAGGGATATGGATGAGACATTTGAGGAGTGTCACACACCCTGCACGTTCTGCACACACCATCAACGACCTTAGGGTTCCCTCAGCTCGGCCATGTCCCATACCCTCTCTGCGTATCCCTCACAAGGTTCGGGGCTCACGTTTGCAGCTAGGGGTCCCTCGTGGATGTGCACGGCATGCCGGCTGCATTCCGCAGTCCTGATTACGCCCGTTTCTCCATTAGCAATTGCCTTGGCGTCTGTGAAATGGCAAAAACAGACGAACGCTTCCGCGTCACATGACCGCCGGCTCTCGCTCACGTGATTCGAGATCCCGTTCACGTGATGCGGTTCTGCATCACATGACCAGGAAGCGGCTAGTACTAAAGCAGTGATTTGCTGTACGATCATCGCTTCACAGCTGTTTCTTGGAACTCTGTTTGGCGTTGCTTACCTGGTATTGCTCTTTTGGAATTCTCGACCTTGGCTTTTGCTTCACGGACTCCTTCGGATTGCCCTTCTTGATTATTGGTACACTGCCTTTGGACTGTCTTTTCTGGTAAACTGACTTTGAATTGCTTCAAGGACTTTTCGGATTCCCCTCCTGTTTTTGGTACCTCGTTATCCTGAATTCAGCCTTTTCCTCGACACTGTCTGGGAACTACTCCACAGATTCCTGCTCCTTGGCTCCTCATCAGGTGGGCCCTTTTACCACAACAGCTCAGTCGGCTTTCCACAGTCATCAGCATCTGGGACTGCCGCTCACGTGAGTCCCTGAACCACCTTGTCCCCACCTCAGATGGTTAGCAGCACTCTTACGGCCATCACGTGGTAAGACACTTTCCGTTTCTTCTATTAAATATAGTCACTGTGATTGTCTGGTATTTATTCCTTTTTCATTTGCAGCGGTTTCGGGGTCTCCAGCGTTCCGTGGTTCCGGACTACCTCCCACCTGTGGCCTCAAAGGTTGCGCAGAGAGTGGCTTTGGTTTCTTTCTGTGTGGCACTTGGGGACAGAGGTCTCTCATATCTTCACGACACTCAAGTCACGACAAGGAGGAAAACGCATAGTCTAAAATATGCTCGCAGATCAGTAAGGTATCTAGGAACACCTGATTTAAATTAATACAATTCAGTATTCTACATCGTGTTTACATGACCCCCAGAAACTACACATGAGAAATCTGGATAACTCACATAGATGTCCCAGGTGTCGGCAGGATTCAGCATGGTTCTGGCATAGGATATGGGAGTGCCCAGCAATACAGGACTTATATTTTATCATTGATGAAGGTGCCCAAAGCCAGTGCACAAAGCCCTGGAAAAGGCTTCTGGCACAAAGTGACTAACAAGATAAATGACCTGATAGGGGGACAGTTTGCATGCTCTCCTAAGATCTGCTTATTGAGGGTCCTACCCAGAGGGGGGAAAAAAGAGGGCACAGAAAGAACATAGCTGCCATTGTACTACTTTTAGCAAGACGTTGAATGGCTATCTCTCAGAAGTGCCCAAAAGGTCCCTTATTGAGCCAATGGTTGCAAGATCTGCAGAAGTGGGTGGCAGTGGAGAAATTGATCATATATGAGCAGAGGAGGAGGCAGTGAAGCGAGCGATCTAGAGTTGGAATGGGGCACACTCCTCAACGACTTGCAAACCTCCCTGATGATTTGCCACCTTGAGGATGTAAGAGCACTAAAAGGGTCCAAAGCGGGGGAAACGGAAACCGACGGGAACCGTTAAGGACATTAAAAGGGCTCGGATCGATTCACAATTATCGGCCGAAGACACAAATGATGATTTATATATAGGTTGGGGCTGGATGTGGGGGGGTGTTATGGTGTTGGAGTTTGTTTGGATTGTTTCTCTTGCTTCTTTTGTCACTCTAAATGCCAATAAAAAACATTGAACAAAAAGAAATGCATACATTGTGTGAATTTGGAAATTCTGCTTCCTTCCTGGCCACCATTTTGATAGACAGGGCATTTTCCCATTTAGGAGTCGCAGTCCATTTTCCCACCTTGCTAATGCCCTGGAAGCAAACTTCCCAGCCGTGGCTCTTGTCCTGAGCCGGTGTCTTGCCTCCTAAACACTCCAAAATATAGACAAGCTACTTTCCAAGGTAACATTCCCAGAGTCTATGCCATGTGCCCCTGCTGGCTGGCATATTGTCATGCAATGTTTGGCTGAGGATGGATACCCATTTAATCTGATTGTCACCAGAGCAAATGATTACCAGGTACGTCCCTGACCAATATAGGGATCCTACCCATTTCTCTCAGTCACCCCACAATTTGAAAATCGTTCTCCTCCCTGAAATCCTCATGACCTTCCAAGGGAAGAATTGGCAAAGAAGCACCTGTTTTTTTCTTGTTGCCCTCCAGGATCATTTTCCACTCCGATCAGAAAATGAAGCTAGGGATTAGATTAACTATTGGCCTGTATTTTATTTATTTATTTATTTATAACGCGCCTAATACCATACCTGAGTTCGGTTTCTAAGCGCGGATCCGGGATTGAACCCTCTGTTGCTCTGCGTGGTCTTGCTTCCAGGGCGAGCACGTTCCCCCTGTGCAATCCTCTGGCTGTGCCGCACGCTGTGTTCCTTTTACTCTTGAGCACAACATCTTGATCTTATTTAGTGAAGGTTTGCCAAGGACAATTGTTTGATCTGGGATTGCACTGATTCTTTAGGGAAGTGAAATCAGCATTTCCAGCCACCCGTCCATAAACCATCCTTTACACAAACTGACAACTCTAGCCCTGAATAAAGTTGTTTGCATCGCACAGTATGAGCCCCAGCCTCTGACTAGATGGATGCCGCCGCCCATTGGTTTATATTTTTCAGGGTGGGCGCATGTGTGGACAGGGCCGCCCCACTGTTTTTAGGGGGCGTGGTGGCACAGTGCCACTTAGATAAGCTGAGGGAGGAGCAGAGAATGTCCCATTCTAGTGTGGTCCAGTGGAGCATAGCAAGCCCAGAGCCTGACCCCGGTCTGAGCCGCCCACTGGTGCCTACGATGATATGTTGCCTAGGCTGCCTTACTTTGCTCTTCCAACTCTGCAACCAGCGCCTTGATGCCTCCGGGTTTAGAGCATTTAATAAATACACAAATAGATAGATAGATAAATAAATAAATAAGCCATCCAAGTCTCATGCTGGGCTGCACCTGGTTAACATCATGTCTCTGCTTGTGTTGAGTTAATTAGCTGTACAACTGCACCCCAAAGGGAAAAAGAAAACCTGCCCAAGGTTGGCTCTTCGGATAAAACATGCCTTCAGAAATCCCTGTATGAATGCCTGACCGAAAGACCTCTCCTGGATGAGACCCAACCAGGCCAAAACATGCTGGGTTTCTTGTGGTCTCGAACAGAAAGGATGGGACCTGGTGGTTGGATATGTCATTACCAGTTAGGAGTGGTGTACCCATCCTTATGCTTTTGCTTCTGCAGTGCCTGGTCATATGCCCTTGCTTCTTCATTATATTGCACACTACGAGTGTTCTGATTTTTGGTTTGCCCATTTATTTGAGCAATATTACACTGCTTATGGCGGTTTGTAATATTACACATTACACTGTCCACATATTCCCCATGAGGGCTCTTCTGTTCTGACTTGTGCTTTTTCTGATAGTTCATAATATTACACACTACCATTCATGGTTCTGCTTTCTCCTAAGCTTCCGAGTTATTCCACAGACTGACTGCGAGTCTCCCCTGTTCTACATTGCAGGTTTTCCGTGTTGTCATGTTTCTGCTTGTAACATTATGCGTGTTTCGCTTACTTTTATGCTACTGCTTCTTCGTAATGCTAAACATTACAAGTGTTGCGCACATGCTAAAATATATCGATAAATCGCCGCTCATTTACAACTTAATAGCTCGAGTTTGTCTGATCCAATTTTCAAAATGTGTGAAGCATACACTATTTAAGACCAAAGTTTACATGTGTGCCACAAAACTCAAAAATCGAAGCAGGCAATTTTGAGAAATGGGATTCTAAACGTTCGATTTCCACATGAAGTTCTCTGTTATAGGAAAGTGAAAAAAACCTGTTTTGAGCTTGGTATAACTTGTGATTGAGTGCGTGGATTCTTAACACATGTGAGAGGCTTGAGTGGAGCAGACAGGTTCAGTCGCTTGCCAAACACGGTGACATCAATCCACAGGCTCCCCAAAACAAAGGAAGCCTGCCCTCTCGATCGAACACTCGTCACGTGGTCCGAGCAGCTGATGGCAGCTGTCACTGTACTCGGTGCCACTTGGCCCTCACAGTCCTCTGGTAGCAGACAGCTGGACTTAACATTCAGTAAATTGCCTTCGGAAGAAACAGCATAAATCTCCCCAGCTGGGCCTCATCACAGATCTTATTGTGATCTTTCATTGCAAAAGCCACGCGGGAATAGTTAAAAGAACAGGTCTGATCTGAGAACAGACCCGTATGATATATATAGTTTGAATAATGTGTCCATTCACCTGTTATGTGCACCCCACGTTCTATAAGCCTTGAGTGAAATGGGGGAACCATCCAAAATGTGTCTGAATTCCAAATCGATATTATTTAAAATATGCTTAACCATAACTAGACGTGATATGCCGGCCGCGATGACATCAATCGATTGACTGTAATACAATAATACGAGCACCAGTGACGAGTATAACTGTTTGAATTAATAATTGAGGTATATTTGTTCTCTTACCCAAGCAACATGGCGGCACATTAGGTCTCTTGCCGTGGCTGTTAACATGTCTTCATATCCTTGATCAATTCACGTGTTTTAATAAACAGACGTAGCTTGCTGGGCTGCCCAGGAATGAATGGCAATCACTCATCTGAGGCATGCCTGCCATCCACGATTACACTCTCGTTGCCTTTTAATTGTTTCCCATACACGTTACGGTTTGGTGTTCTGAAATTACTATGCGTGCAGAGGACATCTTTGCCCCTAAGTGGATCGACACCATTTCCCTTTCTCTGAATGCCAGAAGCATACAGGTTGGCATCACTGTGTACGTCCTTGCCATGTCATGCCACAAGGAGAGGGCAGCTGTCCTGAAATCTTTTCTTTTCCAAAGAAAAATCATTTATCCATGGCTTACCCTCAGGATATTCACACCACCAACCAAACCACACAATCTTAATAAGCTTCATGGCGGCCGGCATCAAATCGCAGCCTATTTAAGGTGGTATAAATGTCCTAGCTTTCGAAGCTGAATTTGAAAAATGTTGGCCCGCAGTACAAGTTTTGGGCAAAGTGGGGTGTAATTTAAATACGTCTCTTTACTCCACCGAAACCATTTAATGTTAACGCCACTCGATCCTGGGGGCTTACCATGGGATCATGCTAGAGGTAAATCCTCCACTCAAAGGTCAAACTCGGAAACCGGCAGTGCGGTAAAAGCTTCTGTAATTCCGTAACCACCAAAAAAAGGGCGATGCCGGAATGACGACCACTGTTTTGTCTCACCGCCAAACGCCTAATAAATCCCTTTATATTTTGTAACAGTGCTATTATCTTCTGATTTTTTACTTTTTGAAACTGCATCATTTGATCATTCTATAATATGGTTTAAAAAAAGAAGGCGTATAACACAAGTGTTGACAGTTGACCACAAGTTGATGTTGGGAGCGGCATGACACATTGGTCCATTTGTAAAAAGGTTGTTTTTAATGAGGGAAGATTCAAACTTACATGCCATGTTCCCATCACCTGCCACAACATAAATGGTCTAGACATTAAACACTGAATCGTCTATATCACACCTTCCTCTAAGAATAAACTCCAACACTGGTTCCTATGGACCCTTATTTCCATCTTGACCATCTTTCTCTCAAACAGTCCTTGGGGGTCAACTTTCCTTTACTTTGTCGTGGACCACACTTCCAGTCACGTCTCTTGGCCACTTGAAGCAGGAATGCTTCAACTTCACGTTTTGACCCACAGCTCTCCCAAGTCCCCTGTCCTCCCAAGGTCAAAGGTGACATTTTCTATTTTCTCTTGGTGATTTACTGTTCAAAACTGCAAATCCCAAAACAAGTTACTCTCGACCATCGACATTTCCAACATCCAGGGCAATCCTCACAAAATGGCGTTTGTCTGACACAAACTATAATAGTCGCCTCATAATCTTGTGATCATACATTTCGTTCCTCAGCACAGAAAGGTGAACCCTTTCATGTTTGAAATAATCTTTCTCTGTGCCTTAATCTCCTCGTGTCGCGCAGACTTCACCCCCAACTTCACGCCCCTCCTTTTGAGTTCCCTGTTGCCTCACTCTCACCTGCTGCTGTTGATGGTCGCTTGCTTCATGCCCTCCTCCACGCCCTGCATGGCAGCGGTATCGACCACATAAACTTGTGTCCGACCATCTTTTACTCACCTCCCCCTACTCCCTCTTCATAGTTCTAATCATTTTGAGGCCCGTCCCTTGTGTCAACTTAGTTTCTCCCCATGCCTCTAAACTATGACAGGTGCCCCATTTACACATTCCAATTCAGTGAACCTCTGATGCCTCTGGACCTCACATTCTCTTCTACCTGACCATGTAACCTTCACTCTTCTTCCATTAAAGCCAAAAATGATGTTTGCATGACAGCATTTCAGCAAGAGCTCCAGGACACTTCACAGAGTCTCTGCATAGCCACAGTCCCCCGATGTCTCCCATTCCTATTCCGAATTTCTATCAGATAAACGGCAATGAATAATCAAACACCAACAATAACATATTGAGATGTGTCCCCTTCCGCTTGGACCTGCGGTATCCAAGGTCTAATATATCTCCTTGAGAACCATCTCCCTATGTCCATGACTGAGTCCTTCTGCAACAGAGGGGAAGTGTTGCCTAATTAATTGCAGGAAACAAGGGTCATAAGGCGACTCCGAGAAACAATCTGTAGCCCGTGGTTGGCCGATTTGAAACTGATCAAGTGGAAATGTATCTATAACAGAGTTTGTTATAAAAAATAATTCCGAAGAAAGGTGCAATTTAAGCATGCGTGGATGGGAGTGATTGGGCTGTGGAATCCAGATCTGAAACTGATGGCCCTGGCACTGGTTAATGAAAACAAAGGTTCAGGAATATGACCTAGTACCGTGGTTTCCCACCAGTGGCTCTCCAGATGTTTTGGACTATGACTCCAATCATCCCTCACCATTGACTTTAGTAGAAAAGGCTGATGGGAGTTGTAGTTTAAACTATCTGGAGAGCCAAAGGTTGCAGACCCCTGACCTAGTATATGTGGAGGGCCAGATACCCTCTGGTCCTCTTGAGTGCTGCGATCAACCATACTCTTCTGAGTTCAGGGTATAAGGAGAAGGAGAAGAGACAAAGAATGGTGGTCTTCAGGGGCGACAGGACACATAAGCAATGGAGGGAAGACACCTAACGAAGAGGCTTTGCCCATAGGCTTGCATACTTAAAATACAGACATCACAATCTCAACTCATGATACATTCACCACATCTTTATTAAGGACATTCTCTCTTGATAGGCTTCTGGCTGCCAACTAATTGTAGACTTTAAGTAGAATGCCCCAAGTGTGGTACTCCATAATTTGTCTAGCCAAGCTAGGTTTCCGTGCTCCCAGACGACGCTTTAAAGGAGTCTCCTTTCTCTTGCTAATATGAGTTCTGGGGAGTCACACATACACTCTAGTTCGGGGACCATGAGCAGGGACTGAATATGTGCTAATCAGGGAATACTCTGGGCTCCACCTAATGAGCTTACATCCTGTCCATGCATCCCCAAAAGCTCAGCACAGGGGTTCTCCCGCAGCTAAAGCCAGAACAAGGGCCTATGGGATGCTAGTTCCCTAATGAAGGTCAGATCAGCTCACACAGTAGTGAGAGTATCAGCCTCCCCTGCCCAATCTGCCTCAAACGCCTGCAGAAAAGATTTTCTGCTACACCAATTCACAGAGCCCCACAATTCTTCACCATGCGGGGCACTAGCTACTGATTTTGCCTGATGTGCCCCAAGAGCGGCGGCAGCAGAAATTCTACCATAACTCAGATTACATTTGATGACACCCACTGAGGACCACAAAAGGGATCTGATGCTATAGTCAAACTAGTCACTCAAGTTAGGCGTGAAGGAGGATCATGCATCCCAATACAAATACGTTTTGGACACATCTAATGGTTCACCATTGCCCATAAACCTGCACTTGATTTTGGGCTTGATTACGAGTTCGGACAGGTGTGGAAAAAAACAGTGGTTGCATTACCACACTGATGAACTACGATTTTGGAGGTAAGGCGGAGGGATGGAAAACCTCCAGTGGAATGCTGAAGGTATTTCCTCCAAAAACAGACAAAATTGGCAGAATTATCGTCAGTGGTAATTCCGTCGAAATCCCCATGGAGTTCTATGGATTCCAATAAATGGTGATTAAGACCGCCTACCACCACTCCGGCAGTAATTCCACCAGACCAAGTGGTGGTAACGGTAAATCCATTTGGTGGTATCTTGGCAGATTTAAAGCTGAGATACCACCAAACTTGTCATGAGGCCCTTTGCCCTTTGCAGGGCCTAAAACAATGACTATCGTCTTTGCAGTGTTGATGACCACATTTTCCCTTTGCAGTGTAGGCCGAAGAATTTCAATAGCCTACGCTTGGCATTCTTCATCGTAGCTGGAATCACAGCATCCTCCGCAAAGGGGAGGACTAGCACTGGGATATTGCTCATCTTTGGTAAATCTACACCAATTATGGGTGAAATGGGAACCAAAAGAGGCCCTGGAGATAATGTTCAAAGGGGCCCCATATTACACATCATCAGCAAGCCCAACCCTTTTCCTATTAGAACATTTGGAAAGAAGTAGGTTATCACACAAAAGAGGCCCAGGGCGCAGAGGCCTACCAGGAAAGCTCCAGAGTTCCCTGTAGACCAGTCCACCCCTGGCACCAATACTCCCCAGAAACCCTCCCAAATAATGTAAGAATAAGCAAGAGAGTGCTGGCACCAATGCTCACAGCTGTTGGATTCCTCTCTCAATTGGGATGCTATGGGACCTCTGGCCAACTGGGCCAAATCTAATGATATTACAGTTGCATTCATGCAAAGCCTTCAAGAATCCTGTTACCATGGCGGCCATGCTCATTCTAGCTAGTGAGAGGCCCAGAGCAAGGCAGTGCCCACAGAATTGAAGGCTGGCTTACGATTGAGGAATGGCAAAAACAATTGACCCTGTTTGGGCTTTAACTATTTGCCTATGATCAAATGTTATCTTAAACACTATTTAAAGGTACTAACACCCTTCATGAACCCTGCTTGGATAGGAGTTATTATAGTGCTGTCAGTAATAAAAAGCTATTCTATTCAACAAAATCTTCCCTAGAATTTTCATTGGGGTGTCGATTAGTGAGGTAGGTCTATAATTTGTTGGAATCCTTCAGTCATCCTTCTTTAAAAGGAGAATAATCTCAGCCTCCTTCCGGAATTTGTCATTTTATGCGAGCTAATAATCACATTACAAACTTGGGCCCATAGCGTCTGCTTGTGCATATATAGGTCCACTGGGATTTAATCTGGCCCAGGAATTCTGGGACAGAAGGGCCTCTTTCACTTCCAACAATGTGCCACAGGGCGCAAGAGACCGCTGTTCCCCTCCTAATTCAATCCCCTTCTGCCATACACTAACCTCTCGATGCGCCCTCTTGGTCACCGCGATACAGACTTGCAGAATAGGGGCCCAATTCAAAAGGATTGATGTAAGGAGAGCTTTTATTTTTTAATGGAGAGGGCAATTAACTACTGTGGCATTCCAGTTTCTGTTTTTGTTATGCAAACGGTTGTCATGGTTACACCTGCCACGCCACCACCTTTACTCGTAGCCTCAGATTACCCATGTGTGAGAAGCACAAAAACACCAAGAGCTGTGTTTTTTAATGTCAATCAAAATACATGCCTTTACTCTGGGAGCCCTTTCCAATCTAAACGGTTCACCATCAATGTTATGGTGGGAAAAGGTCATAAACACGCACAGTGCCACCTAGCAGCCTTCACTCCAGATCACAACCACACAGCAATGCACTATGGGTACGACATTCAGCTGCAAAACATGCTCTTAGTCCCCTAGTGGAAATGTCCATTGTCCTATAAGGAAGTACTATATGGCATGGAGTTTCATCTACCCAACGCTGACAGCCCCCTGGGATCCTACAATCAGCCAGATACACATTGTAGCCTGCTCGTAGATCATCAGTGCAGTGGAGGTTTACATTCTGGAGTTTGGAGCATTGGGGCATGTCTATCATTCACAATCAATATTATGGTGGGTTTGAAAAAGCACAAAAAACACCCCTGCTTGCAATGTGATAGTAGAATGGGACAGGTCAGCTAAAAAGCCACCCATGAACATTGCCACCTAGTTGACATCACTGCTAGTTCATCGCACTATGGCTATGCCAATTAGGTGAAAAGCTTGCTTTTTGCACCCATGTGTGTAAACTGTCATCGTCTTATAGGGAAGTGACCTTTAAACATAGCTTTATCAACCCAAAACAATACACAATTCCACCTAGTAGCCCTTACTAAAAGCTCAACTCCTGATCTGAACCACACAGCAATGCACAGTAGGTATGCAAATTAGCAGAACACGTGCATTTTGTTCCTTATGGGAGAACATTGACATTGTCTGATAGGGCAGTGCTTTTTGACAAACAGCTTCAGCAACCCAAACACAACAACTCTCAATGCTACATCACATATACCCTCACTATCGAAGATCAGTGCATTGAAAGTTGGTAGCCTGGCATATGAGCAATAGGGCATGGTTACCATTCAACATCAATGTTATGGTGGCATTGAGAAGGCAAGAAACTCCCACCTACCTGCAATATAATAGAAGAGTCATTCTTTTAAAAAGCCAAACATACACAGCACCACCTGGTATACATGCCTGGACGTACATGTTCAGATCAGAAGCATACAGCAATGCACTATGGGTACACACATTAGCTGAAAGGCTAGCTTTATGCGCCATATGAGAAAGTCGTCACTGTGTCAAAAAGTAGAGAAAATGTATACATAGCTTCATCAACCCAAGACTGACCATGCTCAAGCAAGACCCAACCACATAAACACTTCACCCTCATTAGGGATCACCAAGGCTGCGCAGGTTGCCACATTTGCGCACGGAGAATTAGGAAATGTTTACCATTTCTCATCAATATTATGGTGGGTTTGGAATGAGCAAGAAAAAAACCTTGTACCTGCAATGTGATAGTAGAATAGACCATTTTAGCTAAAAGCCACAATGCACAGAACCACCTGGTAGCCATCAGCTGAAGCACCCCCAGATCAGGGTCACACAGGAAGGTGCTATGGGTATAAGAATGTGTTGAAATGTTTCCTTTTTGTCCTGTACGAGGAAAGTGATGGCTGTTAGAGGGCAGTAACATCTGTAAGAAAGGTCAGCAAGTTAGGGCACGTTTACCATTTACCATCAATATTACTGTGGGTTTGGAAAAAAGCAAGGCAACCCCTGTTGACCTGCAATGTGAGTGAAATGGCCATTTCAGCAAACATTCCACAATGCACAGCACCACCTAGTAACCATCACTGGAGTTCACCTCCAGATCCGAGCCACACCACAATGCACTATGGCTATGCAAATTAGCTGAAAGGCTTGCTTTTTTCCCCATATGCGGAAATTGTCATTGGGCCTCATTACGAGTATGGAGGTAGCCATTCCGCTTTTAGCGGCATGGCTACCCCCATACCAGGTACCAGGTCTGGGTCACGCAAAAGGGGACTTACTGGGCCATTCCGACCTTGGAGGGTAACTCTATTTCGCGGGACCCAGACGCGGTACATCCCCATTTGAACCCCCATAGGGCTCAATGAGAATGGGGAGGATGCTAATGACAGGCCTGTTGATAGCATCCTGGTCTGCTAGCGGGTCCCGCTAAGGACGCCTGGTCTGACCAGGCGTTCCAGAGTGGGACCCGCTACAGACCTCGTAATAGGGCGGCCCGGAATGAATGTTGCCGGTCCCTTACTGGCACCGTTCATTCCGTGGCCGCCTACCTCGTAATGAGGCCCATTGTCTTATAGGGCAGTGCTATTTTAAACATAACTTTGTCAACCAAATACTGTCAACTCTCAAGGATGCAACAACCAACCACATACATGTATCACCCTCGTTGAAGATCAGCAGTGCAGTGTAGCTTGGCATCTTTCTTCATCTTATTGGAGTTTTCTTGGAATGCTTTCTGTCAGATATGGCAACGTGCTTCCCTTGCGGTTATATTGTTAGATTCGGTCTCTTCTGTTTGTGTCCCATATCTTTTCTTTTCTTTCCTTTCCTTGCATTACTTTACCCTCCATCTTTAAGACATCCCTTTTATTCGTATCCGGGACAACGCGTCACGTTTATTCCAGTATTTTTTATGGGTGGGGAAACCCCCTAAATCCCCATGACACACTCCTACCCCTCTGCCCTAAAATAATATTGCAACTTTGCATTTGCACTGTTGCAAAGTTTTGTAAACGGGCCGCAGGTCGGCCTTTTCAGTCCCTTCAATTCCAGAGCGGCTCAGTATGCAGGCTGTTTCTATCTCTATTCCTTCTTCAATGCTTCTATAATTCCATTGGATTGCGACTATTGCCTGTCTCCTCTGTCGCTTTGTGCTGCTTGGTGTGTACTTAATGAGTCAGAGAATATGGGATTTCAGCTGTGTAGATGAATGGACCGTCTGCTATCCTTGCTATTTTGCAAGTACTGAATATGATAATCCCGCTGTCCCATGTTGGGACTTTCAGAGCATCTGTTTATACATGTAGCGCTGCATCTTTATTTTCCTGATAACGTTCCCTTTCTTCTCTCAGTTTAGAGGTATTCTTCGATATTTGCAGGCAAACTCTTGGCCTGAAATGCCTCCATATTGACAGTCTTATGGTATCCCTATTTTTAATTTGCCTAATGTTATGTAAGGTTCGCCATTCAACGGTGTTTCTCAAGTGAAATTCGAATGTATCACCTTTACACTTCCATTTGACGCAATAGTATGCATGTGCCCACTTTCACCAGCGGAAATTCACAAATAGGTCAGAGCCACACACCAATGCACAATTGGTATGCATATTAGCCAAAAGGCTAGTCTTTTGCAGCATTTGTCATTTAAGCAATAAGACCCGAGCAGCGTGGGCATTACCACTTCAGATAATGCCCCAGGGCCCATAGTTACAGGCCAGAGCGTTACGTAGTCCCTTCTTCCTTTCCATGGCAGCATGTCGCAGATCGGAGCGGATGCGCTGGGGACAGAAGTGTTCCCAGCATGTTTCGCTCCCGAAAAGGAAACAAAAAGAAGGTAAGGGGGTGGGATGGGGTGGGAGAAGGGAATCTGTGGCGGGGGGAAGAGGGGAGAACTTGCCTCATTCCCTGGTGGGGGAAGATGGCAGCCTCCAGCCGTGAGGAGGCTCGGAGCGGAGGGATTACCATGTGGTAATTCCCCCGTTCTGAGCCTTCTCGTTGGCTGGGAGGCTGCCACCCCCTCACCCATGCTGAATACTCATTTTTAATAGGGCAGTGCTTTTTTTATAGATATCTTTACTAACCTACGACTGACAGCTCGATAAAGATGCAACCGCCAACCACATATACTTTTCATCCTCACCAGAAATCTTCAGTGCAGACTGGAATACTGCGGCATGCTTACCACCCCCATCAATATTATGCCGGATTTAAAAAAACAAGCAGGAAAACAAACTTTCTATGTGCAGTGTGATTGTGGAATAGGCCATTTCAGCTCAAACCCCACACATACATGGCCACCTTGTAGCCATCACCGGAAGTACACGACCCGGTCAATGCACAAAGGGCTTACACATTATAAGCAAAAGATTCCTTCTCCCCCATATGAGGAAACTGACATTATTTTATAGGGCAGCGATATTTTAGGCTTATGTCAACCCAAAACTGAAGGCGCTCCATGTTCCAGCAACCAATCACATGCACGTTTCACTCTCACTGGGCATCGCCAGGGCATGGGCATACATTCTTCAGATTGGAGCATGAGACGTGCTTACCACTCAGTCAATATTGGCTTGAGATTTGAAAGAAAAAATAAATCAAACCTACCTAGAGTGTGATAGTAGAACAGTGCCACCTAAGAGTCATCCCCAGACGTTCAACTTCAGATCAACGCCGGACCGAAACATGCTCCAGCAAGCATACTTTCTTTTTGCCTCACATGAGAAAAATGCCATTAGGACAGTTTTATCACAAACAGATCTACCAGTCTAAGACTAGGAACACAACAATACCAAACACATCCCATACACAATTCACCCCACTGGGCAACATATGGGCAGTAAAGACTCACATCCTCCTTCTTCTTCACCTTCTTCTTGGGATGGCTCCTCAAGGGCCAGAGCCGGCGATATCCTTTTAGGGAGATGATGGTCTCTGTTAGTCACCCTTGTCAGCCCCGCGCCTCTGCTAAAGCTCCTCCCACTTCCCAGTCTCCCTAACATACTGCACGAGGACCCTGCACTGCTTATCCTCTGACTCCGTTTTGAGGTGAAGCAAGTCCGACATGCCCCTTACTGACACCCCGGTGCTACTCATCCTGGTTATTAGCAATTGCCCCTGAAGTCTGAACTTTTTGCATCCCATCATATAGTAATCCACCGTTTCTGAGCTTCTGCACGCCTCACAATTCGTAGAGGTGCCTCTACCCGTCTTAAACGTCCATCCTTTCCAACCTGCATGGCCCACTCTTGGCCGATTGCAGATAGTTTCCTCTTTGCGTACCAACTCTGCATTCCGCCCACATCTCTTATACTGAACCTTCCTTTGTTGTACAGCGTACACGTGCCTCCCCTTCCTGCTGGTATCCCACCTGCCTTGCCATTATCCCTGAACTCTGTGGCCTTTCACAGTCACCTGAACCTCAGACACACTTAAGGGAACCTCTAGATCCCTGGTCGTTGCCTCATACACACCCCTGTCTACCAACACGTCATCCAATATCCCACAATGACTGGGGATCCATGCCAACTCAATCCCCATACCTCCCACTGTGCATTTCTCCAGCCACTGTCTAACACGAGACACTATATGCTTTTTTTTTTTATCGCCGTTCCATTCCTTTATAGCTTGTAACACACTCAGCAATTCCACAAATCCCACTACATTTGCCAGACTCACATCCTCTGTGTAGGAACATTAGGTCATGTTTAACATTCACCATTAATATAGTGGGTTTAAAAAATTAAGAAAAACACTGGCTGTTTTGAGTTGATAAAACTATCAATAGCAATACTACATAAAAGAGCACTGTCCTTATAAGACAAGGCCAATTTTCACATATGGAGCAAAAAGCAATTTTCCATGCTCATTTTCATGGGCAAAGTGCATTGGTGTGTGAATCTAATCTGGAGGTGAACTTCTGGTGATGGCTACTAGGTGGCGCTGTGCATTTACGAGATTGTAGCTGCAATTGTCATTTCTGCCATCAGATTGTGCTAGAAGGCTTATTTCCTTTTTTTCCCCGAGCCCACCATACTATTGATGTTGGATGGGAAACATACCCAAATGCTCGAATTGCAGGGATGTTAACCTGCTCTGCACTGACAAACCCCGGGGCCAGTGAGTGTGAAAAGCGTCTGTGGCTGGTTGCTGTATTCTCAGGCGCTGTAGCTGGTGTGTTGATAATGGGGCCTGTAAGAGTATTAGCCATGTTTCATTGCTATGTTGATCTGATCGTGAACTTCCAGTTAGAAGAACAAGGAAGCGCACTGCAGCTTTTTGCCTACACTGTGGAGGTTTTAGCCAGTGCTGCAGTCATGCCTTGGGTGTGAGGAGTGGGCAGAGAAACAGTTTGAATGCACACTGTGCCTGTGGCAGTGGTTTTGAACGCTTCTAGTTTAAGCAACTGGTATTTTCAATCTGTGACAGTGCAGGACTTTCGAGGTGTGAGCCGGGGCGGGGAGAGTCACGAACACCATACACTCTTACTCACCTGGGTGCGAGAAGAGGCAAACCCCGTGAAGGCTATTGGCGCAGAATTATTTCCTTAGCTGCGTCATTAAGTTAAAACGCCGAAGTGCGCTTGCGCAGATTTATAAAGGCCTTCCTGTATCAACTGAGAAGCCGCCTGCGTGCAGCTGGATGCTGCAAGCCGGTGCTTGTTTCTCCGCCCAGCCCTGCCTGCTCCGGGAAAACACAGTACAAAGCTCAGCACCTCACCCATGTTCCCTTCCAAGTATGACCGCCCGTACACCCCACGCGTGGCGCTCTCTGGGTGGAAACCTGAAACTGGAAACCACGCCATACCTGACGAGCCAGCTCTACTGGGCTGTACCACTTGCTGGTGCCTTCCAAATGTGCATTTCAACTCGCATCGCTGTATCTTGGGAGAGTAGAAATACACCCAGTCCAACAACAAACCCCTTGATAATCAATTTTGCCTGGAAAAAAAGCGTTCATTAAAGAAAAAAAACACTACTGTAGAATTTTGACCACTTTGCTCTGTTTTTCGTTCGTGTTTTTCAGAGGCAGTGCAAGGCCCTGTCTTGGGAGGTCTGAAGCCCTGCCACTTTCAAGTGGACCCAGGCAGAAGGCAACACTATGTCTTGATGCTCAGCACGCGGATCCACTGGGAGCATTTCAAATTCCTCATCTGGGAGAGCAGAATATTTACATTAAAAAAAGTAATTAACATGGGAGCAGCAGCAAACCTAAAGGTCCAGAGGACAAAAGAATGTATGGTATTTTTTTTGGTGGGGGGGGATAAATGGAGATGGAGAGATCCTTGTTTAGAATAATTGGTCCTGTGGAAAAGCATGCTCTGTGTGAGCCTTTCCCACTGTGTGAGCCATCCCCACTCATCTCTCTTCCCTCTTTTCCAGTGCTTTAAATTAAAAGAGGAAGTGCAGCTACTCCCTAATCTAGGCTTTAAGTAGGCCGCGGCTCAGCCTGGAAGGGTCTGAAAGCTGCTCTTTCTACGCCAGAGCCCGGCCCAGGCACATTGACCTGTTTCAGTTCATCGCACACTCTACCACACTCCACATTTCACAGTTCTCCATTGGCCTAACTTTATTTATGTCTTCTGCTCTTCAGAAATCGTTCTCTCTTTCTGTCCATTGCATGTGTCTCTCTCGCCACACTCCCACCTCAGTCATGTTCTCACACTCTCTTTAACTGTGTACGTCTGTAGTTCTTTCCTGAGCCTGGCCTTTTGGAGCATCTCTGTTGACACAAGACAGTGATTCTAACCAAAATCTAAGTATAATGGTTTACTATTAAGTCATTAACTTTAAATATTATTCTGTTAGCCCAATGCAACCATCTCTCAAAAATGCTCACCAATCACAGACTTGTCTTGAGATGTTTTGCACCAATATTGTGATGTACAAAAGATGGCTGGTTTTCAGAGCTCCCAATTTTTGCAGACAATGAATACACAGATAAATAGAATGTTTTGCCAAGGATCACAAACATTTAGTAGTGAATCTGAGATTCTTTCACATAGATGTTCAGTCCGCTGTTATGCATTGTGTTAAGAAAATTTGAACAGCTATATAAAAGGAGACTTTCTTTGTGCGAGTCAAACCAGCAAACTTCATAGACGTCAACAAAGATTCAAAATGGGACTTTTGCTATTGCTCCTTTCCTGGTCTAATTATTTATAAGGAATTTGGTATGAAACTGGTGATGTGTGTGGGTTTTCAGTCCAAAAGGTTTATCACAGTTCCCCTTACATAAACATTTACACATTAGAAAAGTGTTCAAAAAACATTAATTGATTAGATATGATGCACACTGCACCCCCTTAATGCAGTAGTGTAGGAATAGTTAGATAGAGCTTCTGGGTTTAGTTTTGATGCTGATCAAGGTGCGGGGGAGAGAGGACTGCCCTGGCACATGGGCAGTGAATATACATGTAATAACTGAGTTCCCAAGACGGGGAACTCCCGTCCCCTGCACACTATTTTAAGCTAAACAGCAAGTTATTTTGTGAATATATTCTCATATATATGTATAACAATAATTGATAGTTTATAAAGAGTGATAAATAGTCGTTTTTAGGAAAGAACACAATTGAAGTATTTAGATTAAACACATTCATTAATCAAATCAACAAAAATGATTTGTACAAAAAAACAATATTTTCAATATCCAAATTTCAATTTTCAATATAAGAGGGAAAATAGGTTTTGTGTCCCAACGTGTTTTGAAATTAACTGTCTTCATCAGGGAATGTTTTGATCAAAAAATTCTACAAACAATCCAGAAAGAAAATGTTGTAAATGTTTTTCCATTAATCAACTGATAGATAATACAGTACCATACTGTTTACATCATGCTCAATAGGCACAATTCCACCAAGTACATCTTGATTTCTGGATTCTTACGAAACACTAAATCACGTAGAAATTCAACTTTTTCTTTTGGACAGTTGTCCTTCCTAGTAAAATACAACAACCAAATTGGAAGGTATGAGGCGCACTTAACAAAAATCTTAAAATATCTGAGCAATAGCGAGATTCTTATAAGTCTCTGTCTCACCTGCCTCATCTGTTCACAAATAGGTTGTTCCTAATGAATTCTTCTTCAAATCTGGCTCTTCGATTCTAGGAGTAAATAGATCTAAGTATATTAGACACTTTGTCATATGATATTGGTCCAAGTGATGCATGAATATACTCAAACTTTCTTGTCTTGTGATTGTTCAAAATATATATATACTTAATTTACATGAGAGCCTAAAATAAGTAAGCAGTCTGTCCACTCACCTCAGTAGGAGGTCAATATGTGGAAGTCCGGTGGTTGGAAGATGAAGTCTCCTTCATTTGTCCACGAAAGAGGTCCAAATATGTTGAGGAGGAGATGTATTAAATATTAGGGGAAAGTTCCTGTGGTTAGATTCATAAAATGGCTCCCATCCCTTGTAAACTTACAATTTCTTGGTTAAAAGGGATACAATGTCTGTCTGCCGCTGTGTCCCAAAGGAGTAACTCGCGCTCCTTGTAAAATGGCTGCTATCTATTATAGCATGCTTTGCCGTCGAGACGTCATCACGATCGTGACACCGGTAAACAAACAATTTTTTTCTTTCTTTAAGGTGCAGAGCACGGGCTCCATAATTATTATTCCACTTCACTGACCTCTTTGCAGCAGTACACAAATAGCCAAACAACTCCACCCTGATGTGCACTGGCCCATTGTCTATTAAATGCTCTCTTGAAGCTATAGCAATGATAATCAAATGCATAAATGCATCCAGAGCCCCAGGCCCTGACGGCCTCACAAATGCCATGCTCAAAGAACATAATAAACCCTTGGCAGAATTCATTTTCCATCTATTCACCCAGATCAAACAATCATGTTCAATCCCAACGTCATGGAAAAGGGCTATCATAACACCCATATTCAAGAAAGGGAACAGAAAGCATCCATAGAACTATCATCCAATAGCATTATTAGATATCATAGGGAAAGTCTTTGGCTCTGTTCTCCTACGGCACCTCAATAACTGGGCTCTAGAAAGCTCCAAACTCGATAATAGACAAACTGGATTTATTAAAGGAGACGGTACATCTCTAAACCTGTTCATCCTGAACCTACTAAAAATTCAGACACTCAAAGAAAAAACATCTTACTACCTTGCCTTCATCGATCTAGTGCAAGCATTTGACTCTGTTAATAGAGAAAAATTATGGCACAAAGTTGACATTCGGGGATGCCCAAAAGACAGCCTACAGGCTATCATGGCTATGTACTCGGATACATCCATAGAAGTAAGATTATTTAAAAATTGGTGAATTGACTCAAAAAATTGACTAAAAAAATCCCAACTTACAGAGGTCTCAAACGAGGATGCCCACTAGCAGCGATACTATTTAACCTCTATATATTGGACCTACATCTACCCCAAAACAGTGTACCGGCCTATCCGCCGAAAATCAAAACTGAAGGGGCCCTGTGCCTCCTCTACGCTGATGACCTGTTCCTTATGGATAAAACCATGATAGGCCTGCAACACAGATTGACCAGCCTGCTACACTACATTGACAGAAACGATATGAAGATAAAATATCATAAAACCAACATAATGGAACTTGCAAGTTTAGACAATTTTATACGCAAAAAGAAGGGAGGTTTTGTCTGGACACTAGGTGCAGAAAGACTAGACAAAGTGAACTTGGTAACTTACCAAGGAGTACGCTAGAACAAATCAAGATGCAATGCTGAATGGAACACGATCTTAAGAACCAAGATCAAATGCCTACGTGCTCAAAGAAAGGCTATACTTAAACGCTATGTAACATACACGTTGACACCATTGCTAATCTTCTAGTAACAGAAAGTTCTACCAATCATCACATACGGAGCAGAAACATCACTAACCTCCCCAAGGCGAACATGGAATACTCTTGAAGGCCTATTCTGGAGAGGAGCACTGAACCTTCCAAAAAGCCTTCCAATTGCACTGATCATATATGAACTCAGACTTCAATCACTCGATTCTAGTGGAAAATACTTTCACGCTACAGGAAAACCATGATGATCAACGATTTACCAGATCTGGCAATGATTAGGAACTCGGGGAAACAGAGTATAGACCCGGTAATAAAAGAATGGTCACAGAACTGCACACTCTGGATTGAACCTATAGGTACAACATTAGACACACTAACTATGAATCCGGAAGCAGTCAAGAAGAAACTGAAAGAACATGATTGGATCTCAGCGCAAGAGCAGAGAACCAAATACAAGCTCCATCTACCTTGCAACTCCGAAAGACAATGCCTTAACAGAGTCACCCCATATATATCCAATTTCCCATTGCATCATTACAGAGATTTGTTCCTACGCTTTAAGCTCAACATATTGTCTACGTCTGAAGTCCTCAAATACAGATAGAGAGACAGAACCAACCCCCCTGGTGTTGATTTTGCCACGACGGACCCTCAATAGAATCCCTATATTGCATTGGAACAGAATGTAAACAACTTTGCTGCCCTAGCTAGAACAAAGCACCTAGGAGATATCCTGAAGAAAACACCTTCTCTTTCCACCATAGAATGGTGGGACGTACTCCTCATAGGGAAAAACATATCAATGATTTTAGCTACAATGAAATTCTTGGAAGATATCGGACTTACCTCAGCGAAACAAACACTGATACGCTAACAAAATCTAACATGCTCAATCATGTAAATGAGCGTCCCAAAGCCTTCACTTGAACCTCAAACTGAATATCATCTATCTTTGAAAGGTTTGAGCTAAACCAATCAACAACAAAAAACAAGTTATTTTTATTCTGATTCCGAGTATTTTGAATGGAAGCATTCTATTTAATGGTCAAAACTATATTACAATGAAAAATGTGAAGTAATAAAAGTGCCATATTGCTTAAGTAGTGTTTCTGTCTATTCTCCTATGTAGGTGTCATACCAGTATTCTGCGCATAAAGCCCCCGGTACATATTCATCTTACCAGAGTAAGCACATACTAACTGGACAAAACTCTGTAATCGCATATAGTATGTTGTAATGAATACACATAATTCTGTTTTAGTGGGGTCACTGTCTGTTCTCATATATTAGTACCTTGAGAAGCTGTTTCAAATAACTTAGATGGAAGTGGGAAGGAAGCCCATGAGGACGTTACTAATCCTCCTCCATGGAATGTACAGAGTAACGGTCTAATGATATGGTCAGATAATCGTAGTAGTCATGGAATTGTACAATTTTCTAATACATAATTCTTAATTATAGCACAATTATCTAATACATTATCCTTAATTGTATTAGGATGACTTGCTCTGCCTCCTGGGAGTGTACATTCTAATTTCAAGGTGCATAATTGTTTAGTACATCTGTATACTATCCTCAATATGGTTTTTGCTCATCCTACTCCATAGAGTGTGCAGTCTAGTGGTCCTAGAATGTGTAGTGCATTGAATTCTGTTAGTCATACTGGTCATTGCTTGTTATGAAATTGTACTAATGGTTAAAGGTGCCTGTTCCGTACTGAAAGTTGGAATAGAATAGATTCTACATGTTCCCCTATTCATAGGACAGGTCCTAAATAAAAGACCTAATTTATACCTAATGGGGCTACTGCACAGTGGCGCCCCCAGAATATTTTTATAGGGGTGGCCTGGTGAGGCCATAGGAAATCTTGGGGTGGCACACAAATCTCTCCTTATCTCTCCTCCCTTCTCTCTTTCTACTCCTCCTCCCGTTCCCTTCGATCCACTGAACATTTCCTTCTCACTGTACCTCCATCCCCCTGTGCCTCCTCCCGTTTCCGCTCCTTCCAACTCCTAGCGCCTCTGCACTGGAACTCCCTTCATCTCGCAATCCGCTCCACCTCGACCTTCTCCTCATTCCGCACTTCCCTTAAATCTCTCCTCCTCCATTCTCCTCCTTGAAACCCCCTTCCCCCTCTGCATCCCCTCCCTCCTTATTCTTTCCCCTTGACTATCTCTCTCCCCTCTCCCACCTCCCCTCTCTCCCTTTCCTTTCCCCCCTCCAACTCATCACCACCCCTCCCCCCCTACCCAGTCCCACTCCCCTGTTCCCCTTTCCCCTCCAGTTAATTGTTCTTTTCACTGTTTTGTTGAATGATTCATATTGTAATTTTGCTTCCACCGTTATATTGTTTATGTTTTTATGTATTAAGTTGTTCCACTGTACAGGGCCTTGGTGTAAGGCGCTTTATAAATCAATAGGAGGGGGCGTGGTAATGATGTTTGTGGGCTTCTTTGGGTACACTTCGACCATTGACCGCTAGCATCTGTACTCTGTTACGCATCTAAGATAGATGCAAAAAAGGCCCAAACTGTCATTGACAAATGTGGTCCACTTTTTTTTCAGGTTCCATGGCCTTTTTTTTGGTCACAGTTTCACCATGTGTCAAATACTAAGAATTGCAAATCTGTTAGAAAAGAGTAACAGGTATGATACTTTCTACCCCATCAGGTCTCTCAAGTACAGGTCCTTAATATTAAAAACAGAACTGCTAAGCAGTGGCTGGCCATCGAGAACTACCCACTTAGACCGGTGTCTCTGGGTGAGTGGCTATGGGTCCCTAAGAAGTCTTTCCCTAATAGTGTATTGCAGCACTTTGTGATGGGACCCCTTTTGAAACTATGGTGGAACAAAAAAGAGATAGAAAGTCTTACAACCTGGCCCTCCCCATTGAGCTGTATCTGGGCTCCACCCATCAGAGACAGAATTCGTGAACAGTACCGGTATCAGGAATGGTATGAAGCGGGCTTAGAAAGAGTGGGGCAAATCCTAAAGCGAGATGGATACATGTCAATCCAGGACCTGGAGGCAGGACTGCACATGAGATCCTTTGATGTGTTCAAATACCTGCAACTGAAAGGTGCGCTCACGAAATCAGAGTGAGTGGAAAGATGAGCTTCAAAGAGGCCTCACCAATTTTGAACGGATACTTAGCGACACCCACTAGAGTAAAGGCCTCACCTCCCGTCTATTCGGATCCCTGATAGTGGAACGGGAAAAGAACCTGAAGAATCTAAAAAAGAGATGGGAAAAAGATCTAGGTCCCCCACTATCAGACCAACTGTGGTCAAAGATGTGTGAAATGGTGCAACAAATATCTATCTCAGCGCAATATAAACTGCATGGTCTGAAGGCACTGGTGGCAGTACGACCCCCTCAGACTCTCAAAGATGTTCAGTCATGCTAGCCCCTTGTGCTGGAGGGAGTGTGGAAGCCCTGCTGATTACTGACATATGTGGTGGCTTGTCCCAAATCCCAAACGTATTGGAGTGAAGTTCTGGCCTGGATAAGGAACATAGAATGGATTACCAGGGACAGGGACCCAAGGCTGGTGTTATTCAGGGTAGTCAGTCAAAATCTCGAAAACAAAATATCGAATACAAAAAGACCGAAAAAAAAAATATCGAAAAAAAAATATCGAATTTTTTATTTATTTATTTATATATGTTTTTGGGGTCAGGTAAGTAAAAAAAAGGGGTAAAATAAAAAAAAAATGAAAAAAGGGGGGTTGGGGGGGAACCCCCCCATTTAAAAAAAAAACACATTGAAAAAAAAATTCGATATTTTATTTTTCGGCCTTTTGTATTCGAGATTTTGGTTTTCGAGATTTTTGAATTCGATATTATCACTATGAACCGTTATTCAGACTTGAGGAACAAGAAGGGCGCTGGGTAAAGTCCTGCATATGACTCACTTCCTCCTGCTGGCCGCCAGGGTCTGTATCACCATAGGCTGGAAAGAGAAGGACCTTCCGACAGAGAAAACATGGGCCAGAAAAGCCAGAGAACTCTACGCAATGGAAAACATTACGAGGGCCATGCACAATATATCCCCTAGCAGGGAAAGGGAATGGGCTCCCTTCCTCGAAGCCTACAAAGGAATGAATGAATAGCCCGAGCCCCAAGTACACTCATTGAACAACTTGCCCGTGACCCAAGGACCAAAACGCACGGCCTGTCTCGTCTCCATTGCGGGGCAAGGGGGGAATAAGGGAGGGAGGTGGGAGTTAAAATCAAGTTACATTTTAAATGTTACCCAAACTGATACTTTTGCCGAGATTAATGTTTGAGCACTGTTCAAGAGAGGTGCAGTTACGTACGCTTTGAAAACAATCCATAAAAGTAATTTTGAAAAAAAAAACAGAACTGCTACAGTCTAGCTGCAAACATTATAGAAAATACCCTAGTCATTTACACGGGAGCCACGTTTCATATGCACATTCAAGAGACACCTCGCCTGACAGCAAGGGTAGTTTCTAGCAAACTTGGTGCCCAAGGCGAAACCTCAGAATGCGCCCCCACCCCACTGACTGGCACACGTCACTCCCAAACTACACCTCTGCTGTGCGACAAAACCCCTCCTCAATATGAATAAATAATGCTATATTAATGAAGCTGGTATCATTACATAGAAATTCAAGTACTTTACAGAAGAATTCTAACGTGAAAACACAGCTGTTGCTGCCCAAGTAAATGTTTTTTCTGTCACCTGCTCTTAGGGAAGGCCTTGTCTGAATGCAGTTTTAAACTGTCCGTACTGGCACACTGCGGTGTGAACAGCCTATAGGGGTCTGAGGGCCCACTGACCTGGCCCTGTGTTGCAGGTGTTGTGTTCGTACCACCTCACTTGTATTTCGCAAGGGGCAATACTAGACTAACCATATGAATTATTTTCTGATAGAAGGTTATAACTCCAAGATGGACAGTCTGGTACACTCTTATTGTGCTCTTTCAAAATACCTCTCTGAGAGTGGGAAAGGGGACAAATAGCACCAATGGGGATTCCTGTATACTTTGCATTAAATCACAGAGCCTTTCAGGACTATAACAGTGATCAGAGATCTCTACATTTGATAAACAACTCTGTGATAAAAGGATTGTATGTGTGAATCTCTAAATGCATAACTGATGGATGTCTTGGTGCTCACATCACGGTTCACAATACTCACCCTAACATTAAAATGTTTGTACCTTGAACCATACATGCTCATTTGGACAGCTTACGTTTTTGGATGCGAGTATAAAATGGCTGCAACATCAGCCACTAAAATGGGGTACACCGTACAAGGGCTCTTTTGCTTCTTGTTTAAGTGTGGGGACAGTATGGCATGGACAGTCAGAGTCACATACACAAAACAGTCTGGTGTGCTCCTATATGGACATTAGGCACATCACACAAAAACAGGTATATGTACTGTTACATAAGGGAGCACCACATAGACACCATTAACCAACAGGATCAGGGTGGTGACTTGTGCAGTACACAAATCATTGCTGCACACATCACTGCATTGATTTGCCATGGACTACTGTCTGCATGGTGACACACAATGAACTCCACTTTCCTAATCAAGGTGCCAAGTGACATTGAGTTGCCATCTGGTCTGTTGTGCGCCTGGGCCAAGAAACAGGGCTGCTGACAACCATAAATGGAAAGATTCCCAACTGACTAAGTTACAATTCTATTGTGGGAAAAAAGGCTCGGCAGTCTGGCTCAGTTGCACATATATCATCCAATAAAGTAACACCAGGTCAGGGTGCCACACACAGACACACTCTGCTTACCTCAGCTCTGTGAAGTGTGGTGGAAATAAGTATCTCGGCGCCGCAGGGCAGCACAGGTCTCCATCTCCTTTTGCAGTGCCACCAATCCAAAAATATTGGCAGCATGTTAACTTTGCCCCCAAACTGGCACTTCAGCTTAGCACCTGGCACTGCGGCCAGTTGCTAATAGCTTTACTGCCATGGACCTGCATGGCTTCTGGGCTCATAATAGCCTGTGTAGCTCTGAGCAATAATGCTTAGTTATCAACAACTTGTGAAAGAAAGCCTGGTCCTACCATCATTAAAGAAACACAATTTAGATCCATCCTGAGGGCCCATAAACTATAAGGTCATATCAATGTTTCATTTCACAGCTGCAGTTATTGATTCAGAGGTAATGGTTCTGAAGCTGTCATTATGGATGTGCATAGGGAATGAGTATGTCTTAGGGGTAGAGGTCATCCGCAACATAATTAGCATTTGACACAGTGGCATACATACAGTAGTCTCCTTGACTGGGCGATGGGGATTATTGAGGCGGCAATGCCCTGGATGCACTCTTATCATGAACAGAGATCAGGGTGCCAGCTAAATAGTTCTCTTTCTGCTTCCGTTGGTGACCGCACCCAAGTCAGTATAGCAGGTTAGCCATGGAGGGTTACTTTTTGATACGCTTCTGCCATTGCAACCATAGGTACAGAGATTGGTGAAATCCTCCCACTGTCTGTCTGTACACCATGTCAGATGTTAAGTAGGCAGCATCAAACATTCTAGTTACAGGCGGTCCCTTTATCTTGTTTTTTATACTGCTCTGCTATGTTCCTAAACATCTCCAAGAAGGTGAGCTTCCAGCTGTCCAAAATAGGGCTGTTTGCATTATGCTTGACCTCGAGAATTACGGCAATTTGTCTATGCATCGAAAAGCACCTGGCTTGTTACAGTCCATGTGAGTTTCCAGATGCAGCTTCGGGTTGCCAGCCTGGTCATGGCGTGAAAGAACACAGTTTGTGCTGCGCAGCCGGCACAACAACCTACATGCAGCCAGAACTTTGGAAACACGGAAATAAATACAGCCTGGGAAGCATGAGCCAATTGCCAAAGCAGAAATGCGCGCCTCCAGGCTCAGGCTGTATTTATTTCCGGGTCCGTCCACTGTGGGCGGCGGGCTGCGGCAAACCGCAGCAAAAGAGAAAAAGCAAAAAAATAAAATACTTTTTTGTTCGCACTGAACTATTGGGCATGCTATTTTCCGTGCACAGTTCAGTGCGAAGAAAAAAGAAAAAAAACTTTTTTTTCTTCAAATTTCACCGGGTGGCCGATGGGGGGGGCCAGCATTTTTATAAGGGTGGCCATGGCCCCCCTTGGCCACCCCTTCGGGGCGCCCTACTGCATCTATATGATGGATCCAAAATAGCTCTATCTGAGCCAATTTATTTTACCAATGTCACCTCCCCTAGGCAGGGGATGTACAATCTCTAGAACTACACATTTCATTTGGGCTACTGCATGTCTGTTGGCAAGGAGGTGCCTATACACTGGTGATTTGTTGTTTGCAGTCCTGATGTTAGATGTGTGTTCCGTCCATCTTTCTTTTACTTTAGGGATGGTTTGACGTGCATAATATTTGTTGCACGAGCATTTTATAGCATAGATTGCATTCTTGCTATCTATCACATGTTGCAAAGTCTCTTAGTGTTATTTTTTTGCCAGCGTTCGGATGCCTGATGTGGTCTCCCTTTAGAATGTTAGAACAGTGCTGGCAGTTAAGGCACACAAAGGTGCCCCATTTAGGTTTATGTAGTTGTCTCTGAGCTGGTTTCTTCACCTTTTCTGCTCTTATCAAAGTATCTCTGATGTTCCTTCCCCTTTTGTAGGCCATCTCCGAGGGGTTTGGGAAGAGTTTATATAGTATGGGGTCCAGTTTGACCAATTTCCAATTATTTTTTATGATCTTTGCCACCTGATACATTGTCATGGGCCCAGGGGAATGTGGGTGACTGTCCACTACGTAACCATCTTGAGGAATCTGTGATCCATTTTATGTTTTTCTGCCCCACAACCCGAGACCTTAGAACTTTATATCTGAAGCCCCTACTAAGATCTTCAGGTGTTCTACTACTAGAGAGGCTTTTGAGCTGTGTAAAAGACCTGAAGATCTGGGAACAGTATACAGAGTAGCAAAGTATATCTATCGTGCCTGGCTCCTTAGAATAAAAAAAACTTAATTGAGAACTATTAAGTTAATTCTTATGGTTTTAGTTTATCTTAGTATACTTGTTGAAGAGGGCTGCGAGTAATTGGCCTCCCACTTCTCGCCCCCTGTCTTCAACGAAATGCCTGTTGTTAGACTCTTTTAATTGAATATATTTTATGAGTCTCTCGGCATTCCTTGATAGATTTATTTTATCCAATGTATTTTTATACGTCTCTTGTGATCACGTTTGTTTTTATCTTCCTGTTTTATACTTATGTAGCCTGGTGCGTTGTATTAAAATGTATTATCCTGATCCCCTTGTTTGGCTTTGGGCCGAATACAGGTTATTATTGATTGAGAACATCAGAATTATGGCCTAAAGAGTGATACATGGGTTAGATTTGAATGAATCATCATCAACTAAGCACTTCCAGAAAATCATTGTAATACAAAACATTTGTTTACAAACTCTCATCATAATCAATTTCCCCAGTCCACCTGCATGAGTAACTAATGTGGCGAAGTATATGGTCTTTACATTTAAAGAAATTACAAATGCGCTTTCAGCACAAAAAAGGGAGAGCGCCCATGGCCTGGTTACCTGCCTATTGAACTATTTATCACAGAACCTAGAATATGGGTCCTCTTTTTACATGAACTGGTTAATTGTATACATAGCAACCTTTTGTTCCACCGGAGCTAGCGAGATGCCATTGCAGTCACAATTCATAACAAGTATTAGCAATGCCAACAGTTTGGGCTTTTGTGTAGGCATGGCAAAGGCACTTGCTAGGCACTGCTCTAGCAGTATTAACTGGCCATTGATGCTAGCAAGTGCAAAATGGTATGAGTGCCTGGGCATCCAATAGCAGTGCCTGGCAGATGCCTTATACATATACACAAGCCAAAACTGTTGGTTTACAACTCCAATTAAGTAATTGGGGCTCTTTACGGGTTTGCCAGTAACCCACTGATGATTTTGATCGGTTACCGGCAAACTCGCCTTACAGTTACCAGCGCCCAATATCCCTGTATTACCGGGACATTACGGGTTCTGGCAAAGGCGGTAAGTTCCCAATCCATGCATGGAGTCTGATAGGACTCCAAGGAATGGGTTTACCACAATCACCAGCACCGATAGTACCAGTGCAGGTGATTACAGCGATTATTTGTCGGTAGGGGCCCAAGCTACCGGCAGGACAGGCCTGCCGGTGGATCAGAGCCCCTACAGCAAACTGAGAGTGTGCCAGTCTGGTAAATATGCCAGAGCTGGTATTACCAGAATTTTTTCCGGCATTTACCGGACCGGCACACTCGTAATGGGTCCCATTAACACTCGTAAGACTGCTTTGACAAAACACTGGCAGACACTTCGAGTGCAGAGTTTGATGGTAAGGCCTGATTAAAGCAAACTCAAAGAGTCCCATTAGGAAGTGTTTTGGGCGGGGAGGTGCAGGAACTGGGTGGGGATGGCCATAGGGATTAGCATGGGCATGGGCAGCCAATGAGGGGCGGGGCAGCAAATAACGAAAATAACACCTACAAGCTGTGTCTCCTTCATATGCCATTTCTCCCTATCCCTACTCTAATGTAATACTTTGGGCGTTTAGGTGGCACTGCCACTTCAAAGTCCACACTAAAAAGGGAGACAAGGGAGATCCTTACACCTAGAGACCCGTTTATTTGTTGGATGCACTGGCAAAGATATATAGTGAGGTCTTACTCAGTTGGGTAAGGGCCTCGGGTGGCTGAAACCGGGGCTTGGGGGGATTGTGTATTCTTGCCCGCTGTTCCAGCCACCTGATTGGCTGAGCGCCCTTCCCAGGTGCGAAGGTAGACATAGACAGCTTCTCTAGCCTTGCAAGACCATTTCCCCACGTGTGGTTCTTTATGCTCGTCATGAAAAAAACAAAAAAAACTGAAGCACTCTCAAAATCTCGGAAACTTGAACTCAAGCTGATCAAGCAGTGCAACGCTGCAGCTGCGCTCTTCCATAAGACCTGCCTCCTTCCTCCCCCGACCCGCCTCCTTGCTCCCCCAACCCCAAAAAAAACAGGCAGCCTCTGCCTTACATCAGCACGTCAGCCAACTGCAAAATCCTTCATTAAAGCGAGCTCGCAAGCTCAAAGAGTTCCCAAGAGGAGGAGTTTGGGGCGGGGAGTGGCAGGGATCGGTGGGAATGGCCATAGGGACTAGGATGGCTATGGGCAGGCAGTGGGTGGCCTCATAACCAAACAACACCTATACACTGTGTGTCCCTCCACAAATGTCATTCCATAGTGTCCCTCCTCATATGACATTCCTCCCTATCTGTACTTGAGTCAGTACCCGAATGCAATAGATTGGGCTTTGTAGGTGTCGCAAGTGACAACTAATAGCCCAAAGTAAAAATGAAGTATTAGAACACTGCTGCTTGCATATACTCCACAACACAGAGAGGGAAACACATGGGCAATAAAAGCTTTTACTTGTGAACATGCGAATGTAGGGTACAGCATGTGTTGGAATGTTACAGGAAGTCCCCCAGTGTAACTGAGCGTAGATTTCAAACGCCACCCACGCTCATCACGCTCACTCACACTCAGCCACGCCCAACTGTTATCACTTCTATCACATTGCCAGAGCAGATGGACGATCAGGTAATATATATCGGTAAGTCCACAAAATGTAAGGAACAGAACGCCACACCTGTCAAAACATACGGTCATCATCCGATGTGAATGCGAGACTCACTTCCATCACTGTCTTTCTGCAGAAAATGGCGGAGCAGAATGCTGCCTGACACCATAGACGACCGGAGCAGTCATGTGGGTAAGTGTAAGGCATACGCAGTACATTATGCAGGGGTGGTGGGGTGGAGCGGGACATACACATTGCACTCAATAACAGGCGAGTGAAATGTTATATATATATTTTTTCTGTGTTGGTGTATATAGTAAAACCTTCCACAATTAAAATGTATACGTTCAAGAATAGAACAACAGAAAAGACAAAAACGTAGAAATTATTAATTACCTAAAGAATATCCTTAAGAGAAAGATTGTACATCGTCATCCCGCAGATGTTACTAATTTGATTTACAAATCTGCATAACTTTAAGATCAATTGAACATTATTCCCACATAAAAGACTTTTACAAGCGTTGATCGACCCCCCAATAGTTCATGTACATAAAATCCTTAAAGTGCAGTTCGGCAATATATCAATATATGTTTTAAAGTTTTCATTTTTGCATTTAGTTCACACCATCTGCAGAATCCTAGCGCATTTGGAATGCCGTCCCCTGATTTCCAAGGTAGGCAGTACGTTTAGTTTGAATTTCAAATAGAGGTATCGCCTTTCCTGACAGCGAAAACAAATTCAGTATTTCGGCCAAACCTCTCTTCTTCGTGATTTCAGCATATTCTGAGTACTGAGAATAAGATTGTAATGCACCAATCGTGTCCTTAGATTTTACTTACTTTGCGTACGGATACCCTTGACCGCATTCCTACATGTCAAAAAACACCTGCGTATTTGTGTGAGAATATTCATAAGGCACGACGACATTCCCCTTAAACACTTGCCAATGAAACATGTTATGCTGGTGAATTACACACTTACATGTGTGTGAAGGTCTGGTGTATCGCATGCAACTTGGGTATTGAAAAGGCTTTTACATGACCCATGCTGGGTGTGTATACTCTTACGTCTGTACATGTGTTCCAGCGGAGCAATGTGTTATTTTATTACCTACTTTGGGTTCGGTTTCAAATTCCATACACTCGGATTACACAACACATGTGTGTCTACAAAAGGAGGCCCATGGTGAATGTGTGTACAACGATGGCACAATAAAGCAACAGTCACGAATTATTGCACTTTTTGAAATGTAATACACTTTCATTTGATTTTTACGGAATATTCCATTCCTTCACCAACACCACAGCAAGCACTACAATGTGTGGAAGACCTGAGCACATTGGTTGTGTGACACTCTCTGCCTTAAGCCTGTTCACAGAGTGTAGTGCAGTGGAGACAAATACACCGAAGAGCTCCACTTTTACACGAGAATGCAGTTCGGGTCATAGAGAGTGTGAAGGGGATGGGGCAAACGTGATGGTCTGTGTCCTCGTCCTCCTCATTCGGACGTCTAGGAACACTCTCGTTCACGCGCTGCAAGGAGGTCTACCTGACTAACCCCTGGAGGCAGTGCTGGGATTTCTGCATTACATGGAGGGACTGTATTCTGATTCAGACCTTGGCCACCAGGTTTTCAAAATGAACTCTAGGAGTGAAGACCTTTGGTCCAGCATCCACTGTTGCTGGGATACACAGACGAAGTAAATCAACTTGTACACCATTGCACGCTGCTTGGACTCACGTACGGAAGAGGGCCGGGCCCATTTCTTTTTGTGCTAGAACGTGGACCATTGTAGTGGCCCGAAACGCTTGAGTCGACGACGGACAACTTTGGGGGTTGTTTCCCTATCCCGTCTCTGACAGTACTTTGTACTTCAACTAAATCGGTTGCTCTTGAAACATATTTGATAGATTCCTTTACCTATTAATTAAACTTGACATTCTACTGTATGTCTTGTATACTTTTCTATCGTTGTGTTCGGGGTTCCTTGTCATGCCCTGCAATCTCTTTTAGTAATGTTTTGATCGACTTTTTTTTTTTTAAGCATGTAATAGGTCCCATTGTTGCACTTGTTCAATGTTCTTACTTCATGTGTGTTGGCTCCCCGTGTATGTACACATTTGTACGATGGTATCTTTTGATTCCATATTTCTGTGTTTTCTAAAAACTGTTTTAGAGAACAATCTGTGCATGAACAGTAGATTTGTCTGTTCCACTATTATCATGTGTGCCACTGTTGAACATTTTTCACGTTGCATTAAATAACTATTATTGTATGCATCTGTACTAGTGCTTATATTTTTGTTTGGGTGCATGTAGGACTCAGGTCCAGACTCTGTAAACGACTGCTCACATCCAACTTTTGAACCCGATGGAGTTATGTGATACACGTATTCCAAAGCAGCATACCTGTGTTCTTTGCTAATAAAATAAATATTAAGGTCTCACTAACTTTGGGCCATATATGAACGCATACACGTGTGTTGAAAAATACACGCGTGTGTGTGTCAGTGTCTAAAAGGAGCAATGGTGTGTTTGTTTGTGCATTTATATAGCGCTATGAACCCTCAGGTATCTGAGCGCTCCTTATTTCCCACGGTGTGTGGTGCTCATTTATGGACCTCGGAAGGATGAAAGGCTGAGTTTGGCCCTGCTGGGATTCGAACCTGCGTCAGGTTCTGCACGGATGTCAAAAGCGAGCGCTCTACTCGCTGTGCTATCGGACCGGTCATCGCCTTAATCGTTTGCCAGTAAAACAGTTTGCTTTCTGCACCTGGCACATACACACATACACCTAGGCACATGATTGAAAGCTTTTCCTGGTAAAAGAAGCAATGGCCTTCAACTTCAAGAGTTTTATTTGTGTTCATATATTGCAACTGTTTTTATCTGCGGCATTATTCAGGCTACAAAAGATGGCCCAATAAAGCAAGAGCCTCCTCCTGGAGTCTTCACCCTTCTGGCTTCTCCCAGTCTCCTTTATACTCCCAGGTCTGTGGCTTGGGTTACAATCTCGCCCCTAATTGGTTATTCCTCATTGTCATTTGAATTCTTACTTGGGAATGGTTTTCATTGAAGATTTATTAATATTGGTTAATTGCTTTATGAGCTTTTGGGCGGTTGACACTGCAGACCTTGGAGGGTTTAGAGGTGGTAGCAACATGCAGTGCCACCCTGGAGTCCTCGGTGGCACAGAGAGCAGCTCTGCATTGCTCCTCAGGCAGCTTCTGCACGCTGATCTGGCATGGACCACGTTGGGCACCTTTGCGGTCTGGGCCCGCGAGGAGGTAACATTAGTTGGTTCTCTGTACGGTAAGACATGGCTTCTGTTTCTGTGTGTCCAGTGACTCAGCAGAATGGTTGTTCTTTGCCCATTACTGACTGTTCCTCTCATCTCTCGTTTACCACTGTGTCCCGCAACTCATACAAAGAGCTTAACAAAAATGCAATCTATTAACACTGGAATAAGGAAATGTTAGTCCCTAAATAGAAAATATCCCACATGTAGTACTGCACCCCGGAACTGTTAGAGGAAAGGAACTGATAGGGCAAGTGAACAACAACCTAAATTAAATAAGCGTCAGTGCCAATATGCACAGTTCCAATACTGATGATACCATCAAATAACTTATTTTTCTGTATCACAAGCAAACAGAAAACTTCCCCCCTGAACTGGCCAATTGCCTGAGGAAAGCATTCACTTGTCAAGATCATGTGATGCGTTTGTGATCGGTGAGTGCGTAGCTGCCAAGTTTCCCAGTTCCATGTGGGATCTTTGAGCCAGTCCTGTGTTTTTTCGCACTGCATGCTGGGCCTTGTTGGCCCACCCTTGTAATGGGAAAAACAAAACTACAAGTTCCAGCATGCAAATGTAAGCAAAAAGCAGGACTGGTTCGAGGTGTCACGCATGGAACTGAGGAACATGGCACAGAGCTAAGTGGTGCATTCAAATCAATTGTAACACCGAGTCACTGCTTTAACAGGAGACACAGGTACTTGGGCATTTCTGTGGTTAATTTTCTTTGAGACCATAGTAACTCCTGCATCAACCACAAGTCCACAGAAACGGCAGCAAAACCACAACATAATAAGATGCCCCATGGTAGCTAATCCAGTAAGCATTTAGACATTGGCTATCGCCACAAGCAGGAATGCGTATATTAGTAATGTTATACAAAAAGAGGGGCTTGGGTGTGTGGCAGGGCCGTGAACAGACACCTGTCATTGTCATAGTGGAACTGGGACAAAGTTTACTTACAAGGGTGTTTATTCAAAGGACCTGTCAGGATGGTGGCAAACTCATCAAGGAAGGTGCCGGGAAGGTAGTTCCAAATGTCAGAGTATAAAGTGGGGGAATGTGCCAGTGGGGTTCTCAAACAAAGGTCCAAAAGAATGTCAATCCCCTTTGCTCCAAAGGGGTTCACCAACCAAGTGCTCTGCATTCCAGTTATACAACTTCTCTCTCCTGCACACGATGGTCCGCATTTATCCCCCTCTCCACCGGCTCGGCCCCTTCTTCTCTCTTCTGATGGCATCTTCTCTTCTCCTCTTGCTCACGATACTATCTCATCGCAAGATGTTGCTTCTTCCACCTATTAGCCTCTTCCTAGCCGCCTTCCCTAGACACATTCCCACTCTGATCTCCTTGCCCTCTCTAATCAGAAAGTATCAATGTTCCTCCTGTCAACAATGCTCTCTCCTCTGATTGAAACCTTTCTGGCCTATCTTCAGAACACATCTCTCTTTGCTTCCATTGGTCTTTGAGCTAGGGTTTCTACCACCACTTCGAGAGCTAAGGCCTCCACCCTTTGTCATGCCAGGTGTTCTTGGGTCATGACTTCAGACTCCTATCTTTCCAGATCTTAAGCCTCTTCACGGTCCAGGTTTCCAGCCTCTTCTATGACCAGGACATCCATATTATTTCTGATCAGAGCTTCACTGCTTTCTCTGGTCAAGGCTTTAATCTGTTCTTGAAACTTCTCCCGGCTTCCTCTGGCAGGAGCCTCCCTATTCTTTCTGGCAAGAGGTTCAATCCTTTCTCTGCACAGAGCATCTGCTTTTTCTTGGGGCCAGAGCTACAGACTTCTCTCAGGCCAGAGTTTCAGCGTTCTCTAGGGTCAGGGCTTCCATTTTTACTCATGCTGGGGATTTGGCTATCCTTTGAAAAGGCCTTCTGATTTGTCCCATGCTTGGGCTTCTTTCTCCTCTTGAGTCCTGGTCCCGGTCTTTTCATTCCCAGTGTTCCCTGGGACTATGCCATTGCTCTCTTCCCTGTGACCTCTTGGAGGGCTAGGGATTCCATTCCCTTTGTTCTGGTCTGCACATAGGACAATGCTCAAAGTTGGCCCCTCTTTCCTCTCTTTGAGCTTTTCATGAGTGCTACGCTCTCAATGGCTACAACCATAGCACCTCCTCCGAGATGGCACAGGACTTGCAGAGAGGCTCTCTCCGAGCACCCCTGTGGGTCCGCATTTTTTGGTTCTCATTCCTGTTTAGCCCACAGGGGTGCTGGCTTCAGCTGTCCTTTCAGAATGACTCACTATGGCTGTCACCTCTTCCACCTCAACTTCATAGGACAGATCTTACTCAATTTCTTTGGGGACTTGTACAAGGAAGTTGTCTCTTTATTCTTTCTTCTGGCTTCCTCTCTCTGTGAAAGTCACTGAGTTTGAATCTTCTGGGGCAGAAGACCTCCTTTGCTCTTCCCCTAGGATGGTGGTGTCTGGTAGAAGAGCAGACTTCATGTCTGGTCTATGAACGTATCTGGTTTAAAGTCCTCTCAATCACCAGTTTATATGTTCCTCCCACCTTGGGACACCAGTGTTGTTAGTCATGACTAACATAGTCGTGCTGGTAGCCCTTTACTTTGCAAATGGGTGCCAACCAAGCAGGGCCAACATCTTTGTTTTAAAAAAGATTCTTGGGTTCTCTACTGGGCGTGACTGATGTGATTTGCCCCCCTCAGACCCGAAGGTTTCCCAAGATAACACACATGTGTAATGTGTCTGGTCTAATTTCCAAAGGTCAACCATCTAGTGTAGCATTGCCCCATCCCACATCTGACACCACATATGACAGACCAATGGACGACCTGCCTGTTACTGGGGTAGCTGAACTGGGACTAAGAAACCAACGTATATTGCCACAGGTGTTTATGAAATAAATATTAAAAGAAATACCATTTCAGGATGGTGACTTCACTCAACAAAGAACATGTCAGGATGGTAACTTCAAGCATCAGGATATAATGTCCTAGAAACTGGAGAATCCCTCCTTCTGCTTCAAAGAGGTTTGCCAGCCCAGTGCTCAGCATTCCAAAGTTCTAATATTCAAACAGCCACATGGCAGGTGCAAATAAAGCTCAAAGTTATTTTGTCCCATAACAATTACAGTGCCCAAAAGGTATCTCCAAACCCCCACCAAAGGAAATCCCCAAAACTGTGCACCAAACTTTTCTTTCTCCAAGGATGGCAAGTCTCCCATTACAGAAGTCTGTAGGAGAGGATGGTGTATTTCCCTTCGATCCTTTATTTTGTTCACTGGACATTGGACCCACAATTCTTGAACAGATAAGTGTTCTGAGGCCCTCCCGACTGCTGTCTTCTGGGCCTTAGCCTCGGGGTTCCCTTTGAGTAAAACAATGGGAGCTTCCTGCAAGCCTAGGTATAAGGTCAGCACATTCAAGATGCTCTGGTTCACTGTGGTCGGGCTTGGAAGAGAGGCATGGCATTACCCGCACCATTCTAGCCCTTTTCATCTTATCGTTCTCTCTCTCAGGCCCTCATTGGTCCTGGCTATCCTCAGGATATCCTTCCCGATCCCTAGCATAATGGCACTTGTGTGTTTTTCCACCCATCTCCACGCCCTGCCCTGAATCAACATGGTCCTCTGGAACCTACCTACTCTTGCCTTCTAGTTAGGTGGTCTCCCCTTCTCTCACTTGCCTAGAATTCTCTGGCTCTAGCGCACTCTCTAGCTGCTCAGTTCTCCCTTCGGATGGGGTTTTGCCTCCTATTACTCACAGTGCTTCCTCCTCCGATTATGTTGCTCCTTCCCACTATCATCCTCCACTCCTAGATCTTGACTCTCCTACTACACGAGACAAATTCCTATTCCAATCTCCTGAACCACTCGCCCAGTATCGAATCATCTTTCCCCCGCCTACACAAAGCATACATTCATGCCTTCTGAATCCGGCACTTCTAACATACATCCAGAAACGAACTCACACACAAGCATAACACAGAAAGGGGCCCCTGTCATAAACCCTTCTTACTAGAACAGATGACATTCCATCACAAATGCCGCCCCAACCTACAACCAAAAAGTGTTTTATAAAAAAAAAAAAGCAAAACACTTGAAAACATGCATACTGGACCTAGCAATCCAAACCATTATATCCTCCAAAAGGCAGGTTTTCCAGGAGGGAGACATTGGGCCTCATTATAACTGTGGCGGCGACGGTATGAATGGTGCCGGTGAGGCTCTGGCACCGTTCATACCGGGCCGCCGCATTACGAGTTCTGCTCACGGGTCCCTGACAGCCCGCCAGGTCTTACCTGCCGGGCTGTGCGGCACCCGCAAGCAGAAATCGTGATTGCACCAGCACCGTTACCAACGGTGCCGGTGCAACCATGCTCCCCACCCCCATTCTGCCCGATCGGGCAGAATGGGGATCGGGAGCCCTGCATTACCGCCACCCACGAATGGGCAATTACTGGCCCACTCATTTCGTAATGGGCCAGTTATTGCCCAATCGCAGAAGGCGGTGCCTGAGGCGAGCATGGCGGTAGCCGTGCCTGCCATACAGGCACGGCTGCCGCCATGCTGGTAATGAGGCCCATTGTGTGGGATGCAATTCCCCAACTACAGTTTTGCTGATCCAGAGAAATTGCTGGTAAAATTGCCAGTAATTCCGGCACCAGCAAATTTTTCTGGACCGGCAAAACTAAAGTTTGCTGCTGGGGGGTCACGGATTTACCACCAGCCAAGAGTTGGAGGTAAATCAGGCCCCTACTGGCAAATAAATACCAAAATTCATGGCACCAGTATCAGGCGTCATTCTGTCAATTCCCGCCATGGAGTCATATGGGACTCCGCGGAATGGGGATTTACCTGTGTTTATGCCACCTGGAATATCTCAGTAATAACGGGATATCAGGCAGCAGAAATGGTAGGGTCAGTTTGCTGGTATCCCCCCGGAATTACCATCAGGATACCGGCAAACTCATAATGACCCTGAGTTCCTTAATTTTGGTATTAGCTGTCTATAGTGCCTGAAGTTTGCTAGTGTTGTTGAGGTCATTTAGAAACTAGACTGGTTAAAAAGTGTCAACATGACTTCACACATAAGAAAGTTCAGCAAATATGTGACACTTTCCTATGGGACTATGACAATACTGGATACAGTGCATGCTATTGCTTTGCTTCACCATTTTTCATGTTTTTACAAAGAAGCATTTGAATCATACATACTTTAGTATACGAAATTGTCAATGTTGTCACTATACAACAATATCTATTATTTTCTTGTCAAATTGCCCCAATGGAAGTGATATGGGTGTTGTTTCAAAAGAGTGTACCACTAAATTGTGAGGTATTTTAGATACAAAATGTCAAGATTCACTGATCCATGACGTTTTCTACTTTGGTTTCTGTCCGGAGTGTAAATAAAAAAAATGTAAAAAGATGAAGCCCATATACCCCCAAAAGTTGCTACTTGCTCACACTCATATTGATACATAGGACGTCTCTGCATACAAAAAGCCAGTGTCAGAGAGACAGCAGTACTATGCTAGGCGATCTGCTGGGTAGAAACAGATTAAAGAGGGTCATCTAAAATTCGCCTGATTGAACAAACACCCATTGCAATTTTTTTGACAATGCACAAGTAAAATAAAAATCAGTAAGTGTGTAGTGTCATAAGGTGCGACGAGTGGGGGACACAAAACAAGAACAAGGGCGTTGTCAAAATAAGGAATTAATTCGTTTTTTATTGGAAAAGAGTGAGATTTTGGCAAGGCAATGGTCAGGGATAACTCAAAGTGAGAGAGGTATCAGTAAAGAAATCTAGACATGTGGTTTCTTCAGCAAGACCTGTTTAGGCCTCATACCCTCGGCTATCATTGTTCTTGGTTCATGAAACGAACGGTATATGATAGAAAGGAGATGTATAATCTGTACTTTCGAAATACATTCTCTTATTGAAAGTCAACAAACATCACATAGTCCCTTACAAAGTTGCAGGGGTTGGACTTAGTTTTGTCCTGTTTGAATAACCAACCAACAAACCTGGTCTTTGTCTTCGGTTGTTGATTTTCCAGTGTTACCAAACTCTATTTGGTTGAGTACATTGATCAGTGACCCTGTGACCAATGGAGAATGAGCTTGGGAACAGTCTAAAGAAGTCGTCCAGGAGATTGTCCAGGTGGTAATATCACTTCGGCTCAGATGTGTCTCGCTCAGGTCTCAGGATCTGGCTCAAGGTGGTCTCTTTTGATTGCACAGCTCCATGCTCTAGGGCTTTGTTGCATGGTCTTCAACTGTCTGTTTCCCCTATCATACTCTCCCTTGAACCATTATGGGATTGCACAGCCTGTTATCTTCTCCCACTGACTCTAGATTCTACCCCGTACCAACCGGGTCTGCTGGAATCTCCCTAATCTTTCTTTTTAGAGGCTGTGAGGAACTCATGGTGACAACTGTAAGACAGACACAAGTGATCACAGTTCAAGGGTGTTTATTTAACTGTATGCACGGTGGAAAAATGCTCACTCTAAACCAGGGGTGCACAACATGCGGCCCGCAGGCCGAATGCGCCCCTTCGGGACATTATTTATGGCCCTTCAAGTCACATGAGCTTAATGATATAGGGGCCGATTCATGGAACAAATGTGTGCCGAAAATCTTGGCGCAAGCGTGAAAAAGCAGGCGCACGCACGTGCGATTCATGGAAGGCCTTGCGCGTGTTTCCCTCGGGATGTGCGCCAAATCCATGCGTGGCGCACAACTTTAGCGCACACACCAAAAAGTGGGTAGTAACGCGCAGAATGGGGAACAAAGCGTGAAAAAGAAGGTGTAACTGGGGAAGTACTGCAGGGAACGCCCACACGCACACGAACAACACATATTCATGGAAAAGAAAATGGGAAACCCGCGCACGGCAAAATACGCGCACAGGCCTAAACACGTCTGCCACACGAAGGCAGGCGCTAGGGTCCCTGCGCATTGCAAAAGTGCGTGCAAACAACAAACACGTATATACAGCTACGATGAATATCCCATTCTGTGGCCCCCTAGGAGAAATGACATGTCACGCAACGCACAGGCATCCCACAAAAGCAAGAAAAAGAGATAAGCAACCCCTGTAGCCCACGTGCGTGTAAAAAAACACACGCAGTACGCTGTGGCAGCCAGGAACCCCAAAAATACATTCGCGATCAACATGCAGGCTAGTATGGTAGGAAGAACAGGGACACCCGCAGTTGGAAAAATAGCGTGTGTGACTCACCGTCTGCTTTGTGTGTAGAAGAAGAACGCGGAGCCAACACCCACCTGCTGTGAACTAATCGCGTGTGAACCTCAACGCCTGGAAAACACACGCACGCTTCCCACGAAAAGCACGTACAGAGCAATGTAATCCCACGTGGGACCCTCAACCCATGCCAGGGAAACGCCCGCGCGTGTTATGTCACATACGCGCTTACGCGCTAAGGTCCTTTCCTCGAATTACACGCTGACGTGCAGATTTTTTCACATGCCAAATCACTCTGTATCAAGCTGGCCACGCGACAATACACGGAAGACCACGCTCCTGCCCAGAAGGCCATTTTCCTGCCCCCCAGAGCCCTGAGCAGCTTCCCACGAGCCAACTGCTGCTGCCTGCCTGTCTGCTGCCACCGTGCCCTGCCATTTGGTGCCTGCACATCCGCCATCTGCAGGGGTCCAGCTGCTGTGACCACCCCTGCTGGAACAGAAGACTCCCGACTGGTGTTCCATCACTCCACAGCCCAGCCCCAGGACCCAGTTGCCCACCCAGACCCGCCTTGGGAGTCGCCATGTCGGGGCAAACACCATCAGAGACCACTGGCAACCCCCAGCCAGAGAGGCAGAGGGCTACCAGCTTCAGCGATAAGGAAGTTGGTAACCTGGTGGAGCAAGTTCTGGGGCATTATGATGCCCTCTTCACACCATCGCGCGCCGACAAGGAAAGACGGGAGAGGATCTGGGAGGACATAGTGGGTGCCATCAACGCAGAGGGGGTGGCACCCCGCAACATCAAGCACGTCCGGAAGCGCTGGGAGGACTACAAATCCAGGACCCTCAGGAAGGCCCGGTGTCTCTTGGAGGCAATAGATGCAGTGGGGCACCGGGCCCGGCTTACCACCCAGCAGATGAGGGTCCAGGAGCGCATTCGCCCAGTGCTTCACCACAAGATCCTCAGGATGCAGGCCCGTCTGGAGTCGAGCGGTAAGTGCCCATGCATTCACATTTGAAACAGTGCATGTTGAAGCGTGGTGGTAGTTAACTATTCGGCTGCATGTGTCACATGGGTCATGTATGGATGTGTGCGTGTGCAGGGAAATTATGGTGCTGCATGTGAGTCTAGTCAGGCGTGACCCACATGGATGGTGTATGTGTTACAATGCATCATGCTGAGCAGCATGCGGAATGCACACATGTATGCATGCCTGTGTCTGTACCGTGACATGTTTGTGGTGTGATAGATGTGTGCTGTTGTCATGGACATGCATGATGTACATGTCCGTGTGTCAGAGTAGTGTGCATGCCATGGAGGCGGAGCGAGATGCATAACCCTCCGGTCATGCATGTGTTACGCTCACCTGGCTCCTACAGGGGCGTCGATCGGACCCGGACAGCTGCGGACTCCACCAACGTGATGCGTAGTGCAGAGATGACAGACTGGACTGGCTCCCCTAATCTCGTCTGCTTGATCCGTAGAAGTATTCTCCTGCAAGTGGAGAGAGGAGTTTAGCCACCTGTGGATTCTAGCGTTGGCACCCCGCTGTTCTCCCCACCAATCACCTCCGAAATTCCCTTTCAGTAATCACACCTTATATTCTTGAAAGATGAGCTCTCCATCCAGCTTGGATTGCAGGGGCGCGCAGATACCAGTTACTTCAATGGTTCGAAGGGGTTGGGAGAGTTCCGGATGAGTATTGACTCTGAGGTTCCTGGCAAGGACCAGTAAGTATACAGTTCATAGAGTTCAATATGTCCGATGTTCACTCTTGTCCCATTCCTATCTTATCTTACAGCTGAGTCCGAGAGAAGTTGGTCTCATGGCAGCTGATGGCGTGCAGGTAAGAGTCTGTATTACCCGACGCTGTCCGGTAAAATGATGCATGTATTTGATGTGTTGTTTTCTCTCCGTTTACAGGTGCGGCGTATGAGGATGTAGAGAGTTAAAGAATAATGCCTCCGGTGGTAAGTCAGGTAAGTCTATGGTGGCAAAAGAGATTGTATTTGTTGGCTCTCTCGGCTCACCTTGTTGTTTCTTTTGTCCCCTAGGTGTCAGAGTTTGGCGAAGAAATGATGGAGGCAGCGCCGAATCAAAAGATGCTGTGAGGACTGGTGAGTATGGCGCGGCGCTGCAGCTGGCGATGCGACGCGTGCCGAAATAACTTCCTTTCCAGGTTCAGAGACGTGATGGATCCGGAATCAGGTGAGGAAGTGAATAATGTTCGTTTTCTAACCTTGCCTCTTCTTTCCTCTTCTTCTAGGAGCTCCTGATTCAAGACGGGCGTGGCTGGATGCTGACTGGCAGGCACAGTGAGCGTTACGCTGCTGAGTGCAGAATAACGCGAAGCGTGTGCTGCTGTTCGGGTGTGGCTTAAATAGCCTCCAAAGTAGTCCCAGGTAAGAAGTTCCCCAGAACCACACCCGAGTAAAAAAATAGTCCCTGTAGTAAAATAGTCCCATCCAAGCCTCACGTTGGCTTGGATTCATTTGCAGCATGGTTTGCATGAGGTAAGTAATGTCTATGAACCTGGCGCTTATGGCACCAGGACTGAATTCTGTTATGAGCCTGGTGCCTAAGGTGCCAGGACTGAACCCAGACAGCCCCCAGCCGGGGCTGCTGGGGTTTTAATAAATATCTGGATGCCTGCTCCCGGGGCTGATGGGCTTGATCCGGATGCCCGGGGGTAGGCATCATGACAGCATGTGCATGTGATCAGCATGTCCCATGATGCATGTGAGTTTCAGGCCACCATTGAATGTATCTACGGTGCGGTGGACATGGATGCAAATGATTGTTGCATGTGCCATGCCGGTTACTGCATGTGTGTTGCCTGCACTGACCCATGTGTTGTTGGGAGACATGATGGAAGTGACGATTGACAGTGGCACTCATCTGCTATTGCTTCCTGTCTAGGGGACTATTGTACAGTACCCTGATGCTTGTGTTCAATGTCTCCCTTTACACAGCGGCGATTGAAGAGGGCGGAGATGGCGCTGTGGAGGAAAGAGGCAAGGATGCCTCCACCGGCCGGCGACGCAATTCCCAGTCACCCTCCCAGGAAATTCTATCATCCGGGAGCAAGGGAACTGGTGCCGCATCTGCCACTACGGCTGCAGCGGAAGGGGCGGATGAGCCCCCACAGGGGCTTGCTATGGCGGAAGACGGTGTGGAGCCATCCAGGTCGGTGGTGTGTATAGAGGAGGAGGCCGCTACAGAGCTGGACATGGGGCCTGGTGGGGGAGGTACCACTGGTGCAAGTGGTGCAGTCCAGGGGCAGGGGCAGGAGAAAGCACAGGTCGCCGCGGAGGTGCCTGTGCATGTCTCTCTCCCTGACACTGTGACTGAATCACCATGCACCAGCAGCGATGCCCCGTCCCAGCCACGTCCGCAGGTAAGGGGGAGGTCCACGTCATATGGCACTCCTCTACCTGCGGAAGAGGGGACCTGTGACTGGATGGAGTCCGTCCTGATTGGTGTCGCATTGCGCACACGTGACATTCGTGATGACGTGCGTGGTTCCTGGGGGGACTACGCACGTCATCACGAAGAGCTGTGTGCCAAAGTGACCCATTTGGGAGGGGCCATGGTCAGGGGCTTCCTCCATGCGTCAGCCAGCCTTGCAGCCCTCTCCTCCTCTTTGCACACTGAATGCCAGTCGTTCTTCCTGCCATCTTCCGGCCCAGATGCCACCAGGGCCCCCTGTGGATCTGCCCCAACCAACGCAGCCAGCCAGGTGGAGATCACATCCCTGCCGCAGTCGGGAGTCGGAGGTCCAGCAGGGGTGGCCACCCCACAAACTGGACCCCAGCGGATGGAGGATGTGCCGGCATCATCGGCAGGGCACGTGCACGACGGCGCCGGGGGATTCCATCAGCCCGGATGTCATCGTGGTGGCAGAGGTAGTTGCATCGGAGGCAGCAGCAGGCTCAGCGTGGGAGGCATCATGGCTCGGGGCCATCAACACCCTGGGGGCAGGCATCAGCCTAGGGGCAGGAGGACCCAGGACTGGGAGTGTCTTCCGTGAGGCAGCGGTTGGGCCAGCAGATAGATGCGGAGAGGCGGCGCGCAGAGAGGGCACGGCTCAGGATGCTCAGGGCGGAGAACTCCATGCACCGGGCTTTGAGGCGGGTGGAGGGCCTCGAGGAAACTCATAGGGAATTGAGGGATTCAAAGGCTGCATCCCTGCGAGACCTCGAATCCAGGGAACAGGCCTGCCTCCGGAACATCGCCATGGAGTTCGATGATGCCCTGTGCCGGAACATCGAACAGTGAGCCGTGGGACTAGGCCGCCGCCTTTGTAAATAGTTATGTAGTTGTAGGTTTCCTTTTTTTTTTTCCTTTGGGGCGCATGGACTTTGCCCCGCCTTTTTGTATATAGTTTTTCATTAGGTAGGTTTGTTCTAAGTTTTTGTTTGGAATGTTGGGCTCATGGACCCTTGGATGTTCATTTGTAAACAATTTTTGACCTGCATTTATTTTTCTTTGACCCACGGTGGAATGCTTTGATTTTCCTGAACTCTGATTTTTGTTTGATGGACTGACCCATTGGAGCCATTTTACTTTGGATTTTATTGATTCATGCATTCATTTCTACCCCATCATTTCGCAAATCCTGGCTATTGTCGGGGCCTGTTGGCAGATGTCCATCACTGGGGGTGGGGTGGGGGGCATGAGGTGGGGCCTGCTGGCAGGTGCCCGTCACTGGGGGTGGGGTGGGGGTCATGAGTCGGGGCACCCAAGTGCACAGTGCAATTTGGGCTGCCTGCGGGCATGCCCAGGGGTGTAGGGTGGTCCCCTGTGATGTGGGCTGCCTGCAGGGCATGGGCAGGGGGGTAGGGGCACACCCGGGAGGGCCCACACTGCAAAATCACGTGTAATACTACACGTGCACCTCCAGAATACATGTTCCCCACTCGCGCTAGGCCTATCGAGTGTGAAACTAAACGCGCACCCCCAGAATACATGTTCCCTGCTCGCACTAGGCCTATCGCGTGTGAAACTACACGCGCACCCCCAGAATACACGTTCACCGCTCACGCTAGGCCTATCATGTGTGAAACTACACGTGCACCCCCAGAATAGGCGCAGGCAGCCCATCCACTCTCCCCATGCCCCGCAGGCAGCCCATCCACCCTCCCCATGCCCCGCAGCCAGCCCATCCACCCTCCGCATGCCCTGCAGGCAGCCCTTCACACCTGGGTATGCCCCGCAGGCAGCTCACTCCACAGGGGGGACTTTTCCACATTTTACACAAGATTTCACTGGCGCGAGCGGGGTACGTGTATTCCTAGGGGTGCACAGGAAGTTTTACACGCTATTGGCCTAGCGCGAGCGGGGTATGTGTATTCCTAGGGGTACACGGGGAGTTTTACACGCGTTTTCATGGTTGGGGGGCTGTATGCTGGTCCACTGGCCTTCGCGCCATGTACTGGATTTGTGCGATGTTTTTGGCGCACGGGGCGGGGTTGGGGGCGTAACTGGCGCTGCTACAGGGTCGCTGCCCCACTCTGCGCCACGGCTGTTTATGGATGTATGAATCCATGAATACGCTGTGCGCCTAAATGGATTTTGGCGCACGCGGCTTGTGCAGACTGCCGCATGCGTACTCTGTGCGCCAGCCGCGTGCGCCACTTGTGCGCCAAATTCCATGAATTACCCCCTAAACCTACTTTATAACAGTGTGTGTTGCAAGGTAACTATATGCATACTTCAAATGTAGTAGGAGGATAAAGCCTCAAAGGAAAATGGAATACTGGGATGTCACATCCATGTTATCAACACATTTTTGGAAATCATTCTAGTGTACTTGACAAAAAAAATGAAAAGCAAACTTCATGTTAAAATTAATTTCCGTATATGTGAACATGAAAGTCATAAAACTGTGAAAACCTATAAAAGAAATATTGGATTATATATAAAATGAAAAAAACACTACAGAGTTACCCTAATGAAAAAGCACAACGTGTCTCTTGGTATTGAAAGCATTAAAAAGACAACATCCCAGAAGTGCTGCCAAACCCACCGGTTGTTCTAAATGGTGACCAATTACACAAAAAACCTAAACCTGTCACATAAGAACAAGCGGAATTTTGGGTAGACACATTTATACTCACTTCCACTTTGTACTGCTTCTCATAAAATCCACTTCTCTTATTAATCACAGCCCTAAAAAGCAAATACGTATTGGTATACACAGTGTGAATGGAAAAGTAAAAGAGGTCCCTCTCCAAAATCACATTCACTTACAGTTGGTTAATCTGAATAGAAATAGCACAAATCGTCACAGAAAAAAAGAAATGCAGAGTGTTCTTAGCTAAAATCATTAATTTCAAAAATCTCTTGCAACCTATTTACTACTGTGCTATGAGTTTGTACCCCGTGTGATGTCAAGAATCATGCAATGTTCATGGGGAATGTGAAAGATGCAAGATTTTCTTGTAAAACCTGTCCAGAATGTGACTTCAAAATTGTGTGCAACACATTAGTCACACACTAGATAAAAACATACACCGCGTGTAGTCAAAAATGTCCAATTAGGAAAGATGATTAAAAACAATACATGCAATGCTTTTAATTTAGCAACAGAAAGGCATTCAGAAGCCCATGCATATAATTTCGCAAAATGTAAACTTATATGAAAGTTACAGTGCGCAGTGTTCATGTTTTCATGTCAACGCAGATTTTACTAAGAAGCCATGTTTGCCCTTGACACCTACAATGTCATAATACAATAGAAAACAATTGTATTGCATGTTCTACAAAACATGTACATTATAAAACGTTTTCATATTGATCCTACATGACAACAAAGACAGTCAACATAGTGAAAAATACAATTCTTTGTTTACATTTTTGAAAAAAACAAAATAGACACACTGAAATGAAATGTTTGCCTGACACTTTTAACTGGGCGTGGACATGGCAAAAGGGCCACAAAGTAAAGAGAGAAGAATAGCAACAAATTTAGGGGGTGCAAACTAAAAATTAAACATAATTTTAACATGAGTCAAATACTTGCAAATAGAAAAGAAGCAAACAGAACATGTGCGAATAGCACTACCCATGAAATGAATGTGGTACAGACAATAAACGCTAAAGAAAAGCAGATACTTCTGACAATGCAAACCTTCTTACCCAACATAGATCTCCCAAGAATAAGGAGTTAGAAATGTGTGACAGCCGTTAACTTCGACACAACTTCAATGTGCAAATGAAACAATAAAATATGTTAGCACAGCAAAAGTTTACCAAAAGAAGTTCGTAACCATTGTATTGTCTAAATGCCTTTTCCCATGAGCTTTCAATAGATATATGAAAATAAAAAATCACACCCAAGCCATAGGTGATAAAGCATGCAAAAGAACATATTTAAATATATGGCAAATTCACTAAAAGTTGTTAACAAAATACTTCTAATAGTAAAACCACCAATTAAAAATATGGGATGATACACATTATCAAAACTAGAGAAGTTGGGTGGAAAGTAGATACACACTCCCTCCACTGAGTGATACTAATCAGAGGAGAAATATAAAATAAAGGTGGACATTGTGTACACATTCACTATGGAAGAAAATGCATTCCAAGTAAAGCAAGTGTTAGGAAAGCCAACAGGTTTGGCATTTGTGTGGGATAGGCATCTGCCAGACAAATCATAATGATACTACTGGTCATAAGATGGCAACAGCTGGAAAATAGTGTGACTACCTGGGCATAATATAGCAGCACCTGACAAATGCCCATCTTATACCTATACACAATCTGAAACTGTTGGTGCTATCACTGCTTGTTTTTAATAGGTCTTTAGTGCAGGGAAACAGCTAAAAGTCAAGTGGCTGAAGGCACACTTGCTTAAGTCATCTTTATTACACCGATAGCATGTTAACAGCTGTGTGTAAACCGTTAACACTCAGCAGACTGCTTAGAAATAATACTGGCAGGTCCTGAAAAGCAAAAGGTTTGGTATGACTGCTTAATAGAGTTAGCTTATGGAAAGCACAAGAGGATGTGTTTTTGTCAGGGAGGGGCAGAATGCACACAAGCTGAGTGTTCCTCCTAATGCCCCCATCTTCCTCCAAGCTGTAATGCAATGCATTAGCTGCGGCTTATAGGTGTAATTTTAGGGCCACCAAATAGCCAAAACTAAAATATCTCCCTTTCACCATTGGTGGTTTCTACTGGAGGGAGCTCCAAACAGATACATGAGCCTCCTTTTGGTTTGGTAGAAGGTCAATTTGTATTGCCCTGTGTGCACATAGTCATTGTCATTTGTTCTGCCTCAAACTAAAACAGACAAAACCTGCATAAGATAATATATTTGGAAACACAAATAATTGCCACCAAAACGACAGTTTAGGGGCTTTATTACAAGTTTGGCAGTAGTGGAAGAACACCCGGTAAGTACCATTAGTGTGTGTTTTACCACTCTGCCTAACTACACTTCTGTTACAAAAGTCTTTTACCCGCCTGCTTTTGTGTGGAGGTTAATACATCCAAGGGAACGCATTAGTGGATGCAGTAATTATCGGGTGTGGTAACTACCAAATGCAAAAACTATTGGACTGCATGGAGTCCTATGGGACATAACAGAAAGGTCTGTTTGACCTGAAATCATGCAGCCTTTTCCAGGCACCTGGTAATTAACGCATGTGGTAACTGTAAATGAGCTTGGAGGTGGTAAAGGTCGTAATACCGCCAAACTCGGATGCATTTTACAGTATTCATGTTTGAAAAGCAGATTAGTTTGACAGTAACTATTAGCAAACATTTTAAGAATATAATAACATAGTAACAGACATCAAAGAAAATTGGGAAAATTCACAACATTAGTCTACTAAAAAGAAGAAAAAAAATCATTCATTTACACAGAAGGGACAAAACTTCAGAAGAACTAAATAGAATACAATTAAACTTTTGAAAAAACAACCCTAGATCCAGACAACCTACCCAACTACCAGCCCATTAAGAAAAAGCCTGTTTATTGGCAAAATCTTGCAAAAAGTAGTTGCTACACAACTACTCACCAGAATCGAGCAACTCCACCATCTAAAAGACCATCAGTCAGGGATCCGCCCCAAGTGTAGCATTGAGACAGCCACTATCCAGGTGGTGGATGATTCCCTCCTAATCATAGATAAGGGTGACTCATGCCTCCTCGTCCTAGTTAACCTCTCGGCTGCATTCGACACTGTCGACCACTGCATCCGTCTCTCCCTCCTTGCTGACAGGATGGGATTCTCTGGGACTGTGCTGAATTGGTTTACCTACTACCTCTCAGGCAAACACCAGCCTGTTCAAATTAACTTGTTGCATTCTCACCGACTCCAGGTCTCCTGCAAAGTCCCCCAAGGCTCCATACTCTCACCAATCCGTTTTAACCTTTACATGGAGCCTTTGGGCACTCTCCACAAAGATCCCAATATAGCCAGCCACCAATACACAGACGATTCTCAGTTTTATATGAGAGTAAATAGCACACAGGACATCATTCGGCTATGCGATCACCAAGTCATCATCCAGTCCTGGATGTCCAGGCCTACCTCAAATGAAACCTATCCAAGACAGAATTTGTCCTCGTCGGTCTATGCACTAAAAAACAACTTGTCCAACAATGGCTCAATGATATGCGCCTAGAAGGATTTGATCCACAACTCTCAGACTCAGCTAAATTCTTAGTCTTCACCATTGACAGCAGTCTGTCCTTCCAGAAAGTCCACCATGCTGCAGCATGTCTTATTACAGAAGCACAGAAACTTGACTGAATTAGCCCCATCCTACGCAAACTACATTGGCTTCCACTCCAGGCCAGGATACTGTTTAAGACAGCATGTATCATCTACAAAGAAGTCACAAGAAGCACACTAGCATACCTGGCGGCTAAGCTCGACATATCTGGTGGCACATGCTCGACGCGCAGCAAATCCACCAAATGGCTTGAATCACAACTTGTCCGCAAAGAGAGGACTTACAAACAATCCTCCTCTTGTCATGCACCCCTCCCTCTGGAACACGATTCCCAGTGTCGGCACGGAATGCCCCCACAATTCTCTGATTTCTCAAATCTCTCAAAACATGGCTCTTTCAACAACACATGACCAAGGACTCATTCCAATGGACGCACATACCAACGCAAAGAGACCTCACAGTACTGCGCTACTGTTGAAAGATGGCAGCCCCAGTGCTGGTTAACCACACTCTGTACAGCGCTCCGCTGCTCTCGAGCTGGGTCTGCGCTTTAAACAATGAATATATATATATATAAATAAATAAATAAATACAACAGCAGGGGATTCATTTCATAAAATGCCCCTGAAGAATTCTGCCAAATGGGTCTTCACCTGGCAGAGATCTAAATTGAATAGCTCATTAAGTAATGTACATCCGAGTGCTAGCTCAATAAAGTCCATTCTGCTTCGGTGTGTGTCTGCAGGCCGGTGCCCTAGTAACACTCTTACCCACCCATCTCTAATGCTGTGCTGGCATGTAAATCCCTGTGTGTACACAACAATATTTGGGCCTTCACTCCTTTTTTTATTTTAATTTTAACTATAGATTTATATTGCACCGAAAGCCTACAGGCATCGGGGCGCAAACATATACACAATCAATACAACATGTATATGACGGGACAAAGGCCCTACTTAGGAGCATCAAGTTTGACTAAAATTCCTCACCTCACTGAAAGAGGAACGTTTTCAGCTTTTATCTGAAGGTTACATAATTTGGCTCAAGTCTGAGTCGTAGTGGAAGGTTATTCGATTTTTGTGAGGCTAACACAGGATATGCTCTTCCCAACCCGTTGGAGCGTCTTTGAGGTACGACTGAGATCAGACCCATAGCCTCTGATCTGAGAGACCGCCTGGGAACATGTTGAGTGATCCTTTCCTTTAGTTATGTCAGTGCTTTCCCATGAAGGCACCTGTGGACCAAAGTCATGGATTTGTACTGGATCCTGTTCTCGACAGTCAGCCAGTGTAGCGCCTTTCTATCAGCAGTAATGTGACCGCTTTTAGTTTTGCTTTTTATTATTCTTACTGCATTGTTTTCAATGACTTGACATTTTGCTATGTAGTGTTTATTTGCGCCAAGAAATAGTGCATTGCCATAATCAAGTCGGGAAAGGATAGTGGCCCTCGCAATAGTTGCAGCATTCTCTTGTGTTAGATATAGTCGGATGCCCTTGAGAAGGCGTAGATGGTAAAGGCAGTTCTTGTTAAGATTCTGGACCTGAGCATCTGCGTCCATTGAAGCTTCCAGGACTAGTCCTAGGGTTTTCACTTTCCCTGACACCTGAATGGGGGAATCTTTGATGATGAATGATTTATATTCAGGTCTGAGTTTGGCTTGTGCCTGCTGGGATCCGAAAATCATCATCTCAGTTTTAGTGCCATTGAGGCACATCCAGTTTGTCTCCATCCATGCCTCGATGATGTTGTATAATGTTGCCACATTAGGACTGTCCTCAGAGCACTACGCAGAGACACCTGAGGTAGAGGTTGAATAACAGGGGCAACAGACTTGTGCCCTGTGAAACGCTGCATAGTATGGGTGCCTCTTTGGAGAATTTTTCTCCCCAGTGTATTTTAGATTTCCTGTCTGCTAGAAATTAGACCAACCATCTGGTGGAGCAGTTGGTGACTTTCTCTAGTGCCCATTGGAGTTGCTGGTGAACCAAGAGGTCGAAAGCTGCACTAAGGTCCAGGAGTATGAGTAAGCCTGTCTTACCTTTATCTAAAATACTTAGCATGTGAGTTTGCAAGTCTAGCATTACCGTTTCCATACTGTGTGCTGTCCGAAAACCTGACTGTTGGCTGTGCAGTATGTTATTAGATTCTACATGTTCTTGCAATTGTGCAGTGGCTACCTTATCCAGCACTTTGAGTAAGAAGTTGCAATTGGTAATAGGTCACATATTTCCATGGTCCTTTTGATCCAAGCCAGGTTTCTTTACCAATGGTGTGACGGTGACCGTTTTAATGCTGTTGGGTATAATTCCGTCTCTGAAAGGCGCATTTACCATTTTGGTGAGCACGGGTGCAAAAATATATTTGTTTTCCAGAATAAATTTTGGGGGGATGACATTTTCTTCACATGATGTGGGCTTCAGGAAGGACAGTACTTTTATCATGTCCTCTTTTGTGATGGAATGGAAGTTGAAATTTCTTTACCGGGTCTGTGATTGTTCCGGGTACGACCCTTCTGGCTGGGTATTCAATATTATTTGGGCTACTATTATTTTTCTCCCTTGCTTTCATGATTTTGATGATGAAGGCATCATGAACCTTTTCACAGTCCTCCTGGGACAGGGTTAAAGGTGGGGATAGAGTCTTGGGTTTCTCAACAGATTTAAGGATATCAAAAAGCTCACTGGTTGAGTTGGTGGCTACCCCAATCTGCCTGTTAAAGTAATCTTTCTTGGCTTTGTCAATGCCCTTCTTATAGAGTTTCTCAGTTCTCTTCCAGCTATCGTTATTGGCCTGCGAGGGTTGTTTCAACCATCTGCCCTCCTTTCGCCTCTTTTCCCTCTTAAGTTCGGCCAAATTGATAGTAAACCATTTTTGATGGTTGTTATTGGTTCTAACAAGTTTGGCCCTGAACGGTGCCAATTGCTCCACAAGCTCATGTGCCCCTTGCAGATATTTCAGGATGATGTCCTCACATGAGTCACTTTCTTTATACTCTCCCAGGGCCGTGTCTACACACTGTTTTAATTTTGTGCTGTCCTAATTTTCTTGTAGTTTCTGTAAAATACTTTCTTTGGTTCGTTCTTACATTTCAATTGGTTGTTTTTTTAGGTGTACTGTGAAGATCACATTAAAATGATCTGACCAGATACACGGTGTAGTCTCTTTCACCCGGGTATCGAAATTGTAAGTAATGACCCAGTCTAATTGATTTGCTTTGCCCGTGGTAGGTTCCTCATTGATTACCTTGAAGTCAATATTATTTAGGGCTTTCTCAAAATAGATGGCTTATTTGTCCTAGGGGTTACCTCTCCATCTGTTGAAGTCTCCCAGTAGCAAAGTAGCAGTGTTTACACTTTTTAGGTTAAGTTGTTGAATGATTTCATCTGTGAAATCCGATGTTAATGAAGGCGGTCTGTATAGAACAATGATGTTGATGCAGCTGTTCTCTGTAGGGGTGTGCTTAAGATGGAATACCTCGCAACCTATGCAAATTAACAAGGGGGGGTCCTGGGAGTCCCTCTGCCAGACATTAGTCCTGGTTACAAGAGACTTACCCAGATTCTTTAGGCATGTAGTTGTGGCTGGGAACATGTGAACTGAGTCCCTAGCTATAACCGCAAATGCCCACCCACCCCCGATCACGGACTCTCTGTTTTTGTGAAAAATAGTAAAGCCCTCTTGGTGGTCGCAGGTTGGGCCAATGGGGTCTTGGAGCCATGTTTCGGTGAGAAGTAATCGGTTTGGGTGCATGAGGTCATACGCAGTGAGTGTGGATTCACTCAGCTGTTTGCAAAAGTGTAGTGCCCCCCAGAATTTCTTTGGTCTGTTAGTCTCTCCTACCCACTTTATAAAGGTCTCTCCTCCTCCTGAACCCACCAGAGAGGGGAGGTACAAAAAGGACACCTTCATCTTGATGGTGGGCATTGGGTGCACCTCTATGGATGAAAAGCTTTTGACTGGGGAACCTCTAGAGAAGCACCCAAAAGTGACACACAGTCTCAAACTCAATCCTTGACTACACAAAGCTAGACAAGGGGCAATAACTCAAGTGCTTTTATTGCAAAATCTTTGCACTAGTCCAGTGCAGTTTGCACATCATTTGAACACAGATTCAACATTACAAATGTGAAAAATTGCACTGAATGAATGCCTAGTTGCCAGGGCAACTTTTGGTATCGTATTCATGCGTGTGAAAAGTGCTCTACGGCAGTGAAAAGTCTCTGTAATGCGGTCCAAACAGACCACTTGCACATGCGCAGTGATGCACAACTTCTCATAGCACACTAAATGCATGGCTATGTGGACATAAAAACACACACACATAGCTCTCAACTCACACGCTTTTGGCGGGTGTCACCCGCCTTGTAAACAGCTGACTCACCCGCCAAGCCGCCTGCACGCCCACTTGTTTCAATGGGCCTCTCACCCGCCAAAAATAAAATCGGGTGTTTTCACCCGCCTTTGCGACATAAATGGTTGAGAGCTATGCACAAACACGGGAAGTATCTATCCGTGCGAAAGAATGTGACACGACGATGAACCTTCTGAGGAAAGAGGCACAACATGTGTACGCAGCAGTTAAAAAAAAACACGTATTCTGTTTTCTCAGCAGACTCTTGCATAATGCTCTATTGCTTTCTCAAGAGGTAGGTTCACTCCTTTACCACCTGCGGATGCCGCGCCCGGCCAATCGGCCCCTCCCTTTATTGAATAACCAGTCTACATAGAGCTTCTACCGCTGTTGCGTCATTAAAAGTAGGACACGCCAACCGCCCATTGACTCCGTCTGGTTTCTGCTCTGATGATAGCCTTCGCAGCCTCGCCTGCGTGCCAGCAGCCGGCTGCAGCATGGGCCCTGTTTTCAGCACTAGTAACCGACGGGGAAACGCAGACTGCCGATTTTACAGGCACTGACGTTCTGCTGAGATGAGTGAGGGTAGACGCTTGGGCGGAAATCCCATTACACAGAATCTTTCTCTCTTCCTCGTCCCAGTCCAAACATATGAGGCACCCTTCCTTAGGGACAATCACCCCATTTAACGGCCCATACAAAACAAATATCGTGTAGGTCTGTGAGCACCACCCTAAACGGGGTCGACTGGGAACCACAAGAGGCCCTGGAATTCATTTTGAAAGTGGCCCCATATTACACATTTTCAGCAAGCCCGATGTTTTTCCTATGAGAAAATTTGGAAATAAAATAGGATACCCCACACAATAGAGGACCAGAGTGCAGAGGCCTACCAGGAAATCTCCAGAGTTCCCCATAGTCCAGTCCACCCCTGGCCCCAAAGGTCAGGGGTATAAGGATAGACTGGCTGCCCAGCAATATATGTCAGTCTAACCTGTTATCCGCTGCAATATCCATCCCAGGAAAGGCAAGTGGGTTGTAGGACTGGGACAGGAAAACAAAATGGGGGAGTACCGTTAAGTAATCTAGGCATTACCTGTTTGTCCCTATTCCTAGTCCTAACATAATGAGGTCTCAGAAGCAGCACCCCAGATATTGCCAAGGACTAGCCATCCAAGGAAGTGGTGCACACGTGACAATTATTACTGAAACATTCACAGAGGGCAAAAAAGCTCACCCAAAGGAGGACCCAGATATATCCTGTAGTGGGTGTCGAAAGTCTCTAAGGATGACCACGAGGCTGGGCAGCCCTATAAAATGTCTTCAATGGTGACACCCTTCGAATTCTGTCCAGGATGCTGACACCACCCTTGTAAAGCATCCCAGGACCCTACCTGTAGGGTACAGCAGCTCAATCACATTCCCGATCCACCTGCTCAAGGTAGCAGTAGAAGGCTTCATTCCTGAATGGCCTTGACCAAAGAAGACAAAGAGATAGTCCCCTGCCTGATGGTTGCAGTGCGGTCCAAGTATATTCGGACCACCGTGCGCAAATCCAGAGGGTTAGAGGAAGAGCTGGAGGTAGGGTTCAAGATAGGAGGCCCAGATCCTTTATAGCATGTTGAAGTCTCAAATAATCTTGGTGCGGAACGGGGGTGAAGGCCACAGGATAAGCCCCTTGAAAAGGCAGGAGTGAAAATAAGAGCCGCAAGTTCCCGAACCTCCTGGCCAAGGCAATGGATGCAAGGAAGAGACACTAGTAGAAGAGAAGACACATGGAATGGATTCAAGGGGCTCATACAGCTCTGAAGAAAGGACCACAAGAACAAGAGAAGGGTCCAAGGTGAGAAAGGGAGTACTGATTCGAGGATGGGAACTCCTAAATCCCTTGAAGAGGCAGGTCATCACAGACTCAATGTAGTGAGGGGGTGCCCAAGGCTCCCACACAACAGGCATAGCTGCAAGTTGTGCTCTCAGGGAGGAGACGGCAAGGCTAAGGAAGAACCCTTGTTTCAGGAACTCAAGGGCCTGCTCACATCAATTGAAGAAGGACCTCCAATGCTGAGGATAGATTGCAAGTGTGGGGGGGAGGCTTCTGGAGCCTTGGAAAGCGAGAGCCAGCAGCAAGGAGAAACCCTCCCTCTCCAGGTCTAGCCTCACAAGAGCCAGGCTGTCATGTGAAGACACCTGGGGGTTGTTAATAGGTGATCCAACTACATCTGTGGCTGGCGACAGTGGAAAATAAAAACTGGTTTAGGAAAGTTGAATCAGCAGGGGAGACCATGTCTTCCTCAGCCATCGGGGTGCAATCAGAATGATCCTTGCCTTTCTCTCCTTGACCTCTGAAGAAGAGGAAAGACTGGGAAGGCACAGGGCTGGGGGGAGGGCCAGACTAAGGATAGGACATCTGTCCCCAAGGATTTTGGCCCTTTGCTAGGAAAAAACAGTGAAGAAAGAGTTTCTGGTAGGGAGGCAAACAGATCCACAGTGGGGACCCCAGGTAGGAGCAGACACGCTGGACAGTCGGAACTGAGAGTGGGTAATCCACTGATGGGGGAAACTGTCAGCTGAGTGTATCCGCAATGGTGTCCAGGATACCTGGGAGATAAGCTGCTCTCAGGGATAGAAGTTAACTCTCTGCCCAATGCTATATCTGAGATGACACCTTCTGGAGTGAGGTGATACTGAGTCCCCGCTTTCCAGTTGATGGAAACCTACTTGCCTTTGTGTACAAGGACAACCTTTTCTTAGAGGTGTTAAGTCAGTGAGTGAAGGGTTTCTCAGATTGCCAAAAGTTCACTCCAGTTGAAGGATATGTTGCTGTCTGACGTTGACCACTGCCTTGGATTGGATTGCAAGCTGTGAAGGGGCCCCTAGAGTACCCTCGCGTAGTGGAAACAAGGCAAATCACCACACACGAACTGACACGCCAGACACGAGGTTGTATTCCCAAATGCTAGGGTTTATTGCAAAGCAAACAGTCTCAGTTGGCCAACTCGGTCTCACGCCCGCGACGTGTGTCTCCAGACATTGAGGGATGCAAGAGAGCAAATAACGTACATCAGTTACATATATACAAAATGGACATCCTGCTCTCAGTCATGACATGTTCATTACGCCCATTGTACAGTTTCTTTGAACTGGGTCTGATGATTGACAATTTTGATGAATATGACACCTTCAAAAATCTATTTTAGCAACAATATGCAACATTGCGAGTCTAGAGACATATTTCTTTGTTGAACAGAACACAGTGCTTCCCCCCGTACGGGGGAAGAGTCGCATTCCAGGCCTTGCTATCTCCTATTTGCTATTCTTGTCCTGGGAGTCAGCACGCTCTGCTGGGCTTAGGAAAGGGGGGCTGTAAGAAAAGCATAATTCAAGCCTTTAGCTGTTTCTTTCTAGCATTTCTACCATATTAACAAGACTGGCTGGCATCAGTGAAATGATTAAATGCCATGTTGCTCTCCTCCAAGGCTATATGCGGGAGGGGATTGGGCATTCCTCTCTGGGGCTGCCTACGTTATGTTTCAACGAATAACTCCCGGCCTCGCGGCCTTGCTCTTTCACTTTGAACAACAAAGTAATCAGTGAAGCAGAATAAGCAGAATAAGCTTTCGGCTAAGCAGTTTTGAACAAAAAGCAATGAGCAATCGTTAGTGAACAAAATGGCGATTCTAGCTACATCAAAATGGCCGCACATTGGTCAAACTTATGAGTCTATATTTCTGACGTTTAGTGCATGAGATGGTTGGTCGTCGGCCAATATGATACATTGCCATTGGTCGTAAGAGGTACCTATTTTTCTAGACTGACAAACACCTCCTTTTGGCCGATTGCCAAACGCCTTATCCATACATTGCATCCTCCTCTGATGATGTGTCTGAAATATCTGAATTTGAATTTGAACCTGAATCTTGCATGCCACTATATGCGTCTTCATTCTCACCAATATTTATGGCCATGAATTCTTCTATTGTTTTCATTTCATGAGTATCTTTATGATCTTGGCCATGTTTGTTTTTGGATTACCATATGCATACACTCTTCACTTATCTCAGTGCAAACTAGGGGCAGTCAGTGCATGCAACAACAGCAAGTCATAAATATTCCGAACACTACTACTAGTATTGCAATTAACTTCCATCCCCACGCACATAATATCTCCCTGAACCAGGACCCTGCCTCCCAGTTCCCATTTATGGTATGGAGTTCAGAACTCAGGACGTGTAACTTTCTTATCGCTTCAAAAATCGTAGGGGAGGAGTCATTTACGAATACGCAGCTGTAACGCTCACCTGGCTCCCACTGAGGCGCTGACCTGATCTGGATTGCTGTGACCTCTTCAAGCGTGATGATTCAGGATTCGAAACACCGACTGAACTGGACCCCCAAATCTGGCTTGTCTGGCCCATAGAAAAATCTTTCTGTAGGTGGAGAAAGGGGATTAACTGTCTGCAGAGTATTGTGATTGCTTCCCACCTCCCCTTTTCTCTTCTCTGACCACCTCCGAAATCCCCAATCAAGGCTCACCTTAATGTTTGAATGGATGAGCGTATTTGACCAGTTACTTCACTGGTTTCGGAAGGCGAAATGCCGTAAGTATGCAGTTTAAAAAAGTTCCAGAGTAGAGTCTTCTCTTTGTTTGCTTTTCTTAACCTGCGAGCTGTCCTTATTTTCAGGTGCAGAGTGGAAGTGATGCTTCGAGGGATATTGCCGGATATAAACTCAGGTGAGTTTGTGATAAAATGATCCCTTTAAATGTCTTTGAATCCCTCTAGTAATGTCTTTCTTTTTTCCCCTTAGGGGCCGGGGTGCGGTACCAGGCCAAGAAGTGGCGCCGACCCGAAATGAGGAGTGGTTCCATCAAACATGGCCAGGTAAGTCTTGTGACGGAAAATCAGGCTTTCCTCATTTGTTCCTCCTGCTCACCTTTTGTCTCTTCTTCTCCCCTGCAGGTGCAGAGATGTGGCGGAATGCCCAGAAGGTCGCGGTGGATAGTGAAGAGCCCACGAGGCAGGTGAGTGATGCGCAGCGCTGCAACAAGTAGCGCAATGCTTTTAAAGAATGTCTATCTTCAGGATCGCTGGCGTGATGGTTCCGGACACAGGTAGGAAGTTAGATTAAGTTCTTGGTTTTCACCTTTTCTCTTCCCTTCCTTCCTTTCAGGTATCCCAAGATCGAGGCGGGCGTGGCTGGAGGCAAGATGCAGGAGCAGGCACGGTGAGCGTTCAGCTGCTAGATGCAGAGCAACGCGAAGCACGTGTGGCAGTCCAGGCGTGGCACAATAACAAGTGGCTGTGGACGCCGCAGCAGTGATGCAGATTTCGTTTTAGGCAGTGGCACAATGGCAGATGCTGGTGGGCGCCAAAGTGGTACACACTGTGTGTCGGCCCGCAGTGATGCAGATTCAGCTGGCCAACGTTGGGGCACTCTTTGCCCTTTCTCCTTTATAGCAATCCTTCCAGGCTTTGCTTCAAGCTTCACTTCAGGTTTAGGCAGATTCTGTAGTAAGGGACTGGCAACAGTTTCTTTCGATTCTGGAGCTGCTGTTTCTTTCTGGTCGTCTCGGTCAGGCAAGTCTTTCAGCATCGGTGGGATCTTTTTAGCACGTGTGGCATGGATCCACGCCTTCCTCCCATCCACACGAATCGCCGTTTGCGTTGCCAGAAGTACTTAATAGGGGCCACACCATCTGGGTGCTAACAATGTCTTTCGTTCAAAGTTTTTAAGTAGCACCCAGTCTCCTGGCTCCAGCGCGTGCCCCGGACCAGTATACCTCACGGGTAAAGCCTCCTGCACCTGCTGATGAATCAAACACAATTTTTGTATTAAAAGGCCACAATAAGTACTAAGCACAGGATGCTCAACTTCGAAAAGCCGCTTAGGCTGAGGTGCGCACCAAACATTTGCCGGCCTCCCCATGACAATTTCGTACAGGGAGAGCCCAGTCCTTGCCTGTACTGACGTGCGCATGCACAATAGCGCCAATGGTAATGCGTACACCCAACTCAACTTGCTTCCTGCACATATCTTACTGATCTTAGATTTTAAGATACCATTATGGCGTTCAATTAGACCGGCCAACCTCGGATGTGCCGAACTATGGAATCGCTTATCAATCTGGAGACCTGCACATATCTGTAATATCACTGCGCCTACAAAATGTGGACCGTTATCTGACCATATGACACGTAGCAGGCCGAACCGGGAAAAATATTCCTTTAGCATTACTTTTGCCGTGCTCATTGCCGCGCAGTCCTTTAAAGGATATGCTTCCACCCATTTGCTGAATGCACATATTACCACTAGAACATATTTAAAGTTTTGGCATCGCTCCATTTCTATGAAATCAAAATGGATTACCTCAAAAGGCATAGAGGGAGGGCCAAAACTTCCTGTCGGAGTCACCGTTCCCTTTCCTACATTGTGCTGTAAGCACGTGATGCAGTTCTGGACCAACCTCTCTGCATTCTTTTTTATGTTTACATTCTCCTATACCGTAGCTAGATGCTGGATTATTTTCTTGGCACTTATGTGGGTAGGGCTGTGGGCCATTGTGACCATTGCATTTACATAGGAATTCGGCAACATCCAGTTTTTAGTTCTCTTGTCCACCCAACAACCCTCCAAATTTAATTCAGCAGAGCCCTCAGCCCACCCTTGTATCTCATCTGCAGTAGCTTCGGCCTGCATTTCTTTGACAGTGGCAATCCCATCTTCTATCATGCAAGGCACTTCCTCAGAATGTACTGTCATCATTTTGGTATTTAAATCAGTGGCAGTTTGTTTCGCAATCCTGTCTGCAAATGCGTTTCCCTCTCCCACTTTACATGTCACTCTTTTATGCGCCTCGCATTTCACTATTGCTAGCTGCTTTGGAAACGTGAGTGCAGACAGCAATCGTACAATCATAGGGCCATGTTGGATTCTGGCCCCATGTGATGTCAAGAAACGCCTCTCAGCCCAGAGTCGGCCAAAGTTATGAACCACGCCAAAGGCGTACTGGCTATCAGTATATATGTTCACTTTTAAATTCTCAGAAATCTCACAGGCTCTGGTCAAGGCTATTATTTCTGTGGCTTGTGCCGAGTTGTAGGGGATTATTTTGCTTTCTACAATGCTCACTAGGGTAGTGATAGCGTAGGCGGCAGTTGATGTGCCATCAGGTATTTTAAAACAGGAGCCGTCACAAAATAACTCTCCACCTGGCTCTTTCTGTGGGGTGTCACTTAAATCAACTCTCCCCTTTGTTTCTTCCTCAGTAACCATTAAACAATCATGGAGAGGTGATTCGTTGTCACCAAGTTCTTCTGTGGGCAGTGGCATTAATTCTGCTGGATTCAAAGCGCTACACCTCATAATTTGGATGTGGGGTGCTAATAAGATGATTTCATATCTAGTCAGTCTAGCCGAGGTGAGGTGTTGCGTCTGTGTTCTATTTAGTAGAACGTCTATGGCATGTGGCACCATCAAATTTAAAGTGTGCCCCAATACCATCCCTTCCGTTTGTTTCAATGACGCAGCAGCCACCGCAACAGCTCGCAAACATCGTGGCAGTGCGCGCGCTACAGGGTCCAGCGCGGAAGAAAAATAGCCGCACGCCCTATTTCTTCCACCTTGTTCCTGTGTCAAAACAGCCAATGCACATCCTTCACTTTTGCATACAAACAGTCTAAAAATCTTCTCATAATTTGGTGTGCCCAAAACTGGAGCAGAACAACTCAAATGCTCTCTGACATTCTTTATTCCACTGCAAAGGCATCACAGCATCCTTTTTCGTCAATGCCACCATTGGTTTCACAATTAACGCAAAGTTTCCAATCCACTGCCGGCAATAAGAAGGCATTCCTATTATGGCTCTACTCCTTTCTGTGTTTTTGGAATAGGCATACCAGAAATGCTCTCTATTCGCTCTGGCATTAGTCTTCTCCCTTCTTTCGAAAGTAAGTAACCCAAATACGCCACTTCCTTTTGACAATACTGGCATTTTTTCAAGCTGGCTTTGTGGCCTTGCACTGCTAAGTGTGTTAATAGTATGGTACTTTCTTCACAAATCTTCTCTGTGTCTGCAGCGATCAACAGATCGTCTATATATTGTAACAATACACAACCTGTTGGTAGCTCTAGCATATCTAGTTATTCCTTCAATGCCCTGCTGTAAATACTCGGACTTTCTGGGTATCCTTGTGGAATGCGCATGAATGTGGATGACCGTCCTCCTAAAGTGAACGCGAACAAATATCTACTGTCCTTGCTCACTGGAATGCTAAAGAAAGCATTCTTTAAATCAATCACGCTAAAGTATTCCGCTGATTCAGGTATCATTGTCAAAATGGTGGTGATGTCTGGCACTAAGGGAAATTGAGGGTTGACTACCTTGTTTAATGCGCGCAGATCAATTATGTAACGATAGGGTACCTCGTTATCTCCTTTTTTGTATACCGGAAGAATGGGGCTGTTGCATATATTACCCGCAATTTCCTCAATTACCCCTAATTTCACCAAATCTAAAACAATCCTTTTCAATCCTTGCTCTCCGTCAGCTGAAATTCTGTACTGTGGAATACGCGGCAGCGTGACCCCTTCTTTCAAAATCACTTTTACTGGCTCTATCTTTAAGCATCCCACATCATTGTCATTTATTGCCCATATACAGATTGGCACCTTACTCAACTCTCCTGGCATAGGTTTAGACAAAAATTCAGACACCTGTGCATCTTGTGGCCAAATTGTTAAAAGCACACCATCGGGAGTGCAATGAATAACTGCACCTAGTTTTTTCAATAAATTTAATCCGAAAAGGTTTTCTCCACAATTATCTGTTAAGAGAAATGGACAATGCTCAGTGAATGGACCTATTGTTACTGGGACTGATTGGGACACTTGGTTAATTACTGGTGTACCTGCGAACCCTACAGAAATATTCTTTTGCCCTGACAGTGGTATATCTGGAACCAAGTGATGATCTATTGAACACTTCTGCGCTCCCGTATCTACAAGAAAACGGTGCTCTGTATTCCCAACTCTCATCTCTACATAGGGTCCTTTCTGATTCACGGGAATAGACACTGGTTCCGACCCCTGTCTTGGGCTGTCCTATTGAGGGAATAACACATCGTCCTATGTGTAATCACTGCTATTGCTGTAATACGCATTGTCTTGTGTATCAAAAATGTTCCCATCCCTTCCTCTAGCCCCCCCCCATTCTGGGTATTCCCATTTTGTTGGTTACTCTGGCCCTGACTCTGGTTGGTAGTGTTCTGATGCTGAGCTTGATTCTGACCTCCTTGGTTACTTTGGTGCTGCTGCATATTATTTCTATTCGGTCCATTTGCTCCTGGGTGCCCCCGGTGCTGTCTTCTCTGACCACCTCCAGTTCTATTTTGCAAATGTGGGCATTGCGCTCTCCAGTGCCCTTCCTCTTTGCAGTATGAACACTGATTCTGCCCCAACGGTCCTCCATGCATATTTGAATTACTCCTTCCATGTGCGTTCCCCCTCCCTCTGTTGTGTCCCGCTACTTGCTGAAGTAGCACTCTCATCTTCAATAAGCATGCTCTCAAATCCTCCCCCACCTGTTTTAACAATAATAACTCATCAACAATCGCCTTTTGCGTCCTCCCTTTCCCAACATCCTTGCTTCTATACCCAGGTGGGGTAAACATTTCAGCATATTCATTATCAAGTTCATTTTTAAGCTCAAAATGTCCATATACATGTTCCCTTACTTCTTCATCTCTTTCTCTACAACGTGCTAATGCAGTTAAATCTAACAATCATTGTGGCGGTAATTTCCCAATTAACTGTTTCCATCTTCCCACTAAATATTCACCCATGCATTCCAACACTACCTGTCATTCATTGCTTCTTCGGAAGTCATACATCGAGTCCAATGCTGTCATCCCATCGGTCCCATCTATATACATCTCTGCCTGAACTTGCAATTCCCGCTTCAACTCCTTGCTGATCGTACTGCGGGTCACTCTTGTGCATCCACGTTGTACAGTCCCATCTCTCGCCTCCATAGTTTCAAGTTCAACCGCGGGTGGGACGGACGGGACTGTGTCTGTTTCTAGGGCGGGAGGTGCGGATGGGATAACAGGAACGGGAAGTGACTGTTGTGGTACTGGCTGGCTAATGGGAGGTGCTATGTGCGCAGTCTGCGGCTGTGCTAGGATTTGAACAATTGGGAGGGGCGTGAGGGTTTGGGCAACAGGAGGGGGCTGAACAGTGGTTCCTGACGCGTTTGTTTTACTTTCTGGTCTTGGACCCCGCTTTGTATCGGTCAACATTTTTTCTATGAAATTATCTGCTATATGCAATTCTCGTTGTGGATATATTCTTTCTATGTTCAACTGTTCGCGTCTACCTGTCCTTCTCAGACTCTCAGTCCACTCCTCCTTCTCCTTTTCTTCCGCTATTTCAGTTTTTGACTTATGCCTGCGCGCATGTTTCTCTCTACTTCTCCAACGAAGCACAGCTTCCCTTCTTCAGTCCCTAAGGATATCGAATACTGCGGGACGTGCTTTCTTTCTTATCAACACCTTCTCCAAGTTATCTATTCTCTCAATCTCAAAACTCCCATTAATCGGCCACTGAAAATCTTCTTGGTTTCTGGTTTGCTTATGCCAAATCTCACAGAACATTATCGCACCCATACCATACTTTACATACATCTCGTAAGCCGACGTTCCCCCAGGTGGTGTAACTTGGCCATCTTCCAAAGATTGTCTACCGCAGTGGAAAACCCCCGCTAGGGTGGACAATACCCCAGGCATGTTTTAACCTTACCCTCGGCTAATCAACCTTACACTGGGCGTTTGATTTTGCAAAGTCAACTCTCAACCAATATCAGGGCTATTTCGAATCGGGGTACGACTCACCTGATAAGTCAATTTGTCTTCCAAGACACAATTCGTCCATATACTGATGCAACCAATGACGTCGTGTCTGCGTCTCGTTTCGGGACCCTCGCCTCCTTGTTCTCTGGCCGGGTACGCCGATCAGGGATCAGATGTGTGCAGATCTGCATAGGAGTCTCATCACTTACACAGGGGCGCCCCGAACACCTCTTGATCACCTCTTGATCCCGGCTCGATCGTCCCGCCCTCGCCGTTCTCTCCACCTTTCTTAATTTACAACGTACACGATGGAACAAGTGGGGGAGGGTCCCTATTCGGGTGCCATCTTGAAGGGGCCCCTAGGGGACCCTCGTGTAGTGGAAACAAGGCAAATCACCACACACAAACTGACACGCCAGACACGAGGTTGTTTCCCAAAAGCTAGGGTTTATTGCAAAGCAAATAGTCTCAGTTGGCCAACTCGGTCTCACGCCCCGTGACGTATGTCTCTAGACCTCGATGGACGCAAGAGAGCAAATAACGTACATCAGTTACATATACACAAAATGGACATCTTGCAATCAGTCATGACATGTTCATTACGCCAATTGTACAGTTTCTTTGAACTGGGTCTGATGATTGACAATTTTGACACCTTCAAACATCTATTTTAGCAACAATATGCAACATTGCTACTCTAGAGACTTATTTCTTTGTTGAACAGAACACAGTGCTTCTGTTCTTGCAGGCAAGCTGCGTACGAGGGAAGAGTCGCATTCCAGGCCTTGCTATCTCCTATTTGCTATTCGTGTCCTGGGAGTCAGCACGCTCTGCTGGGCTTAGGAAAGGGGGGCTGTAAGAAAAGCATAATTCAAGCCTTTAGCTGTTTCTTTCTAGCATTTCTACCATATTAACGCGACTGGCTGGCATCAGTGAAATGATTAAATGCTGTGTTACTCTCCTCCAAGGCTATATGCGGGAGGGGATTGGGCATTCCTCTCTGGGGCTGCCTACATTATGTTTCAATGAATATCCCCGGCCTCATGGCCTTGCTCTTTCGCTTTGAACAACAAAGTAATCAGTGAAGCAGAATAAGCAGATTAAGCAGAATAAGCCATTTTTCTAGACTGACAGCTGATCACAGGTGGCTCCAGAGCCCTTGTGGCTGGTATTCATTGTGAGAATGATCGGGCAGGTGGTGATAGGGGAATCCAAAGCAGGAGACTGGACACCAACAATCGCTGTTGTATTTTTCAAGCTAGCTCCCTGTTTGCCTGACCTGGCCCCCTGACCATTGGCTAACTCTTATTCATATTCCCATTGGTTGGTCCGGGAGGCGGGAGCTGGCACTTTATTCAAAGGCCCATTTCTGGCCCCAGATCCTCCATTACACTCCTGCTCCTCCACGCTGCCGATCTTGCGCTGTCTGCGTGCTCAATCAACTTTGATCAGCTGTTTTTCCTTTTGGTTCCTGCCTCGCGCTCTCCGCGCGCAGTCATCTTGTAAGCAGCTGTTGTTTCAAAGGCTTTCCGGGCCTCGCGTTATCAGCTCACACATTCAACCCTCAGCTGTGATCCAAAAGGCTTCTTGATCTCACGCCCGCAACGTGTACTTTCACTATCAGCTGTGTTTGAAAGGATTCCCAATGCCACGATAGCAGCACAAGTTCATTTCAAATTGGATCAGCTGATCCTGAAGTCCCTTCTCTACGATCTTGCAGCGGAGCCACTCATTATGAGGTAAGCCGCGTGGCAATCATTTACCACAGGCCCCTTTTTTTCGTTTCCACGTGTGCAATTTTAAATTGGGCAGAATTTGAGGAATAAGATTAAACAAAAAAAGGAAGTTTAGCTTTTTAATGTGCTCTTTTCATTTAACACAGCCGCTTGCCTAAGAAAAGCATGAGTGCAGAAGCACCTGTTTTTCGTCCTTCAATAACTGTGTGTGCTCCTGATTCTGGTGGACTTTTGATCCTTTGCCTAGCATTGCAACAGCCATCAACTGATTCCAAGATGGCGTCTGGATTCATCATGCTGTCTGTTGCCTGACCTGGCCCCCTGACCATTGGCTAACTCTTATTTGTCTTCCCATTGGTTGGTCCGGTAGGCGGGAGCCGGCCCTTTGTTCAAAGGCCCATTTCTAAGCCCCCTGTCCGCTCCCTGTCCGCTACCAGGATGCTACATGATATGATATGATATGGCATTTGTAACGCGCCTATACACAAGTGTTTCAAGGCGCGGCGAGGCAGGGAGGGGGAACAAAGGGAAGACAGACATCCTACTAGGCCAGGTGTCATTCAGATCACGCAAGTGCATGAGTGGAGGGAAGGGAAAAGTGCAAGGAGAAAGGGAGGGGGGAAAGTGCAGTACAGGGAAGTAGAGTAATAAATAAATAATAGGGCCAGCTGGTGGCAAGTGCAAGGTAAGTGCAGACAAGTGCTGGAAAGGGGGGGCTGTAGGGATTCAGAGACAGTCCCGCAGTGCAGTGGTTGCCAGGGAGGCAGTGCAAGTGGAGAGTGGCTGGGCCAAGGACCAAGATCGGTGAGAGTGGCCCAGTTGCAGAGTCAGTAGAGTTTCAGTCAAGAATTTAGCAGGGGAGAGGGGGAGAGAAAGCAGAAGCAAAGAGGAAGGTTTTGAGGTGCTTCCGGAACTGGAGATGGTTCTCCTCAAGTTTCAGGGAGGCAGGAAGGCTGTTCGAGTGGGAGGCCCCTGCCGAGGAGAGAAATCTACCCCCAACTCGTTGCTTGGAGAAGCAGCTGACCCTGAGGGAGTTGGAGACGGATGAGCGAAGAGCTCAAGAAGGAAGATATTTAGGAAGAGAAATGACATGACATGAATCTACTACCACAACCTGACCTTCCCAGGGGCTGCCAGTGACTCAGCTATAAAACTGGACTACCAAGACTCTCTGACTTCCCTCACCGTGGGTTAGTTCTCTCCTTCTGTTTGCCCTTTATTTTCCTTTCTTGGACCTTGACTCTCCCCTCTGCTCGTTCCAACTGGTCTCCCTGTTATTCTCTCTTATGCTCTTGTTACAGCACTCACCTCTAACTCATACCTCATTTCTTTTACCTATGGTGCCTTGGCATTTGCCTCTGAAAGTCCAATTTGGGTGGTTTTTTGAAAGTCAAATTTGGGTGTGTTTTTCATTTAACTTTGAAAGTCAAATTTGGGTGCGTTTCATTTAATTTTGTCCCTCAATTGTAACCTGCTCGCCCAGTGACTGTTCCATACCGCTGTACTTGCATATTTCTCCCACTGCCTCCTCTCTCTTCCTGCCCATGGCTTTATCTGTTTCTCCTATCTACTCCAACTGCTTCTCTATCAATTATCCTTCCCTACTCACTAAGTCTGGTAAGAAGAAATTTAAAAAGGACATATTGGCCTCGAACCCAGGTCTCCCCATTGCTGATACCTATTCCAGCACCTCTGCCAGACAAACCCTCACTGATATCCTCTTAGTTGTTCCTTCACCAGATCGCTGGACCCCTCATATGATCTCTGAGCTCTGTCCTGTCTCCTCCTCTTCCATTAATGGTGGAACCCGCTGGGAAGTTCTCATGGATTCCTTCGACTCCTCCAGAGTCATCATTATTGTCTACCTAAATGGCACTGTCATGGTGCAAGGCCCTCAGGCCAATGTCCTCCTCTTTGATAGGCGGTTCTCTTGCCTCATCAACTTCCTTTCATCTCCGGCTGACCCCTACTCTCCTCCCTTGGCTACCTTTCCCTCTTTTCCTTCACCCTCTGCCCTACCTCAAGCTCGCTCCACACCTCAGCAGGGCGTACCTCTGATTTTTACCCCTCCCCGGAAGGTCTTTAAGGCTGGCAACCTTCTTCATCTTGCCACACTCAACTCTTGCATTGCTGTCATACACTCCTCTGACATCTGCCACCCCCTAGAAGGACTTGACCTTGATGTTCTCGGTCTTACCGATACATGGTTCACGCCAGCTCTGTCACAAGCTTTGACACTCTCCTCCCTGATGGCTACACGATCCTCTCTGCCCCCAGATTCACTCGGCCCAGAGGAGGTGTAGCCCTGATCTTCCCTGAGTGGATTCCTGCCTCTATCATCCCCACTCAGACTTACTCCTCTTTCGAATGCCTTGTCTGCAGGCTCTCTCTCCTAGCCACTCTCTTACTGTTGCTACTCTCTACCGGCCTCCTGTCAAATAACCTCTTTTCTCTCTGAGTGGGCAGACCTCTCCTTCTCCCTCCTGGCCTTAACCACTCAACTCCTCCTCCTTGGTGACCTCAACATCCATCTTGATTCTCCCTGTTCCTCATCTGCGCTCTTTCGTGACCTCTGCGATTTATCTCTGCCTCCCTATCCTCCCCTCCGACCCGACTCACTCTTCTGGTCAAACACTTGATGTCTTCATCTCCTCGGGCCTCCCCCTCTCGATTCCCCTCACCAGTCTCCTCTCTCCATCTCCTCCCCTCAATCCAAGCCTACCCCAAGATTGCCACCCACCTTGTCAGACATCCGGCCCATAAAGAGTGTGTCAGTCGAGGCCTTCACTGCCACCTTCTCCCCCCTCTACCCTGGGCTGACTCACACCCTGACACAGCCCTCTCCCTGCCCTACTCCTCTATTTCTGCTACTCTTGATGCTCTTACCCCTGTCATGAGGATCCGTTTGAAGTCCAAAGCCAAGTGCAATTCTTGGAATGACTCTGACCTGGCTACACTTAAATGTAAGTGTGGGGCAGCTGAGAGGAAATGGAGGGCTTCTTCTTCATCCTCTGACAAACTGGCCTGCCGCCTGCTTCAAAGGCAATACCGACTCTCTGTCCGCATCAAGAAGAGAGTCCAAACTCAAGCTTGTGTCTCTGCTGCATCTAACAACTCAGCAAAACTCTTTAAAATCTGTAAGGAGCTGGCCAACCCTCCTGCAGTTTCCACCCCTCCTCTCACCTCCCAGGCTCTTTGCAATGCCCTTGCCTCTCACTTTATCTCTAAAACCCAGGAAATCTTGTCCACCCTCTCCTCCACCACCCACTCCTCTCCCCTCTTCGTCTCTGCTTGCTGACCCTCCTTCAGCCACCTCCCACTCTCTTTCTCCACCTTTCCTCTTTTCTCCCCTGATGAGGTCGCTAGACAAGTCTGATCTATGAAAGCCTCATCAAACAGGTACATCCCTGTTTCTCTAAAACCATTAAGGTCTACATTGATACCCTTGCTCTGGCCCTTGCCGATTTCTGCAACCTCTCCTTTGCCTCTGGATCTTTCCCATCCCCTCTGAAGCACTCCCTTGTACATCCTCCCCTCAGTAACCCTCAGCTGATCGTTCTTTTCCGGCTAACTATTGCCCAATTTCCATTACTCCCTTTTAGGGTAAACTCCTGGAAAAGCTGGCCATCTCTCAGCTTAACCTTCATTCCAATTCTGTGGGCTCTCTCTATGACCACCAATCTGGCTTCAGAGCTGCCAGAAGCACAGAAACTGCTCTCCTGAACATCTGTGAAGATTTGCTCTCCAACCTTGACTCGAACATTCCCTCTGTCCTCATCTTCTCAATCTCTCCTATGCCTTTGACACAGTCAACCATACCAACCTGCTCAACCGTCACTGTGACAACCTGGGTATCACTGATCAGGTTCTGGCCGTGGCCACCTCCTCTCCTTCCCTCATCTCTGATTGCCTAATCACCATTCAAAATTGGTGTGCCGCCAACAATCTTTGTCTAAATGCCAACAAGACTGAGATCCTCCTCATCGGTACACCTTCTCCATCATTTTCCCTCACTCTCTAGCCGGCCTCCCCTGGCCCTCCTCCTACCCCTACCTGCAAGGCTAAGAACCTTGGGGTCACCTTTGACTCCACACTTTCCTTCTCCACCCACATCTCTGACGTCTCTAAAAAGTCAAACTTCTTACTGAACCTCCTCAAAGGTACTATGCCTTTCTTCTCCTTCCCTCAGAAGCTCACTGTCTCCCAAGCTCTTGTTCTCTCTAGGTTGTACTACTATAACAGCCTCTTTCTAAATCTACCTGCCTCCACTCTCTGCCCTAAACAACTAATCCAGAACAGGACTGGGAGACTTGTCATTGCCCTCAAGCCCTGGGATCATATCTCTCCAGCTCTGAAATCCCTTCATTGGCTCCCAGCAGATGCAAGGATTGCATTTAAAACCCTGAGCATTGTCCACAAGGCCTTCTGGGGCCTGGGTCCAAAATACCTTCAACTATCCCTCCATAAATACCTCCCCTCCCGAGCCCTTCACTCCTCTACTTCTACCTCCCTCAGGGTCAGTCGTTTCTTCAAGGAAACAAGCTGGGGGTAGATCTCTGTCTTCGGCAAAGGGCCTCACTTTGGAACAGCCTCCCTGCCACCTTGAAACTTGAGGAGAACCATCTCCAGTTCCAGAGCACCTCAAGACCTTCCTCTTCTGCCTTTGCCCCTCTTCTCCCCTGCTGATCTGTTTTCTATCTCAGCACTGTGCACCTGGACACCCTTTGTCCTTCGGGCCCAGGTACCTGCTCATCCTGCCACCCTCCTGCACTGCCTCCGAGCCACCCCTTGCACTGGGGTCTGTATCTGTACCCATACAGCCCCCCATCCACTTTTTTTCTGCACTTCAGACATACCCTATCTGCTTAACCTAGCACTTGCCACTTACTGGCTGCACTACCACTGTTTATCGCCTTTATTTTAGTAAAATGTATTTTACTTATTATTTATTCTGTCTCTCCTCTGTTCTGCACTTTCCACTTCTCCCCCTTCCATACACTTTCCCCCTTTTCCCTTTCCCCTGTTTCCCCTGCACTTGCGAGTTCTCAATGTCACTGGGCCTAGTAAGATCGTTGTTTTTGTTCTCCCCTGTTCCCCTTCCCTTTGCCTGGTTGCGCTCTGAAACACTTGTGTACGAGCGCAATATAAATAAAATATCATTTCATTTCATTTGCTAGATACCCATTTACTATATTGCTGGGAGGTCACCCACCAGATGGCAAGGAGATGGTTCATCAGAGCCTGAGATGATGTCTTGCCCAGGGAACAAGGAAGACCATTGCGGTCACATCCTGTGTACTGTCAGCCAGTGAAGGGGCCTCATTAGAATAAAGCAGAACGGAGAGTCTTGTCTTTAGCTTGTGTGCCAGAAGAGAGAGAGACTTCACCCCTCACGGTTTTGAACAATCCCTGCACATACTCCAGTTTCTGGCTTGGAGTCATTGATGACTTCCGGGTGTTGAGATCTTCCAAAGTAAGATAGAGTGGAGCATACTAGGGCAGCATCTGATCCTGCGATGGGGCAAGGATCAGCCAATCATCCATCTACGCATTAGGAGAAATACCCTTCTGATGGAGAAGGCATCCTTAAGGTCGACTGAAGTAAGCGAGTTTCCCTGAATCACTATGGTAATGATGGACTAGAGTGTTTCCATCCTGAATAGCAGGCTCTTGACACAGACATTCACACTCTTGGGGGCTATGATGGGTCTAAAAGATCCTGAGGCTTCTGAACAAGGAACAAGATGGAGAAGATTTCCTAGTTCTCCTCCTTTTGAGAGACTGGGAGCAATGAATTCCAATTCTTTGCTACAGCGCCTTTTTCTTCAAGGGTCCTTGGGCCAAGGTGAAACCACCAGCCCTGAAACTAAGGGGAATGAAAGGAACTTAACCCAACAGCCGTCATGAAAAAATGAGCTGGACCTGGGCATTGGAAACCTCTATTTCCTAGAATGTGGGAAAGTCCTACAGATGCTCACCTATTTCTGAGCATTCTTGTAGGAGAAGAGGGGGTACGGGCAGTGCCTGTAATAAAAAAGGTTGTAGAGCAGTCACTGTCTTAGGTCTAGAGGGAATAGGCATGAGGTACATCTGCCTTGGAACCAACCCCTCTGTGGTCCTATGGTGGTGTCATGCCGCCGTCCTTTGGTGGCCGCTGGCGGTTATGGAAGGCTTGGCGTTGGCGGCGCCATTAGTTGTTCAGTGTGTTTTTTCCTTTCACTTCCTGGTTTGGCGGTCTAGTCTTTTTCTTCTGTGTTACTTTTCCTTCCGCTTCCTGGTTTATCGGTCTAGCCTTTTCTCTTGTTTCCGTATTTAACCACGCCCCTCTCTGGGCTCTGTGCGTTGCAACTTGTTTCTTTCGCTTTGTTGCCGTGCTACTGTGTTTCCAGTACTTCCCCTATTACCTAGTTTACTCAGTAACTAGAGCAGTGATTCTTTCTACTGCTTCTTTCCTTCCTTTTTTGCCTGTTTACTCCATTCTATCGATTTCCCGTGCCTTTCGGGGCTCCTCTATTCCTTCCTGTTTTCCGGATCTCGTTCCGGTATCTGGCAGTGGTGTGTTTTCCTCCATCCCGGGTTCCCCGGGCTTCTCATGCTACAACTTCAAATACTACAGCTTGACAGCTTCGGAAAGACTTTCCTGCCTTTCACCTACACTCCGGACTCTCCAGTCAACTCCTCCAGCACGCATTTGTTATCAACAACATCCGGCGAGAGGTTTTTTTTAAGCGGCTGCTTTTTGGAACGAGCTTTGTCATCCGGTTTCCACCCACAGACCAATGGACAGACAGAAAGAACGAACGCCACTCTGGAGCAATATCTTCGGTGTTTCGCTAATGCCCAACAGGACAATTGGGTTAGTCTGTTGGTTACTGCAGAATTTGCCTATAACAATGCAGAGCACAGTGCCACTGGTCTCAGTCCTTTCTTTTGTTCCTATGGTTTCCATCCCAGCTTTATTCCTTCTCTCTCTTTTCCTCCTTCTACAACTCCATCTGTTGATGCCCTACTTACCAGTATCTCGGATGCTCACAAGTCTGCCACGAGTTGCTTGCGAGCTAGCAGTCTCCGGTACCGATCTTACTGCAACCTTAAGCGCCAGCCGGTTCCGGCATGGCGTAAGGGCACCAAGGTCTGGTTGTCTACTAGGTTTCTACCTCGTTGGCTACACCCCTCTAAACTTTCACCCCGCTATCTGGGTCCTTTCCCTATTCTACGCCAGATCAATCCTGTGGCTTTTCGTCTCCAGTTGCCGAAACATATGCACCGTCTCCATCCGGTGTTTCATTCCTCCCTCCTTAGGGAATACAAAAGTGATCCCTACCTTCGCACTTTGCCGCATGATCCGGTTCCCAAAATGGTTCCTTCTGATGAGTATGAGGTGGCCTCCATCCGGGACTCCCGCTATCATCAGGGACGCTTGGAGTATCTCATCCACTGGAAAGGATATCCGCACTCAGAGGACTCCTGGGAACCGGTGTCTCATGTTCATGCTCCGGCATTGATTCAGCGGTTTCACCGTCTGTTCCCGGGTAAACCGGGGGGGGGGTGCCGCTTGGGAGGGGGCATACTGTCATGCCGCCGTCCTTTGGTGGCCGCTGGCGGTTATGGAAGGCTTGGCGTTGGCGGCGCCATTAGTTGTTCAGTGTGTTTTTTCCTTTCACTTCCTGGTTTGGCGGTCTAGTCTTTTTCTTCTGTGTTACTTTTCCTTCCGCTTCCTGGTTTATCGGTCTAGCCTTTTCTCTTGTTTCCGTATTTAACCACGCCCCTCTCTGGGCTCTGTGCGTTGCAACTTGTTTCTTTCGCTTTGTTGCCGTGCTACTGTGTTTCCAGTACTTCCCCTATTACCTAGTTTACTCAGTAACTAGAGCAGTGATTCTTTCTACTGCTTCTTTCCTTCCTTTTTTGCCTGTTTACTCCATTCTATCGATTTCCCGTGCCTTTCGGGGCTCCTCTATTCCTTCCTGTTTTCCGGATCTCGTTCCGGTATCTGGCAGTGGTGTGTTTTCCTCCATCCCGGGTTCCCCGGGCTTCTCATGCTACAACTTCAAATACTACAGCTTGACAGCTTCGGAAAGACTTTCCTGCCTTTCACCTACACTCCGGACTCTCCAGTCAACTCCTCCAGCACGCATTTGTTATCAACAACATCCGGCGAGAGGTTTTTTTTAAGCGGCTGCTTTTTTCCTCTCTTCCTGGCGTCTTCGGGACGGGGCCGGCTGTTTTCCTGTTTATCAGGGAATCAGGGTGGCTTCTTCCCGCGGACGACCTTATCTCTTCACAAAGAAGAAAAGACCAAGAGACAAGTCCTACAGACGAGGAAATCTTCTGGAAGAAACAGGTGAGGAGAAAGGGGAGGAGGACATAGACTTATCTGATTTGGAGGAATCTCCGTTATATCCCAGCACTTGTGACAGGTGGGCATGGTGGATCGTTTTGACTGGTATGTATAGCTTCCCCTGTGGGTAGCTGTCTCTTTTGGTGTGATGATTATAGAAAGCTTGTTCCCATCCTGGGCCTCCATGACCAGTTCCTCCATCTTTGAACCAAACAGGATCTAACCCAAGAATGGGAATCAGAGAATGGCTGTCTGATGAGCATCACCGTGCCATGTTCTTGGCCAGAAGAGTTAATTCACTGTGACCTCAGACACATTCTGGAGGGTGACGGCTCTGAGATGTCGGGGGAGATATCTCAAGTGCACAAACATTTCTTCTGCAGGATCTGCAAGACGTCGACACACTCTGCTTCCTCCTCCAGGAGGGAGACCAGAAGCTGGAAGTCCTTAATCCAAGAGTGAGTGGTTTACCCCAAGCATGTGGTGGCTCTGAGAGCAAAATGTGCAGCCCCATGAGCTCTCTTCAGTGCTTCGTCAACTGTCATATCGATGGCGTTGGTGTGAAGAGCTTCCCCAGTGGCCACAGAGGTGTAACCAGCAGAGCATGGACACAGACAGTCTATTATGGAGGAATCAGTGTACAATGTCCCTGGGCCCTGAATGGGGTACAGTTTAGCCAACCACTAGGAATGGCCACCTTCTCAGGCTCCACCCAATCTCTGTTTATGGTGTTCCTCCTGCTCTGCAGGAAAGACAGGTCCGAGGGGGGAGTAGTGAAATACTATCTGTAGGCATCCTAATCCACCTCATCCTGCTGAGGGACTCAATCCTTGAGTTCTAAATTCGGCAAAAAGTGAGCAGTGACCTCATCCACAATGTCCTTCGTTACATATTTCACAGTCATAGTGCGCTCTGTCTCTTCTGGGTTGCCATCATGTGCCCCAGTGTTTGCGCATCATGTGCTGTTGCAGGGGCCACAGGTGATGGACAAGGGACTGGATTTCTGGCGTTTCTAGCAGTGGTTAAAGTGTCTGTGTTTACGTCTTGTCCTGATAGAGCGGTGGGGACAGGGGGTGGTGCAATGAGAAGTGAGGGGGATTTTGGAATCAATCATTACTTGGACCTTTGGGAGAATGGTATCTTCTGTGAGTAGGAGACCTACTCCTGATTCACCTGTACTCTATGCTTCTGTGTCCTCTTCTGGAGAGAGTGCAGGAGTGCCTTTTTCCTGCTTTCTCAGAATATAGTTGTAAGTAATGATCCTACTGGCGGAAACACACATACCGCACTTATCACAAGCCTTAAAGTTCCTCCATTGTGTAGGGGGTGTGGCCATTCCTGGAGCTTCAGAAGAACCTGGTGTGCTGGGCAAGGAGCGGGGCCCCTATTGTGGCTGTGAGTGCAAGGCCGGCACAGAGAGGACCACGGAGCAGTAAAAGGGGATCAGAGTCAACTGGCTACACAGCCCCTGCAGTGTTCCCTAGCAGCATCTCCATTGCTAGACTCTGAGTAGGAGGTGAGGCCTGGTGCTCTGGAAGTACTCCGAGCACCAAGCCAGGAGGCGAGTCCCTCGCCAGAACGTGAGTGCGGGACGGGAATGGTGAGGACCACGAAGCACTCTGCAGGGATCGGGGACCAGAAAACATTGTCTGGTATTTCCCCGCTCACACTATTCCCCAGGAACGCAGCGCGACCGGCACAAGGCAGGTGCGCTGTTCTCCAATGTTGGATAGCAGGGCCTGCACGAGCTGGAACCACTGGGTTCTGCCTAGAAGCAAAGGTGGGAGAAAAGAAACGCAGCATTAGTAGCTTACCCACCTTCAGGGTCCCTGCCCTGCCTAAGGACAGGAAAAAAACAGTGCCTGTATCCGGCCTATCGTTATGCCCCTCCCCTTAGGGGCGAGTCCCATAGGCCTAATATGGATTTTTTTTAATTATTAACCATTACGTGGGGTGCTTGTCCCTGAGGCAGGATGACTCATTGCGTCAGAACTTGGGCAAAGGGAGAACGATGAAGAGGCAAATGATATGTATGCCTGAAACCTGGCAGAACTAATAGGATAAGACACAATGCATGGCGAGGCAGGTTTTTTTTTAACAATTTCAAAAGCTAATCATTGTGCTTGGTGTACAAAAAGCTCTGAAATGCAGCGGCAACATACCGATGAGATGTTTTAGGCTCACAGCCATTGGTATTCCAGCACTTGTATACTTCCCTTGATGACGAAGAACATGGGGCCAGAATCATTCTGATTTTGCATGTTTCAGTAAAGGTCTATACTTTAACATTTATGTCTACAAAAAGGGGGGTTGTTTTAGTTCATGAAGGTCAAACACTCACAAATAATTGCACCTTGATCTATGACAAGAACTAGAAAACAAAGAGGTCAATTTGCGGAATTGCAGACTGGTCTTCTAACGCAGCTTCACCACTTAATCAAACTGTGTGAACCTGGGCAACTCGTTTAAACTGATAGTGCCTTACCTATTAAAATTAATAGTCACCAAATATTTAAAAGTCTTCAACACCTAAGGTTGATTTAGTTATTGAGGTGTGATTTTCAAAAAAAGCTTCACTCTTGGTTTAATCAACTATTGTGATGTTTCATGTACAACAATAGTGACCATTGGTACACTGCACACCAGAAAGTAATATGAATATTTGCTCGCGGATGGCAACACTTTTCAAAACCATGGCCCTTTCCTAATATGTTTACATAAGTGCACCCTGAAAGGTAGCTTCTAATCCTCCATCTATGCAAATGGCATGACTATCTTCCGTGTTGCTTCCAGCCTGCCTTCTTTGTCCATGATTGAGCGCCTGTACGTTCTGTGAAGCTGCTTATGTGAGTTCTGTGTTTACCCGTGGTATGTTTAACTTTTTCCTACGGCTACCGACGTGTATCCTGCATGGGTACTAATGCCCATATGCCTTCCCGTGTCCTGTACCTGCTTGTGAACTGCTAAAGCTGTGCTTGAATGTCCACTTATCTGTTATTCTGATGCTACTGAGGAGGAATAAGGTGCCGGGAATTGAATGGGGTGACCTGCTTAGTTTGATCATTTCAGAGCAGCTTACTTTGGCTTATGATCACGATGAGGGGGCGACCACCAAAGATTCTGGGTCCCTAATTTCAGTGGCTTGTCGGGTATCGGGCAGCAAATGTGTCTGAACCCGAAATCCTTTAAAATGACCCTGCTCCAAAGTTAAAACTAACTCTGTCAAAACCCAGATTGACATCTGAAAAACCACAACCAATTCCAACAAATGCCAGCCTCCCTCCCTCTCACTTCAGCCTTGCTTATGCTAACCTTCCAAGCAGACTAGGGTCTGGTGACCCTGGGTGGGGGCACACTACGCCTCGGACAAGGTTTTGTGTTTTGAACATACTAGGCTGCTGATCCTCCCCAGTACAAAAGCAAAGTAACACAACAAAACATAATATAACAAAACATAACAACTAGAAATATTCTTCCCTCCCTCACGGCCGTACCACATCTCCGGGCGTCAACAGACTGGCACTGCTCTTTTAAGACCAACATTTCCAAGACAGCACATACAATTCCCCCTTTGCATTCACCTTGACCAGAATGTTCTCCTAATGCTCCATTTTAGTTCGGGCCATTAGGTGTCGCTTGCAACACCTATGAGCCTAAACCATTGCATTAGAGTCCAGATGAGGGGAAATGGCATATGAGGAAGGACACACATCCTGTAGGTGTTGTTTGGTTATTTGCCCACCCATTGACTGGCCATGGCCATTCTAATTCCTATGGCCATTCCCACCCAATTCTGACCCTCCCCGCCCAAAACACAGCCTCATGGGAACTCTCTGAGCTTGCTTTAAACAAGCCTTACTATCAAACGTTGCACTTGATGTGCCTGCCCGTGTTTTCCAAAGCAATCATCTTCAAAGCAGTCGCCTGAGAGTTGATGACTTAAATGGAGTTGTAAACCCGCTTCTGGTGTGATAAAAATGTCTTAACCACGTCTGCCTTCAGCCACTCGATTCATAAACACTGCCCGTGTCCTTCACTGAAGTCCATTAAAAACAAGCATTGGCAAAGCCACCAGTTTTGGCATGTGTATAAATAGTAAGCATTTGCCAGGTACCGCTATTGGATGCCCAGGTATTCGCACCATTTCTCCCATCAATGACCAGTTAATACCACTATGGATGTGCCTGGCAAGTGCCTTTCCCATACCTACACAAAAGCCACAACTGTTGGCATTGCCAATGCTTGTTTTCAAGGAATCCTGCTGGCAAAAAGTAGAAACAGAGAGCAGAAGCAGTGCTCGTCCATCTGTTGCCCTGAGGAATGATTGGGAAAATAAAGGTTTGTGAGACTATGAACAGTATGCAACCAAGATATGTATGCTGATTATACGTGAAATTTAGATGTAGTGTTTGGCCAGTGGGTGTATTCCGCAATGCATGGAACCCTATTGAAACACATTTATTTATTTTGCATTTTTAAAGCGCTCACACAGCTTGTGGGCATTGTGTTTTTTTTAGTTGCGTAATTGTTTTTTGTTGTAGTTTTGTCTTAGTTGCTTATTTATTATTTATAACGTGCTAGCGCGGAACCAGGGATCGAACCTGTGCTGTTTTGTGTCGTCTTGCTTCCTAAGCAAGCATGTTGCGGTGAGCTATCCTCCCGGGACATCGAGTGGCCGTCCTGCATGGACAGGGTCGAGCATGTTGAGCATTTCCTTCTTGCTGTACAGAAGGAACTATTTGAAACCAAGGTTTCCAGAGTTTGATATTAGGACTGTTAGTGAAGCCATATCTCTCTGTAGAGGAGCTGATAATTCTGCAGCGACATACATTTCCAGGGCATGGTGGAAGAGATCTGCTTACTCGTCCGAGAGTGTATAAATGCTATGCTTCTCACCAACTTAGAGATACAATTACGAGGAAGGTGCTGTTCTGATTACTACTGGCTTTTGAGATGTAGATTGCATATACTGCCTGCAATTGTAGAGAGTTTGGGATGTGCATCCGCGTATTCATGTTTTTAACCTAACCTAAGATCCTGGGATGATAGCTCAGGGGCAACGCGCTCGCCTTGAAAGCAAAACGTCACGTGACACCACAGGTTGGATCCCTGGGTCCACGCTTAGAAACCTCTGGGTATTAAGCGCATTATGAATAACCTATCATCATCTTCAAGCATTTTATTGTATGTGTATTCTGTTTTAATGTGATTTTATTATCTTGTTGTGTTTCGCTGACTTTTATGGCCGATATCATGTATGCTCGATTTTTGACATGGCACCCACATATGCGGCCTCCGCGCTAGAGACCAGGTTTTCCATTTCTTGGGAGCTGCACCATGACTTTTGTTTCATTCCATTGGCCTCATTTCTACGTCCTGTCATTTCTGTCATGTGCTTTGTTCGATGTATGTAAAAATCCAGAGCTCAAAATGCAGAACAGTCTGAGCTCATTTTTGAAACCCCATCCCGCTATCACTGGCTCTAGAACTTGGGCTAGGTCCCCCGACCACTATAAAATGGCCTCCTGCCCTCCCGAACAAATCCTGCTCTCCCAACTCCAAAGTTGGCTTAGCGTGATCTGATCTCCTTTCCCATAGCATTGGCAAAAGAGGGGGCAAAAGGGGGAAAATGGCCCTCCCTAATTGGTGCGCTACCCCCTTTAATAAAGGACACTTTTCAGAGTAATAAAGGCGCTCCTCTGCCCAGCAGCAATCATGTTTCTAGAGCAGAGGTCTTCAAACTGTGGGGTGGCCCCCCCTAGGGGGACCTGAAGGGTGTCCGGCGGGGGCGCGAGGCACTGTAAAACGGTAGTACAGTGAATGAGTTTAATAGAAAATACAAGCAGATATGACACCTGAGAGAGCAGCAACAATATTTTACTCAACAGGGGTTCGCCAAAGAAAAGTTTGAATACCACTGTTCTGGGGTCTATTTGTTTGCTCAGCCTTCCTTTCTCCTATCCTGAATCAGACACCACCGGAATGGAGGAGCCGTTAATATCAATGTGATGGGAGCCATCTGTTTCATAAATGGAAGTCCTCATTTTGGTGCGCTGTCTGAATGCAGGAAGGGCTGCCTGGCCTGGTTAAAGGAGGTGGGTCCTAGTGTGGAAACCTTATTGTTGAGACCGGACACTGCAAAAAAGGCGTTATGGAAATTTGACTGGTGCCTTACGATTGCTGGGTGTCATAGATATAAGATTTTTAAAAACTATGGGGGTCATTATGAGTAGGGCAGTAAGGGATACCGGGCACCGGTAAAGAGACCGGTGCCGGTAATCCCCTACCGCCCTATTCCGAGGTCCCTTGGAGGGAACCGTAAGGAACGTGTGGTCCGACCACACGTCCCTTACACGTCCCGCTAAGGGATCAGGGCGCTAATAACGGGCTTGCAAGTCGCGAGCCTGTTATTAGCGACCTCCCCATTCCCATTGAGCCTTATGGAGGCTCAAATGGGAATGGGGAATGGAATGTTCAATGGGGACTTACCGGTCCCTCCAGGGTCCGACTACACCGGTAAGTCCCCATTGAACTACACTGGTGCTGGACCCCTTATTGGTGGCAGTCATGGCGCAAATAGCGCCATGATTACCACCAATCTCGGAATGAGGCCCTATGAATTCTAATGGAGAGCTTTTAACTGCCTCTGAAGTACTTGTGCCGATTCCTGTACACAATAAAAAGTCAAGGGTTTTTGAGATTGCCTCCCAAACTCAGGACCACCTGTGAAGTCATGGCCTCAGATTGAAACTGGGGGAGCTGTCAAAGTATGTTGTTTCTGTGGTGAAAAAACTGAGACCATGAGACACTTAATGACAACATTTATAGAATTGAATGAATTGAGAAATCTGCTCTTGAAGAGGGATTTTAAATTTGGTAGAGATACTTCAGAGACTAAAGCTTGGGCGTTAATTTTTTAGCGGGGTCAATGTCTCACTGATTTTAGATACTGTTAGATATCAGGAATATATAGGTTTAAAATGAAAATCGATGTGATGAAGATGTGTGTAAATAGTGTAGTTTTTTTCAAAAAATTGTTAGAGAGATGAATGTGATATATTTTATTTGTTATTGTAAGATTATGAATGTTATAACATTGAAAGGTTGTATATCAAATAAATAAATAAATAAATAAATAAATAAATAAATGGACTTCCCACATGTTGTGCTCACTGTGTACATGCGCTGCTTACAACTTAATACGAAACAACAAAAAATACTTTTTTTCTTTTTAAACTTTTATTTTTGGTGGCAGAGGTTCACAAGGCACAAACCTCAAGGCAACAAGCATATCAACCAGGCATAGCATAGAACATCATAATGATTACAAAATATAGTTCCAACAGTGGTTACAGAGCATCACCATATAAAGAAGGACACAACAGAGATCACGATGCATGGATGGAGACTGGAGACAAGCCAGATCCGGGCGTGTTCTCACTTTGGTTGTTGAGATACGTATTAAATTCGCTCCAGGTGTTCCTGGGGCAAGATTGGGCGGGCAGCATAGTCAGGTATTCCTCCTCACAGTTCCGTGATCATGTGAGCATACCCAGCCATTTCTGAGAGGCCGATGGGGAGGAGCGCTTCCAGCTCTGGAGTATACATTTTTTGGCAATCATGCAACTTATATTCAAAAACTTTTTCAGGCGCTTAGTTTTGTCCGTCCTCCAGACCACAAACAGAACTGGCAAAGGATCGGAATCAATTACAGTTTCAGTTACTGCACTTAGTGTATGTAGAACACCGTCCCAAAAATCGGACAATTTGTTACAGGTCCAGAACATATGTAAGTGATCAGCATCCACTGCCCTGCAACGCGGGCAGAGGTGCACCTCAGAGCGAGCAAACCCCAAAGTCCTGCGTGGAGTGTAGTAGAGCCTATTAAGAAGCTTATATTGCATGGCACGAAAACGGAAGTTGAGGGAGACTTTTTGGGTGTGGCAGCACATATCCTCCCACAATTCATCAGGTATTCCTAGGCCCAGTTCAGCCGACCATCCGTCGCATGCCCCGGGAGCCAGAGTGGGGATGGTGTCTTGTAGGATTTGATACAGTGAAGAGACGACGCCCCGTGCACCGCCCGAGTTAGCGAAATATGCTATTGCCGGGTTATCTGGGGGCTCATCAGGAAAGGAGGGCCACATGGTGCGGAATGCGGCGTAGAGCCTGTAGTATTGAAGAGTCTCTAGGGGGGATCTGGTGTGCCCCCGTCTCCAAGTTTGGGGATCTATGAATTTGCCTTCGGGATAGAAGTCGGATAGCGCCCGATACCCCAGTGCACCCCAGTGTCGGGCCAAAGCAGTATCCAGCGTGGGCTCCAGGGAAGGCCCATACAGGAAGCCATTTGTAGTATGGGGAGGGCCCACTTGTCGAGTATAGCAGACGTGACCAGGCATACAGAGTCGCAGCAATGGGGTCGATGGGGGAATCAGGTGCATAGTGTCGATGTAGTATTAAGGACATTAAGTTGATACCAGCGGACGCAAGCCGATCCAGTTTGACATGTGGGCGCACTGGGGAGCCAGGGTACCAATGAGTAGCATGCTGGGCCTGGGCCGCGATCCAGTATAGTGCTAGGTCCGGAGCAGCAATACCACCCCGTTTGTATGAAAGTGCCATGTCAGTCCACTTCTTGCGCACTGCAACGGAGTGCCAAAGGAATTGTGCACAAAGCATATGCAATTTAGTGAAATAAGCCCTCCCAGGCCATATGGGTATATTGCAAAAAGTGTATAAGAGCTTGGGGAGCAAGATCATTTTAATAAGAGATGGTCGGCCAGCAACGGACAACGGAAGAGTGCGCCATCGTGAAATTTTGGTTTCAACTGTTCGTGCTACAGCTGAGTAATTATTGGTGAGCAAGGTGGGTTTAGTGAGGGATATCTGCACCCCAAGGTATCTAACACCCTAAGGGGCCCAGCGCAGGGGATACTCGGTGGTGGGCTGTAGGGTAGCTTTAGTGAGCGGGAAGATCTCCGATTTGGAATAGTTCATCGTAAATCCGGAGTGGGTGCCGACACGGGTGATGTCTCTCAGTATGGGATCTAGGTGGGTTGTGGGATCTCTGACGTATAGTAGGACATCGTCAGCATATAGAGATATTATTTCAGGATCGTCAACCAGTCTTATTCCTTTACGCGAGTGTCGTGCATGGACAAAGTCCGCCATTGGTTCTATCACCAAAGCGAAAAGGATCGGGGAGAAGGGGCAACCCTGTCTGGTGCCTCTGAATAGCGTGAACATCTCGGATGTTAGTGAGTGAACTCGTACCCGTGCAACAGGGGAAGTGTATAATAGTTTAATGAACCCTATCATGTTTGGGCCAATGGCCATTGTTTCGAGGACCAGCCACATGTATTTCAAAGAGACCATATCGAAGGCCTTTTGAGCGTCCAGCGTAACCGCTACGGCCTGGACCTCTTGATCTATACGGGACATGACATTGAACAATCTCCTGATGTTATGGGAGGTGGACCTGCCGGGAACAAAGCCTGCTTGGTCTTCTTGTACCAAGTGCGTCATAATAGGCAGAAAGAGATTAGCAATGATTTTAGCAAAGATCTTTGTGTTGAGGTTCATGAGGGAGAGAGGTCTATAGGACCCGCACTCATCATCAGGTTTACCCGGTTTGAGCAGCACTGTGATGGCCGCTTCCCGCATCGAAGGGGGAAGGATAGAGGCACAGAGTGCCTCATTCCAGACCTCCAACAGCCGGGGGGCCAGAATAGCTATGTGCTCTTGGTAGAAGTCCGCAGTGAGGCCGTCAGGTCCCGGTGCCTTGCCTTTAGGTAAGTCTGAGATAGCCGATACTATCTGGTCTAGCGTAAACGGGCCATCCAACTGGTCCCGGGTCTGTGGGGAAATTTCCATAGTTGGGATCTGGTCGAGGAGCTCTCGCATATGTTGTTCGGTGCGCTCTACGGGCTGGGAGTAAAGGGATCTATAGAACTCGGTAAATATATCCAGTATTTGTTGGTCCGCCCATTGAGCGTCATCATTTCGATCTTTGATGGAAGTGATCTGCGTTCGGCCCAGTTCCCCCCTCACAAGTGTCGCAAGCGTTTTCCCGGGTCTGTCTCCCTCTCCATATTTCCTGGCGGCCTGCGGGCGGCTGAAGTAATGAACTTCGCTGGTAGCTAGTGTGTTAAATACTTGGAGTTCATCCGAGATTTGGGCAAGAGTGGTGGGGTCAGTACCGGAGGAGCAACATTGCTCCAATCTTTTCAGTTTGGCCTCAGATCACCCAAGAGCGGCTCTAATAGCTTTTAAAACCCCAGCCTCCCAGGAGATAGACATACCCCTAATGTAAGCCTTAAAGGCCTCCCATCTAACCGCGGCGGACGTGTCCTGAAGAGAGTTAAGTTAAAATAAACGACTCAATGTCAGCTAGTATCTCAGACTTAAACACAATGGCCCTCATTACGACCCTGGCGGAAATCGCGGTGCAAAATGCACCATGGAGCACGGCGGAAAGCTGCCGATAGCGCCATGGGGGTTGGCGGATTTTCCGCCCCATTCCGACCTTGGCGGGGCGGTAAATCCCCATTCCTGTCACGGCTCGCTCTATTCGCTCCCGTTCTCGCTCCCTTCGTTCCCGTCCCCGCCACTTGGGGGCATGTTCTGGGGTTTAATCCTTACTGGACATTTCCTTCGAACCCTATGCTACAGTGTTCTGATGAATTGGGAGCGTTAAAACCTTATTTTCCCAGTTACTTCCCTTCCGGATCCATTCCTGGTTTTTGGCAGCCAGCATGCTATTTAAATGAAATGACTATGTTTCCCAGAATGCCTTGGCTCACTGCTTCACCTCCTGCTTCCCAGAATGCCTGGCTCACTGCTTCACCTCCTCCCTGGCAGCCAGCATGCTACTCAAATCAAATGACTATGCTTCCCAGAATGCCTTGGCTCACTGCTTCACCTCTTGCTTCCCAGAATGCCTGGCTCACTGCTTCACCTCTTGCTTCCCAGAATGCCTGGCTCACTGCATCATCTCCTCCCTTGCAGCACAAGGCTGGGAGGAGGATAGGCAACACCTGTGGCTGCAGGTGCAGCAGGCAGCACGCCTGGGGGTGTGCTCGTTAAGCAGCTTTAAAAGCCTCAGTTTGCTTCAGTCCGGCGCTGGTCATTGTAGCAGTGTTCCTGTTGTGACTAGTCCCTGTTTCCTGTACTTGTTCTGTGCCTTGTACCTAGTTCCAGTTCCCTGTTCATAGATATTGAGCCAAGTATCTATATCCAGTTCCTTGTTCCTAGTTTCTGTGCTTTGTACCTAGTTCCAGTTCCTTGTTCATAGATATTGTGCCAAGTATCTAGTTCCAGTTCCTTGTTCCTAGTTCCATGCCTTGTACCTAGTTCCTGTTCCTAGCTTTGTACCCAGTTACTAGTTCCTGTGTCCTGTTCCTCTGTCCTGGATTTCGGATTTATGCGCTTATTTGATTTATGCTTTCTGAATTTCCCTTTCTGTCTTCCTCTGTCTGCAGACAGCCTTTCTCTGTACTTTACTATTTGATGCAGCCCAGTTTGCCGGTGTTTTCTGTCCCTTTATGCTGTCCTGGTTACTGAAAAGCATGATGTATTACTATTTACTTTCGTAGAATTAGTTACTGCCTTTTCTCCTTGGATTGGGTGGGAAAGGTTTCCTTTTGTGATATCATTTTCCCTGCTCCTAATCCAACTTTATTGAGATTCCACTCCATGTTTTCCATTGCACTTCTGCATTCATTTTCCATTGATTATTAGGTGTGGGTTTGTTGTTACTAGTTCCAGAGTGTTTCCCATTTAGTTTTCCTCACGATTTATTATTCCACTCCATGTTTTCCATTGCACTTCTGCATTCATTTTCCATTGATTATTAGGTGTGGGTTTGTTGTTACAAGTTCCAGAGTGTTCCCCTTTTAGTTTTCCTCACGATTTATTATTCCACTCCATGTTTTCCATTGCACTTCTGCATTCATTTTCCATTGATTATTAGGTGTGGGTTTTGTTGTTACAAGTTCCAGAGTGTTCCCCTTTTAGTTTTCCTCACGATTTATTATCACAATTCAGACTTGCCTTTTACTAGGGTTTATGTATTTTGTTATCTTTAACCCTTTGCTTTTACAGCCTTCTGGGTCCCTGTTTGATCTACAGGGTTCGTGAAATTACTGACATTCAAGTGGTCTTTCCGGTCCTCGTGAGTACTGTTTATAATTGCCTTATTCAGTATTCTACAGATTGTCAGTTCACAGAATCTGTCCTTGCTTGCCCGCTACGTGGGTTTAGCGCTGTCAGTATCTGTAAGAGCATAGTGGGTAAAGAGTTTGCCGACTTTCCTTTCAGTCATAAGGAGGTCCTAAGTGTTTACCCCACATCCCTTTTCCTATATTGGTAATACTGTTTTATCTTATTGACGTTCCTGGGTTTTACATATATACACAAGACTTGGGTATTATATACACGTTGTTAGATTCAGAGTTGTTCACAGTGCAACTGTGTGCACTTTCCCTTTTGCCATAGTATGCCTTCTTCCTTTCTTAACAGAATGACCAGCCCTTCTTCCCGTTTGTATACGGCCAGATCAAGAAAGAAGGGTAGCAAGGCTACTAAAAAATGTGTACAGAAAGTTTTGACTACGTTTGCCTGTGATAACCAAAACACTGATCCAGACTTAAATGAACTCCTTGACACGAATGGGTATTTACGTGCAAGATATTTTACCCATCGCCTGGCCCATCATACATTGCCTGATCCTAATTCTGTTTTTAATTTTGATCCAGATATGTCCGCACAAGCCTTAGCAGCGGAAAATAAAACACTGTTAGATTTACTAAATATGAGTACATCTGTTGTTGAACCCCATGATTCCGGTTGTGCTTTACCTCAGATTGAACAGTTTCATGATTCAAACATAAAGAATGAAGGGGTTCATTACATAACTTCTGTTTTCAGCCCTCAGCCAACTGCTTACTCCTCTGCACAAGTACTTACTGTAGTCCCTAATGTCAAGAGGTCTGATGTCAGTAGTTTACTTAAGGGTAACACAGACCAAGTCGGTAAGCGAGAGTATAGATCACAAGACCTGCAAGCAGTAAACGATGTACAATCAGTACACGTCCAGATGACTAGGGCAGGTTCCAGCCCCGATGCCACCATGTCTTCCCTTGTGACTACTGATAGGGATGTACAGTTAAGCCTGGGCATGTTAAGAGTTGAATTTGAGGAATTAAGACGAGAATACATCAGTTTATTAGAGGAGAATAAAACGTTACGAATTTTTCTGACTACACCTCAAACTTTATCCGTTGATGAAGTGAATACTGTTCAATCTCTGAGTGAGGAGGTTTTAGTAGGTCATGATACTTGTCAATATGAAAAACCTATTGGGAGTGAAAGTCCTCTTTCTTGCACAGCACTTATTCAGAGCACAGATTCTGACAATTGTTCTACCGTTTGTCAGGAATTGCTGTTAGTAGAAGATTTACAAGTCACTCCTTTGCCTAAGAATTCCTCCGTAGCAGTCAGTCATAATTCAGAGTTTGAACACATACATGCTTCTGTATTTCAAACACAATCCACAATGGTTGCGTTCACAGAATCAGTCATTACTGTAGGCTTAGGTTCAGCCCTTGATCCAGCTGCTGAGACTGAAGTAAACATTCAAGCTGATGTGGAAAACGATGCTACCTCTGTGTTCACTCCTCCTTCTGCCAAAGTTTGTCACAATGAACAATCAAAGACAGTACATAATTCTTGTTTTGATGGACTCATTCCACAGTATACTAAAACAAGGACCAGGCAAGCGCTTCCTGAACTGTTGATTGATAATCTGCCACCTTCAGAAGTTAAGACAAAGAAATGGACACTTGACGAAATCCTGATTAACAGAGACTTTGGAAATGACTCTGTGTCATCCACTAAGGAAAGGTGCGGCATGGGTCCAGCTCAGTCTTTGGTTAATGGTGTCATGGAGTCAATCGCCCTAAAGGTGCTTTCCATTCCTGAGCCACAAATATGTCTGTCGACTTTTGGGACTTCAATCTGTCCTTCTACAACTATTGACTTTTCGACTACCCAGTCCACGGCTCTGCAGTCATCATTGTCAAACGTGTCTTCAATCAATGAACAATTGCTATATCTGCCAGTCACTCAAGAGCCTTCACCATGTACGTGGTCAGAGCCAAAGACCTTGACAAGTTTGTCTTCAGCTAACGAGACGGCTCCAGCTTGCATGCCCTCAGCCTCTGAATTTCCTCTGGCATGCCTGTTTTCAGATACAGTGACTCATCCAGCAGTTTATCCTTCAGCCATGAAGCCTCCGGTAGCACATCCTGAGTGCCTGTCTCCGGTCCCAGAGCCTACTGCTAGTTTGGCTTCAGTTCATGAAAGACCTGTATCCTGCTCAGCCTCGCTGCCAATATCGGAGGTGAACCTGTCTGCTCTGTTTGATCATGTTGCAGATTCTTATACTTCAGAGCTACCTCCTAAATCCCAGCCATTTATTACGGATGAACATCCAATCTGCCCATCCTATGCTTCAGGAGGATCACCAGAAGGCCTGCCTTTTACACAAGCTAATTCCCCCAACTGCTTGTCTGTAGAATTAGCACCTCCCGCATATGCTACATCTGAGCCTGAGACTTCTGCCAAAAACATCAAGCTGGTTCATGACTTGGGAGAGCCTTACATGCAAGGCCATTGGACTTGCCTAGAGTGTTACAAGAGCGTGACGGATACCATCAGCCATGGCCTATACATCGAACAAGCAGCCAACCAGGATAACGGGCCGGACGGTTCACATTTGGGGGCCGGTTTGGATAAACCGCTTGACAGCCCTTTTGTTGCCGGATCTCACATGAGCCTGAAGGAAGGGACGGGCACGGTTCCCCAACTGCTGCACCATTCGGGTGCTAGTAGCCAAAGGGAGGATATGACTGCTGCAGTTCAAGATGTGTCTGTTATTGCTCCAGCTTCAAGTGTGCCTGATGTACCAAGTACTGCGTCTATCACTCCTATCGGTATGCCAAACGTCCCTGTGGTTGTATCCCACGTGCAACAAGGTCGCCATTTGACTGACATCAGGAATACCAGCCTTGTACAACCCATTGGACTTCCAGGCCCCCAAGGTGTGGAACAAATGCAATCAAACCTTGGTCACCCTCAACCACAGGCCTCGAACCAGTCACCACCTTCTTTGTCTGAACATGAACATTGTCTGAAATCCGCTGTTTTCTCACCTCCTGTGTGTTCGCTCTCAGCAGGGGGGCTACCAGAGTATCTATCATTGTCCAAAGCATGCACCAGCCAGTCTCCCTCCTCAATGATGTATGAGTGTTCGCTCCCAGAGACTGAGCTTCCTGGACTTTCCAACTCTACTTCGGGTCCTGCAAGTCCTTCATGCCTTTCTTTAACCCATGAGTCCTTTCCTCACCGAAAACCTGCCTATGACTCTTATAGACTGCAGCCTGATTCTATTCATTCCAGTCCTTCTGCTTCTGCCCGTGGATCATTGTTTTCGTCAGTGCCACCTCCGAAGACAAAGCGCTCCAGTCATGGAAGGAAGATGTTTTGTGCGAGTAACGGCCGCCTGGAGTCGGCCGTGGAAGGGGGTATAGTGTCACGGCTCGCTCTATTCGCTCCCGTTCTCGCTCCCTTCGTTCCCGTCCCCGCCACTTGGGGGCATGTTCTGGGGTTTAATCCTTACTGGACATTTCCTTCGAACCCTATGCTACAGTGTTCTGATGAATTGGGAGCGTTAAAACCTTATTTTCCCAGTTACTTCCCTTCCGGATCCATTCCTGGTTTTTGGCAGCCAGCATGCTATTTAAATGAAATGACTATGTTTCCCAGAATGCCTTGGCTCACTGCTTCACCTCCTGCTTCCCAGAATGCCTGGCTCACTGCTTCACCTCCTCCCTGGCAGCCAGCATGCTACTCAAATCAAATGGCTATGCTTCCCAGAATGCCTTGGCTCACTGCTTCACCTCTTGCTTCCCAGAATGCCTGGCTCACTGCTTCACCTCTTGCTTCCCAGAATGCCTGGCTCACTGCATCATCTCCTCCCTTGCAGCACAAGGCTGGGAGGAGGATAGGCAACACCTGTGGCTGCAGGTGCAGCAGGCAGCACGCCTGGGGGTGTGCTCGTTAAGCAGCTTTAAAAGCCTCAGTTTGCTTCAGTCCGGCGCTGGTCATTGTAGCAGTGTTCCTGTTGTGACTAGTCCCTGTTTCCTGTACTTGTTCTGTGCCTTGTACCTAGTTCCAGTTCCCTGTTCATAGATATTGAGCCAAGTATCTATATCCAGTTCCTTGTTCCTAGTTTCTGTGCTTTGTACCTAGTTCCAGTTCCTTGTTCATAGATATTGTGCCAAGTATCTAGTTCCAGTTCCTTGTTCCTAGTTCCATGCCTTGTACCTAGTTCCTGTTCCTAGCTTTGTACCCAGTTACTAGTTCCTGTGTCCTGTTCCTCTGTCCTGGATTTCGGATTTATGCGCTTATTTGATTTATGCTTTCTGAATTTCCCTTTCTGTCTTCCTCTGTCTGCAGACAGCCTTTCTCTGTACTTTACTATTTGATGCAGCCCAGTTTGCCGGTGTTTTCTGTCCCTTTATGCTGTCCTGGTTACTGAAAAGCATGATGTATTACTATTTACTTTCGTAGAATTAGTTACTGCCTTTTCTCCTTGGATTGGGTGGGAAAGGTTTCCTTTTGTGATATCATTTTCCCTGCTCCTAATCCAACTTTATTGAGATTCCACTCCATGTTTTCCATTGCACTTCTGCATTCATTTTCCATTGATTATTAGGTGTGGGTTTGTTGTTACCAGTTCCAGAGTGTTTCCCATTTAGTTTTCCTCACGATTTATTATTCCACTCCATGTTTTCCATTGCACTTCTGCATTCATTTTCCATTGATTATTAGGTGTGGGTTTGTTGTTACAAGTTCCAGAGTGTTCCCCTTTTAGTTTTCCTCACGATTTATTATTCCACTCCATGTTTTCCATTGCACTTCTGCATTCATTTTCCATTGATTATTAGGTGTGGGTTTTGTTGTTACAAGTTCCAGAGTGTTCCCCTTTTAGTTTTCCTCACGATTTATTATCACAATTCAGACTTGCCTTTTACTAGGGTTTATGTATTTTGTTATCTTTAACCCTTTGCTTTTACAGCCTTCTGGGTCCCTGTTTGATCTACAGGGTTCGTGAAATTACTGACATTCAAGTGGTCTTTCCGGTCCTCGTGAGTACTGTTTATAATTGCCTTATTCAGTATTCTACAGATTGTCAGTTCACAGAATCTGTCCTTGCTTGCCCGCTACGTGGGTTTAGCGCTGTCAGTATCTGTAAGAGCATAGTGGGTAAAGAGTTTGCCGACTTTCCTTTCAGTCATAAGGAGGTCCTAAGTGTTTACCCCACATCCCTTTTCCTATATTGGTAATACTGTTTTATCTTATTGACGTTCCTGGGTTTTACATATATACACAAGACTTGGGTATTATATACACGTTGTTAGATTCAGAGTTGTTCACAGTGCAACTGTGTGCACTTTCCCTTTTGCCATAGTATGCCTTCTTCCTTTCTTAACAATTCCCCATTTTACCCTTCCCCATTCCCATTTTTGCCCCATAGGGTATAATGGGAGTGGGGAAGGCGTTAATTACGCCACCGTAAAATACGGTGGCGTAATTAACAACAAGGTCCCGTAGCGCCATGGATTTCTCCGCCCGGAAAAACCAGGCGGAAAACGCTCCATGGCGCTACGGGAACTCGTAGTAGGGCGGACGGGTCCGCCGCGAATAACGCTGGCGTAAACCCACTCCGCCAGGGTCGTAATGAGGCCCAATGACTTAAAGCGCCAGGTGCAGAGTGTTGGAATGGGAATTCCCAGTCCTATGGACAGTGTAATTGGAGCGTGATCTGAAAATGTGTGGGGCAAAATGCATGTATCTTCCACCCTACCCATGACCTCTCGAGAGACCAAGAACAAATCTATCCTGGACGAGCTATCGTGTACAGAAGAGTAATAGGTGTATTCCCGCTGCTGGGGGTGAAGTGTTCTCCAGGCGTCACAGATGTTGAGCGACTGCATGTGGCCATGCAGCCTGCGCGCCGCACCAGACAGAACTCTGGCAGCCGTGGCAGTTCTGTCCAGGACAGTGTCCAGAATAAGGTTCAGATCACCCCCCATATGATCTGCACCCCTACGAAGCCCAGCAGTATGGTAGTTTTAGTGTCAAAGAATTCCGGAGAATCTACGTTGGGACAGTAAGTGTTAACCAGCAGATACTCTTTATTGACCAGTGTGCAGTGTAGTATAACATAACGACCTTCAGGGTCGACGTAGCTTTTATGCAGCACAAACTTGATTGATCTGTGGATCATCGTGAGAACGCCCCTAGATTGTGTGGAATAGGAGGTAAAGAACCTGGCAGAACCCCATGACGGGGCAACAGCCCTCGGGATGAGTCCATTGCAATGTGTCTCTTGTAGAAGCAATATCTTGCAATTGTGTCTGTTGGCATAGGCCACGATTTTACGGGCCTTAGTGTGATTGCTCAGCCCCCGATTATTCCAGGATATTATGACAGTAGCCATTTCAGAGGTAGGCATCTACACATACAGTACCCATATTTCAGTGAACATCCCAGCTCCAGTGATGGTATGAGCTCCCAGAGTTGGAACAGCAAGTGGGCATGTGGCCCTTCAGCATGCGCGCCGCAAAACCTTGTGTGCCTTTTTGAAAAACCACCCCTTTCCCACCCTCCACCCTCACCACTAACCATGGATCAGCAGTGTAAACATCGCCCACCCTTAACTGCGCGCAGTTGGGCCGTCCCCAACCTGGCCCAAACTGCCCTGAGGCCCAACTGGGGCCAACACGTACCAAAGGTTTGAAAAAAAACAGTGCAATCGCAATGGGGTGCGCCGTTGCCGTGCGCTAGCACGCTTGGAGACAAATGGCTCTGTTGCAAAACGAACAGTGGTGGCGGACACATGGCGCAGGCCTCGCCCGCGGAGCGGGTAGTCGGGGACTGCGCACGAGCCACTGCGTTTCCGAAACAAACCAAGACATCCCTATGTCCCATATATGGGGAACGGGGCTTATCGCAGAGAGATTAAAGACCTGCATTTGAACAACAGGAAGACAGAAATTGAGGTAGGACAACAAAACAATGCAAGATTAGCTCTGTGGAGTGCCTCACTAACACGCCAATAAGGATGTGCACATTAACGCTGTAGCTCGTAAGGACTGCAGGGACGTGATTCATCGCAGGCGCAGAACGTTACAGTGAACAGAGCAACCTTACCAGTAATGCATTGCAGATTAAGTTAACAAGTTCAATAAATGTCTACAATCCGTGCCATTCGCAATCAATTATCATCAACACAGCCGTCTCCAGAACCCTGAAGCTGTATTTGCATCTCGATGAATTTCACCGCCTCGTCAGGGACGGTGAAAAATTACATTTTGCCCTTATGGGTGAGTTTGAGCCGTGCAGGGAATAAGATGGCATGTGGGACATTGCGTTCCTTGAGCATTTTCTTGACACCAAGGAATTGACGTCTCTCCTGCTGCACCGCCACCGAAAAGTCTCGGAAGATTCTGATAGTGTGAGACTCCAGTCGCAGCTCCCCCTTCTCCCGTGACAGGCGAAGGATGAGGTCCCTGTCACGATAATTAAGAATCTTGGCTATAATGGGTCTGGGGCTTTCGCCAGGTCTCGGTCGCAGGGAAAGGGCCCGGTGAGCTCGCTCCACCGTGAAATAAGGGGAGAGGTCCGGATCACCCAGCAAGCCCTTGAGTAGTTGTTCGACTGCGTCCTCCATGCGCCCCTTCAGGGCAGTTTCAGGGACCCCAATCATGCGAAGGTTGTTTCTACGGGAGCGGGACTCCAAGTCATTGCATTTTGCCTTAACGCTCTTCATGTCGTGCGATAAGGTGGCCACAGTGTCCTGAAGTGCGTGTATCGCATCTTCATTGTTGGAGATCCGGTTTTCAGCTTCAGTAATTCTAGATCCAGCCTGGTCTACACGGGTTTTGAGTCAGGCAACGTTCGCATTAATGTCGTCAAGCTTCTCGTGAAAGGAGGCAAAGTTTTTAGCCATTGATTCCATCATGGCAGTGAGGTCTGGTGCTGCCACCCCCGGATTAGGGTGGTTGTCAAGTTCTTCCTGTGGGGGCGACGTGTGGCCCACCTCAGCCCGAGGGACCGTCTTAGTAAATTTGTCCATGGCACCCCCTTTAGCAGATCCTTTGGAACGACTCGACATGGCCGGAACCAGAGGGGGAGGTAATAAGATGAAGGGAGCGGGCTCCAGCGGCATTAGGGGCTGCCACAGGGTCAACGAGAGCAGCCCGGCAAGTTGAGAACACAGCCCCCCTCGGTCAGTCCAGCTAGTCAGTCAGGTATTGAGGAGGCCCCGTGCACGGGGATTCTAAATATATAGCTCAGCCAAGTATGAGGCTAGATGGATCATCACATTCTCTATTGCGGTTCCCTCGGGGAGCGGTGTCAAGTCTGGGGAGGCTGCAGCTCCGAAGCAATGTATGGCAGGGTGGCAGAGGGAGATTCCAGCGGGAGAGGTACCCCCTACAGCCACGCGGCTGAAGTGTGGGTGATAGGGCAATCTGCCGTAGAGAGGCTGTGTCCCGTTGTTCCAGGGAATGGACCAAGCAATGCACATGCCGCCAGCCAGTGTCAAGGGAGAGGGTAAAAGAATCGCGGATACATGTAGGGCTCAGGTGGAGCCACCCCCTCAGCTCCTCACCTGACCGGCATCGGATCGGCATTGATACAGAAATCCCTTAGAAAATGGACACACCATTTAGGTTCAGCTGGGTTACAGATCAGCAGCGATGCAAGTGTAGTGTGTGCCCCAAGGCGCCAGGGGCAGAGCAGCCAGCAGCGAATCCGGCGGTAGGCACCCGATCAGGCCACGATGAGGACAGGGCCCGGCGGAGGCCCAAAGGCGGCCCTCAGCAGGACACAGTGGGACGAAGATCTCCGGCTCCGAGGGTCCGATTTCTCCCAAAATTCGACTTGCGGATAGTGCTCGTTGGCCGCAGTGCAGTGATCGTAGCAGGGACACAGGATCCAAAGCAGAACCGCAGATGTCAACGGATAAAAGGCGGCTAGGCACGGAGCTCTTGCACTAGGCAGCCATTTTACAGGCTGCTTCAACAGCACCCCCCCCCCAAAAACATACTTTTAAAGTCAGACATGTTGCTTAAACCTAAACTAATCTCCCGGTTGGTTTCTTTCTTTTTTGTAGAAACACCCACACAAACACTCGCCATTCATGTTCAACTCCTTAGAGTATGTCACCCCAGGTATACTTAATATGTTACTGGCTTGTCAAACTGCTTAATTGAAATGAAATGCTTCTTGTTTGCTGACAGCAGTTATTGGGAAATTGTGCTGTGGGTTTATGGGTGCCAACCTTTCATTTTCACAATGGGGTTGAAAATTCCCTCACCCCTACCCTAAATATAAGCAAGTGACTAGGCCAATCCTTCTCCCTGGTTGATCAACCCAGATTTATTTAGAAGCAATAGCAAGAACTCATAGGTTTTACAGGCAGTTTTAAACATATAACATCTCTGCAACATTCACTCAACCGCTTGAGCTGCCTTTGTTGCTTTCTTCTTTAGGATGTGTCACTCTACTATCAAAGAATTAATCTCAGATGAGGATCCCTGGTTAGGCTCAAAATTGCTGTATCACTGACTGTGGAGGTTCATGAACATGATTCATGGGCGTAGGACATGAGGGAGTAGGGGGGACAAATCCCTCCCACAATTTTAAGTGGGGGGATATAATGGCATTTATCCCCCCCAGAAAATGTAAGTGTTGTGCACAGTGCCCACGATTATTGTGATTTCTGTAACCCGTTTACAATGCACAGAGGAGGTTGCTGTCAGAAAACTTTGTGTCGACTTTTCAACTTTAAGGGCCTGATTCATGGATTATTTTGCACCGTTCACAGTGACTTTGCACTGCCAACCCAAACCCTGATTCATGGACCTGGGCAAACTGTATGTTTGCACTGCAAAGCCAGTGCCAAGTCATTTTGTACTGCAAAAATGACTTTGCACTGCAAAAATACACTTTGCACAGTTCCATGAATCAGGGTTTGTATCGGCAGTGCAAAGTCACTTTGAACTGTGCAATAAATTCCACAAATCGGCACGCAATCACTAAGTGCATCATCTGGCATTGGCTTGTAACATGAGACTCTCGTGACCATCTCGAGGGATCAGATGGCCTCTGGCTGTTGTGCGCTGCCCTAAGTTGCCTACTATCTATCAGGCCACCTTCAGCAAGTGCTGATGAATTGGGCCATTCATCACGCCCTAACATATGTCCCTGGAATGGATCCTGTCCCCCCTGCTATTTAATTTCTGAATGTAGTACCTGCAGTCCCCTGGCCCTTTTATGTGTCATAGATGTGCATGCCTTGTACCGACATGGTATCAATCTCTTTATGCCCTACCTCAAGAAGATGAGGTCTTGGATGATTGCTGACTTTTTGAACCTTAACCATTAAATGAAAGTTGTGTCTGCTCTCTCCTGCCCATCTCTCCAATGTCCAGTGAAATCGTGACTATTCAGTGTTTCTTGTACGGGTGCTTGCGAGACCAAAGATTTTAAGTTGTGATCTAGTTTCCAGGATATTGGTCCTTTGTCACCTCTTACCTAATGGATCGCTCCATTACCCGATGTATACCCTTGTGACTAAGAGCCAGGATGGTTGGCAATTCAAGATGTCCACCTTAGTAATCCGATCTCCTCGGGTTGGAAAATGTGCCTGGCTGGCTCTGTCCACATGCATAGTTAGTAGCAGTATCTCCACTATATTCGGCAACAGCTATGGTTGTAATCCTATGTGATGCCTACCAGAACACCTATAAGGAATTAAGCTCCTGCTGTAGCCGGCGTCATGGAAAAACAACCACAGACTCTTCAGGTGGATTGGTGAATGTCTTTATTAGCAGCCATTAAAGCCTGCAGGGATTACACAAAAATACATATATATATTTTTTTAAACGAATGGTTGAAATGATCAGATTTTGGCTGTATCAAAATTGCATACCGCCGAAATGCTGAACATTTCAACTATTTGGTTTTCATTTTAGGGAACAAGGGAAGCAGGGGTTGTGAGGGTGTCCCCTGCACCCTTTTCCCCAATATTGAAATTGGGGGTGGAGGGGGACGGGGTGTCCCTCGTATCCAAAACAAAGTTTTTGAACAAACAAAAAAAAGGACCCTGCAGCGCTGGTTCCCATCCTCGGAAGTGAAGGGAACTGAAGCTCCAAGGACCGGGCCGCACACAGTAAAGTGTGCGCCAAATGGTAACTAAAGTGGTGGGGTTGTGTTAAGCAGTGTCTACACAGGCCATTTAGCTGTGGGGTGGTTATTTCAAATACATTTAGAATTCAACATTTTCGTCTTCGAAATGTTCATATTCGAAATAATCACGTACATCTAAACCAGCATACATGGGACAAACAGCATCCCAACGGCAGCGCGAGACTCGGCACAGCAACCTCCCTCCATCCACTCACAGTGCTTTTATACAGATGAGTACCCATAAAAATCAATGGACGGGGTGGTTCAGGCATTGCATGAGATCGACAAGCAACTATGTTTTGGGAGGCTGTTCAGTCTCTCAACATACACGTCATCGGCAGATGCTACATTCTCATGCCCAGGAAGGCACAATCTTGATGTTAGCAGAACACCTTTTAAGATACATTAAATTCCTGCTGTTCATGCTACTTCCATGATTCTCACATGGCTATGGGGAAGATGGCTTGCTTACTATTGCTACGTCCACCTGCTAAAGCTGCCTTTCCTAGTGAGGAGAGTGTCTAAAATACACTTGAATAAGCCAAATAGGAAAAGCATCAGAAGTAAAGACGATAGAAGCGGGAATCATTATGCGGTGGAAGACGAAGTCCCTATGTGCTTAAGACATGCGCACTATAACATTGGACAAACACTGTTATGGCAATAAGGCACTGCTAAACATGGCAGTTAGCAGAGACAAGGACTATTACAGCGACAGGGGTATCCAGGGAGTTTAGAAACATTTTGTTCTCAATTCCCCCCATACCGGGCAGTGTTTGTTACGATGAACAACGTAAAGAAATGTATGGCCATATGTGATGTGTTGAGATGCATGATCATTGGGTTGGTTGTTCCATTGTAGAACTGACCTTCACCATATATAAGTAGTGCTTGTCAATGTCTGACTTACTTGGTGAAATTAATGGCACCCGCCCACCTTCTAGCGTCCAAGTCATTGTAGATATTTTGCTGCGTTTTGTTGTAGCATTCTTTTGGGGCATGAGGAGTTATTGTATTTTTTGTTTTAATTTCTATCAGTATTTGGGAGTTGGAGAAGGGGTGAAACGGGGTGTGAGGGACCTACCCCCATGTAAATTCCATACAAATGTGGGTTAACAGCCAGCATTGAGTTGGCCATCCATGAGTTGTACCAGATCCAACTGTGTAAAGTGCATTTTTGGCGTGCAAAGTCAGTGCAAATTCATTATTGCAGTACAAAATGACTTTGCACTGCAAATATTCCATGACTCGGGCCCAAAAATGTGTCTGTACATGACATTGGCGACGAATCGGGATCGGCACACACTTCCCTTCAACACTGACACAACACTCTCTAATGACTATCAGTGCAAAATGGCGCAACCCCGCCTCCATTTCTGCCACACCCATGTAAACTAGCTATTCATTGGAGCCAATGGCATAACTGTGAGAAACGACATAGTTTGGTATGGAATTTAAACTATCCAGAAAGACTGCCAGATGGCACACCACCAACCGCTGCTGAAGATTAGGATGTATATCAGTATACGCTAAAGCCATTAACGTGATAGAAAAGTCATTTGGGAACAACGAAAGCATGACGCGCTGAACACAGGCAGGTTTTCCGAGTGCAGAGGGCAGGATTGGCAACGCATACTCTACTTCCGCCCCAGTGTCAGCATGAAAACCAGATCGAATCATCAGTTTATCATTTTTAGATATTCTCCGATTACATGAAGTAATCATCGGAAACCTTTGCCACAACATTTCAACTTTGTATTTATTGAAAGCTCCTTCGCAACACAACACTTGCATTGGTGTGTTTACAACAACAGGGCCTTTACAGCTCCTGCATTTGTGCATCACTAATCCAATGCTTTGCTGGGTGCATGGTGTCATGAGAACATAGCTATTTATTTATGTATGTATTGGGTATTTATAAAGCGCCTAGACATAAAATGGTGTTTCAGGGCATCACTAGACAATAAAGGGGATGGGGCAGGGAGGAAAACACCAATGACAGTCCTACTAGGCCTTGTTTTTAACCATATTGCAACTAGAAGCTGCTGTCTGTCAGACGTCAGTGAGATAATAAATCAGTAGCTCCTAACCCTTATTCACATATCCTGATTCCTTCTCTTAAAATATCTTGGTGAAGCAACTGCACATGAACGTGGTTGGGCAACCAGAAAGGCTCGAAATAGAGAAGTATCCAAAGCGACCTTAATTATAAAATCCTCTCAGCCTCATGGAGCCTCACCAGTCCGGAACCCAGGGTCTTTAGGTCCTTTAATCACTGCTTACTCAGTTGAAGTTCTGTCCCATTCAGCCGCAGCACGTCCAAGAATGCTGGCAAAACATGCTTGCCTACACCAGCCTATGCCAGCTCCCACAGACTGTAGGCACAAATCTGAGAAATAGATGTCGCGGCTGCCAATGCTCTATCGGTGTAATCAAAATGTCGTAACCAGGTTCATGCTCAGCCACTCAATTTACAAGCACTATGTGTGTCCTTCACTGAAGTCCTGGTAAAAACAATCATTGGCAAAGCCAGCAGTTTTGGCTTGTGTACAAGTATTACGCATTTGCCAAGCTCTGCTGTTAGATGCCCAGGTACTCACACCACTAGTGACTTTGCTGACTCAAAAGCCCAAACTGTTGGCATTGTAAATGCTTGTTCTTTTTCAAATCAATTAGGATAAAATCAATAGAAGAAGATATTGTGTGAGTACATGTACTCTATTGGTGAAAGTAAGATGCAAGCACTTAGACTTGGGACTTCAAAAATAAGTTATTGATAGTAGAATAAACATCTGCAAAAAAATCCTTATAATAAAAGAAGCTTTATATATATTGTGGGAAAGGGGATGCAGGTATAGGAGAACCTGAGCCTGAACGGGTCAGTTCCTTTATATGGGGAGCCCTTGCAGCCCTACTTTATGTGAGGCTAATCAGGTTTTGGCTAATGGGTGGGCTGATTCATTCTGCTCACTGGTGTGGGCAACAAGAGGCCTGGAGTGTAGGAAATTGCCTTATCCTGGACCGTGTATTTTGGTTGGACTTGGATTGAGCCCGCTAGCACAGGAACCGAGATTGAAACAAGCTGCAGTCATTCAACCACTGCGGTTTGGTGGTGCTCAGGCACCTCAAAGAGGAAGGGAACTTTTATTTTTATATGGGAGCACAGCCTTTTGTTATTTTGTGGACATAGAATACCCTATGAGGTCAGGACACTGCATTTGACACCCTTCTAGGAAGGACTTGGAATGAGAGAGCCATATGGCCATATGACCTCGAGCAATGACAAAAACACACACCTCCTCTTTGTACACATATTTGAGCGATGTCTCAAGTGCACTTTGACTACCTCTGAAGGTTTCACACTGTATACATCAAAAAACAGTCTCTGCCTGGCAAGCCTCAGCCTCATCTCCCAGCAACCATCAATCCCAGACTCCCATGACCTTGTGTGGAGATTGGTGCAATCAACTCACTCTTTCATGGATCACATCCTTCTTGTCCACATCACTTGGAATCGCCATTTGCACCGCATCCATCAGGCAGCGATGAACACTTTCCACGACCCCATTACTTTGGGGAGGAACAGCCTGCTCTCCTGTGTTTTATACAACGTTGGCCGAGATACCTTTCTACCTCCTTAGTCAAAAACGGTGGACCGTTGTCACACCGTGCACTGGCTGGCTGGGTTGGACTGTCACCGAAAGCACACAGAGCTCTCGCTCCAACAGCCTGCTGCATGCCCTGCTCCATTATACAGGAGAGAGGGCTTTTTAACTTAATGGTTCTGCATGGCCTGGGGCCACACCCAATAGATACTGTGCCAGGCGAGGGGATGCCTTCAGTCCTACCCCAATAGTTTGATCCTAACTGCAGTACATGCTGTTAATGGCCTCTGGTATTCACTGAGCCATGCTTGGAGCACAGAGGGCCTGATTTAAAAACAATGTGTAACATTGGGTGTCTGTCTTGAGCCACCTCTCCAATATATTCACATTGCACTTTATGACTCAGAAAAGACTCAATCATGTTTGTGTGTGCAATATACACAACAATATAATGGATCTGCTTGACATACAACCAATAGCAACAGAATGTATCATGCAAATCAAACATAAAATAAATGTTCATGATCATCACTCAATACAAAATAATTGGCAGATCATTTTACTCTGTGGTTTGTGTCTGCAGTAAAGTCCCTCTCAAGAGGGTTTTAAAGTTTGTGGGATTTGTGGACAAGAATGGTGGGTGGACACCCAATCTTTTTGGGACCAGCTATTCTCAGGCCATGAAAGCCTTTTGACTTGAAATTGTAATATTTTTTACGTGAACTGAGCCTTCTGAAGTGAGACGCCAAATTGAAAGATTTTATACTCTGAACTGCTTTTATTTTTCTTCATGTCTTGTTAATCTTTCTTCATTTTCTTGTTTTCTTCTTTTCTCTTGTTTTATACAGTGATGGTATATGTCATTTGATACATACTGCTATTTTAATTTTAATTTTGTGAAAAGTTCAGTTCTTTGACTAAAACACAATAAATAAAAAATATAAAAGTCCCCAAGGTGTCTCCTGTCCCTCTCAGATGTTATGTGTCTCCTACGCCTCTGCCTCTGAGGTTACCCTCCCTGTTAGGGCTGGATCCTTCCTTTGGGCAAAGGCAAGATCTGGTAATGGGGTAATGCCCTCGACCACCCTTTTACTGATTTTCTTTCTAATGAGGTCAGCTTCGCCAGATCCCAGCGACCCTCTTTCGGTTTCGGCTAAGGTTTTAACCTCTTGGGACGCTGGGATGAGGGTTTTTCAACTATCTATTGTGCTAAGGCCTCCCCCTCTTTAACCAGATTGGTGCTCCAAGGTTATGCAGGATCACCTTCACATTACCCCCAGAGTCAGGATCTATCACACCTGCCGCAACCTCTAATGCATGTCGGCAGGCAAGTCCAGACTTAGTCACTAGTCTGATGTAGGTTCCCAGTGGAGGGAAAAGGCTTAGACTTACTGGTATTAATCACCTTTCATTTGGTGGGATGGAAACATTCTCCACACTACATACATCAAAGCCAATGGACTTGGGAGATGACAGAATAGGGCCTTTGGCCTTCTCATTCACCTTTGTAAATAACAGGGTCCTTAGCTTATACCAGCTGGCCGATATCCCACCTCTAACACCACATATGGCAGACCAGAAGAAGGACTCAAACTAAGATGTACCATGACTTATTTAAATAAAAAGAAAATGCCTATCTAAACTTATTGCTATAAAGGAAGTTCCCTACCTAACAAACTAATAAGTAAGGGGGCTTGTCAAAGTCTAAAAGAAATAGTCCTTAGTCCAAATCCTATTAGCTAACTAGTCCCTACAACATAAGAAAAATATAACAGAAAAAGGGAGGCCTGAGCAATAACCTCTGTCTTTGGCTTCTGCCTGTCCCAATCACTTGGATCTCCTCTTCAGGACGTTTTCAGATGCCCATCAATTGTTTGCAATACAATTCTCAACCTCTCTGCTGGTTTTGTATGCCAATTCTTAATTCCAAATGGTTCCCTCTTTCCAGGAAGAAATGTTTTCCTTATACGATACCCCCATTTCCGACTTGATGCTGGAGAATGTTCTAATTCAATACTTAATGACTGGAACCCTCCAGGGTCTCTCTTTCTCCAGTTTGGACTGTCTCTCTGTTTCTCTGTGCTCTCCAACCCACTCTGTCGCGATCCACCTGCTTCCGAGGGCTGGTCCTCCTTGAACTGACTTCCTGTTTCTTTCCACCTCAGCAGCTCTGTTCCTTTTTGACATTGCTTTCTGTATTAGCCCCCTTCTGTGTCTGATGCTTGGTCCCTCGTTTGGATTTCCTGGCTCCCTTGATCTTGGCTCAGGTGTACTGGAGTGCCTTACCTCTTTGTTCTTTTCCTGCTCATGAACTTGGACTCTTTCTCTCTGGAATTCTCTGCTGAACCCTCTGAGGACTTCTTGGCTCCAGTTTTCCCCGGATCCCATTCTTTCCCTGTGGAACTGAACTTGGACATTCAATTGGACTGCATCTGTGGGAACTGTTGCTTCTTTTGTAACTTCCTGTCTCATGAAATCCTGTGACTGTGTTTAGCCCTACATTGCGCCCTCGTACCGCCCGGGTCAGGCATCCTCTGGCTGCTAATATCTTGCTGATTCTTTCTTGGAACTACACGCTCTCCTTGGAATCCCTTAATCCTTCAACTACTCTGGCTGGAGTTTTGCCAGTAGGCTCCTTGCTTGCAACTGTACGACAACAGGTAGGAGTGGGATTTAGTCTGAGGGTGGAGTGGGTTATACTCGGTTTTCATTAAAGGTATATTGAACTGTTATCTCTGTTTTGTTCCCCCCTTCTAGCTTTGCTGTTCACTCCTGACTTTTCACCTGAGCCCCTGGCCTGTTGGGTTTCCATATCCTCCGCAGGCTGCGCTCTCGGGGGAAAAGTCTCCCTGTGAAAGGAGACCCTGGTTGGCCATTGAGACTGGGGTTACCCAAGTGGACCCAGTTCCTGAAACCCTCTGACCCTCTGATGGGCTTGCTTTAGCTCAGCTTAGATGGGGCAACTTCCCGATCATGTCTATCAGGCTCTGGTTACCCTTGTGGCTTTTCCAGCCTCTACAGTTAATGTCTCTTGGTTTATCCTATTTATCATTCCAATTTCAAATCTGACTTCATGGCCCCCTACCTATCAGACCTAAACCTCACCTTTAAATATCTTTCTTTCAACCAGGCCTCATCTATTAAGCAGGCACTCAATGACTTCAGTCTAGCTCCAGTTTCCCCCTCAATAGCACTACCCGTTATGCACCTTCTCACCCTCTACCCCTCACTCACAATCCTGCGTGAACCCTCATATTCATCCACTCAAAAGCTCACACGAGGCTTCACTTACACCAATAACATAAACCTCTCACACGTACACTTCTTACATGCCTTTAAAAGGACCTTCTTGAGCTTCTACATTCAACACTGCCAAATCCAACTACTTCCCCCAACTCATCTCATATTTATCCTTTCACTCTTGTACGCTATCCTTTACTCTCAAGGCCATGTGAGGCCCCTCGTCCTGAAACGTTCACTTTTCCCACTCTGCTTACAAATTTGTCTACTTCTTCTCCTCCAAAATCCGAGATACCCTTTCTTCCCTGCATCCCTTTTCTTTCGCCCACCCTCCAATCCACCCTCCTTCATTCGCTTCCCTCATTTTGCCTGACCTCAACCTCTGTGCTGTCTCCTCTTAGGACTGCCAACCCCTCTTGCACTCCTGTTGAACCCTTTGCCCCACAAACCAACAAAGAGCTTACTCCTATAAACCTCATAGATCTCTCATCTCTCTTCAACCTCTGTCTCGCTACTGGAATCTTTCCCACACACTGCAAGGTAGCCACAGTAATATCTCTCCTTAAGAATCCCTCTGAGCTGCCAACTACCAGCCAGTCTGTCTCCTGACCCACCGTTCTAAAATCCTGGTGTCCGTGTTCCTCAACAGGATCTTTTACTACCATGAAGCTAACAATCCCTGCAACCCTACTTTAATCTGGCTTCCACATTCGCCATTCTATTGAGACAACATTGACCTACATCACTGGCTTGCACTCCAAGATCTCCTCCATCCTCATTTCTCTGGACCTACCTGCTGCCTTTGACACTGTCGACCCCCTTCCCTCCTGCTAACCCTCTCAAACCTCTCGATCCATGCCACTGCTTTTGGCTGGGCTGGATTGCCTCCTACCTTTCTGCTACTCCTCTATTCCCTGAAACACCATTCACTCTGGTACTGCTTCTCCGCCAGTAAGTGCACCTCAAGGCTCGGTCCTGAGCCCTCTGCTTTCACGCTCTTCGCCTTTTGTCTTGGTAAACCTATCTATTTGATTGGGTTCTCTCACCACCTTTTTGCAGATGATACCCACCCGCATTTTATTCTCTTTCCACCCCATCACCCTGACCTCTCGCCATCGTGCGTCGCTAGATAATGCTTTGCTGTCCTACAGCCCTGAACGCCCCGACCTCTCCCTTCCCCTCTTTCATTTCTCCTTGGCCACCACTCTCCATTGCACTCAGGCTTTCCAGCTTGGAGTCCTCCTATCACCTCTACTCCCACTGCTGCCAGCCTCCACCTCTTCAACATCTGCAACATCCGCCCCCTCCTCAACTATCCCTCCGCCAACTTGGCCTCTTCCAGTACTGCTCAAGCCTCCTCCTAGGACTCCCTAGATACTTGTTGGATCCCCTAAACAAAGTCGAAAACCTTGCCGCACCCACCCTCTACAATTTGTCTGGCTCCTCCTCAACCTCTCCTCACTGCCTCCATGCAGGCTGCTTATCCGTGCATCAATGGCGCCTCGACACACATCTGTTCATTATCTTCTAGTGTATACACTGCCTTGCTCACCTCTGCCCTGAGTCCTGTTTTTCCACTACTCTCCTCACCGAACCCTATGATATAGCCAGGTCCCCAATCTGTCTACCCATGCCTGCCTTGGTCACCCTCCTGCTTCCGTTCCCTCTCCACCCATGCTCCCTTTCACTGGAACTGCCTGCCTCCAGAAATTAAAAACATCTCCAAAATGCACTCATTTAAATCAGCTCCCCAGCTGCACCACCTGCGCGCTAAAGAAGCGATAACCGTGTAGTGCGGGGCTTCCTAAATCCTCCACACATTTTGCGATGACACTTATTATCACCCTCCCCTATCATCTCTCCGGGAACTTCCGGGTCAATGTGCTACGCCAATCCCCATCTCCACCAGGTCATGTGTCAACTATAGTATCCTAGCTCGTTCTTTTCTACGTCACCTACTGCAGGGCTGCCTATGCGTTTCTGTTGCTGGTCGAAACACGCCCATTCCTTAGGACAATTACAAATTCAAATAGAAATGACACTTTCTTTCCAGCAAAGTACCCACAGGGCATCAGGTTGTGCAAAGAGCACAGTCAACGTTACTAAGCGTACATTTCTCGAAAATTAGCACTTAATGAAGCTTGAAATTTCCTGACGGAAAAACATTGCAAAATTTCCCCTGATGTCCTAAATGCATTTTTTAGTGACGCAACCCATTTCTGCAATCCTATGTCCAGTTAATTGGGTTTGTAAGTGCAAGATCTTAACAGCATTTTTACACATGCATGCTATCACATTACGAGTGCTGGTCACACACAGATATGCTCACACATGTATGTTGGCACGTTACAAGTGCTGGTCACACAGAGATATGCTCACACATATATGCTAGCACATTATGAGTGCTGGTCACAGAGAGATATTCTCACATATGCATGCTGGCACATTATGAGTGCTGGTCACAGAGAGATATTCTCACACATGCATGCTGGCACATTATGAGTGCTGGTCACATAGAGATATTCTCACACATGCATGCTGGCACATTATGAGTGCTGGTCACATAGAGATATTCTCACACATGCATGCTGGCACATTACTGGTCACACACAGATATACTCCTGTTCAGGGAGGAATTGCCATAGCATTTCGGTGCTGGACTGCCCATGTGGGCGGGACAAAGACTGATATGCAAATGAATATTTCCCAGCTGTGAAAGGTACAGTGAGCAAAAAGCAGATGGCTGCGAACTCTCAATGTGGTTAACAACCACTGAACAGGTTATCATGCCTTGTTCTTCCGAGAGAAGGGCGCCTGCTACCTTTGTTGAATTTGTTGAAGGAACTTGGGGTTGGTCACCCTAGGTTACCTGGGGGCAACCAGACGTGGACTCCCTGCTCACTGTGCTTAGAGAGGCTCAGCTTCACCTCACTGATGATGCCCAACAAGGTTGAAACACGTGTATGGGGTTGCTGGTGGTACTCTTGTTCAGGGAGGAATTGCCATAGCATTTTGGTGCTGGACTGCCCATGTGGGCGGGACAAAGACTGATATGCAAATGGATATTTCCCATCTGTGAAAGGTACAGTGAGCAAAAAGCAGATGGCTGCGAACTCTCAATGTGGTTAACAACCACTGAACAGGTTATCATGCCTTGTTCTTTTGAGAGAGGGGCGCCTGCTACCTTTGTTGAATTTGTTGAAGGAACTTGGGGTTGGTCACCCTAGGTTACCTGGGGGCAACCAGACGTGGACTCCCTGCTCACTGTGCTTAGAGAGGCTCAGCTTCACCTCACTGATGATGCCCAACAAGGCTGAAACACGTGTATGGGGTTGCTGGTGGTACTCTTGTTCAGGGAGGAATTGCCATAGCATTTCGGTGCTGGACTGCCCATGTGGGCGGGACAAAGACTGATATGCAAATGGATATTTCCCATCTGTGAAAGGTACAGTGAGCAAAAAGCAGATGGCTGCGAACTCTCAATGTGGTTAACAACCACTGAACAGGTTATCATGCCTTGTTCTTCCGAGAGAGGGGCGCCTGCTACCTTTGTTGAATTTGTTGAAGGAACTTGGGGTTGGTCACCCTAGGTTACCTGGGGGCAACCAGACGTGGACTCCCTGCTCACTGTGCTTAGAGAGGCTCAGCTTCACCTCACTGATGATGCCCAACAAGGCTGAAACACGTGTATGGGGTTGCTGGTGGTACTCTTGTTCAGGGAGGAATTGCCATAGCATTTCGGTGCTGGACTTCCCATGTGGGCGGGACAAAGACTGATATGCAAATGGATATTTCCCATCTGTGAAGGGTACAGTGAGCAAAAAGCAGATGGCTGCGAACTCTCAATGTGGTTAACAACCACTGAACAGGTTATCATGCCTTGTTCTTCCGAGAGAGGGGCGCCTGCTACCTTTGTTGAATTTGTTGAAGGAACTTGGGGTTGGTCACCCTAGGTTACCTGGGGGCAACCAGACGTGGACTCCCTGCTCACTGTGCTTAGAGAGGCTCAGCTTCACCTCACTGATGATGCCCAACAAGGCTGAAACACGTGTATGGGGTTGCTGGTGGTACTCTTGTTCAGGGAGGAATTGCCATAGCATTTCGGTGCTGGACTGCCCATGTGGGCGGGACAAAGACTGATATGCAAATGGATATTTCCCATCTGTGAAAGGTACAGTGAGCAAAAAGCAGATGGCTGCGAACTCTCAATGTGGTTAACAACCACTGAACAGGTTATCATGCCTTGTTCTTCCGAGAGAGGGGCGCCTGCTACCTTTGTTGAATTTGTTGAAGGAACTTGGGGTTGGTCACCCTAGGTTACCTGGGGGCAACCAGACGTGGACTCCCTGCTCACTGTGCTTAGAGAGGCTCAGCTTCACCTCACTGATGATGCCCAACAAGGCTGAAACACGTGTATGGGGTTGCTGGTGGTACTCTTGTTCAGGGAGGAATTGCCATAGCATTTCGGTGCTGGACTGCCCATGTGGGTGGGACAAAGACTGATATGCAAATGGATATTTCCCATCTGTGAAAGGTACAGTGAGCAAAAAGCAGATGGCTGCGAACTCTCAATGTGGTTAACAACCACTGAACAGGTTATCATGCCTTGTTCTTCCGAGAGAGGGGGGCGCCTGCTACCTTTGTTGAAGGAACTTGGGGTTGGTCACCCTAGGTTACCTGGGGGCAACCAGACGTGGACTCCCTGCTCACTGTGCTTAGAGAGGCTCAGCTTCACCTCACTGATGATGCCCAACAAGGCTGAAACACGTGTATGGGGTTGCTGGTGGTACTCTTGTTCAGGGAGGAATTGCCATAGCATTTCGGTGCTGGACTGCCCATGTGGGCGGGACAAAGACTGATATGCAAATGGATATTTCCCATCTGTGAAAGGTACAGTGAGCAAAAAGCAGATGGCTGCGAACTCTCAATGTGGTTAACAACCACTGAACAGGTTATCATGCCTTGTTCTTCCGAGAGAGGGGCGCCTGCTACCTTTGTTGAATTTGTTGAAGGAACTTGGGGTTGGTCACCCTAGGTTACCTGGGGGCAACCAGACGTGGACTCCCTGCTCACTGTGCTTAGAGAGGCTCAGCTTCACCTCACTGATGATGCCCAACAAGGCTGAAACACGTGTATGGGGTTGCTGGTGGAACTCTTGTTCAGGGAGGAATTGCCATAGCATTTCGGTGCTGGACTGCCCATGTGGGCGGGACAAAGACTGATATGCAAATGGATATTTCCCATCTGTGAAAGGTACAGTGAGCAAAAAGCAGATGGCTGCGAACTCTCAATGTGGTTAACAACCACTGAACAGGTTATCATGCCTTGTTCTTCCGAGAGAGGGGCGCCGGCTACCTTTGTTGAATTGACACAGAGATATGCTCACACATGCATGCTGACATATAACACGTGCTGGTCACAGAAAGATATTATCACAGATGAATTCTGACAGAATGCGTGTGCTGGTCGCAAAGAGATATTCCCACACATGCATGCTGGTACATTACGAGTGCTGGTCGCTAAGAGATATTCTCACACATTTATGCTGGCACATTACAAGTGCTGGTCACACACAGATATGCTCACACATGTATGCTGGCACAATATGAGTGCTGGTCACATAGAGATATTCTCACACATGCATGCTGGCAAAATAATAGGGAATATGCAAAGATACTGGTGCCAGAAAGGGAGCTCTCACTGAGGCCAAGCGCTGGTCGCAGAGAGATATTGTCACACATGCATGCTGGCCCATTACGAGTGCTGGTCACACACAGATATATTCACACATGCATGCTGCCACATTATGAGTGCTGGTCGCAGAGAGATATTCTCACACATGCATGCTGGCACATTATGAGTGCTGGTCGCAGAGAGATATTCTCACACATGCATGCTGGAACATTTTGGAGTGCTGGTCACACAGATATAGTCACAAATGTATGCTGCCACATTATGAGTGATGGTCACATAGAGATATTTTCACAATGCATGCTGGCACATTACGAGTGCTGGTCACACACAGATATATTCACACATGCATGCTGGCACATTACAAGTGCTGGTCACACACAGATATGCTCACACATGCGTGCTGGCACATTACGAGTACTGGTCACACACAGATATGCTCACACATGCTTACTGGCACATAACGAGTGCTGGTTACACAGACATATTCTTACACATGAATGCTCGCACATTATGTGTGCTAGTCACAGAGAGATATTCTCACACATGCATGCTGGAACCTTTAGGAGTGGTGGTCACACACACATTTTGTCAAAAAAGGATTCTGGCATGTAACAAGTGCTGGTCTCAGAGAGATAATATCACACATGCATGATGGCACATTACGAGTGCTGGTCACACAGAGATATTCTCATAAATGCATGCTGGCATATAAAACGTGCTGGTCACAGAGAGATATTATCACACATGCATGCTTGCACATTATGAGTGCTGGTTAGACAGACATATTCTCGCACATGTATGCTGGCACATTACGAGTGTTGGTAGCAGAGAGATATTCTCATGCATGCATGCTGGCACATTACAAGTGCTGGTCACACAGAGATATTCTCACACATGCATGTTGGCACATAACGAGTGCTGGCCACATAGAGATATTCTCACACATGTATGTTGGCACGTTACAAGTGCTGGTCACACAGAGATGTGCTCACACATATATGCTAGCACATTATGAGTGCTGGTCACAGAGAGATATTTTCACACATGCATGCTGGCACATTATGAGTGCTGGTCACAGAGAGATATTCTCACACATGCATGCTGGCACATTATGAGTGCTGGTCACAGAGAGATATTCTCACACATGCATGCTGGCACATTATGAGTGCGGGTCACATAGAGATATTCTTGAACATGCATGCTGGCACATTACAAGTGCTGGTCACACACAGATATGCTCACACATGCATGCTGGCATATAACACGTGGTGGTCACAGAAAGATATTATCACAGATGAATTCTGACAGAATGCGTGTGCTGGTCGCAGAGAGATATTCCCACACATGCATGCTGGTACATTACGAGTGCTGGTCGCTAAGAGATATTCTCACACATTTATGCTGGCACATTACAAGTGCTGGTCACACACAGATATGCTCACACATGTATGCTGGCACAATATGAGTGCTGGTCACATAGAGATATTCTCACACATGCATGCTGGCAAAATAATAGGGAATATGCAAAGATACTGGTGCCAGAAAGTGAGCTCTCACTGAGGCCAAGCGCTGGTCGCAGAGAGATATTGTCACACATGCATGCTGGCCCATTACGAGTGCTGGTCACACACAGATATATTCACACATGCATGCTGCCACATTATGAGTGCTGGTCGCAGAGAGATATTCTCACACATGCATGCTGGCACATTATGAGTGCTGGTCGCAGAGAGATATTCTCACACATGCATGCTGGAACATTTTGGAGTGCTGGTCACACAGATATAGTCACAAATGTATGCTGCCACATTATGAGTGATGGTCACATAGAGATATTTTCACAATGCATGCTGGCACATTACGAGTGCTGGTCACACACAGATATATTCACACATGCATGCTGGCACATTACAAGTGCTGGTCACACAGATATGCTCACACATGCGTGCTGGCACATTACGAGTACTGGTCACACACAGATATGCTCACACATGCTTACTGGCACATAACGAGTGCTGGTTACACAGACATATTCTTACACATGAATGCTCGCACATTATGTGTGCTAGTCACAGAGAGATATTCTCACACATGCATGCTGGAACCTTTAGGAGTGGTGGGCACACACACATTTTGTCAAAAAAGGATTCTGGCATGTAACAAGTGCTGGTCTCAGAGAGATAATATCACACATGCATGATGGCACATTACGAGTGCTGGTCACACAGAGATATTCTCATAAATGCATGCTGGCATATAAAACGTGCTGGTCACAGAGAGATATTCTCACACATGCATCTTGGCACATAACGAGTGCTGGCCACATAGAGATATTCTCACACATGCATGCTGGCATATAACACGTGCTGGTCACGGACAGATATTACCACACATGAATGCTGGCACATTGTGGGTGCTAGTCGCAGAGAGATATTCTCACACATGCATGTTGGCACATAACGAGTGCTGGCCACAGAGAGATATTCTCACACATGCATGCTGGCATATAACACGTGCTGGTCACGGAGAGATATTACCACACATGAATGCTGGCACATTGTGGGTGCTAGTCGCAGAGAGATATTCTCACACATGCATGTTGGCACATAACGAGTGCTGGCCACAGAGAGTTATCCTCACACATGCATGCTGGCACATTATGAGTGCTGGTCACAGAGAGATATTCTCACACATGCATGCTGGCACATTACGAATGCTGGTCACACACAGATATGCTCACACATGCATGCTGGCACATTACAAGTGCTGGTCACACACAGATATGCTCACACATGCATGCTGGCACATTATGAGTGCTGGTCACACAGAGATATTCTGTCAGATGCATGCTGGCATATAAAACATGCTGGTCACAGAGAGATAATATCACACATGCATGATGGCACATTACAAGTGCTGGTCACACACAGATATGGTCATATATGGATGCTGACACATTACGAGTGCTGGTCACTCATAGATATGCACACACATGAATGCTGGCACATTGTGGGTGCTAGTCGCAGAGAGATATTCTCACACATGCATGTTGGCACATAACGAGTGCTGGCCACAGAGAGTTATCCTCACACATGCATGCTGGCACATTATGAGTGCTGGTCACAGAGAGATATTCTCACACATGCATGCTGGCACATTACGAATGCTGGTCACACACAGATATGCTCACACATGCATGCTGGCACATTACAAGTGCTGGTCACACACAGATATGCTCACACATGCATGCTGGCACATTATGAGTGCTGGTCACACAGAGATATTCTGTCAGATGCATGCTGGCATATAAAACATGCTGGTCACAGAGAGATAATATCACACATGCATGATGGCACATTACAAGTGCTGGTCACACACAGATATGGTCATATATGGATGCTGACACATTACGAGTGCTGGTCACTCATAGATATGCACACACATGAATGCTGGCACATTACGAATGCTGGTCACACACAGATATGCTCACACATGTATGCTGGCACATTACAAGTGCTGGTCACACACAGATATGCTCACACATGTTTGCTGGCACATTACAAGTGCTGGTCACACACAGATATGTTCACATATGTATGCTGGCACATTACAAGTGCTGGTCACACACAGATATGCTCACATATGTATGTTGGCACATTATGAATGCTGGTCACAGAGAGATATTCTCGCACATGCATGGTCGGGCATTACAAGTGCTGGTCACACACAGATATGCTCATACATGAATGCTGGCACATTACGAGTGCTGGTCCTCAGGGATCACCTTTATCCCCGCTGATATTTAATTTGTACATGCGTCCAGTACCAAATATACCGAGGAGGCCTGGTTTGAGGTTCCACTCATATGCCGATGATACTCAAATCTATATTGAGATGAAGAACATCGAGGACGCATTTATGAGAATGAATCAGTGTATGGGTAATATTGACAACTGGATGGCATGTAATCAGCTCCAATTGAATGCAGCAAATACTGAGATTGTTTTGTTTGACCGTCAGGGTAGAATCACGGATGAGAAGCAGTCGTTCTCCCCTCTTATTCTCGGTGAGAAACTCCAGTTTGTAAAAACAATCAAAAACCTCATCTGTGTCTGGCAGCAGAACCTAGGCAGTGAAGCCCAGGTGGGGGCCAAGGTGAAATCCGTATAATATTCCCTGCGGATGCTTAGGAATGTTCTTCCATTTTTGCACGCATTAGATCATGCAGTGGTGGTGGGGTCAATGAACACCCATCTGGATTATTTCAACAGTCTGTTTGCAGGTATTCCAGCTAAACAGATATCCAGACTTCAGAAGGCCCAGAATGCAGCGATCAGACTGATAGGGCATTTGAGAAAAAGGGATCATGTATCTTCCCTTCGTAGATCCTTACACTGGTTGCAGGTTGAGGATTGAATCAAGTTTAAAATAGCATGCATGATGTACAAATGTCTCAATGGCCTTGCTCCCGACTACCTCAGTGCGAAGGTCTGTCTCTATCGTCAGCGCACTACGCTCAGGACATAAAATGCTGCTGGCCGTTCCACGTGCTAAACTGGTCTCCAAAGGGGATAGGAGATTCAGAGTGTTTGGACCTAGACTCTGGAACCATCTCCCACGGGAGATTAGAGCCTGGCAGTCACTGGGTCAGTTTAGGAAGCTTGTAAAAACCCATCTGTTTAAGTAGGCCTCTCAAGCTAGCGACACTTCTATTTATTCGCACAGGCAGAAGTTAGCAGGTTTAACTATCTGCGCCTGAATACAGTTGAGTCTGTCTTGGTGCGCGGTACAAATAATCAAAATAAAATCAGATATGCTCACACATGCTGGCGCATTACGAGTGCTGGTCACACAGACATATTCGCACACATGCATGCTGGCACATTATGAGTGCTGGTCGCACACAGATAGGCTCACACATGCATGCTGACACATTACGAGTGCTGGTCGCAGAGAGATATTATCACACATGCATGCCGCTCATTAGGAGTGCTGGTCACACAGATATTCTCACACATGCATGCCGGCACATTACAAGTGCTGGTCACACAGATATTCTCACACATGCATGCTGGCACATTACGAATGCTGGTCACACACAGATATGCTCACACATGCATGCTGACACATTACGAGTGCTGGTCGCAGAGAGATATTATCACACATGCATGCCGCTCATTAGGATTGCTGGTCACACAGATATTCTCACACATGCATGCCGGCACATTACAAGTGCTGGTCACACAGATATTCTCACACATGCATGCTGGCACATTACGAATGCTGGTCACACACAGATATGCTCACACATGCATACTGGCACATTACAAGTGCTGGTCACACACAGATATGCTCACACATGCTTACTGGGACATTACGAGTGCTGGTTACACAGATATATTCTTACACATGAATGCTGGCACATTATGAGTACTAGTCGCAGAGAGATATTCTCACACATGCATGCTGGAACCTTTAGGAGTGGTGGTCACACACAGATTTTGACAAAAAAGCATTCTGGCATGTAACAAGTGCTGGTCTCAGAGAACTAATATCACACATGCATGATGGCACATTATGAGTGCTGGTCACACAGAGATATTCTCATAAATGCAAGCTGGCAAATTACTAGTGCTGGTCGCAGAGAGATATTCTCACATACGCATGCTGGCATATAAAACGTGCTAGTTACAGAGAGATATTATCACACATGCATGCTGGAAAATTACGAGTGCTGGTTAGACAGACATATTCTCACATACGCATGCAGGCACATTACGAGTGCTGGTAGCAGAGAGATATTCTCACACATGCATGCTGGCATATAACACGTGCTGGTCACAGAGAGATATTATTGCACATGAATGCTGGCACATTACTCACACAGAGATATTCTCACACATGCATCTTGGCACATAACGAGTGCTGGCCACAGAGAGATATTCTCACACATGCATGCTGGCCTATAACACGTGCTGGTCATGGAGAGATATTACCACACATGAATGCTGGCACATTGCGAGTGCTAGTCGCAGAGAGATATTCTCACACATGCATGCTGGCACATGACGAGCGCTGGTCACACAGATATTCTCACACATGTGTGCTGGCACATTACGAGTGCTGGTCACACACAGATTTGGCCACACATGTATGCTGCACATTATGAGTGCTGGTCGCAGAGAGATATTCTCACACATGCATGCTGGCACATTACAAGTGCTGGTCACACACAGATATGCTCTGACATGCATGCTGGCACATTACAAGTGCTGGTCACACACAGATATGCTCTGACATGCATGCTGGCACATTACAAGTGCTGGTCACACACAGATATGCTCTGACATGCTTACTGGCACATTACGAGTGCTTGTTACGCAGACATATTCTTACACATGAATGCTGGCACATTATGAGGACTAGTCGCAGGGAGATATTCTCACACATGCAGGCTGGAACCTTTAGGAGTGGTGGTCACACAAAGAGTTTGTCAAAAAAGCATTATGGCATGTAACAAGTGCTGGTCTCAGAGAGATAATATCACACATGCATGCTGGCAAATTACTAGAACTGGTCGCAGAGAGATATTCTCACATATGCATGCTGGCATATAAAACGTGCTGGTCACAGAGAGATATTATCACACATGCATGCTGGAAAATTACGAGTGCTGGTTAGACAGACATATTCTCACACACGCATTCTGGCACATTGCGAGTGCTGGTAGCAGAGAATTATTCTCAGAAATGCATACTGGCATATAACACGTGCTGGTCACAGAGAGATATTATTGCACATGAATGCTGGCACATTACAAGTGCTGGTCACACAGAGATATTCTCATACATAAATGCTGGCACATTATGAGTTCTAGTCGCAGAGAGATATTCTCACACATGCATGCTGACACATTATGAGTGCTGATCACAGAGAGATATGTGCACACCTGCATGCTGGTACATTCTCACACATGCATGCTGGCACATTATGAATGCTGGGCCTGGTCACTGAGAAATGTTCTCACACTTGCATGCTGGCACATTACATGCGTTGGTCATAGATATTTCCACACATGTATGATGGCACATTATGAATGCTCGTCACAGAGAGATATTCACACATGCATGCTGGCAGATTAGGAAAGCTGGTCACAGAATCTCACACATGAATGCTGGCACATTACAAATGCTGACACACCCATTGTGAATGCTGGTCACGGATACATAGTCTGCTGCTCCCGAGACTGGAGGGGCACTTTTATCAGCCTTCACCATCTTCACTCAGCAGTTACATTTTTAAAGCTGTGTAGCTATTGCATTGCTCTATCAGGAAACGATGAGTGCAATGCTTTTCAACGGGATGTTTCATAATGTAAGTGCAATCTGATTGCTAACGGTTTGAAGTGCAATCTTGCTGTTGACTATTTTATGTCTCCACGTGACCACAGAAAGCTCCAGCAGTAGGAATAGGGCCTGCCTTCTGCGCCACAGAAGAGGACCCATCCCCCTCACTGGCTGGTGGCAAAGCACTAGTGGCTCATCTGTGCTGCTAGCACTGTGGTATCAGATGGGCAGTGCCCCGGGCATCAGGTAGACTTTGAGAAGTGGGGCTGCCTCATGGTGAGTGTGTAGGAAAGACCCAGGGACTTGCGTGGGCAGTACCGAAGGCAGTTTCTCGGGGCAGGCAGATGCCCGGGTTGTCAGTGTGTTGAGGGCCTAAGATCAGCTGTCACCAGCCTTGCCAGGGCATGGAGACTAGCGCGTCAGTGGTCAGACCGGAAGAGCTCTGCTCTTGTGTGCCTTTTTTGTCATTTTGCATTGCACGAATAAAGAAAGAAACGGGGTGGTAGAGTGCCTTGAACTGGGCTGTCAAATACTTTTGCTATCAGTAGAACATTTCAAATGGGAGTGATTACTGGTAGATAACTAAGAAGCAGCAACCTGTGGGAAATATTGACTAAAGCCAGGTGACCTTGTCATGCATTTTCTTTCAATATGCGTCTTGCAATCTTGAAAGCGCACGGGTGAAACAGAGATTTTTTTTTAGGCTCACATTACTTTGCATGCTGGCACTTACAGCCCCATATTTAGGGTGGGGAAAGTACATTTCCAAACATACCCTTTTTGCAGAACCTCACTATAGCAATTTATATATTTGCAGGTTTGCTTATTGTATCATTTGGATACTGCTAAAATCATCACTATTAAAATAACTATTATTTTAGCTCTTGAAAACCAAACATGGACACATACATATGTTATATTCCTGACATTAATACTGCACTCTGTTGCCATGTGCATGGTCTCCAGGGACCAGATTACAGAAACTTTGCACCGGTGCAAGTGCAAAGTTGCATGCTGTTTGCACGAGGGCAAAGTTTCTCTATATTTCAAAACACTGGGACATATAAGAAAACTATTTCACTGTGACAAGCGTAGTTTGGCATGGTATAGGCACCAGCGCAAAAATTGCTATTGTGCAAAAAAAGATACATTTCCAATGCGTTTTTTCACCATGTCAAATTTTTCCCTGGCGCTAATACCATTTTGTATTAGCACTAGGGCAAGCGTTGCCCTGTAGCAATAATGCGGTGAAAATGTATCTTTTTGGCCCGAGTGCAATTTGTGCCCTGGTGTTTATACCATGCCAAGCTGCACTTGCATTGGTACATTAGTATTCTTATGTGTCCCAGTGTTTTTAAGAATAGGGCAAACTTTGCCGTAGTGCTAATACCGTGCAATTTTGCACTTGCAACGGTGCCACGTTTCTGTAATCTGGCCCCTGGTGCTCTGGCAGACCTGAAAGAAAAGGGAGTGGGTTAGGGTAGTGGGGATAGAGGGAAAATCCAAGACAGCGCTGCCGCTGAGTTGATGTGTGCAGACTAGAAATACCCTGAGCTATGCATGCGGTCCAGTTTTGGGTGTTCTGTGTCCTGCACATAGGGGCATTTGTGTCCGAAGGAGAGCCTCGAGAGCCGAGAGTGTCATTAGTACTAGGATGCAGTGCCCTGGGCTGAGGTATGTAAGCTGGTTGTAGTGGTGTCGTTTTCTGATGTTTGATGTCTGTTGGGAAGGGCATACAGCTGGCATATGTTAGTTAGTTTGCATAGTGTGTGCTGGCTTTGAACATGTTAGCATAACAAGGCAAGAAGAAGGCTTGAAAGGAATAACAAAAAATTAAAACCCATAGCAACGCATGAAGAAGGCCTACTAAGGCAGAAGAACCTGCTGTCCTCCCCACAATCCTAACCCAGTCCCAGGGAAGTCATTTCACCAAAATGCCTGGGGTAGTGGAAGTGATATGACATGCCCCTTGACCTCTGATGACATCACAGGAAGGGATGTCATTTGACCCCAACCGAAGTGATGGAACACAACCTTTCACCCCTTGACAAAACAGGAAGTGGCATCACAGCATTGTTCCTAAGTACACTATGATAAATATGGTTACACTATCACTGTAATGTGATATACATTTCATACATGAATGGATCACCATATGTATCATTAATATCAGTGTGTATTTGGCCATATTACCAAATGATGTCCAAGGCCAAATGATAATGATGTGTTATTTTATAGCACTTAGACTTAAGCGCTTTATATAGAACAAATATACATACAATATCACCCAACCTGTGTTGGTACTCATTTATCAACCTCAGAAGGATGAAAGGCTGAGTTGGTCTTGCGCCAGGATTCGAACCTGCAATTTGCAGATCACACACACATGGCAGCAGCAAACGCTCAACCCCCTGAGCTATCTTACCGGCTATAGCTATCTTACCGTATAGTAAAAAGAGCAATTACATGTCTGAATGTTCTCAAAGTCAGAAAGCAAATTACACCCTGTAGTGGATGCCATTAAACTGGAAACTGATATTTAACTGCAGGCCAGTTCATCTGCAGGTCTGGTGCAAAGTTTCCACATGTCAAGCCTGCGTGGATCTACTTTTCAGACTTCAGAGGTTGGCCTCACACAGCATCCCGTACTCTGGGTACTCGGTACCTCATACATGCAAACCAACATCCTGAACAGCATGCCATGCAGATAGGAAAAATAGACACATTACAACAAAGCATTAAATGTGGCACAATGAAATCAAGGGGTACTTTTTGTGCTATGGTCAAACATTTCTACACTGTGCACAAGGATTTTGCCAATTAACCGAGGACGCTGAGATGGAATGTATTGTGATGATCGTAACATAGACAATGGGGAAAAAAACATGCTGTGTCTGCAGCTTGCGAAAAGCAAAAAACGTAGGGCCTGATTCACAGACACGTTTTATAATGGCGCAATCCCATAGGAAAACACTCTGTGAATAGGAACATAGTCCGATATGGATGCTTATTCTACTCTAAATGCTTTTTGGAGGTTTTTGTCTGCATTATGAATTTGAGGTGTTTAAGAACAAACTAAATCATGGATGTTATAAGGGTCTCAGGCCAAAAGGCGGGTACAATGGATTGAGGGTGGAAACCATCCATAGAAACCTCCCTAGCCAAAAATAAAGGAAGCTCATAACACAGCCAAACAGAGTCTTCTAAGGGCCAATAGGCGGAACAAGCAACAAGCTGACAAACATCGGAGCCAAGTACCAGCATGGGAAAAGGGCACCAAGGTTATGCTATCTACCAAGTTCTTACCTCGTTGGGTCCGTCCATCCAAATTATAACCTCGGTACATTGGGCCCTTTGAGATACTGTACAAGATCAACCCAGTAGCCTATCATCTCAGATTACCAAGAACCCTTAGTCGGATTCACCCGACATTCCATTCCTCTCAATTGCGCCCCTTTGTGTATGACAACAGAAAGCAAAGGACTCCCAAACTTCACACTCTACCAGATCCGGTCTCTGATGAATATGAAGTCTCCCGCATCCGTGATTCCCGGTATCACAGAGGTCGTCTTGAATACCTGATCCACTGGAAAGGATATCCTTCATCCGAAGATACCTGGGAACCCCAGACCCATGTACATGCATCCCGTTTGTTGCGACAGTTTCACAGGCTTCATCCCAGTAAACCGGGGGGAGCAGCCTTGGAAGGGGGGAGAATACGTGGCGGCACAGTTTGATGGCGGCCTTGTTTCCACCTGTTCCACAACCGCCAGGAACCCGCGGTTGTGACAACTACACCCAGCCCCTTGCTGGGTGCTGAGGTTATCTCAGAGCTCATTGACAAGCTTGGCGCAAGAACTGAAGAATGAACCATGGCAGAAGCAGGTGTGCAGCATTTAACTCATTTCAGGGCTGTTCTTCCAGAGATGGGCAGAGCACTTGTGGCTTATCGCGTGCGCATGATGTGAACTGTCCCAACAGATGAGTTCTTGGAGCCAGGATGGAATCACATCACACATCATTAGCTATTTGCACTACAAAAAGAGTGGAAAGGGAGGGGTTATCTTTCTAAGGTCAGTGGGATTCACTGATCTGTATTAACACATTTTGCCGGTAACCCTTAAATGCAGTGGTAACGCTATTACAGCTGCATGCGTCCGCCAAATCACGGATATACCGTGAGGTGTGCTGAAAGCTGGGGGTATATCCACCACAAATTTGCCGATTTTTGGCGCTATTACCGTGCGCTTTTACTGCGGACAGTAGTAGCGCGTGAAAATTCCCCTTTGGGCCCAATGGGGAATTCCCGAATGGGCCCAATGGGGAATTACTGTTCTGCCAAACCCGTGTTCCGGCGCTGGTTTGGTGGGAACACTAATAGACCCGGTGGTATTCCGGCAGTATTATCGCCGGGATACCACCCAACTCGTGATGAGGCCCTTAGACTTTTACACAATTTAGCATTGAAAATCATTAGAGGGAGGTGCCAACATTGTGTGTACATAGTTTTCAAATTAGTTCCAGGAGCAACAAACAATATGTTTCGGTCATGTGGGTTCCTTTTGATTGTCTTTTCATCTTCTGCCTTCTTGCAGAACTCGGGGCCTTCATAGTGTGCAGCTTTGCCATTGCCTGACTATTGCAGGCCCATCCCATCTGCATTTGTCCTGCCTTCCTTTGACTCAGAGGGGCAGACTCTCCAGTGTTCCTCTTTCCTATTCTGTTCCGTTTCACCCTTTTCTTGTTCCATGCTTTAACTTCCAGTGACATGCAGGCCCTTTGTGGTCTGCAGCGTTGCCTTTGGCTGCTTTGGTGAGCACAATCCAGACTTTCACTGATAGCAACTCAGGGGTTCCTCGGTAAACAGCACTCTGACTGTCCCTGGTACCATCCACTGGGGTGCTAGGCAACAGCACTTGGAGTGTCCCAAATAATAGCACGTGGAGTACGGGGGGTGCAAAGTAAACAGCATTTGAACTGTCCCAAATACCAGCCTTGTTGGTTGTTAGCAGGATGTATGGAGTGCCTAAATCTTGACACCCGCTCTGCAATCATGCAGAGCGGGCGGATCGTAGGGGGCACCCTACGGCATCCGGAACACCAGATACAACATACAGTTGGTGGCGAACCGCAGGGAGCACCCTGCGGCATCTGGAGCAACGTAGCCACTCTACCTTGATGGGGGGCACCCAGCACACCGCAGCCCCAGCTCTGGGGGCACCCAGGCCGGGTTGCTCCAACATGCCCATGATCACACGGCAGGGCCAGCTCGTGGGGACGGTGTTGCCCAGCAGGGGCACCGTCTCAATGCTGGGCCACTCCAACAGGGCCTCAGCACACTGCGCTGCACTAGCATGGTGCACAGGAACAAAGGATGGAGGAGTCGGGTTCGGATCGACTGACGAGCCGGAAGTGGCTCGTCCTTTTTATTAACTTGGTCACATGGTTACCACCATGTGACCATGATACAGATCCTGGGAGCTACCATGCTCCCCAGGAGGGGTTAAATACAACAGTAGTGGTGCTAGCTAAATAGATTTTGGCTGCCTGACAGCCACCAGCCTTAGATGTCTGGTGGTTCTGGCAAGGTAAGGCCAATGGTGTAGCGCACCATGGGATGACGAACCATTCCGATGAGTAACTGGAAAGATTCATTGTAATAGAAGTGCCCCCTCTGCGCATGTCAGGAACAAAAAGCAAGCGCCTCTCCTTTCTTCCTTGTTCCTGTTAGCGTGGCGGTGCTCAGGGAGTTTAGACGGATTCCTGCGTAACTGCTGGACCCATATGCAGGCAAACTTACATTTGTTGTGATGGGATGTATGAGTCGTGTATAGCCGCCCCCTTCCCTCCCATGAAATATTACACCACAACATTTGGTCAAGTGTTGTCAATAAAAGGCTGTAGGTTTTTATTGTTAAAGATATGGTTAAGGAACATAAAAAATAATCGCATATCGTAATAATATAGTACTTTTAGGCACTGGGTCCTGAGGTTACCCCCCCAGGCCTGTGCCGCCACCGACAGGTAGGTTATCGGCTGTCTGTGTTCCCCCAAAAGTTAGGTTATCTGCAACCTCTGGTAGCTAAAGTACTGGTGATGTCTCTATAAAATAGTTCTATGCCATGCCCCGATAGATGGGTGCCATCCTTGTGAAATAGATCGGGGTCACCTAGTGTTATGGCCGGGTGTTTTATAAAGCCCAAACCTCTGGCTATGCAGAATTTTTCCAGCCCTCTGTTCAACTTTCTCCTGGAGTTGTCTACTGATTTATAACAGGTGGCCCCTTGCCATGTTTTTCTCAGCAGGATTGCAGAAAAATAAATGTCTGTGTCCCTCCAATTGTATGAAATGCCTGATAGTGAGGCACATATTTCTTCATATAAAATGTTTCTTCCCATGCTTACCAGATCATTGCCCCCTAAATGTATTATCAAAAATTCTCCGGGTCTCTGTATGCGACTAGGTCGGCTAGCTTGTCATGTATGTCTGGCCAGTGCAGGCTTATGTAGCCCCACCATGATGCAATTGTGTTCCTGAAAGCTGGACCATCTTTAGTTTCTTCGGCCCAATGCCCTGTCCTGAATACAAACGAGTGTCAGACTATCCAGGCTGATTATAAAGGTGAGTCCCGCTCAGCTGTTGTTTCTGGAGAAAAAAGCGGGTATGGGGGGGTTAGGAAAACTATATTAGTTCTGGTCTGATGTATCTCCTATAGCAAACCGACTTCCACCCCCCTATTTTCTACTTGCTGGGTGCCTAGACCTCCTTGCCATGCTGAGGTTTCTGCCCCAATCCTAAAAGAGTGGGTGCGAAATACTTTGGATTCCATCCTGCTTTGGCAATTGCTTTCATAAGCACCCCCTTGAATTGGTAGTGACTTAATGCTGAGGTATCCCTGTGGATTAGGAATCCCCCCCCCCCCACTTTGGGCCGCTGTGCATGATAGAGTTTAGTGATGCACACCGGGCAGTTTGGTACATCTTCAATGCAGCAAATGTTAATGACCCTTTTTGCACCAGTTTTGGATCAATGAATTTTGATGTTGATGCTGTCCCTTCTAACCCCGGTTTCCATAATGCCGAAACCATTGTTGGCTTTCGTGCTGGAAGCTATGAGCTCTCCCACTCGAAAAGCCCCAAAGTATGTGAGAAAAAACGCTGTTTTGAATAATAATGCTTCATATGGGTGAGAGCATATGCTGTCTAATAGGCTTGTTATTTTTACTAGTTTATCAAAATCTAGTGGGAGACGGTTGAGGTCCCTCTATTTTACCCCAGCCTTTCATTGCATATGAAATTAACGCGCTTTGTGTGGGGTCTGAGTCACCCAGTAATTTTGAAAAATAAGATATCGCTACCAGGTGTCTTGTAGCCCAATCTTTTTTAAAACCCTGATTGTGAGCTCACTTTAAAAAGATTTCTATATCTTTTATTGTTATTAACTCTACGTGGTTTAAACCAGTTGTTCTAAGAACCGTTTGCAAGCACTTACTGTACTGGGCTGTAGTGCTGCTTGCCAAGGCTTTCTCTGCCATCTCTACTAGGAACCCCGCAGCAGGGTTCATGTTTTCTGTGGGCAGCATGCTGCTGGCACCCGTTTTTAAGGTGCCTGGTTGTTGATGTGCATCCAGCCTTGGCCCTTGGGCACAGGCGTTGATGCAGATGTCTCTAGATTCCCACTATTGCCCAGCAGTCCGCTGGGATCGATGTCATCTTTGCCTGGGCGTGTGGTGCTAGCTCCCGAAATCTTGCCCACTGAAAGCAAGATAAAGCGTCTGCAATGTTATTATCTGCTCCAGTGATGTGTTTTGATTTGACAAAAATATTTTCATGCAGTGTGACCGTTGTGATGGCTCATAGTACTCTGAGCACCAAATGACATTTGGTGGTTCTTTTGTTCTAAATTCCTACCACTGCCATGTTGTCACACTAAACCATGAGTTCCGTGTTAGCCAGCTGCCTGCCCCATATGCGTCTGGTTAGCCAGAGGGGAAATATTTCTAAAAGAGTGATGTTTTTTGTCCATCCTGCTGTGTGCCATGACTCAGGCCACTGTCCAGCCACCCATTCTGTGCCTAGTATGGCCCCAAAACCCTTGCTCCCTGCTGCATCCGTAAAGAGCACACTTTTTCCCCCTGTGTTCAAAGGCGTGCGCCAAAGCGTGGTCCCGTTGAAATTTGTGAGGAAATTCCACCATACTTTCAGATCTTCTTTCACTTCTTTGCCCAGCCTGATGTGTAGGTGGGGTTTGATGCATGGTTTGGGTTTGAACTCTAGGCTCCTGGAAAATACTTGTCTTTGTGGAATGATCCTGGCTGCAAAATTGAGGCTAACTGCCAGATATTGTAATTCCCCCACTGTGCCCTTGTTCTTTGTGCTTAGCTCTTGGAATTTTCCTAAAAGTTCTACTACTTTTGTTTTTGGTATTCTGCATAAGCCGTCTGTTGTGTCTATCTCTATCCCCAAAAAGATGATGTTTGTGGATGGCTTGGTCGTCTTCTCAGCTGCCAGTGGGATGCCCCATTGTGCAGCCGTCTTTTCCAATTCTGTCAGCGCCCTACTGCATTCTTCCGAATCTGTTGGGCCCATCACCATAAAATTGTCCAGGTAATGCACTACTCTGACCCCTGGTACTTGTTTCTGAAATGCTCTTTGGAAAAAAGAGCTGAATTGTTCAAATAGGGCGCAGGATACTGCGCACCCCATGGGGAGGCATCTGTCCACATAACATTTTTTATCGAAAGTAAAACCTAGTCATTGCTGCGAACTTGGGTGGACTGGTAATAACCTGAAAGCGGATTCAATGTCCAGTTTTGCCATAAGGGCTTTCCTAACGCAGTCCTGTATTTATCTTAATGCCTTCTGGAAATGAGTGCAGGTGATTGCGGATTCAGTGTGCGAGATGCCGTCATTGAGAGAGTGGCCCCTGGGATACGACAAGTGGTGTATTAGCCTCATTTTACAGGGTTCGTTTTTAGGTACCAGGCCTAGTGGTGACACTAGATAGTTTGGAAATGGCATTTCCTCCCAAGGGCATCCTATCCTACCCAGCTGTAATTCTTTTTCTATTTTTTCTCTCACCACCTTTGGGTTGTCCTTTGCTGAGACCAAATTATTTGGGATTTTCTGTGACCCTTCTCCTTTAAAAGGAATAATGAAACCTTCCTCGGAGCCCTGCTTGATTACTGAGCTGATTTCTTTGTTGGGATAATTCATTAATACTTCGCTAAAGTTTTCTGGGTTGATGGTAGTTATGCCTGATTCCAACCTTGGTGAAAATGTTTCTTTACTGATCTTCTTGGTGTTTTTTTAGGGTAATCTGGTGCAGTTGCTTGCAAGGTGTTCCCCGTTGCAATTGGAGCAGTTGTGCTTATACCAGCACTCCTTCCCCCATGAGCATTTATTTTTTCCATAATTCCTGCATGGAATAGTGGATTTTGGGGCATGGTGAGCTTTGCTCTGCCCACGGGCATTTGACCTAGCTGCCCATGGCTGGTCTTTCTGAAAGGGTTGTCCTCCCTTCCTGCGTTTTTCATTTTCAGTATTTCTATTTTCCTCTTGTGAGTTTTTATTTGTCTTACCGGTTGCCTGAGCAACCTCCTCCTCTGATGGAGGCTCGACATTCAATATATATAGATCGTTCTGTACTTCACATCCCATTCTATTGCTGGTCTTTCCGACATATTCCTTCTGAATCTTATGTCGTAGGCTAGCCACCTCTTCCCCTTGTGGGGGAGTTTTACCTCTCTGATTTTATTCCCATATAGCCATAGCTTTATTCCATCCCCCAGAAATTTTTCCAGGAAAATTGTTGCTAAGATGGCAAATTATTTTGACCAGTTGTCCCAGTTCTGTTCTACCTGGGCGTTCCTGGCTATGGCCTTGTCCTCGATCTTTCTGGGATCCCTGAATGCATCCCTCCCCTTGCATTGAGCCTCGATAAGCGAGAATATTTCAATGAATTATTTTACCTATATGGCCTCTTTAATTGGTATATTGATGTTCCATGCAAGGGATTATTTGCACCTATTAAGTATTTCTGTTTCAAAGGATTTCAGTTTTAAATCTAGCTAGGCACCACTGAATATCATAATATCTCTGATGGTGCTGTTCTTTATGTCTATCAGCCCTGTGTTGTCTGGGGTGGGCATCGCCCATGCTTTCAATGGCCCTATTGGTTCTGGCCCTGTTGGTGTGACCACTGGTGCTGTTGGCTCTGTGGGTGTTACGGGATCTATAATTATAGTGGGTTCCAAAGGTATGTTCAGACCTGCCACCCCTTCTGGCTCATTGAGCGCCTCTTGCTTGTATCTGATTTCCAAAATCATCTGTTGCATCTCTTTCATATTCTCACACAAAATTGACAGTTTTTTGTTTTTGTTACCCTTGCTAGGGCCTTCTCGTGCCTTTCTTTTCTTCATTGGGGGGGCTGTCTTCCTCCTCTGATGGTGGTGTCACCCTCTCCTTTGGTAGCTCGTATAAATGTTCTCTGACCCAGTCCCAACCATAATTCTCAGCTGCCTCAATTGTAGCTTGCAGATGTGGTGATTTTTTTTTGGCAATGTTTTGGGCTCCTGTGGCTTTCTACCTATAGCCGGTAACCTTATGTTGTGCCCCGTTTTTAGGGCACTGTTAAAATATGAGGTTGTTTAAATAACTGCCTGTCCCTTGTGTCATGTGACTGCATGCACACATTTACAATTCTTTGCTGTTACCAGTACTAGGTAACTGCTGTCTTGCACCCCGAGATCGTTTTTCTCTCTATAGCCAGTATGTCTTTGTAGGCTTGGTTGTAAGTTCCCTTGTTACCGTGTGGTGCACTCTTACAGGGCTCAAGTCGAGGGTACATGCTGGGGATGGAGTCCACCCACTTTATTCAAGAGGGTGGACTCAGTACCCCCAACTAAAATGAGAAACATTGAATGTCCTCTTTGAATTTATGAATGAAAGCCAACCTCGAGGACCAAAACACAATTTTCAGGTTGGTAGGGTGGACACTTCACCACTGCACTATATAACCGATGAAAGATAACAAACTAAAAGTGAAATGTCCCATTTCGGTACTTCAAGTTCCAGGGTAAACATTGGGCCTCATTCCGAGTATGGCGGTAAGGGATAGCGGCCACCGGTAACGAGACCGGTGGCGGTATTCCCTTACCGCCATACTCCGAGTTCCCTCTGCGCCCTCGCCCTTAACGCCTGCTTTGAGCAGGTGTTAAAGTCGAGGGCGCAAAGGGGCCTGCAAGCCAATAACGGTGACCGTAATGAACGGTCACCGTTATTTGCATCTTCCCCATTCCCATTGAGCCCTATGGGGGCTCATTTGGGAATGGGGAAGAGCCTTGGTGAATGGGGAATCACCGCCCCGCCAACCTTGGAATGGGGCGGTGATTCCGCCATCCACCAAGGCGCTGCCGGTCCGGGTACGGCGTCAACCAAGGCGTTAATAGCGCCATTGGTTAGCGCCGTACTCGGAATGAGGCCCATTGTACTGGTTCTTGGAGTTTAAAGCATACACACCTTTTAAAGTTTTGAAAAACACTGTTAGAAGAAAATATCCTCTCTTGGTTTTGTGTGTGGGTCGATTTTATGAAAGGCAATTGCCATTCGTCCTGTTCAATTTGGGTGGTTATGCAAAGCCAATTTAATGAAATGTGTATATTTCACCTTGATATGCTAATTTCTGGTGACATCACATTCCATTGCGTTTGTTGATGAGTCCCCCCATTTTATTTTTTAGGACTTGACCCCTGCACTCTAACATCGTGCGTGTCATGATCTCTGCTTCCAAAAGGTCAGGGTTTTCCCAACTCCCTTGGAAGCAGATCCATAACCCAGGTTCCGAGTGCCAACCAGTCCCAATTGGGACCTTTTGGACCCAGTCCTGGCGCCAGTGGCACCAGGCTCATAAATATGCCCAGTCCCAGCGCTGGAAGCGCCGGGCTCATAATGCTTGGGTGGACTTACCTGCAGCAGACCATGCTGCTTACTTGCCTGCTAGTTGAGCCTCTGATCCTCTTCTGTTTGGAACTACTTTTCCTGTTGGGTGGGGCAGGAGCCACTCCCTAGATTCAGAACACTGGAACTCTTCTGGAAAGCAGGAACTCTTTTCTTACCTAGGCGTGGCTGTGGAAGGAGACACCTAAGCACTACAGGAGGCTATTTAAACCACACCCGATGGATGAATCTTGCTTTGCGTTATTCTGCATCCTCTGCAGCAGAACGCTCATCGTGTCTTCTGCATCTGATCCTGGGCCTAAGGAAAAAGGCTTACCATCCTGAATCCAGTCTTCAGCAACACCTATAAAGACAAGAAAGAACAGGTTAGCATTACGGTCTTCAGTGACAGCTCTTCACTTACCTGGTCCATCGGCTGTCACCAACGCCTCGCGCTGCATTCCGGCATCTGAAAGACAAAGGCTTACCTACTCTTCGTGCGCTCCGGAGGTCTTCACACTGCATTCCGGCATCTGAAAGACAAAAGCTTACCAACTCTTCGCACGCTCCGGAGGCCTTCGGCGCTGCATCCCGCATCTGAAAGACAAAACAAGGTGCGTTTAAAGACATTGGGGAACTTTAATACTCACGTGCCATTACTCCTTTCCACATCTAACCCAGTGGGTATTCCGGCACCCTGCAGCCGCTCCGAACTTGTACCTGCAAAATAAAAAGACAGTTAGAGCGCATCGTGAAGCAGGCAACAAGCGCTTACTTACGTGCTTCCAGGCGCTTCTATTCATCACACGGGCTCCATCTTCAACTCACTTCAGCCCGTCATCCGCCATCGCCGGAACCCTGCAAAACAAGAAACATCATTACTAAAGACTTTAAAGACATTAGAATTACTCGAAACTTACCGTTCGTGCAGTAAACGACGGACAGCAGTCCTCTGAAGTCAAGAGGCCTGCTCCCCTTATCCAGTGAAGAAACTGGTTACAGCACCCTGCCCCGAGGCAGATGGAGAGCACAGCGTACACTTACCTAAGGTGAGAGCGTTAACCTTTGGGGTTCTACAGGAGAAGAGAAAGGGAAGAAGAGAGAGACATTCAATAACCCAGTTCCTTAATCCCATATTTTCTATCTGCAGACATCTTACCCTTCGAGTCAGACATACAGTGCACAGAGGTCCAGCCCAAAGAGCCAGCCGTGTGTTACACATCACCTTTGAAGATACGGTATACGCCCAGTCAAGACCGGCGCCTCTACGGGAATCAGGTGAGCGTTACAGAACGCAAAGCCTACCACAAAACTCCCGTCCAGGCGCTATGGAAACCTCGGATACCGACCAGCTAGCCCAGTTACTTGGGGAACTAAGGGCAGAAGTGCATGCAGCCCGTCAGGAAACGAACGCTCTAAGAAGGGAACTGATTATTTCCAAGGAGCGAACAGATGATCTCGCTAGACAATTGCTACAGTCACAAGCCGGACAGACCCCGTTACCCGCATCTGGGGGAAATCTTCCTTCTACATCCTCTATGAATCCAGTGCAGATCAACCTACCTGGGAATGTACCTCTGGCTCCGCCCGAACGATTTTCTGGTGACCCAAAGAGGTTTGCAGTATTTATCAATCAGTGCCGGTTGCATTTCCTATGCCGGCCAGCAGCCTTTCCAACTGATCAAGCTAAAGTAGCTTTCGTGCTTTCGTACCTTAGTGCCAATGCGGCAGACTGGTCGATCCCTCTAGTAAATCAAGATGATCCGGTCCTCCATGATTTTCAAGCTTTTCAGCTCAGTATGGAAAAACTGTTCGCAAGACATTCACAGGGGCAGGCCTTGGACAATGAGCTTCTTTCGTTGCGACAAGGTAATCAAGACCTTTTGGCTTATATTGCGTCTTTCAACAGACTGATAGTGGAAACTCAATGGCCTGAGGACAAAAGGATTACGCTGTTTTATAGAGGTCTACGTGGAGAGCTCAAAGATGTGTTAGCCCAAGTAGTGAATCCCCCACAAGATTGTTCGGACTATATAGACTTAGTCGTTCAAATAGATCACAGACTGCAGAACAGGAAGGCCGATCGTTCCAAGTTTGATGCTCGAGTATTTTCCAAACCGCCAACTCCTTCCAAAGGAGTAGACTCCGGGGAACCCATGCAAATAGGGGGTCTGAAAGGTCCTCTAACACAAAAGGAGCGGGAAAGGAGAAAACAGTTGCAATTATGCCTCTATTGCGGAAACTCAGGGCACTTTCTTCGAGACTGTCCGGTGAAACCTGCCAAGAAGGCCTCGCATTTCGTGATACCTATGGTCCTCATTAGCCCTGATATCCGGATCGATTACATGCAATTGAAGCTTACGTCGACAGCGGTGCCATCGGCATTTATGTGGATCATGAAATGGTTTTGAGGATGAATCTAACTCTTTGTCCCAAGGCTGTAAAGGACGTCATTACTACGGTGGATGGTAAGGAGATAGCCTCCGGGCCAGTAACGCATACCACTCGAGAGGTGACGCTAGTAAGTCAAGATGGACACCATGAGAAGATCGTGTTCGATGTGATCAAGGCCCCTCAGTTTCAGATTATTCTAGGAATACCTTGGTTAGAGAAACACAATCCTCTGATCGATTGGCGAGCAAGAACGGTCCAGTTTCCAGAATGTGTCTCTACTTGTCACCCTCCACCTGGTGTTGCACTGGCAGCAATTTCTTCAGAGACTCCCCAGTTACCTCCCGAATACCTAGAATACCAAGATGTTTTCCGGAAGGATCAGGCTAACTCTCTACCTCCTCATAGGTCTTATGACTGCCAGATAGACCTGATACCTGGATCTACTCCTCCTTCTAGTAGAATTTATGCCCTCACCGAGCCTGAGAACCTTCACCTTCGACAATACCTGGATCAATACCTGGCAAATGGGTTTATTCGTCATTCCAAGTCCCCTGCTTCTTCAGCTTTGTTCTTCGTTCCAAAAAAGGAAGGAGACCTTAGAACTTGTATAGATTATCGCTCCCTGAACCAGATCACCGTTAAGAATAGATATCCATTACCTTTGATCCCTGAACTCCTGGACCAAGTCAGAAAAGCATGCATATATACAAAGCTGGATCTTAGAGGAGCTTACCACTTGGTACGAGTAAAAGAGGGCGATGAATGGAAGACGGCCTTCCGCACCAAGTATAGGCTATTTGAATATCAGGTCATGCCCTTCGGACTTTGCAATGCCCCGGCCGCCTTTCAATATTTTATGAACGATGTCCTCAGAGAGCTCATAGATGTGTGTGTTGTTGTTTACATTGACGACATCCTCGTTTATTCTTCATCGGAATCTGAACATCGGAAAAACGTGAAAATGGTCCTCGAAAGATTGCGTCAACACAAACTTTTCGCTAAGTTGGAAAAATGTGTTTTCAACGTGACTGAAGTTGAATTCTTGGGATTCATATTATCACCTGGCGGAGTGCGTATGGATTCAAAGAAGGTCGATGCAGTTCTCAAATGGCCATCACCATCCTCCGTAAAAGGTGTGCAAAGCATGTTAGGCTTCGCTAACTTTTACCGCAGGTTTATCCCCGAATTCTCTCGAATAGTCCAGCCCATCACTGCCTTGTTAAAGAAAAACAAACGTTTTGAATGGTCTACCGAGGCGGAACAAGCTTTCCAGGATTTGAAGACTAAATTTATCTCTGCACCAATCTTAAAACACCCTCGCCCCGAACTCCCCTACATCGTGGAAACTGATGCTTCAAGCCTTGCCATGGGGGCAGTTCTATCACAAAAGGACCCGGTAACCAATCAGTTGCATCCCGTGGCATTTTGGTCCCGCAAATTCTCGCCTCCTGAAATCAATTACACGATTACTGACAAGGAACTTCTGGCTATCAAGTCTGCCTTTAAGGCTTGGCGGCATTATCTGCTGGGGGCCCGACACACCGTTACTGTGATTACGGATCACCGAAACCTGCAATATTTGAAAACCGCAAAAGCCCAATCCTCTAGACAACTCCGTTGGGCATTATTCTTTGCCGAGTTTGACTTCATAATTACCTATCGACCGGGTACAAAGAACGGTAAAGCTGATGCCCTTTCTCGGATGGGAGTGGAAGAACACTTGATCAACCCTAAACCTGTACCAATCATTCCCGAACAAAGAATTCTGGGTGTAATCGCCACAGAATCCATAGAGGAAGTTAAGGATAAAGCCAGGCAACTTGTAACTCCAGCAGACATACAGAATTGGCATCTGCAGGGAAAGGACTTTGCAGTAAAGGACAACTTATTGTATTTCCAAGAACGATTATACCTACCCAGCACAGATTTACAGAAAAAAGTAATCTCTTGTTATCACGATTCTTTAATGGAAGGACATCCCGGTATGGCCAAGACCTCAGAAAAGATCAAGCGCTACTTCTGGTGGCCGTCTTGGAAAAAAGATATCAGAGACTTTATAATGTCCTGTGGAGTATGCGCCCAAAACAAGAGTCAAAAGGAAAGACCAGCAGGCCTCTTACGCCCTATTGACATCCCACCTCGCCCTTGGCATACGCTTTCTATGGACTTCATCACCGATCTACCTCCATGCTCCGGATACAATACGGTTCTAGTAATCGTGGACTTATTCTCCAAGATGGCGCATTTCATTCCGCTCAAAGGCTTGCCAACAGCAGCAACTCTGGCCCGAGAATTTCTCGAAAACATCGTCCGACTGCACGGTTTTCCTTCGGTTCTAATTTCGGATCGAGGTAGTCAATTTATTTCTCATTTTTGGCGAAGTTGCTGTCGGTCGGCTCAAATTGATGTGAGACTATCGACCAGTCACCACCCTCAGACCGACGGACAAACCGAGAGGACCAATCAAACTCTGGAACAGTATTAACGCTGCATGCTGCAACAAACTGAAAAAACTTGGAAAGACATCCTTTGGATAGCCGAATATGCCTACAATAACTCTGACCATTCGGGAACTGGGAAAACCCTGTTTTTTCTTTTGTACGGCAGTCACCCTCGAACCTCGGAGTTGGATCCCCTCCAAGATCTTGAAACACCAGCAGTAGACTACCTGCATTCTAAAATCACCCAAGCCTTTAAGGAAGCTGTTTCTCACCTTCAAAGGGCTAAAGAACAATACAAGAAAGGAGCAGATCAACATCGGAAGGAAGCCCCTCAATATCAAGTAGGGGATCAAGTCTGGTTATCCACCAAATATCTACCTCTAAAAGGGCCACGCACATTCAACCCAAGATACCTTGGTCCCTATTCCATCACTACCATAGTAAACCCAGAAGCGGTCAAGTTGGACTTGCCCCCGCACATGAAGATACATCCGGTCTTCCACGTCTCTCTATTAAAACCCGTGCAACCTCAAACCCGACTAACTAAATCTCCAAAACCTATCCTAGTTGATGGAGAACTCGAGTTTGAAGTCAAAAGCATTCTGGACTCCAAGATCTCCAAATCTAAACTATTTTACCTAATTGACTGGAAAGGCTACGGCCCCCAAGAGAGATCCTGGGAACCTGCTGAATATGTCCACGCTCCTCGCCTAATCAAAAGATTTCACCGAACATTTCCTAACAAGCCAAAACCCCCAGAGAAGCCCGGTTTGGGAGGGGCCTTGAGGGGGGTACTGTCATGATCTCTGCTTCCAAAAGGTCAGGGTTTTCCCAACTCCCTTGGAAGCAGATCCATAACCCAGGTTCCGAGTGCCAACCAGTCCCAATTGGGACCTTTTGGACCCAGTCCTGGCGCCAGTGGCACCAGGCTCATAAATATGCCCAGTCCCAGCGCTGGAAGCGCCGGGCTCATAATGCTTGGGTGGTCTTACCTGCAGCAGACCATGCTGCTTACTTGCCTGCCAGTTGAGCCTCTGATCCTCTTCTGTTTGGAACTACTTTTCCTGTTGGGTGGGGCAGGAGCCACTCCCTAGATTCAGAACACTGGAACTCTTCTGGAAAGCAGGAACTCTTTTCTTACCTAGGCGTGGCTGTGGAAGGAGACACCTAAGCACTACAGGAGGCTATTTAAACCACACCCGATGGATGAATCTTGCTTTGCGTTATTCTGCATCCTCTGCAGCAGAACGCTCATCGTGTCTTCTGCATCTGATCCTGGGCCTAAGGAAAAAGGCTTACCATCCTGAATCCAGTCTTCAGCAACACCTATAAAGACAAGAAAGAACAGGTTAGCATTACGGTCTTCAGTGACAGCTCTTCACTTACCTGGTCCATCGGCTGTCACCAACGCCTCGCGCTGCATTCCGGCATCTGAAAGACAAAGGCTTACCTACTCTTCGTGCGCTCCGGAGGTCTTCACACTGCATTCCGGCATCTGAAAGACAAAAGCTTACCAACTCTTTGCACGCTCCGGAGGCCTTCGGCGCTGCATCCCGCATCTGAAAGACAAAACAAGGTGCGTTTAAAGACATTGGGGAACTTTAATACTCACATGCCATTACTCCTTTCCACATCTAACCCAGTGGGTATTCCGGCACCCTGCAGCCGCTCCGAACTTGTACCTGCAAAATAAAAAGACAGTTAGAGCGCATCGTGAAGCAGGCAACAAGCGCTTACTTACGTGCTTCCAGGCGCTTCTATTCATCACACGGGCTCCATCTTCAACTCACTTCAGCCCGTCATCCGCCATGGCCGGAACCCTGCAAAACAAGAAACATCATTACTAAAGACTTTAAAGACATTAGAATTACTCGAAACTTACCGTTCGTGCAGTAAACGACGGACAGCAGTCCTCTGAAGACAAGAGGCCTGCTCCCCTTATCCAGTGAAGAAACTGGTTACAGCACCCTGCCCCAAGGCAGATGGAGAGCACGGCGTTCACTTACCTAAGGTGAGAGCGTTAACCTTTGGGGTTCTACAGGAGAAGAGAAAGGGAAGAAGAGAGAGACATTCAATAACCCAGTTCCTTAATCCCATATTTTCTATCTGCAGACATCTTACCCTTCGAGTCAGACATACAGTGCACAGAGGTCCAGCCCAAAGAGCCAGCCGTGTGTTACACATCACCTTTGAAGATACGGTATACGCCCAGTCAAGACCGGCGCCTCTACGGGAATCAGGTGAGCGTTACAGTGCGCCTCTGTCCCAATCCTGTTTGCTCGTTACAGTTTAAAACAGGATTGTTTCTAGGAAATGCTTTTAATAATTGCTTGATTCCTGGGTTTGTGCATTAAAACATTTTTTCCTGTATCGTATTTCTCTTACAAACTTTCTGTAGTAAACAAAATCGTTTCCCTTTGCGTTTGCTTGCTAAAACACAAAATGCTAATAAAATGCTAGTATTATAAAATACGTCCCCGTGTGTTCTTGTTTTTGCTTCCCTTCGAGTTAGTTTCTAACATACAAATGCTTTTAACAATGCTGTATTTATATAATGTTGTCGCAGCGCGTTCTGGCTTTCCCTCGCGGCTCTGCGTTGGCTTGCTTCCAATAACCTTGTAAGCATAGCTTTTCAGGCCTATGGTATTTCTCCGGAGCCTCGTTGCTGGGCAACCATGGCGCAGGGGGCTGACTTGCTTGTAACTTGAAGCCACAAAGCTGCCACCTGTGCCGGGTTCCCTTCTGCTGCTTTCTTCTTCCCAGCGACGATCCTAGTCCGCTCGTGCCTCTTGTGGCCCGCTTGCTCTGTGAAACCGCTTCCGACTTCTGGTGGCGCTGCTGTCTGGGCCTCTTCTCTTCTCACGACCGCCTGGGTGGCTTTTTCCCCCGATGCCGCTGATCCCACCACACTGCAATGCAATGTATTTGAACAGGGCTATGTTAAAAAAATCATGAGATTGAAAGAAAGCAAAGACGATGAGTACATGGCGAACTTTGCAAAAGAAAAAGAGGAAGACGCTGAGTACATAGCGAACTCCCTGGATGTTTGGGTTCCCGTGCAGGGTCTACAAACAGCTTGTGTTCCTCTGAGCTGAAAGCAGCTCATTATATAGGGCACAGGGGTAGCCCCTGGGTCCTTGTAGTGCATCTGTGGGGCTGTGAAGCCAGCCCTCAGGCCGGCATGCAGCCGACTGTCTTGTTAAACGGAAATCATATTAGTGCCTCCTTTTGATTCATATTGGCCTAAGCCTAGTTGCTCCATGGGGAAAACCGCGTTGCAAAGTTCTGAATTAGAATTGACTTCAAGCGCCATCTTGGAAAAAGCCCTCCATCTTTGGTTCTAAAACTCCTGCTCACTCTTCAGTAAATAATTAGCTATGTTTTCAACTGCAAAAGCAGAATCGACCTTTGAGCCTATGTCAACACCAGGGCTGGCAGAGCAGACTATTTGTCCTGTGCAAACAAGACCTTGCAGTCAGAACAAACTCTCATTCAAAGTGTTATCTATGTCTACAAACCTCATCTTCCCACAAACAGTGTTATACAATGAATGCAAACTGATGCTGCGAGTTTCTGAAGGAATCTGTTACGCTCACCTGGCTCCCACAGCGGCGTCGGTCAGACCCGGACGGCTGCGGTCTCCACCAACGTGATGCGTAGTGCAGAGATGACTGACTGGACTGGCCCTCCTAATCTTCTCTGCTTGACCCGTTGAAGTATTCTCCTGCAAGTGAAGAGATGGATTTAGCCACCCGTGGAGTCAGGTGATGGCACCCCCCACAGTCCTCCCCACTAATCACCTCCGAAGTACCCTCTCAGCAATCTCACCCTATATTCTTGAAAGATGAGCTCTCTATCCTGCATGGATTGCAGGGGCGCGTTGATGCCAATTACTTCACTGGTTTGAAGGCGTGGGAGAGTTCCGGAGAGTATTGACTCTGAGGTTCCTGGCGAGGACAAGTAAGTATCAAGTTCATAGAGTTCAATGTCCGATGTTCACTCTTGTTCCCCCCTCCTTCCTTGTCTTGCAGCTGAGTTTGTGAGAAGATGCTCTCGTGGTAGCTGGTGGCGCTGAGGTAAGAGTCTGTATTTCCCAACGCTGTCCGGTAAATGTTGCACATGTTTAACGCGTTGTTTTCTCTCTATTTGCAGGTGCGGCACATGAAGATGTGGAGAGTTATAGAATAATGCCTCTGGTGGTAAATCAAGTAAGTCTATGGTGATAAGAGTTATATTTGTTGGTTTTCTCGGCTCACCTTGTTGTTTTCTTTTGTCCCCCAGGTGCCGGAGTTCGGCGAAGAAATGATGGAGGCAGCGCCGAATCGAAAGATGCTGCGAGGACTGGTGAGTATGGCGCGGCGCTGTAGCTGGAGATGCGACGCGTACTGAAATGATGTTCTTTCCAGGCCCGGAGGCGAGATGGATCCGGAATCAGGTGAGGAATTTGAAAATAGTTTGTTGCAAAGTTCTGAATTAGAATTGACTTCAAGCGCCATCTTGGAAAAAGCCCTCCATCTTTGGTTCTAAAACTCCTGCTCACTCTTCAGTAAATAATTAGCTATGTTTTCAACTGCAAAAGCAGAATCGACCTTTGAGCCTATGTCAACACCAGGGCAGGCGAGATAGATCCGGAATCAGGTGAGGAATTCGAAAATAGTTCATTTTCTAACCTTGTCCTTTTCTTTCCAATTTGCTTTAGGAGCTCCAGATTCGAGGCGGGCGTGGCAGAAGACTGGATGCTGACTGCAGGCACGGTGAGCGTTACGCTGTTGGATGCAGAATAACGCGAAGCGTGTGCTGCTGTTCGGGCGTGGTTTAAATAGCCTCCAAAGTAGTTCCAGATAAGAAGTTCCCCAGAACCACGCCCGAGTAAAAAATAGTCCCTGTTATAAAATAGTCCCATCCAGGCCTCACGTTGGCTTGGACTCACTTGCAGCATGGTCTGCATCAGGTAAGTAAAGTCTATGAGCAGGCGCCAGGACTGATTCCTATGATGAGCCTGGCGCCTAAGGCGCTAGGACTGAACCCAAACAGCCCCCAGCCGGGGCTGTTGGGGTTTTAATAAGTGTCTGGATGCCTGCTCCCGGAGCTGATGGGCTTGGTCCTGATGCCCGGGGGTAGGCATCATGACAGAATCCTGTGTACATTGGAAAGCTAAAGATCCACACAGCTGACGGCAACAAAGTTTGTCAGTATGTTTAAGGAACCTTGGAGCTAAAGTGAACTCCAGTTTAAAGTGTTTTCTGTATCAATAGCCTCGGCTATATTCAAACATAAGAACTGAATGTAGGCAAACTATAAAATGTGTACCTTAACAAAAAGCTATTGAATTTGTTTATTGGAACTAGGATCAGCCTAAGCTGAATAATTAACATGACCAGACAGAACAAAGTTGTAACCATTGTATTTTGAGGACTGGAAAACACTTGAAGTATGTAGAGACAATGGGGGTCATTCCGAGGTTAGAGGTAAGGAATTACTGGCACCGGTAAGGGTGCCAATGCCGGTAATCCCTTACCTCCGTATTCTGAGGTCCCTTTGCGGGTCCTTCCTTACCTCCTGCTTTTAGCAGGAGTTAAGTACGGGACCCGCAAAGGTACTTCGGAGGTAATTACGGTACCGTAATTTACGGTGCCGTAATTACCTCCTTCCCCATTCCCATTGAGCCCTATGGGGCAGAAATGGGAATGGGGAAGGGCAAAAGGTGAATGGGGAATTACCGGTACCTCCAACCCTGGAATGGACCGGTAATTACTCCATTCACCATGCCGGATTCGGGACGGTTTCGGAGGCAACCATGGAGCTAATTACTCCATGGTTAGCTCCAAACCCGGAATGAGGCCCAATATTGTTGTATTTTCTATGTGAACTGGGCACAAACCCAAATTTGTAACTTATTAGTATGGAGATGTGCTGAGCTATGACGTGGATTGTGTATAAATACTGCATGTTTTGTGATGACCAGGACTCACTCCCCTCACAGTGTTTCTGGTACACGCTGTGAGGTGCTGAGAACCGGATAGCTATCTGCTTTGATATTTGAATCTGTGCAGAATAAATCTTTGAAACTTCGTGACTGGCGGATCCAATTTTTGTTGGTATCAAGCCTTGATATTTCCTTGATTTTACAGTCTGAGCCCCTTGGGGGGGCCTTTCTTTGTTGTTCCCCTGCCTGGCTGACCTCGCTTCCCATGGGTGCTTAGCACCCATTTGTTATTGTGGAAGGGTGAGATGTACTTTCACACCTCACCCTTCCTGCGCTTTGTAGCGCTGAGACTGTGTGTCTCCTTGCTGTTGGAGGAGAGGGGAGCTGCGTCTTGGGGAGGGCTGCTTCCCCTCTCCTAGGGCCTGCTGCCATCGGGCAGCAGTTACACGGCCTCGCTTGAGGCTGCCTGGTAGCGTTGCCCAGAAGTGGATGTGGAAAAAAGTGCCAACCTGACTAATATTCAGATTGCATGCTAAAAGGCGGAAGTGGAAAAGGCGGCCAAATGGAGGGGGATGTGTCCCCCCTGTTACCACCATGTCCTACACCTATGCGCACTTTAACAGAATGCATGAGATTCAGAAATGACCCATTCATGCAGCGTGCACCCCTCTGCCCCTTATTTCACACAGGGTCAGGGGACTGCTTTTGTTTGCTACGTATTTCTCGTGTCTGAATCCGGGATACACTATGAAACGTGCAAAATTCTCCCTTCGCCCAGGGACATCATTTAGGGGTCACACTTGTGACCTCTGTGGTCTCCCTTGCGACCTCTAAAAAAATGTTTTAAAAAATGAATATATATATTTTTTTAATAATGCAAGCTTCCTGGGCTGTGGCCAGCGCCATGTGGCTCTTTTAATTCTGGAGTGACTGGCTTTCTTGTTAAGGCCCCTTAAAACAAAAAAATAATAAGAACATGAGTGGAACAAGTCTAACACTTTCAGTACTGACCCTAAATAAGAAAGAATAGGAATACCAAATAATGTGTCTTTCTGGAATTCTATACAATAATTGCTAGACTCATTAAAAGTTTAATGCAGGCACACTTCACGGGGTGAGTCACTTTTAGTCTGTTCTTAAACACCTCAACTCTGCCTTTCATTCTTTCTAAGGTTGATAAATGAGTACCAACACATGTTGGGTGATATTGGGTGTATATTTTTTCTATGTAAAGCGCTTAAGCGTAATTCTATATAATAACACAACATTATCATTTAGCCATGGACTTCTGCCTGCATTCACAGTAATTTGGTAATATGGGCCTATACACACTGATCTTAATGACACATATGATGATCCATTCTTGTATGAAATGTACATCAAATTATAGTTATATTGTAACCATATTTTTTCATAGTGTACAATGCTATGTGATGCCACTTCCTGTTTTGGCAACAGTTGAAAGGTCGTGTTCCATCGCTTCCCGCGATATCACTTCGGGTGAGGTCAAATGACATCACTTTCTGTGATGTCATCAGGGGTCAAGGGTCGTTTGATGTCACTTCCGCTACATCTGGCATTTTGGTGAAATGGCATCCCTTCCTTCACCCTCTGCCTTGTGCATCTATGATGCCCACCTGCTGAAGTCCCTTGTGAATAAGGCGCACGTTTTTCTAACGCAATACAGAGGATGCGCTAGAACATTCCTTGCATTTGCTCTAGATAAACATTTGAGAATCGGGCACTTTGATGTTTGATGTTTAAGGCCCTGGTGGGTATTGCCCTTTTCAATGAAATGGTTGCATGCCCTATACCTGGTCTTGCAATTAGAGACATAAACGTCTTGGCTGGTGGGCTGCCACCCTTGGACGTCGCAGGCCAGGAATTGGCATCTGCGTTCCACATAGTTGCATGTTTGTATCGTGGTGTGAACTACTCCAATTTGTAACCTTTCCTAATCTGTTACAATGGTAGTGCTGTGCCCCTATTTACCTATAGGGGCACCATATAGCAGCGCTGCACTGGAAGGCACAGTGCCTCTTTCCATCTTGTAAATCTCAGCCAGAACAGTGAGAACCCTGCTTGACTATATGCATTCATGGGTTTTGCCAGTGTAAATTCTGCGGCACAGCGCGAGGTTTGCACTGTTGCAAACAGGGATATCTCACTCTGTGGGATGCATCCTAACTCGGACTGGCCATAGGGCAATGCCCAAACCAAAAATGAAAAATGCTAGTGTGGGCCAGTTTTTTGGGTCAAAGTGGGCCACCTTGTTGGCACAGGGCGGCCATTTTAAGTTACTTCACAATATGACTAGTAGTTTTGACCAGTGTCACCGAATAAATATTCTTTAAAATGCACAATTTGCATCACATTTCATCATGGGCCACTTTGTCCTTGGTGCCCGAGACAATGTTATGCCTCATTCCGACCCTGGATGGATCCATCGAAGAACGCTTGTGATTCAGGCTCCATTGCGCGTAAAGTTGTGTGAAGAAAGAGCAAGGCTTAACTCAGACTGTGTAGTACTGCGCAGTGCTCCGGGATACGAGTTCTTTCTCCCACACAGATCACATGTTCCTTCTTTAGAATGTCTGGCATTTTTCACAGAGAAGGCTCGTGCTCTTCATGGGACAGGCACGAGTCGCGAGGTCGTTTTGTTCTCACATGAAACCCTCATGACTTTTGTAAAAGAGGCATCTAAGGAAGAAAAAAAAAGATACAAGGCCGCTGTGGAAAAAGACAGGACAGAGAAGATGCAGATATTGGATGACGGCGGTATTAAAAATAACGGAATAGTCGTTGCAAACAGGGAGCATGTTAACAGCAGGTAAACTCACAAAGAAAGTGTTAATTCATATAAAGCAGAATATGGTCAGGAGACGTGCGGATAGGAAAATAATGATGCATTTTTTTATCTATGCATGCACACAATGTTCTGCTTTTGTAAGGGGTTGTCCTCGATCATTTAAAAACGGAAGCGCTGTCCCCAAATCCTTGCCTCGTTTACATCCCCAATCAACAATAGCCGCCGCCGTTACACTTTGGGCCTCATTACAACCCTGGCGCTAATGGGTTAACAGCGCCGTAAAAGGCTCTTTGCGGGACCCGACCTGAATGGCTGGTCTAGACCAGCCGTTAAAGTAGGGACCCGCAAAGGGACCTTGGTGCTAAGTGCGGTACCGCAATTTGCTGTACCGTACTTAGCGCCTTCCCCAGTCCCATTGAGCCCTATGGGCAGGGGCGTTGCTAGGGGGGGGCTAAGGGGGCTATAGCCCCTGGTCTTTTGGTTGTAGCCCCGGATAGAATCTCAGGAGCTACAGCCAAAAGGCTAGCTAGCCCCCAGTCCCAACAGTTCCAACATCAGCTTAGCCCCGGGTCTTTTCCAGACCTAGCAACTCCCCTGCCTATGGGCAAAAATGGGAATGGGGAAGGGCCAATGTTCAATGGGGAATTACCACCCCGCCAACCTTGGAATGGGGTGGTAATTCCCAATTGAACATTGGGGGACTCGTTACGATACCGGCACCAACCATGGTGCTAATAGCGCCATGGTTTAGCGCCAGTATCGTAATGAGGGCCTTTATCAGTATTAGTGTTTTAGCTTCATTGACAAACCATTGTTGCCTGCCAATAAGGGCTCACCCGATTAGTACCCAGGGACGTCGTTTCACCACAATGCCAGAGTATAGCGGAAGTGACATCACATGACCTTTGACCTCTGATGACATCACAGGAAGTGATGTCATTTGACCCCACCCCGAAGTAACATCACAGGAAGCAATGGAACACAGCCTTTCATCCCTTGACAAAAGTGGAAGTGGCATCACATAGCATTGTTCCTAAGTACACTACGAATAATATGGTTTAGGATATCACTTTAATGTGATATATATTACATACAGAAATGGATCACCATATGTATGTTAAGATCAGTGTGTATAGGCTCATATTACCAAATTACTATGAATGCAAGCAGACGTCTAAGGCCAAATGATAATGATGTCTTATTATTTAGCACTTAGGATTAAGCGCTTTAGTTTATATAGAACAAATATGCATAACATATAACCCAACCTGTGTTGGTACTCATTTATCAACCTCAGAAGGATGAAAGGCTGAATTGGCCTTGCCGGGATTCTAACCTGCAATCTGCAGATCGCACACACATCGCAGCAGCGAGCGCTCAACCCACACTGAGCTATCTTACAGGCTATAACTATCACACCGGCTACAGTAAAATGAGCAATTACATGTCGGAAAGTTCTCAAAATCAGAAAGCAAATTACACTCTGTAGTGGATACCATTTAACTGGTAACTGAGATTTAACTGCAGGCCAGTTCATCTGTAGGTCTGATGCAAAGTTGGCCATATGTCAAGCCTGCCTGGATCTACTAAAGATGTATTAAAGTGTTTATAGTAGCGCAGGGAAAGCAGCACACTCACACACCATCCCGTATGCGAGGCACTCGTTACCTCATACATGCAAAGAAACATCCTGAACAGCATGCCTGGAAAGATAGACACATTACAACAAAGCATTAATTGTGGTACAATGAAATCAAGGGCCACTTTGCGTGCTATTGTCAAGCATTTCTGCATTGTACACAAACTTTTAGGCACAAGGATTCTGTCAAGTGATCGAGGACACCGAGATGGAATGTCTTGTGATGATCGTAACAGAGACAACGGAAGAAAAAACATGCTATAACTACAACTTGTGAAAAGCTTATTCTAGTCTAAATGCTTTTTGGAAGTTTTTGTTTGCATTGTGAATTTGAGGTGTTTAAGAACAGACTAAATCAGTGACTCACTCCCTGAAGTGTGCCTGAAATAAACCTTTAATGAGTCTAGCAGTTATTGTGTAGAATTACAGAAAGACAATGGGCTTCATTCCGAGTCCGGCGGTAACCCTGCTGGTGCTACTGGCGGGTTGCCGCCGGACTCGGAAATGATTTACTGGCACCTGACTTCACGGTGCCACTGGAGGATTTCAACCCTGGCGGCCTGGAAAGTCAGGCGCCAGTAAATTGTAATTCCCCATTCCCATAGAGTCCAGTAGGACTCTGTGGGAATGGAGAACACGGAAGCACCGGCACTGTTGTTAACGGTGCCGGTGCTTCTGTGACGGTCTGCCTACCCTGGCCGATGTTTCCGGAGCGGCATACTTATAATGAAGCCCAATGTATTTATTTCTCCTATTCTTTTATATTTAGGGTCACTGCTCAGGGTTACCCTTGTGGAACCACTTGTTTTTTTTTAAAGAGGGCTGAACAAGAAATCCAGCCACTCCAGAAAAAAAAGCCACACAACACTAGCCACAGCCCAGGAGCATCAATTAAAAAAAAGAAAAAAAACATGTTTTTTATAGTTTTTTTATAGGGGTAGCAAGGGAGATCACAGGGGTGTCAAGGGAGACCTCAGGGGTCACAGTTGCGACCCCTGGCAGCCCCCAAATGACACCCCTGTTAGTACCTAGTAGTGGTGGCTGGTACATTTTTTTATTCAAATGTGGTCAATGTTTGCCCTGAATATATGTAGCGAGGGAGCACAAAGCAATAAAGGATGGTTCTAGGCGAGTTCTATCCCTGAGAAAATGTTTAACATGTTTTGTTAAAATTTGGTTAAAAAGCCAGTTTACAATGGGTTTTCTAGGGTAACAGATGTAAAAATCCAATAGCTGCAAGTCATCAACATGGCGGAGGGGCACTTTCTAGCTTCTTTTTATGATGCCTTTGCCCACAATGTATGCCAGAAAATCATGTTCATGCTGGCTGTGCCCATATGTGTCCATGGAGGCTGCACCAATATATACCAATATTGCCATATATGAACATACTCCTGTTGGCTTTACCAGTACAAAATGCCATTCCATAATAAAGAAATATGTCCAGATTGGACTGACCAATGTGGGCCACTACCATATAGTCACACTCATCATGATGTCTTCATCCTTGATGCCCAAAAATGCCATGCCATAGTGGACATTTGTCCAGACTGGACCAACCAATGTGTGCTAGTACAACGTAGGAGCACTCATTACGCTGCCTTAACCCATGATACCCAGTAAAAAATGCCATGCCACAGAAAAGAAATATTTTCAGACTAAATCCACCAATGTGGGCCTATACCACGTAGAAACACTCATCGTGCTGACTTTAACCTTTGCGGCCAGTAAAAAATGCTGCCTAGTAAAAAATGCCATGCCACAGTGAAAATATGTCCAGACTGGACCCATCAATGTGGGCCAGTACCATGTAGGAATTTGCCTCTTGCTGCCTTCACCCTTGATGCCCAGTAAAACATGCCATCGCACAGTGAATATTTGTCTAGACTGGACCCCCCCCCCCCCAATGCGGGCAGTTTGCACTTAGGTACATCCATTATGCTATCTTCACCCTTGTATATCATTTTTTAGTGGGCATCAACTTGAGGCACAGTAAGCGGCACTGTCTCTTCCCCAAACCTCTTCCCTGCTGCCCTGCCCCCAATCAGAGGCCTGCTCCCAGGGCCCAGCACACACACATCAACATTCACACAATATCATTCATTTGTTATTGACTCTTGCATTCATACACACACAATAGCATTCATATGGCATTCATTCTTCGATCCGTTCACTTTTATATTCGCCCACGCATCAGCATTCATACAACTCTAACATTCTAGCACCCATTTACAAACACAAACATTTGCATACACACACACAATTATTATTTTCTTACCTGCAGCCATGCTCCAGATGCCGGTCCCTCACTGCCTCATGCTGCCTGCTGCAATGAAGGCCCTCCTGCTCCAGCACAGCATACATGAGGAACCAGGAAGCAGAGAATGCTTCCTGGCTCATTCATAGGCACAGTGGAGCTAGCGCACTCCTTCTCTCCCCACCTCGACTTGGATGTGTTGGGAGGTGCAAGAATGCCCCCTCACACATTCAGGCCTGCATCATCCCAGCCACATCCTCAATGGACCATGCAAGGCTAGGGAAGCAAAGCTTCATCAACCTAGCATGGGTGTCTGGGCATGCGCTTTGGCGTACTACGGAATGGTTAAATGAAAACCATGTCTGCTGTTGGCAGTTTAAGCTAGCCCACTAGAAAGCAGCTGAGGGGGTGCTTAGTGTTCACACTGGGCTGGCTGGGCTCCTCTACAACGGAGGAGGATACTGGCGGGTCATGCGCCTCCCTTGCCCATTATGTACAAAGTAATCACTGACATCCAGCCTGTGCAATAGACACTGCAGGTAGGGTCTCTCTGCTTTGGTGCATGACCCAGTGGGGATGGCTGTGCAGGTAGCGATCAGTGTACCTTGGACATGGCTTTGCCCTGAGCACAGTGACATCTGAGAATGACCTTCACCAGTCCCAGTTGCCATTGTGGCTAAGGTCAATGCACCCAGGGCTTGGTTGAAGGCAACTGTGGGGGTAAAGTGACGCTGGGCATGGAAACATTCACGGGTGAGGGAAAACTTGTAAAGTGTAAAGAAAAAAATAATTAGCCCTGGTAGGGATATGTTGATTAAATGTTTTAATACCTCAAAGCTGGGCATGTTGAGTGCTCACTGCAAAAAGGTTCCAACCTCAAGTTATTGGCCAAGCCTTTTATCCTACTTTGGTTGAGCACCAGTTAAATTTGGTTATTACATGTATATGTACTAGCTGTCCCGGATAACTTCACCATTATGAGAAAAGACAGAAACCTCTAAAGGAGGGACATTGCTTTCATCTGCAAACCCAGCCTTGACATGAGAGCCACAGACTCTACCTCTCTGTTCTCTGCTGAGTTACTCTCAGTTAAACTACGTTTATCTCCCTCTCGCTCCATCTTCATGCACCTTATATACCGACCCCCAGGTCCGATAAGGACCTTTGAAGAAAACATATCGACCCTAATCAACACTAATACCAAACCTAGCTCCCAAACTATTATTCTTGGAGACTTCAACCTAGGCTTGAACGATCCCAGTGATACCAGCGCTACCATCCTAGCGAATACTATCACAGAAGCAGGCCTCTCTCTCAGGAACAATGGACCCACACAGATAAAAGGTTGCACTCTGGACTGGATTACAGACATCAACTGCTTATCCTGCGTAACAAATACTGAACCTTGTTTATGGACAGATCACCACCTGATCTCATTTACCATTCAAGACAGTCCTCAAACTAACTTGGCTAAACCTATAGCCCCATCTGCCATAACAAGAAACAAAAAAAAACATAATAGTCCCTAACCTCCTACCCCTGATCCAACCTATCACCAACTCTGCAAATCTACCCTCGGACCCAACGGACCTGGTTGATTTGTTCAATAATACCATCAACTCTGCTATAGATTCCATTGCACCACTTAAACTCAAGAAAGAGAAACCCACAGCTCATCTCAATTCGTGGTTTACTCCCAGCCTGAAAGCCTTGCGCAATGAGAAAAGACATGCTGAGGCCGGATGGAAAAAAAACAACCGATTAGAACAAGAACTGTCTCACCTCCCTGGCAGATACAAAAAGGAAATCATTTAAACCAAAAAAGATACATTTAATGAAAGAATAAAGAAAGCCAGCTCGAGCACTAGAGAAATCTTCTGTATCCTAAGGAATTGGAATCCTCGGTCACTCCCAAGGACTCATGCTTCAAAATCAAATCCTGGTGTACCAACATCCAAGATGCCCTCTGTAACAAAATAACCATGCTCCAAGAGAAAATGAGCATTAAGAAAACCAGTCTACACAAGATTGCCTTAAATACACAAGAAGCCATTTTGAAAGAAACCACCTTCAAGCGAGCCGATCCCAGCCACCAATTCATATTTAAATCTATCTCCACCGCTGAGGTCGAAAAGATCATCACCTCCCTCAAACTCTCTAAATGTCTTGGAAACACCTGTCCAGCACCCATCATTAAAGAAGCCACCAAGGACCTAGCTCCTTTTATCACTAATTTCATGAACTCCTCATTCAAATCATGCTCAGTTCCCACCAATCTTAAAAATGCCTGGGTACTACCCCTACTAAAAAATAAAAAAACATAGAAACCAGCACTCCTACCAATTACAGCCAATCACAACCATACCGTTTCCTCTTAAAATCCTCGATAAAGCTGCTTACATCCAAATTCAAGCTTACCTTGAGATCAATAACCTATTGGGCACACGCCAATCATGCTTTAGACCCGGACATGGGACAGAGACTGCCCTTATTGACCTAAAAAATCAACTGGACGACCGGAGAGACAAGTAAGAAACCTCCATTCTTCTCCTTCTGGACCTTTCCACCGTGTTCGACCTGGTTGACCACAAAGTCCTGTGCAACCACCTAATAACAGCCGCCCACTTCTCTAAGGAAGCCACCTCATGGATAAACTCCTTTCTGGACAACAGATCCACGAGAGTCTTCTCACCGTCCTCCGCAGCAGACCCAGTACCTATTACATGCAGAGTACCACAGGGTTCCTGTGTTTCTCCAACTATGTATAATATATTCACAAAGCCCCTCTTTGATATACTTCACAATATGGGTGTCTCATACACCAACTATGCTGACGACACCCAGATTCTCATCCAAGGAGACTATGAAAAAGATTTAACCATGATTAACAAAATATACTTAATCATACAAACATGGATGGCTATCCATGGTTTAAGCCTTAATGACGAAAAGACAGAACTCTTAATCGTCAGTTCTCCCAACAGACTGTCAAAACTCTCTCCACATTGCAGCTCCATCCTCATAGATGGAATTAAAATTGTAGTCTCAAAGGAAGTAAAAATCCTTTGGTTTCTACCTGGATTCTGCTCTCAACCTCAATGAACAAATCAACGTCACAGCGTCTGCCACCAACTACATTGATTTTTGCATGCAAACCCTTCCTGTCCACGGAAAGCTGCATTACATTTGCGAGGGCCCTTATCCTCTTCAAGTTGGACTACTGCAATGCCCTATAACTGGGCATCAGTAAACACAACACCAATAAACTCCAGACACTCCAAAGTAATGCCCTAAGATCTGTCATAGGCATCCCCAGAATGCAGCATATATCCCACACGAGACGCTCCACTAAGTGGCTCTCCATAAACGACAAAATCAAATTCAAATCACTCAACCTTACTCACAAACGCCTATCCAACCAGATCCCCTACAACTCATTGACAGATTTAATAAACACGCCTCAGAACAGCCCCTCAGAAAGGCGCAAGCCAATATCCTCAGAATACCCAAGTATAAACTCAAAAAAACTGGAGGTTCTAGCTTCCCTATCCTTGCAGCGCAACTTTACAATTCCAACCCTGACTCCTTAAGAGCAGTGTTAAGAGGTGGCTGCGCTCCCAAGAAATGTAACTACTTGCGCGTGTATCCCATACCTAACCTGGCTTACCATTTCCAAGTAAGAAACTGTATTTAATGTATCTAATGTGAATATGTGCATTTCTGCCACAATAGTTACCTGTATGATTATGTGCCGTATGTCCTTGTCGTTTTTAACCATGTAACCTGTAATGCGCCCAGATGCCTACGGGCTTGGTGCGCTTTATACATTAATAAACAATACAATACAATACAATAAAACAACGTTAAATCTAAAGTGATTTGTAAGAATCCTCTATACACCTGGCAAGGTATTATCTTTAAAGCCACAATCTATCCCTCCACTTTATTGTCCCTTGGGAAAGTGTTAGCCAGAAACCTGTGCAGTTCCCTCTGGGACCACTGCAAAAGTTTTAGGACTACAGGTGTTTGGCAGTAAACCCACTTGGTAGCAGTCTGTACCACACAGATTCACTTGGTAGCTGTGTCTGAGCAGTCAGACTTCCTTCAAGAAGAGTTAGGCAGTATACAGAGTATTCACAATAGGTCAAGAGGACACAGTAGAACAAGTAAACACTGACCAGGGCTTGGTGTAAAAGAGATATAATTATTTATTTAAAACCACATCTAGAAAAACACACAGGCACTAATAGTAAGCAATTCAAAAACACGGTCACTAAAAGATATACACTCCCTTAAAAGAATATTAGACAAGTCTTAAGTAAAGCCCCACTTATTTTCAGACAGCGGTGAGCACTTAACGTAGATGGCACTCTAATAATTCGTTTTTAAAAAAAGGGAGAGAAAAGCAGAGAACAAGTTGAAACAGATCCCAACACGTTTACCAGAACATGACAAGAGAGGAAGGCAAAGTAAAACCGTGAAGTTAGAGTTCAAGAGGCCGGATTCACTTTCAGAGGATCCAAACGAAATGTGTCCAGGGTCACACGGTTGCAGTGCACAAAAGTCTTGTAAAGGTTAAAAAAGGAGTTGGACCAAAGAACGGGACCAGTGAGAGGGTCAAGGCGGCCAGCCCAGTCCAGAAAGTTAAGGGGTTATTATTACCTTGTAGCAATCTTTAGAAAGGGAAGCCTGGCGGACACGGTACCTTAAAGTGGTGAGGACGCTCCAGCGGGGGCAGTTGTTCCTGGCAATGGATGCAAGTTGGTGCTTCGTCCGGGGGAAGAGGGGATCTCGTCGTGGAGGAAGACAGGAGTCTGTTGCACTGCCAGGGAAGAAACCAGCCGCAGAGTTTCTCAAGTACAAGGAGCGGTCCGGTGATTCGCGGTTCAGTGTTGAGTGGCTATCCTGCTGCCGGGGTGCTTGGCACGGGCAGTTCAACCACAAACTGGGCTGGGGTGCGAAGAAAGAAAGGTAAACTGGTTGTGCCCACCAGTCAGGGGAAGAAGCCTCTCCAGCCGGGAGATCTTCTCTGTCGTCGGGAAGTGGTGAGTCGGTTCGGCAGGGCTCCACTGGCGGTGTCATTGTGGTAGGTCGGCTCAGCTTCTCCCTCGTCGGATTTTCAGGTCCTGTGGCGACCTCTGAAGTTCCAGTCCCCAAAGCCCTGCTTTTATGCAGAAAACCCCCATTCACTCAGCCTAGCTGTCACTCAAACATGCTAAGTGGTGAGCCGGCCGGCTCACCACTTGGGCCAATCACACAAGAGTGCGACTTGAGTTACCAAGGTAACTCAGTCCAGGGTGCCTAAACCCCCTCCCACACCCCCTGTGGTACCCAGACAGAGTGGCACCACTTTTGGAGGCTTCTGTGGAGAAGCCCACCAAAAAGTGGAACAAAGGACTCGACTTGGGTTGGAGTCACAGAAGAGAACACAAACGCCATTTTAGAATAGAGTCTTGGCAAAAAAATACCAACCAGAGAATTAATATTAATTAAATAAACCGGCGGTATGTTCGAGGCTAAGAGAATTAAATAATTAAAGTTGGTAGCCTCGAACAATAGGAAAATCCCATAGGAAAATATTTGCAGTCGTATATAAAAAGTAGTTTCCACTGCCACCAGCCAAAACCCGATCAGGGGGGACGGAGACGTGCCCCCTCGACTAACAGACCCCGGGGCAATCGAATTGCCCTGACCAGTATGTACACAATATGATGGTGTGTACTGGTTTCTGTTAATAATTTGGTACTAGTAAAGCCAATGGTGACTTTACATGCCCTGGGAGACAGTAGTCAGTCCCAGGGTATGGAGTCTATGGTGGGGTGTCACTATGACACCCCTGTGTTACGGCACGGAGGGTGCTGGGTAACACATATAGGAAAAACACATGAGACCCTATGGAGTAAAGGACCCCATAGCCCATAAAACACATTACCAGTCAAAGGAATACATAAATCATGTCCAAGAGTGGGAGAAAAAGAGTCTCACTCTTGGCAGGAGGAAAAAACAAACTCCAGAAATCCAGCAAAGCTGCTGGGGGACTCACTAGGTTAGGAAATTCAGCCTAAAGAGAGAATTCTCCCTAACACTCGCCCCCCCCCCCCAGACTAAGGGACAGGAGGATTTAATCCACTCCTGGATGTAACTCATACCTCTAGTCGATGACATACATCCTAGAGAGTCCATCAGCATTTTGATGGTGACACCTTGACCTCTGTTCTAGGGTCAAATCAAAGGTTTTCCTTTGTAAGCTATATGACCTACAAACCCTTTGAGGAACATCAGTCATTTTAAAGTTATAGGGGATCTGGTTGACCAGTCCCTCAGAAGTTGTTACAACTTCTGAACCTGCGTTAGGCTTTTTCAAGGGGTCCTTATAAAGGATTCCCTTAGATCTAGAGGGGCCTCCAGAGGTCCTCACCACCTCTCTGTTGGGAGAAGGTTGGGCTTTAGGCCTCTTGGTTGGAGGGGATGGAGATAAGCAAGGTACATGCTTCTCCATCCTCTTAGATCTACCTTTAACCTAATTTAGGAGTTTCCCCCTTAAGTCTAGGAATTGGGTTGGAGTCTTCTGTGGAAGGTCCAACAGTCTGAAGGTTTTTGGCCTTAGACTTTTCTTTTCTGGTTTTCCACCAGCACTGAGAATTACCAGTTCTCATAGGCCTAGTTAGGGTTACAGTAGGTCTATCCACCTCTTCCTCAGAAGCAGGGGGAGTCACAGACTCTATGACTGCGGGAACAATGATGGAGCTTGGTTGGGGATCCCATTTCCCTAACATTTTAGCCTGAAATGTGCCTGGGTAGAGGTCAATTTACCAACACCAGGGCTTGTAGTGAGGGTCTCAGTAGAGGTTCCCACAGGCTTAGAGTGGTTCCTTAAGGTGGCCTCTCTAGCCAATTTGGTTTAGTTCTGGGTCTCCATACTGGGAGGCCTGGGGGTACTGGATACTACTCCTAGAGTTCTTAGATCATTCCCCAACAGGACTCTCTCAGGCACATCAGTCTGAACACTGACAGGAATCAACACTGTCATGTAATTACACTGAATGAGGGCTGGTAGAATTGGAACCATTTGGACAGGGCCTCCAGACATCTTAGTGGGACCTTTGGGTGCCTTAGCAACATCCTCAGGACTGAAAAAGCTTTCATCCACTACTGTTCTGCTGGCCCCAGAGTCTCGCCTGGCAGGAGTATCCTGACCATTGACAAGAACACTGTCCATATAATAAACTTTAGAGTTTTCTGGTATGGAGTTGTACACACTCCTATTCTGATCACTAACCAGACCCATAGACTCTACTGTTACACTTGCTTGAAGATCCAAAGGTTCTTCAGCCAAGACTTCAAAGTGAGCACTAGCCATTTGGACTTCTTCCTCAGGAGTGAAAGCTGAGGAGACTGTGCTGATCCCTGTAGGTTTACCCTTACATCTGGGATCTCCTTTGATGTGGTCAGTTGCCCCACAGAGATAGCATGTTCCGAATGCTCTCTGAAAGGGTGGCTTGGCCTGAACTTCTTCTGGTTTGTGACCAGAAGGCACACTAGCCTGTTGTGGTTTACCCTGGGGCTTACCCTGGTTATTTTGTTGTTTGGGGCCCTCTTTGGGTTGGGAGGTATTAGAAATCTCTTGGTTCCCTTTTGGTGGCTGCTTTCCCTCATCCTTTTTCTGAGTGACCCCGGAATCCTTGTGAGTGGCCCTGTTGGCAACCCACAAGTCAGCAGCCTTAGCTAGCTTCCTGGAATCTAATTCCTTTGAATCAGCCAAGTGCTGTCTGAGCTCAGGAGAGCAGGCATCATAAATTGACTCCAACATTACAAGATTCTTCATTCCTTCATAAGTGTTAACTCTGTAACCCTTAATCCATCCCTCTAAGTTTTTCAAACTTTCACTCACCCAGGTATCCCAAGGGGTACCATCATGCTTTTTGAGGGTCCTAAACCTCTTAAGGTACTGGGAAGGGGTCTTCCCAAATCTAGCTATCAAAGCTAGCTTCACACAGTCATAATCCTTCTTATCCACCTCCCCCAACTCCATTACCACATCAGTTGCAATAGGGGGAAGCCTAGAGAACAACCAGGGAAGTAACGCAGTCCCTGTGATGTCTTGGAGCCCATGATTATACTCAAACATTTTCAACCAATCCAACACATCCAATCTAGGTTCATACATACCCACTAATTCCTTAGGCATCCGGGGTCTTTTGGGACTGGAACTCATAGAAGAACAAGAGGAGAGAGAAGCATTTTCCACAGGCAACTTTTTCATTTCCAATTCGTAATTGAGCTCTATTTCTCTGAGTCTTAACTCAGTTTGCTTCTGCTCAGCCTGGGCATTCATTCTTCTGAACTCTAGCTCTTGGTTTCTTTCAGATTGAGCTAAAAAACTTTTATACTCTAATTCAAGCTTCATTTTTTCAAGTTCAAAATAAGCAGGGTTACATGTAGGACCTGGTATGGGCCCAGTAGGTACAGTAGTTAAGGCAGACAGAGGCTCATAGTGGCTAACTTCATTAGGTTCACTTTCTTCTTCTGACTCATTCTCAAGACTTTGATTCAGATCAATACCATCACTGTTTTCTACATTTGCTGGGGGGGTGGGTAGATTCCTCTGTACCTCCCAGACTTTGGTTTTCTAACAATCTTTCTATAAGTTCCATTTTCTTGCCCTTCTCAGAGAGATTCTTATGTCTACACAATAATTTTAAGCAATCAGCAGTTTTGGCAGACAATGATTCTAGGGTATAACTCTCCATAGCAGTTAGAAAATCAGCTTCTTAGTGCTAAGCTCTGTGGTTAGTTGTCCTAAAGTGTTCAACAAGCACTCTAAAGTGTATACTCAATACAAATCCCACCACTGTACACCAGTATTAGGCAGAAACCTGTGCAGTTCCCTCTGGGACCACTGCAAAAGATTTAGGACTACAGGTGTTTGGCAGTAAACCCACTTGGTAGCAGTCTGTACCACACAGATTCACTTGGTAGCTGTGGCTGAGCAGTCAGACTTCCCTCAAGAAGAGTTAGGCAGTATACAGAGTATTCACAATAGGTCAAGAGGACACAGTAGAACAAGTAAACACTGACTAGGGCTTGGTGTAAAAGAGATTTAATTATTTATTTAAAACCACATCTAGAAAAACACACAGGCACTAATAGTAAGCAATTCAAAAACACGGTCACTAAAAGATATACACTCCCTTAAAAGAATATTAGACAAGTCTTAAGTAAAGCCCCACTTATTTTCAGACAGCGGTGAGCGCTTAATGTAGATGGCACTCTAACAATTTGTTTTTAAAAAAAGGGAGAGAAAAGCAGAGAACAAGTTGAAACAGATCCCAACACGTTTACCAGAACATAACAAGAGAGGAAGGCAAAGTAAAACCGTGAAGTTAGAGTTCAAGAGGCCGGATCCACTTTCAGAGGATCCAAACGAAATGTGTCCAGGGTCACATGGTTGCAGTGCACAAAAGTCTTGTAAAGCTTAAAAAAGGAGTTGGACCAAAGAACGGGACCAGTGAGAGGGTCAAGGCGGCCAGCCCAGTCCAGAAGGTTAAGGGGTTATTATTACCTTGTAGCAATCTTTAGAAAGGGAGGCCTGGCGGACACAGTACCTTAAAGTGGTGAGAACGCTCCAGCGGGGGCAGTTGTTCCTGGCAGCGGATGCAAGTTGGTGCTTCATCCGGGGGAAGAGAGGATCTCGTCGTGGAGGAAGACAGGAGTCCGTTGCACTGCCAGGGAAGAAACCAGCCGCGGAGTTTCTCAAGTACAAGGAGCGGTCCGGTGATTCGCGGTTCAGTGTTGAGTGGCTATCCGGCTGCCAGGGTGCTTGGCACGGGCAGTTCGACCACAAACCGAGCTGGGGTGTGAAGGAAGAAAGGTAAACTGGTTGTGCCCACCAGTCAGGGGAAGAAGCCTCTCCAGCTGGGAGATCTTCCCTTTCGTCGGGAAGTGGTGAGTCGGTTCCGCAGGGCTCCACCGGCGGTGTCATTGTGGTAGGTCGGCTCAGCTTCTCCCTCGTCGGATTCTCAGGTCCTGTGGCGACTTCTGAAGTTCCAGTCCCCAAAGCCCTGCTTTTATGCAGAAAACCCCCATTCACTCAGCCTAGCTGTCACTCAAACATGCTAAGTGGTGAGACGGCCGGCTCACCACTTGGGCCAATCACACAAGAGTGCGACTTGAGTTACCAAGGTAACTCAGTCCAGGGGGCCTAAACCCCCTCCCACACCCTCTGTGGTACCCAGATAGAGTGGCACCACTTTTGGAGGCTTCTGTGGAGGAGCCCGCCAAAAAGTGGAACAAAGGGCTCGACTTGGGTTGGAGTCAAAGAAGAGAATACAAACGCCATTTTAGACTCGAGTCTTGGCAAAAAAATACCAACCGGAGAATTAATATTAATTAAATAAACCGGCGGTATGTTCGACGCTATGAGAATGAAATAATTAAAGTTGGTAGCCTCGAACAATGGGAAAATCCCATAGGAAAATATTCATGGTCGAATATAAAAAGTAGTTTCCGCTGCCACCAGCCAAAACTCGATCAGGGGGGACGGAGACGTGCCCCCTCGACTAACAGACCCCGGGGCAATCAAATTGCCCCGACCAGTACGTACACAATATGATGGTTTGTACTGGTTTCTGTTAATAATTTGGGACTAGTAAAGCCAATGGTGACTTTACATGCCCTGGGAGACAGTAGTCAGTCCCAGGGTGGTGTCACTATGACACCCCTGTGTTACGGCACGAAGGGTGCTGTGTAACACATATAGGAAAAACACATGAGACCCTATGGAGTAAAGGACCCCATAGCCCATAAAACACATTACCAGTCAAAGGAATACCATAAATCATGTCCAAGAGTGGGAGAAAAAGTGTCTCACTCTTGGCAGGAGGAAAAAACAAACTCCAGAAATCCAGCAAAGCTGCTGGGGGACTCACTAGGTTAGGAAATTCAGCCTAAAGAGAGAATTCTCCCTAACAGAAAGTATACAGTTTTGTTTTCTGCTGTTTTAACGGTTAACAATGTACAACAAGAACTCCTTCAACCAATCACTTTAGAGATTGTAACACCTTTTACGACCATAGAGAAAAGACCAACACCCTCTACTGTGAATGGCTGAATCAAGAGACAGGCATCGTTAATGTCTGAATACTGCAATCAAAACGTGCATGGCGTGCAGGTCACTCGGAGGTCTCTCAGGAGCTGTGTGTGTGTGTTTCCAATCCGGGGGTCGGCCAGATGTGGAGTTAAGACTCACAACCCCAAAATCAAGAATGTCAAGAAGGGGGCTGAATAGGTGGGGTGTGGCAGGGTGGTGGGGGAAACATGGGGTAGGCGTGAACGCACGATGCGTCCCATTCCCTGGTGTGCACTACATGCACAAGCCATGCATGTAGGGCAGGGTCCTGTGAACAGCAAATACAGGGCGTATCCATCTCAAGTGATCGCATTGGCAGTGTCACTGGGGATGTCTTAGAATGCTCTGATTACTTACCGGTAATCTTCATTACTCCTAGTCCTACTATTCCTCGTCACAGTACTAACTTCATGAGGCACCCGCCTCCGACACAGGACCTTCTTCTATTTCTTTAACTCCCTATAACTCCTCCCCCACATCCACGTCACTCAGTTTCATATTACCAAGCCGGAGCATGGGACCTTCCCCGCAGGGAGGGTGAGGAGGGTCGTCAGTACTGTGACGAGGAAGAGTAGGACTAGGAGTAATGAAGATTACCGGTAAGTAATCAGAGCATTACCTCCACGTCCACTCTTCCTCGTCCCAGTACTAACTTCATGAGGTATACCAAAGCAGCAACGGGGAAAAAGGTCCCAATGAGACACAGAGTCAAAAACAGTGCAGCAAAACACACCCACAATAACTCTAAATCACATCCCCACAGAAAAATCTCCAACCACGAAGGAACCAACCCCCGAGTGGGAGCAACTCAACCCATAGCGGTTGATGAAAATGCCTAGACCAGCCAAGGCGGCAGTCATACAAATCTCTTGCAGAGAAAAAAAAAACCCCTTGCATCGGCCCAGGAAGCCGCCAAACCCCTGGGGGACCGCCCCTGATCGTAAGCAGGTACAGGCAGGCCAGAAGCCACACAGGCCCTGGAGACCACAACCCGGAACCACCGGAAAATGTAAATCACAGATGCGTTATGCCCAGCCCCAGCCAGACCAGAAGCAATCAGAAGACTATCAAATTGGTGGAAAAAGCAAACCAATCCAAACACTCCAACACGTCCCGCCGGACATCAATGTTAAGCCGAGCCACCTCCTCAGGCGTTCTTGGATCATGAAAGAAGTCAGGGAGAACCAGACCCTGAGAGGTGTGAAAAACCGAGAGAAACTTCGGACCACACCCCAGCACCACCGAGTCTGGCAGCACCCTCAGGAAAGGAGCGTGACATAAGAGAACCCCAATCTCCCCAAGCCTACGGGCAGAAGTGAGGGCAATAAGAAAGCAGATTTCAGTGTAAGATGTTTGATATCAATCTCGAAAAAGGGCTCAAAGGAGGCCCGTGAAGGAACCGTAATACAAGAGGGAGATCCCAAGGGGGAAGCCCTTTATCAGCACAAGGACGGGAAGAAAAAAAAAACCCTGGATCAACTTCCCACCAACACCTCCCCATCTAAGTGACCATCAGAGTCCCCCAAAAGCAATTTCATGGAGGCCCACGGAGAGCGAAGCCGGAAAAAAAAAAAACTGCCAGGCCCCTGTCAAAACCCCTCCTGGAGGAAACGAAGGATAGCAGAGAGGGCAGAACGCAGGGGAGGGAACCCAGACCGCCCATACCAGTCTCAGAAATGGCCCCAATATCTGCCGAACACCTTCAGAGTGGAGGGTCCAGAGCATCCATTATGGACTCAACAACAGGAACTGAAAACCCCTGAAATCAACCCAGACTGAGCAATAGCCACAATGCCCATTGCATCCGGTGGACTTCCAACCGCAGATCCCCTTGAAGGGGACACAGCCACCTCGGAACCAGCCAAGGTTCCTAGAACCGAAGCTTCAACAGAGAGGGGAGCCAACTCCGGTGGGACCAGAACGGAGTTAACAACAACACAGTCACCCTGGACACTCTGATGCGCCAAACCACCTGGGGCAGAAGGGGAATAGGCGGAAAGGCATAAAGGAAAAAACCCCAAGGCCACTGTACAGAGAGAGCGTCCATCCCCGAGGCCGAGGCCGGGGATGCAAACTGGTCTAGAACCAGGGACCCTAATCTGACACAGGTCACCGCAAAGACCTGGGCCAACAGGACCAGTTCCGCAGAGGAGTGAAAACCGGCGTCTGAGAAGATCCGCTTGAACATTGTCCACCCTTCTGATACGTGAGGCCACCAGAGACACCAAGCTGAGATTCCTCCCAGGCGCCTATCAACGCTGCCAGAGCATTCAATAAGCGGCCGGAACCCCTTTTGCAGTTGACATATGCCAAGGCCGTCGTATCGTCAGATCGGATCGAAAACCGCCGACCGTCCAGCAACTCCTCGCAGAACACCAGAGCTTGGACAATAGCACAACTCTTGGCAATTGGACGATCGCCGACTCTCCCCAGATCTCACAACCCTTGAGCTGATAGGACCCCCAATGTAGACCCTATCCGCTGGCGTCGGTAGTAAGAGAGGCCACAGGAGGAAGGACCATGCACACCTCAGCCTGCAGACTTCAAACCCCCGCCACCATAGCAGGGAGACTAGCAGCGCTGGGGACACTGAAAACAACACTACGAAAGCCGAGATGTCGGGAGCCAGAGGGAGAGAGTATAAGACACCAGGGGACGTAACCGAAGACAGGCTCAAGGAACCGGAAAAAAAAAAACACGCAAGACGCCACATGCCCCGTAACTTCAGCAACAGGCGAGCCGAGACATACCGCCTTCTGAGAACCCAGTCCAGAACAGCCAGCAAGTGCCCCCCCCTGCACAACATCCAGAGTACGCTCTCCCCAGACGTCCGGACAAGCAGTGCAGGGGCTTGAGACCCATAAGGCGGTGACACATCCTAGAAGGCAGAGTGAACAGGGAGAGGAACGGGCAAGACGGTAACCCACAACAACCATTCGGAGAGAACGGATCCCATGGCCAACCACTTGGACCAAGAGCTGGGCACCAAAGTCCTAACCATGCAAACCTGGACAGGCGGAGACAGGAACAGCAACTGATACTCCCCCTCCGGAAGGAGCCCATTACCCAGGAAGCTGAACCCCACCGGTCCCATACACCTCCGAGAAGATAGAGACGAGGAGCCAGGGAAAAACCGCCAGTCACTGCACTTGCACCAGAGGAAATTCACAGGACGTTGAAGCAGGCCTGCGCCACAATATAACAGCATGCTTGTCAGCCCACAAAAAGATCCTACTTATCAAAAAGGAAGATACAGGACAGCCCAGACGTCCAGCAGACCATGGCCCCCTCAGCCGACAGAGGAGCCACCACACTGGCGTCAAAAGGGCAGAGTACTGTCACAAAAGCGGGGCAAAGCAAACCATCCCGGGTAGCAGACATCAAAGGCAACCCCCCACCTGGGGTATGCCTACACTGGAAAAAACCCACTGAAGTGACATCCCCTGCCAGGCCCCTGCCATATCACTTCCCACAAGTCTGAGAGGAGGCGTGAAAGCAACACGTCGGCACCGGAGGACCTAGGCCCTAAAAGAAGAGACACTGGGAACCCCCTGCATGGCCATTACTTCCATGATGCATTTTCTATAATTCCATCACGGACAAGGGAAAAGAAAATCATCTCCTTTGACCTTCCCTCGCGCAGTTCAGAGGAAGAGGACAGGACAAGGAGTCTGTGTCCATAGCTAGCACAGACCCAAACACACCACTAACTCGCCACATGACTGAGAGGTGGCTTGAGCCCTGTATCTAGTAGCTGGTAGCCCCATGCCCTAAATTGTTCCAATGCGTCGGTCTAGGAAGGATGAAGGGCCGAGTCAGCACCACAGAGACTCGAACCCGAAGTGTAGACTATGCCAGGCCGGTACCCTTCCGGCCGCTTGCAGACGTGTCCAAATCTGCGCCGTTTTCACAGGCTGCACGCAAAGAATGCAGCCAATATCTGGTGCATCCTGGGCTGTGTGTGTCTGAGGAGCGGGTGGTATGTGACATGCCTGCGACAGAACAGAGAGCCCGCACATTCAAATACTCTCTGCCACAGTCACCCCACGACAAGAAGCAGACAGTCCTCACAACAAAATGGAATACTTAGCCCATACTGCCAAGTGCTTGCCATCATTTCCAATAAAGATGTGTACACAAAGCACGAGGAAACGGCATGCTGAAGGAGTCAAGATGGCCACACCAGCAGGAGAGGGGAAAAATATCAAGCACAGTCCTCCCCTCTCCTTACCTTCCCCCAGAGAATGCAGCTAACATCCGGTGCATCCTGGGCTGTGTGTGTCTGAGGAGCGGGTGGTATGTGACATGCCTGCGACAGAACAGAGCCCCCATACCTTCAAAGACTCTCTGCCACTTTCACCCCACGACAAGAAGCAGAGAGGCCACACAACAAAAGGGAATACTTAGCCCATACTGCCAAGTGCTTGCCATCATGTCCAATAAAGATGTGTACATAAAGCACGAGGAAAAGGCATGTTGAAGGAGTCAAGATGGCCACACCAGCAGGAGAGGGGAAAAATATCAAGCACAGTCCTCCCCTCTCCTTACCTTCCCCCAGAGAATGCAGCTAACATCCGGTGCATCCTGGGCTGTGTGTGTCTGAGGAGCGGGTGGTATGTGACATGCCTGCGACAGCACAGAGCCCCCATACCTTCAAAGACTCTCCGCCACTTTCACCCCACGACAAGAAGCAGAGAGGCCACACAACAAAAGGGAATACTTAGCCCATACTGCCAAGTGCTTGCCATCATGTCCAATAAAGATGTGTACATAAAGCACGAGGAAACGGCATGTTGAAGGAGTCAAGATGGCCATACCAGCAGGAGAGGGGAAAAACATCTAGCCCAGTCCTCCCCTCTCCTTACCTTCCCCCGGGCCGTGCAGGACCCGGGACACAATGCTCACGCTGCGGTCCGGAGCCCAGCAAAGAACCGAGCGAGCAATCCCGCTCAACTGTGACCACAAGCCCCGCAGGTGGCCCAGGAGCAGCGCTGCACCCGAGGTAGCCGAGGGCCCCGCCACACAGCCCCCCCCAGGGGGCCAGCAATCGGTGCCCCGCACCGGGAAGAAAAGTCCAACCTGCCGGAGGCAGGAAAAATTAAACTGAGTGACGTGGATGTGGGGGAGGAGTTATAGGGAGTTAAAGAAATAGAAGAAGGTCCTGTGTCGGAGGCGGGTGCCTCATGAAGTTAGTACTGGGACGAGGAAGAGTGGACGTGGAGGTAATGGATGATGCCGGATGTGAGGTGATGCGCAGTGCATGGCAGAGGGAGCTTAGATGGGGTGATTAAATGAATGCGTATACGCCCAGGCTCTTAGCAACGTCTCCTTCCTAATACGAGGATTACCTTAAAATATCTATATTGGATGCTTGAGATCTTCCGTAGGTGCTATGCAATAATTACGCACCCGCATGTATATTGATTTCAAACCATTTGCATTTAATCGGGGCAAGTATGTCCTCCCGCGTTTTAAGAACACATAAAGCTCTGTATCTAAATTGTGCCCCCCTGGCCTAAGCCTCCCGATTGAAACCATGAATCTAGATTTTAAGAGTCTCTATTGTAACCTCCTGTTACAGTTCCCAAATACTTCATCAATATAGGATAGATGTTATAATGTTTCAGTGAATGCTTTGCCAGGGGGTAATTATGTGTCTGTACTCTTACTTGAATGGTTCTACTGTAAAACACACATGTTTAGCTGACATACCAGAGGCTCGATGTACATGAAGTCACCTGGGCAGGTAGTGGCATATACTGCGTATGAAATGTTGAGACACGTCATGTTCCTCCCACCTCCATCAGCAGCACCCTGATGACTTGTGGTAATGCTTTCGCTATTTTTGCCTTTGAAGTGTTATTTAACAGTGGACATCTCTCGTATTGGAAATTATTGACTTTGCTCATTGCAATTCTTCTTTTCCTCAAACTTGCTTCTAAGACACGCACAGAGCATTTTAATAAAACTGCTGCCTGGCACTTTTACGTGCTGGGGTATTTATGACCCTGTGAAGTTGTTAATTGAAGGAATATGGGAACTTGTCTTTATGGGGGTGGGGGCGGGGGGACCAAGCCACACGCCAGGAAGCGCACAGACGCATCTTGTCACGTAATACATTACCCGGATGTTTGCATTAACGACGGACTCATGCCATGAGGGCGTGTAATGTGATTGAATGGGGTGGGAGGGCTCGTATACTGGAAGGCCTAGACTGAAGTTTCTGGAAGGTCCTCTTGCTAAGCTTCGAATTAGTCACCTGGCAAGTGACCTATCTGAGGTCTGGAGGGCGGGTCCGGTTGTTGCAGTCAGTTCCTTTAAGTGAAGATGTATATGGTATTTTGAAGCGCAAAGCAAGTCAAGCTGTTTCTGGTTTGTTACTACCCTACCCGATCATTTTTTCCCACCCACAATTATGAACGATTTAGAAAGACCGATAAAATTCAGTTATTCGGTCTTTCTAAATCGATCATGCAAAACCCATTCACCCAATTTACTAGCCCATAAACAACCCCCTCCACCCCCCCTCCCCGGCCCCCCCTCTGCTCCTCTCCCCTCCCCTACATTGCTCTCAGCAATGCTCCATTCCTCTCTGGGCGCACGCCATCTTTTGTGACGTGAAAGGCACGGACAGGCGAGGGAAGTCGCAGGAGTTAGGTACCTTATTTTCATGTGTGCGTGTGCGTGTGTGTGTATGTGTGTGTGTGTGTGTATATGGGAGGGAGAGTGTTATGTATGCCCCGGGGACCCACACACACAGGCATCCATGCAGGCACACAAAGAGTACGCGGGACGCGATGTTGGTTCATCCGCGTCCCGGCGGGAGCTGCCGCACGGGCGCACTTTATTGCCGCCGCGCATGCGCGGGCCACAACGAGGCTCGCGCATGCGCGCTACACATAACTCGGGACATCACATCCCTTTTCAACTTTAATTAAAACAGAACATAAACTTGCGGGGTGCCTGGTCCCCAATGCAATTGTTGGCTTTGAACACGGCCTTTGGCAATTACACTTACGTCGCATCAGGTCCCTTCGGCTTAGTCTCCCGAGTCCAGGACATAGTCCTTGAGATATCCTGGCAGCCTCCGCTCTCGGCGGACTGGATATCGCAGTGGGGTCTCAGGCCGCGTGGGACAGCCGAGCCCGGCTCCCGCTGGGGCTTGGTGCCCGCTCTCGCCTTGATCGGTGTGAGGTTCTTCCGTGTTTGTGTCTTCCTCCGGTGCTCCATTCTCGACTGGGTTTTCAATTCTCTTGAAGAATGACCGGTTGCGTGTAACAGTCCCCCGATCACAGGCCGCCGTTACCATCGTGCCCTTCACGTGTGTTACCTTCCACGGGCGTGGCTCAAATGGGAGGGACAGTTTGCCTTCCGGGTGTCGATTCCTGACCAACACTGTGTCCCCTACCTGCACTTCTTTTTCCTGTAGCCCTCGTCGTTCACTTTCCTTTTCGTTGCGCCTGATTCGCTCTTCCCGAACCTTCTCATTGTCAATAACTCCGGGTGTTCGACCTTCCTCCTCCGGTAGCAGTCCTCTTGGGCATCGTCCAAATAGTGCTTCCGTGGGAGCTACTCCCGTGGACTGGTGAGGTGTCGTGCGGTATTCCCTAAGAAATTCCACAAGCTTTTTCTCCAGGTCAGCCCCGCTGCTGGCGGATATTCGTAGGACTTTATTGAGGGTCCGCATCATCCTTTCGGCTTCCCCGTTGGCCCGTGGCCAGAGTGGGGACACCCTGCGATGTTGAATTCCTCTTTCTTTGAGATAGGCGGCGAACTGGTTGCCCGTGAATGGTGGGCCGTTGTCCGAGCATATGAGGTCTGGGAACCCGTGTGTAGCAAACATCTTGTCTAGTGCCTTAGTTGAGAATTCAGTCGCCGTTGATTCAACTATCTCAACCTCGGGGTAACGTGACCATTGGACCACCGCTACCAGAAAGTACATGCCCCGTCCTGTTGACCCGAAGTCGACATGTACCGTCCCCCATGGTTTTTGGCTGCGTTCCATGGACTGGATCGGCGGAGCTCTGTCACCTGGGGTCGCGGCCTGACACGCTAGACATCTTTTCACAAAGTTCTCTACCATTGTCTCCAAATCCGGGAACCATACTTTGGCTCTTAATCGTGCCTTTGTTTTGACCACTCCCCGGTGGCCGACGTGCGCTAGCTCTAACATCCGGGTCCTCAGCGTCCTTGGCACGACAATTTGGTGGCCTCTCAGTATGAGCCCGTCGTCTGAGATGGAGAGGTCCTCTCGCACCTTCCAGAGCGCTTGGAGGTCCCTCTGGGCCGCTTCTTGTCGGCGCGAATTGTCCCGCAGTACCTCTTTCCAGTCACCGCTCCTTATTGCCCTTCGGACGATGTCGAAGACCTCGTCGTTGGTCGATTCCGTCGATACGACTGCCCTTGATATCGCCGTCGGAAGGGATCCTTCCACCACTTGACACAGCAGTCCGTGACAGTCGCTCGTGCCAATGTCCGTATCCGGATCCTCTTTGTTGGGGTGACGTGATAGATAGTCTGCCGGATTGTTTGTGCCTGGCCTGTATATCAGTCTCACCCCATACTCCATCAGCGCCAGCATCCACCGTTCGATCCTGGGTGGTGGTTTCGATGACACACCAGCTAGTATCGGTAACAACGGCTTGTGGTCCGTCACGACCACAACAGGTTTGCCCAAAATGTATAGGCGGAAATGGCGGCAGCCCCACAGGATGGCTAGTGCTTCTCTTTCGATTTGTGAGTATTTCATTTCAGTGGTGGAGAGGGCCTTGCTCGCATATGCAATAGGACGCATATTGCCACGCTCGTCCGGTTGCAGTAGTACCGCCCCAACTCCTACCGGGCTCGCATCTACCACCACCTCGGATTCCACCCTAGGGTTGAAATACGCCATGGTGTCGCCATCGGACAGGGCGGTCTTCAGGGTCTGAAATGCCTCTTGCTCCTCGGTGCCCCATTTCCATGCTGTGTCGTTCCTCGTCAGCGCCCTGAGCGGCTCTGCCATTGACGCTAGCCCTTTGATGAACCGCCCACAGTATGTTACCATCCCCAAGAAACTTCTCACCTCGGTGGGGGATTGTGGGGCGGCAGCGTTCCTGATGTCCTTGATTTTGGCTGGGTCGGGGGATACACCCGCTGCATGGAAGATGAAGCCAAAGAAACCTACGCGGTCCTTGAAGAACTCGCATTTTTGCCGATGTAATGTGAGGCCTAAACTTTTCAGCCTTTGGAGAGTGCTTTCCAGCCTCTTCACGTGTTCCGATTCCGAGGCCGCGAACACCAGGATGTCGTCGCTCATGTTCAACACGCCTTTGAGACCTGCTAGGGCCCCTCGGATGGTATTTTGAAATACTTCGGCGGCTGACGAGACCCCGAAGCTTAGGCGTTTGAATTGGTAAAGGCCATCGTGCGTCGTGAATGTTGTTATATATCTCGAGTCAGGGTGGAGCTCGAGCTGATGGTACCCTGCTCTCAGGTCCAGTTTGGAGAAGACCTTGGCGCCCTGTAGTTCTCCAATGATGTCATCGAGGGTCGGTGTTATATGTCTTTCCCTCTTAATCGCTGCATTGGGCAGTCGCATGTCCACACATATTCTGACCGCCCCGGGTTGTTTCGGTTTGGGCGTCACCACAATCGGGCAGACCCATGGCGTCGGCCCCTCTACTCTCTCGATGATGCCCATGCTGACGAGAGATCGGAGTTCTTCCTCCACCTTTTCCCTGAGGTGGAAAGGTATCCGCCAGTGTTTCAGGGCTGTGGGCCTGATTGATTCGTCGATGTGGAGACGCACCGGGGGCGCTTTCAATTTCCCAATTCCCTCGAAGATGCCTGAGAATTTGTTCAACAGTGTCTCAATGTCTATCTGATACACCTCGTATGCGAAGTGGACGAGGTTTAGTGCCTCAGATGCGGCGCAACTGAGTATGGAGTGTGGGCTGACATCTGTGACGAAGAATCTGGCCTTGATCGAGACATCCCCCTTTGACACTGGTGACACAAATACCCCTTTGAGAGGCAACGGGGTATCCCCCCCGAACGTGAACATTTTTGCCATAGACTTGTCCAGTGTTGGAGGGCCTGGGAGTCTCAAGTAGTGTTCCTCCGCGAGGACACACACTGATGCCCCTGTATCGATGAGAATTTGAGTTGGCACCCCCAGTATGTTCACTTCGCACTTGGGCTGTCTTTTCCGTTTGCTCGCCGATGCAATGTTCGAGATGAAGAAGACCTCGTCTTCCTCTTCTTCGTCTTCTTCCTCTTCCTCGGCGAGCTGTAGCTTTTGGATTTCTAGCTCCAGCGCCGCGATACTCCGCTGTCTCCTGAAGCCGCTACCTCGTACTCTCGCGGGTCCTCTTTGCGCCGGCACAGGAGCGGGGGCACGGCACATGCGTGCATAGTGTCCTGGTTCGTTGCACCTTCCGAAGGACCTACCCTTGGCTGGGCACTCCTCCGTATGTGGCAGGTCATATCCACAGTACCTGCAGGCAGATCCAGAAGTGGTAGGGGTGTTGTTTCCGGATGACTTTGGGGTCCATTTGTCTCTCGACTTGGGCATTTGGTCATGACATATGCTACATCCCGTGTGCTGGGATGAACTACTGCGTCCATGGTCGCCCCTCTGGACTCTGCCAGCTCATAGGTTCGGCCACTGTCTTGGATTTGTTGCAGTGACCATCCTGGCTCCCTCAATATTTGCCGTCTCAGCTTGCCTGAGCTGCAGCCCTGGATGACCTGGTGTCGTATCATCGATTCTTCGTTGTCCCAGCGACATGCGCTAGCCATTAGTGTCAGCCTTGCACAGAATTGGTCAAGGGATTCCTCCTCCCGCTGTTTCTCCTTGGAAAACAGGAATCTTTCATAGTCTACATTTGACTGGGGAACAAAGTGATTCTCCAGTGCAGTCTTTACCGTTGCGTATGTGACTATACGCAGGTTGAGTGATTCATATATGCGCATCACCTCCAGCCCCGCCGAATATAGGAGCGTCGCTCTTTTCGAGTCATCATCGGTGGTCCCTGTGGCTGTAAAATACATTTCCAGTTTCTTCACCCATAGTAGCCACCGGGGTCCTAGCTTGGACGGGGGGCCGGAAGTATCAAATTCCTGCATGGGCAGTAGCGACCCCTGTTGAGTCCTTATCACTTGTGTCGCAGTTTCTGGTTCCCCATCACTTTCCGCCATCCTCACAGGTCGCACAGGCACCTCTCAGTAATTTGGAGGCCGCAAACACCGCAAACCTGACTGGGGTGGGATTCCACGTACCTCAGACTGCTGTTTTCCAGGTCCTCGGTCTCTGCGCAACCGTGTTGTGCTGTCTGCGTCGTTGTGATCGTCCCCAGATTATTGGGGGCGGTCGGAGTTCCAAAAATTCGTCGTGTTTTCTTGAAGTGGCAGCGCACGAGCACCTTCTCAGGCCGCTACTGCCACTCCATGTGGAGTCTTGCCGCTGGGTCCGCTCCGTGTCACTGCGTAGCAACGCAGATTTGTTGTTCCTCTGCACCCACGTGCTGGGCGCACGTTGCGGCAGTGATCCCATCCTCGTCGCCAGTTGTTATGTATGCCCCGGGGACCCACACACACAGGCATCCATGCAGGCACACAAAGAGTACGCGGGACGCGATGTTGGTTCATCCGCGTCCCGGTGGGAGCTGCCGCAAGGGCGCTCTTTATTGCCGCCGCGCATGCACGGGCCACAACGAGGCTCGCGCATGCGCGCTACACATAACTCGGGACGTCACAGAGAGGTGGAAGAATGTGGTGGGGAAGGGAGGAGGTGTGGGTGTGGGTAAAAGTGTGTTTAGGGTCGTTGGTGGAGAATGAGGGGGAATGTGTTGTTTTTGGAAGAGAAAGGAGTGCCAGGGGATGAAAGAGGGGGTTGGCGGGTTTAAACCCCCCAATTTACTTGAAATCCCACCAGCGCAGGAGAGGGTGGGGATCAGGGTTCAATGGGTGATATTTCTGAATTTTGGAGCCCACACAAAACCAGCCAAAATAAATCAGTCTATTTTTTGTTCAGTCACATAGAACCCTGAATTGGTGTGTGAGATTGGTTTCTCCAACAGGAATAACTCATGGCCATGACTCTTGTGAGGTTCCATATTTAAAGGAGAGTTGTGAAAGAGCAATCTCAAAAACTTTGATTTTATGCACACCTGTCACAGATGGCCTCAAGAACAAACAGCACACAAAGAAGGTTCGAGGGTTTTTATTGAATGTTATGCACAGTGGCTCACTGAGGGCCACCCCTCTCTCTTGCTGTTATGTGCAGACTTTTCCCTCCCTAGCTTAGGCTCCCCTAAATCCCAGGACTGTCGCTAGAGATGGATAACCTCTACTAACTGGGTTCTTTGTTTTTGGTTGGATGGCCTAAAGTCAAACGTCTTCTCTCGCTGACTCCCTCTGGGAATTCCTAGGTGACTCTTATCCAGAGGTCCAAAAGAAAATCAGAATGGTGATTACAACTTGGTGAAGGGGCATTCAGATACCCAGCCTCCATTACCCTCTCCTCTCAGGCCCTTATTCTCCATGCCATAGAAAGCTCTCTGTCTCCTTTCCCTTCCTTCTTCACTCCTTCCTGCTTCTCCTCCCAATGTCTCTCTCCTCTCTCCCTCATGCTCATTTCTCTCTCTTTCTCTCGCCACTCCATTCTGTCATCCTTTGATCTAACTCTCCATTGCTCACTCTCTCCCACTACTATTGTCTCCTCCCTACTGCTCTCTACAACACTCTTCCCTATCGCTACTGCATTTTCTTCTCTCTGTCCTAACATCACACTAATCAGGGAATCGCTGTCTCGTGATGTTGGGAGCCGATCAACCTCCGACCTGTTAATCCAACAGGTGGGTGTTGGGTTGGTTCCCCCCGTCACCATTTCCTCGCTTCAGCATTATTTGACAGACTGGCTACCCCTCTGCGACCATCACCAAGAAGTTCAGGTATGCAGCACCCACGTGATGCTTCCTTGAACAGTCCAGAGATGGATGTGGTCCAAGATCTCAGGGATGAACTACAGGCTCTTCATTTGGAAATGTCCACTCTCCGCCAAGAAAACATCACCTTACGGCAAATGGTGGTCCAGGGAGCTGGAGCCGCTCCTCGGGTCGAGAGTGCCAAGGCACACACTTCCCTCCTAAAGTACGACAGTGATCCCAGACGCGTGGACGAATTTTGCAGTCATCGTAAGGTTCATTTTCTCTTTAAACCTACTCATTTCAGTCAGGACAAAGCCAAGATTGGATACATATTGGGCAATTTGAGTGGGAATGCACTTGCCTGGGACGCTCCTCTGGTTTCATCAAACAGCCCTATTCTGAACGACTTTGCGGCATTCTAAAAGCTGTTTTTGAATGTCTTCAAACCCCGAATCTGGCCTCAGCCACTGTGATTCCTCATGGGAAGGGTTATTCACTAACTCCAGCTGAAAAAGAGGTTTTACAAGATTACATTGAGGACTGCCTCAAGAAAGGATATATCATACCCTCCAAATCGCCAGCAGGCTTTGCACTGTTTTTTTGTGCACAAAAAGGAACGGACTGTGCATCCTTATGTCGTTTATCATCAATTGAATTACATTACTCAAAAGGATAGATATCTTTTACCCTTAATTCGCAATATCGTGGAATCATTTCATGCTACTCAGATTTTTACTGAACTGGATCTCGGGGGAGCCTATCACCTGGTACGAATCAAGGAAGGGGATGAGTGGATGAAGGCCTTTAAGACTCCATCAGGGCATTACGAGTATCGGGTTATGCCATTCTGCATGTGTAATGTCCCGGCCATCTTCCAAAGCTTCATAGATGACATCTTTTCTGATCTGATTTGGGTGACTGTTTGGGTATATCTATATGATATCCTTATATTTTCCACAAACCTGGAGGAACACAAACAGCATGTTAAAGCAGTGCTATAAAGATTGTCTCTCAACCAACTGTTAGCCAAGGCAGAAAAGTGTTTTTTTCATCAGGAAAGAAGGGAGTTCTTGGGGTATGTGGTTAGCAGTACAGGTATTCTCATGGATCAAGCCAAGTTGCAAGCAATTCTGATTTGGAAACAACTTCATGATCTGAAATCACTTAATGGATTTTTGGGTTTTTCCAATTTATACCGTCGCGTTATACCACATTTCTCACATTTGGCAGTGGTTTTGTCCCGCTTAACCAGTAACAAGATACCTTTTCATTGGGATTCCCAGGCGGATGCAGCCTTCAGGAACTTAAAAGAAGTCTTTACCACAGCACCTATCCTTCGGCATCCTAATGACGAGATACTGTTCATTGTTGAGGCGGACATGTTCGATTTTGCCATTGGAGCAGTGTTGTTACAACAGGATCTGGATTCTGGGATTGAACCAGTGGAATAACTTTGCTGAAAATGTTGGGGGGGACATGACATCTGAAGAAAAGGTGCCCCAGCCAAATGAATGGTGAAAAAATGGTGTGCCATGAAAGTTGGGGGGGACAAACACCCCTGTCCCCCCCTAAAATGACACCCATGGATTGAACATCCAATTGCGTATTTATTTATTCAGATTTGTAGAGCGCACATCTCATTCTCACAACTATCTTTGAGTGAACAGAATTACGCAGTAATCGAGAAAGAAGTCCTAGCCATAATAGCTGCATTTCAAGAGTGGCGACAAAACCTGCTGGTAGGGAGCTTTCCTGTAGAAGTATGCACCGATTATGGGAATTTGCAATACCTATGTTCTTTGCAGTGTCGCACCTCTCAACAGGCTTGGTGGGCCTTCTTCTTTTATCATTACATTTTTGTAATCACCTATATAGCCAGTGCTCAAAATCTAAAGGCCGGCGCATTTTCTCGCTCTTTGGAGAATGATGTTGAAAGAGGCGATATGGATGCCCCGCTGATCGCTTCAAAACATTTCTTACTCACGCTCTCTCCCCGTCTACAGTCTATCTTGCAAGACACCCTGTCTGATCTGGCCACACCAGGACTGTTGAGTCAGCCCCACATGAGTGAATGCAACGGATTGGTGTTTTTTCGGGATCCATTATACATTCCTTCTACCAACCTTCGGATCACGATTCTGCATGGTTTTCATGATTCCAGAATCAGTGGACATTGTGGAGTAAAGGCGACCCAGGAATTGGTTGCCAGACAGTTTTGGTGGCCAGGATGGGCCAGTGAAGTGAAACAATACGTGGAATCCTGTCCCGTTTGCGCTCAAACCAAGATTATGAGGAAAATACCCCTGGGCCTTCTACAACCCACTGAGGTGCCACCCTATGCATGGCATAGCATCACCACTGATTTTGTTGTCGCGAATTCCACCATCTGCAGGACATACTTGTATGATGGGTATTGTGAACTGTTCCACTAAAATGGCTCACTTTTCCAATTCCCAAGATTCCTACTACCCTCCAGATGCCTTGCAGATTTTCTCATGAGGTATATCGTCTCCATGGATTACCAGAGACAATATTGTCTGATTGCGGCTCCCAGTTCATCTCTTCTTTTTGGAACCAATTGTGTACCAATTTTGGCCTTCAGCGAGCACTGAGCTCAGGCTATCACCCCCAGACCAACGGCCAGATGGCATGAACCAACCAAACACTGGGGCAGTATTTACTGTGCTATGCTAATGCCACGCAAGACAATTGGGTGGCCCATCTGGATGCTGCAGAGGTGGCATATAACAACTCAGTACATTCAGCCACTGGTGTCAGACCTTTTATTTTTTTTGTTCCTTTGGACAACATCCTAAGCTGCTGCCTTTTCGTCGTGTATTACCCAGTGTCGTTCCATCTGCAGACCAATTGGTAAATTCCATCCAGAATCAACATACTCTGGCAGCTGGTAGACTTGCGGAAGCGCGTGAACGCATGAAAGCACAGGCTGACAAGAGGCGTTCTCCTGAGCTCATGTTTCGGGTTGGGGGACATGGTTTGGTTGTCCTCAAAGAATCTCCCTGTCTGTAATCTGCCTAACAAACTCGCACCCTGCTATTTTGGGCCCTTCAAGGCCATCAAGCATTTGTCTCCAGTGGCGTTCCACTTGCAACTACACTTAGCCTGGTGGATTCACCCTGTGTTCCATGTTTCCCTTTTGAAACTCTATGTGTTGGACACTTACGTTCGCTCCTGCTCCCACCCTGCCTCCGTTAGTGTACAGGGAACCCCTGAGTTTGAAGTACAGGAGATTTGCAATTCACGTATTTGACGTGGGGTGCTCCAGTTTCTGTCCGAAGGGCTACCCGGCTTGTGCTCACACTTGGGAACCCTGTAGTTTTGTGTATGCCCCTTGTTTGGTTCGTGAATTCTTTCTCAAACATGCCTGGAAACCTGGGGCACCTGGCCTTTCTGGGAGGGGGTATAGTGTCACTCCACCTAACTGGGTGAGGAGGCGGGGTCATCAGGACCTGCCGGTCCCAACATGGAGGTTTTACCCCCAATGGCGCTTGTGGTGACCGTGTTTACTCATGATCACCTGCTTCCTGGGGGCATCCATGTTTGCGGGCCTGCGCATGCGCAGACTACCGTGTCCTGCCTTCCGCGCATGTGCAGTCCACTATCCCTAGAAAAGCTTAGGCTTGTGTTGCAAGCCTCACTTGAGTCCCAGGTTCTTCATTAGGGCCCCGCCCATATCAGCAAACCACGTCTCAATGTGGTCTGTTCGCTGATCGCAGGTTCATTCTAACGCTCTGATCTTTGGCTCTGTGTTCCTGGTTTTGGTCTGCCTTTCTGCCTGCCTGATTTTTCTGTTCTTTCCTGGGGTTGGTTTGTCCTTGGGCCCTGGGTCCCTGTTTTAGGTTGTCTTGGGGGAGGGCGGGGGGCATCCCTTGGCCTCCCATCCCGGTTCTGTGCCCCTTGTTCTCTTGCCTTTGGGTCCCTGTTCCTTAGTTCTCTTTCGTGGTCCCATGTCATTGCCTTGCCTCGAAGTCTCTGTTTGGGTACCTTGCCTCCAGAGACGAACATCTGCCTACAGAGTCCAACACCCTGCCATCAGAGTTCTGCACACTACACAGCTAATATACTGGACATCAATTGGCCTTCCAAGCCAGTGCTTGCACTGTCCTAAAATCACGCTAATCAGGGAAGCTCCGTCTTGTGTCGTTGGCAGCCGGTCCACCCCTGACCTGTTAATCCACCAGGTGTTTGTTGGGTTCCCTGCACCACCATTGCCTCGCTTTGGCATTATTTGACAGACTGGCTACCCCCCTGCGTCCATCACCAAGAAGTTCAGTTACACAGCGCCTACATTAGGCTTCCTTTAACACCCTCTCCTCCCTACTGCTCTGTACTACAATCTCCACCTTCTACTCACTCGTGCACTCTCCTACACTCTCCTCCTTCCATGCTCTCTGCCACTTTTCTCAAGCACTCTCAATAACACTCCCCTACCCTCTCCCTTAAACTCACTCACTCCCCTCACACACACCCTCACACCCAAGTACCACTATCTCATAACAATCAATACCTCATGTTGCACATGCTCTTGATAATTCTCCTCCATGCTCTGCTATACCATCCTCCCACCTCTTGGTCCTCCTTCTCCTCCCTTGACCTCATTCAAACAACCCATACTGCTTTGGTGTCACTGTCCCTTTTTGTCCTCATCTGCCCCTGCTATTGGCTTCCCCAGTTAGTTGGTTCTCCAGACCAACTGCTGACTTCCTTTCCCCCATGGGGCTGGGTAACAATTGCCAAAACACATTTAGGGGCCTTAAAGGATAGTTCCGGGACTTTTTTTTTATTGTCCCTACGGTTCGGCCATGTGTTTTTAAGCATAAATCGGTAGATCGTACAAAACTTTCCTATGGACCTTACCCGACTTTTCGTCCATTAACGCACTTGAAATCAACCGCCATTTTGTGATAATCCTATCATTTCCCCCCATCGACCTGGCTCACCTGCGTTTGCGGCACTAAATCATATCCCCCGCCCCTGAAACAGACTTTATCAAAGCATTCATATTCCCCGCCTCTATCCGTGACGTGACTGTGCTGCGTAGGCAAACGCGCCCAGGCGTCTTCTACGCGACTCCACACAGAACCCGGAAACCAACACAGATCAGCTCACAACACAGCGCGCCACAATTCGGAATATGAAATCAAACCGCAAGATTGTAAATTTGGTAAAGTACATTTATTTGACATCAAATGTTTAGAGAATATTCAGCGATTTGCATTTTTCTTTGCTCTCGATCCAAAATAGTTCGTCTTGAGGCAAGCGATGTTCGTGTGCAGTACACAGGGTGTTGGTTTACGATAAAATAAGCTCTTTGGTCGCACTGATAATCGCATGGCAGTTCCAACAACGAGGCACTAGGCCACCACAACGGTATGTATGTTGCATCTAGCCATTAGTACCGTGTAAGGGCATACTTGTACTTGGCGATCGTCCCATAAAATGGTCAGGGTGGTAACGTTGCTCACACGGAGAAGCAACTGGCGGTTGTAAAAGCCATCCGCCGGTGTCTGGTTCTCGTGACACATACAATAATGAAGGATGTACCTGTTTTAAAAACATAAAAAATGAAATTAGTCTCACCATCAGATCTTTATTAAAATTATTCATTTTATATATTAGGTCGGGAAATTATTTCATAGCTAGGACAGTGCAACTGGGTATTATACATCATTTCCAGTAACCCACCCCCTCTCCTCCGCCTTTTTCAGAGCCGCCTGAGCGCCAGTGGACCACTTCGTCACTGATATGATATAATATGGCATTTGCAACGCGCCTATACACAAGTGTTTCAAGGCGTGGCGAGGCAGGGAGGGGGGGGAACAAGGAGAAGACAGACAACGATCCTACTAGGCCAGGTGTCATTCAGATCGCGCAAGTGCAGGGGTAGGGGGAAGGTAAAAGTGCAAGGGGAAGGGGAGGGGGGAAGTGGAGTACAAGGTAAGTAGCATAAAATAATAAATACATAGGGCCAGCTGGTGGCGAGTGCAAGGTAAGTGCAGAACAAGTGCTGGGAAGGGGGGGCTGTAGGATACTGAGACAGTCCCCCAGTGCAGGGGTTGACAGGGAGGCAGTGTAGGTGGAGAGTGGAAGGGCCCAGGACCGAGGTCGCAGACAGTGGACCAGTTGTAGCAGGGGAGAGGGAGCGAGAAAGCAGAAGCAAGGAGGAAGGTTTTGAGGTGCTTCCGTAAAAGGAGATGGTTCTCCTCAAGATAGTGCGCGGTACAAAACAATATGCCACATAGAACGAACAAGTACAACTTAACCCGTCTTTAAAGCTACTGTATAGTAATTAAATTGCAGTATAAACTCATCTAAAGAGTTACTTACATTATATTTGCATTTTCCATTGTGTCTGTGCGTAGGGCAGCCCCAAAATACCACTCCTTCTATGCCGACGTTATTTCTTCTAATGAACGAACATTAAATGGCTTTCGTTTCTGAAATTATATTCATTATCGTTTACGTTATTGCACCACACCCCCAAAAAGAAGTCTTTCGGGATGGTCCCGGCCTGTCAAGGTCAAATAACAATAGAACCTTATACTGAGTCGTGGGCCATTCCGGCACCCGAGCCAAAAATCAAAGCAGCTGACCTTCACTTTGAACGAGCACACATTCCTAGTTAGCTACATTCAGTGTAAGGCCATCTCACAGGACTTGAAATTTACACTCCATCTTTGCATTTTGTCTGCGTGCATTTGCAGCCCCAGAGAACCATAAATACGGAGACATTCTATATTTTTTTTAATGCGCAAATGAACAAGGTTGGATAGACACATTGCATGTACACTGAGCAATCACTTTTATTTACACAATACATAGCTGCACATATTCAATGGGCCTGCGACATGAGGAGACTCCAGAGCAAAGTCACAGGTGACACCCGGGTGGTTCGCACAACTGCACGGTGAAGGGAGGGGCAAGGGTGGAGAGACACATTGCATGTACACTGAGCAATCACTTTTATTTACACATTACATAGATACACATATTCAATGGGCCTGCAACATGAGGAGACTCGAGAGAACAGACAATCAAATTACAATCATTTAAACCGTGATGTGTATTTCTCAATGAGCTCTGCTTTAGGTGGACATGGAACAGAGGCAATGTTGGGTGGCAATGCAGTTGTCCCCTGCACAGGTTCGTTCACAACTCCATGTATGTGCCTATCTAGGACATCAACAATAAGTCTCTCAATAAACTCATATTGCATATCCTCAAACACTGGTTTGATCACCCATTGTTTACTTCTTTTAGTGAAGGCCTTATTGTAGCGAAGCGTCCCTAAAGTTCCGGTCGTCCTACTTTGTTGACGGCCAACATTATGGTTATGTGCCAAGACCGCTAGAAGAGTCCGATTTATCATGCCCTCCATGCCAAAATGCAATCGTTTTGGCCTGTACTTTAGGCACATATTGTGGAACACCTCCAAATCTCCTGTGTGGCAGAAGTCCGTGAGTCCCCTCAAATCTCTTGTTATAGTTTTATCAAATACAATCTTTTCAATGGCTTTGTGAGTGGGTGATGAAGGAATCAACCACTTCTTCTTCCGTGCCTCCTCTGTGGACAAATGGCCATGTTCACAATTGTGGAAATGTTGGTTTGTGGTCCAGCGGTGAACGTTGCTACAGTGTAGCATTACTGACCGCCATTTTTCCAGTAGAATTTCCAACGACCCTCCACATGTTTTTGAGCTCCACCAAAGATGGTTGCTGATTGACTTGGACCACTGTGAAATACCTTGCATATCTTTTTTTTTACCTGCAGCCGACATTTTTTTATTGATTGTTTTTGCAAGATGCCATACGTCAAATTGGTGATTTATATTTTTGTACTCTTCTCTCATTGTCTTGGCAATTGAAACGTGTCTGTACGTGGCTATCAGGTCGATCACCATTCCCCGCGATTGTAGTTCTTGTAATGATGCTACAAAGCCAACTTTCTCCATGGCCACTGAGGATGTACTTTGTGACACCTGCACGACCACCGAACTCACAATTTTCTTACTTTCAATGTCCTGAAAGTGGTAGGTGCAGTACTTGGCTGAAAATCCTGGGCTCTCGCACTGTCCATCACCGGGTAGCCTGAACCGTTTGCCCGCGAATGTACTATCAATAGACATTTTTTCCATTCTCCAAGCTTCGCTAATGGCTGGAAATAGATAATCGATTTGGTATTTGTAGAACTGAGTTTTCGCAATGAAATGGATTCCCACAAACTGAAAGAAATACTCTAACTTTTTAAAACTTGAACCACTAAAAAGTGCGGCCGCTGCACAAAGTAGATTGCCTGCTGGCAGTTGCCCCAGCATGGGTTGTGCAGACCATGAGAAAGGATGATATTTTGTACAGGTGGCATGTATTTTAAGGTTAGTGCCTCGAATTGCACGAGTCACATTAATCAATGGCTCCCCACATACTTCCCCACCAACCGAATGCCCACATTTCATCCTAATAATAATATCAATCAAACAACTATCGAATACAATGAATTTGGCCTCTTTCCTTATACTGTCACTCTGCATCCCAGCTGGTTCGGCCTGTAACGTTGAGGACATGTCACTCACATGAAAGGTAGAATCTCTGATATCGTCTTCCGCTATGTTCAGTGATATTGATGGTGTTTCATTGTCGTCCACTTCATTCTCTTCCATTGCAACATCTGTTCCTTCTCCGGCGATGGGTGAATAAAACAATTTCTTCAACTTTCTCGCGGTCTTAGTTTTTGCGGGTGTGGATTCTGTGAATTGATCTCCGACTGCATCTGAACTACCAGGAGGACATTCACTATCAATGGCTGGTGGTGGTATAGCTCCGTTGTCAATCACTTCATATTCTTCCCATTGGCACGATGCATCTCCAGTCTCAAGTCCCTGCCAAAAGGTTTGACAAGCAACATCTCTCGTTCGCCTCACTGTCTGTGTAGATCTAGTTCGTACACCCACTCGCAACTAGAGGACAGATTGGAAAAGGGATGTTCAGTTTAAACACAACTTACAGTATTGAACTATTAACAGTGAAAAACAACATAATATAGTGACCAGGACACTAACCTTCTTTTGCTTTCTTTTCTTTGAAACTTTCTTGCCTCGAACTTCAACATCAGGACGCTGTTGCTCCGACTCGTGTGTGCATGTCTCCACTTCCTCTTGCGCTGCAACGACTATATTTTCATGATAAGCACATCCATCACGCACTGACGCTCCATCGACTCCCTGAAACATAGAACTTTCATTAGTATGTATAATAATATTGAAAACACAAAATGTACTTCGGGACCAATACCCACGTACATCTCAATAGCAAAACACGAATGAACGCATTGTGTAGAACATTCAAACGACAATTATTCACGCATTGTTGATCTAGTTAGATGGAACTGTCAAGATCCATACCTCGGGCTCCGCGTAGACTTCCATTGATGATATTATTGAAGATGACGCTTCAGCAACTCCCTGAAACACAGTAATTGCATTAGTATGGTTTTCTATTTTGTTAAAAAGAACATAAACTTTGTGCAGGCGTCAATGGCTCATCTAAATAGACCTGCACAAATGATCAGTTGTCTAAAATAAGTAATGGATATCTAAATATGATTCGATTTGATCGATCGTTGGAAGTGTCACCACCCAGAGATCTGCATCAACTACTAGGGGTGATGTTCTTGTAGAAGAAGCTCCGTCATCTCCCTGAAACATAGTACTTGCGTTAATAAAGAAGGAAGTATAGCGGATGTAATCACGTCATATGATTTCGCTTGATCGAACTGTCAGTATCCATACCTCGAAATGCATAAGAACATCAAGGGACGCTGTAACTGCGGTGCACACTTCTGCAAGCTGTTGCGCCGACCCGTAACTGCATGCTCCCCCTTCTTCTTGGACTAATGCTCCATCGACTCCCTGAAACATAGGACTTTCATTAGTAATGAACACAATATTGAAAAAAGAAGACACATAGGAGGGCGACGACAGAAGGACATATCAATGGCTAAAATCGAAAGAAACATTGTGTGTAACAATCACGCTACAAGAATGCAAGATCTGATGATCTCCATCGATGGAACTGTCCGGAAACGTACCTCGAGCATCTGAGTGACATCAACGGTTGTCGTCAATGCGTTGGACTCCTCAGCATCTCCCTGAAAGACAGTACTTGCATTATTTTGGATAACAATAATTATAACTGAAAACAAAGACTAGAGGACGAGTACTAGGGTGTACCATTAGGTAAAATAATTACACGATAAATTAAAACTATTGATTTACATGCCTAAAACAAGTCAGTGGCAGAATAGCTAAGTAAGATTACCCGATAGGCGCTTGAAGTGGCTGATGACTGCAATAACGACACGGTTGGAGAATCTTCCGCCTTCATATTGAGTGGATACATAAATGGGGAAATTATTGTTAGCTAATGCTACACACTACCGCAAGGCCGAGAGCTAAATCCGTAAACTTGACTCACCAGTGGAGGGATGTGGACGAATAGAGTGGGAATAGCGGTTGAGAGCAATTTTCGCTTCGCTCGCGGTGTGTTCTTCTTTATTAGCAATGATGTGGAGTACATGTCTGAGCTAAAGTTCCTGCTGCAGATGCAGTATCGATCACCCCTCTTGTCCGCAAAGACTTCTAGGACTCTACTTTCAAGCTCAGACGGTGGATATCCGCAATATCGGACCCATTCTCTTATCTGATCTATTGTCTTAGGGAAAACATGCATTATAGTACCTTCAGATTTTTTATGGGTCTTCGAAGGGCAACCGCCAATGGAACAGGCAGGCATTGTGGAAAGTTCTGAAAAGTAAAGATCAACAATTCTCTATGAATACCAATGTGTTAAAAAATTAAATGACACATAAAAGGTTCAATGCAAGGCTCGTTTTGGTTCTTGGAACTATACACGTTATTCACATGCAGATAAGTATTTGAATAACTTTAAAAAAATAGAAAAATAATTTGACTAAACTCAGAACATGTGACTAGTTCCTTGCATGTACTGTCTTGAACGAAAAGAAATTGGACGCAAAATGATTATGGTACATGGCCTTACCTTGACGAGCAAACAGTTAGATGCAGGGATCAGAGTAGTTTCTTGTCGTAGAACAGGGAGCAGTTCACAGGTTGCAAACTGACGAGTTTGCTCGAAGTGGTCACGGAAGTTCACAGAGACGAAGAGCAGATAACCAGCACCTTCACAGGTTGACTAGCAAAGCGCAAAGAAGTTCTCATTAGAAATATGAAGTGGGTTATAAAGAATTCGAAACAGGGGTGTGTTTGTGAATGAATGACGTGAATATGTCGTGGCATTATGCGGTTTGGAGGGGGGCGTCCAGCGTGAGGGGGGATGCTTGGCAGGAGACACGGGGTCTGGAGGTAGACATGGGAACAACAACCCATGCTCTATAGACCACTTTGAAGTGTACATGGTCTTTGGCACCTCTTGGCCTTTATCGCTCCCTGACAGCTCCACTTGCCAGCGCAAGTACCCCGGTGCGAACTGCCTTTGATAGGGCGGGGGGTGGATTGGGGCGGTGGTCGTGCAGACAAGACACAGGAAGACTCGTGAATGGAGACACACTTATGTGGATTGCAGGGGGGCGTCCAGCGTGCGGGGGGATGCTTGGCAGGAGACACGGGGTCTGGAGGTAGACATGGGAACAACAACCCATGCTCTATAGACCACTTTGAAGTGTACATGGTCTTTGGCACCTCTTGGCCTTTATCGCTCCCTGACAGCTCCACTTGCCAGCGCAAGTACCCCGGTGCGAACTGGCTTTGATAGGGCGGGGGGTGGATTGGGGCGGTGGTCGTGCAGACAAGACTCGTTTGCCGCAGGGCCTCACCAAGGAGAGGCCATCTAACTGCATGTAAGAGGCAGGCTGCAGGATCTAGTACATGGAAGGCAGGGGGGTGAGTTTATAAATACCTCACCCTCCCAGGAGAATATATGGGTGCAGTTCACCCTGGAGACCCTGGATGCCTAGGCAGTTAGTCAGCAGCAGGCTGGCCTGTGGTGGCAAGGCGGCACGGGCCAGAGGGGGTCATCTCTGTACCCGGTCCCCAAAAGGATGATTTATTATGATCAACCATATTGATTATTTACCTATAACCATGTTTTGTATCAATAAAATCCAACAGCCTTTTATTGCCAACGCTTGAACAAAGTGGTGTGGTAAGTATTTTTGGGGGAGGAGGCAAGGCCGGGAGGCTTGATGCCAACCTGCAAAATAACATATGTATGTCTGCTGCATATGGGTTCAACGGTTATGTGGATTGAAGGTGGGCGGCCAGCGTGAGGGAGGATGCTGGCCGGAGACATGTGGTGTGACAAGACAAGGCACAGGAAGACTATTCAATGGAGACACACTAGATTAATTTAAAAAATCAAAACAACCATTGTTAAAATATATGTTGGGTTTTATTTTAGATCTTAATTTCAATTGAACATAAACAATAAACATTACACATTGTAAAGTTCCGGTTGCAGCACATCCAGGGAAAATCCGCAGTATTGTCCACTGCCGCTGGGGAAATGTTGTCTAATGGCAAGTACCGCACAGGCAGGTATTACTCTCCGAACGCGGTGTCCGAGCCTCCCGTGAAGCCACCAAGTGAAGCAACGATAGGCCACCAGCCTGTACCACCTGTGAAAAAGAAAGATGCAAACTGTATTAAAAGGACAAAACTTTCTTATCAATGTCGATTCAGGTAAAAAATGTCATTCTGCTTTGAAAAAAATTCTATCTAGAAAATGCACAATATGGAACCAATTTACATGCGTTCGAATGATATGTAGATGTAATTTTATATGTGGGAGACGACCATGAAATAGTAGTGGCATCACTGACATCACAACCAGAGTATACTTACTCGTTACTCGGATTACGCGGACGAACAGTGCCGCGAAGTTCGTGCATAAGCAACATCATCATCCTCAACACGGTCCGTGAGAGGCAGGCTTCCCTGAACTCTGGCAGCTCGGTGATGCATTGCGGACTTGGCTCGCCTTCCGAAATGTAGGCTAAGCACCCGGAATTTTCACGGCAGCAGCAGTTCTCCTCCTCAGTTGGCATTAGCTCGCACCGATTGCTCGTGCACCAGGTGGAGACGCCGTCCATGCGGCATGGTCCAGGCTCTTCATCCGTTGACTGGTCCTCCCAACTGCCGTCCGAATCCCCATCGTTTTCGTGTGCTTGCCTTTCCAGTAGTTCCTCCTCGGTGTACTCGGGCTCGTACATATACGGCATTATTGTAGCCATTGTGTGGTAAAGAAAGTAAAATAATTTACAGAGATGGTACAGGTGTTCACAAGGCCTAGAAGCGGCGAAGGTAGCTGACCAGAGCACAGAAACGAGTCACAGAATACTCAAAGTAACACAGAGAGAGTAATGGAATCGAAAATCTGCTGCTGTGTGTTGTGAAACGGTGTGTTTATACTTATTGAGGAAAGAGGCGTCCTGCCATTTCCATGGCGACACTTCATTAGCTGAGGCGCAGCGATTGTTGACACGAAAAGTGCTTTGGCGTTGGGAAATGGGCGCTACGGGTCTGCTGATGTCAGGCTCAGGGGCGGGGGATTTGATTTAGTGCCGCAAACGCAGGTGAGCCAGGTCGATGGGGGGAAATGATAGGATTATCACAAAATGGCGGCTGATTTCGAGTGCGTTAATGGACGAAAAGTCGGGTAAGGTCCATAGGAAAGTTTTCTACGATCTACCGATTTATGCTTAAAAACACATGGCCGAACCGTAGGGACAATAAAAAAAAAGTCCCGGAACTATCCTTTAAGCCGCCGCCCCTTTTCATCCACAGGTCCACCGGCATTTGCAAAGGGCAGCCGCTGCAAAAAGTTATTTCTGGGGTTTGTTTCCTGTTCAGGCTGAGTATCTACATTTTCGGTGATATGGATTAGTTGTCCTTCAGCTGCTTCCTTCACCGCCTCCCCTCTCTTTTCGGTGTGCCAACATTTCGTGCTCTGCCACCAGGCTTGCCGGTCCCAATAGGCCTGTGGAAAGAGATCTAGCGAGCACTGAGTGCAACTGGAAGGGAGCCACAGTTAGTAGTACTTAGTATTTCCATCCACGAACGGGAAGCAGGGACAAAGACCGAGGCCCTCTCAACTTCCACACCCCAGCTCTGGGGGAGGACCTATGGGGGAGGACTGGCTCTGGGAAACTATGTGTTAGGACTCCTGCCCTAGATTGAGAGGTATCGCCATCCCCTCGTAGAAGGGACAGGTCCCTGACCGTCTTTATTACTTACATGTGTTAAGCAGTCACTACTGTGTGCCGCATTCAGCAACAGATTTAGGGAACACATATCTTTCAAAGGGTGACTTTCTGTGAGTTTATATCAGACTGAATACCCAGAGTTGATTAAAAGTCTTCATTGCTTTTCAATACTGACCCATGTTGATTAATTATATTTAGAATCTGAGTTGCCTGGGAGCTGTAATACATGATAAACCAGATTGGGGTGATTGGGGCAACATCTTAGCTCAGGGTGTGTTGGCCTGCTGTCTATATTGCTGATCAATGCCTGCACATGTATATATGCAGTATCAAAACTCTCAAGATTCTCTTCAATACAGGGAACAGGCAACTGACATTCCTCTCCATCTGCCAATAAAAATACACGTTTCCTATTTCTTAATTTCCAGTATGACTCTCAGTCAGAGATGGCAAATTTAATGAGTGCAGTTAACATGTTGATCAAACATACATTTTTATGACTGGTACACTCTTGACTCATTTCTGGATCAGGGTGCTCTTACGTTGGAATCTTTAGACGGTTAAGGCCTCTTGCGATCATCTTGACATCTAAGTATGTTTGCAAAGTTACTGCCTCCCAACATTTACTGATTTTAGGTTTCTTTAAACATTTCAGTTCATCCATTTTCCAGTGGATGGTCTGGTCACGTTAATAAGGTGGGTGCATCAGACATTACTCCATGCTGTAATGCGTCATCCAGAAAAAGGGTACATGCTGCTGCCCTTCTCTCCAGATCCCTTCTCTCCAGCATCCAGCATAACGCTTGTCCTGATTACCGCCTCCATCTAAGTTGTACATACCTGGCAGAGTGAGGCAGCTGAGTGAGAGTTGCTGCAGTCTGTGGCAGTCTGTGGCGGTTAGTAGCAGTGGGCTCAGGCGGAGGGATCATCGACACCATTAAAGGTAAACAGCGACCCGTGTGAAAAACATTTGAAACTTATGAAAATGATGGAAAGTTGAAATCTAAAGAGCGGGACTCATTGTTATCAATTGCAGTCTGTACGATATTGGGTTAAACGTCACTTCCACCTCTGGAGGATTTTGCTTTGGTATCCTGGGTGGGATTGCGGCCAGGCGCGGTGAGTTTGCTGCGACCGCCCTGCAATTTGGTGGGGTTGGAACTTAGGCAATAAGAACTCTTTCACTTTGCTAACTTACCGAGCGAGCGCCACTCAGCTCTCGGCAGGGCTCGACAGGCTCCTGCTCCGGTCTTTTCCCGTCGGGTGTCACGGGGACTGCAGGCTTAATGCCTTTGCCCCGTGTCTAGCCGCACAGTGATTTACGGTCTGCCTACTGTTCTGTAAACGTTCTAAATGTTTAAAGCTAAAAGAAGTCTAAAGAAGGTCATTGTGGTGTCGTCACTGCACCCATGTCACGTGGGAAGTACCAGGGGACAGAGGGAAGGGGAGGAGCCAGGGAAGGGAAGGAGCCAGCTCCTGGTGGCCACTGATGGAATAAAGAAGTGTTGCACCCCAGCTCCGTGTCGGCCTATTCTTTGTGTGAATGCTGTTAGGCCGAGCATGACTGTTGCGTGAGGTGGTCCCCTTCTTGGATACCACACTGGTGACGAGGCCGATTTCGAGCCCCACGTGGCCCACCACTTCGATTGACCGCCTCTGGAGAGGCCGCGCAGCCGACGCCGTGCACTGCGTAAGCACAGTAGCGGGTGGGAGCGAAAGACTCCCAGCCGGCACCACACGTTGTGCCTTGACTGTCCGTGCACTCACGGCCATCTGCGGGTGGAGCCGTGACTCCCAGCGTGCGCAAACTCCGGCCAGTCGATAGAGAAGACTCTCCCGCCGACGGCAACGGCACGGGTCCAGGCAGGGCCTCGTACACCCACATCGGCGGGTGGAGCTATTGCTCCCCGCACACAACTCCGGGCGGTAGAGAGGGAAGGTTCTTCCGCCGACGGCAACTGCACGGGTCCAGGCAGGACCTCGTGCAAATATAACATCAGCGGGTGGAGCAACGTCTCCCCGCCTACGTCACTCTGGGCGGTTGAGGCACTTGCTTCCCACCAACGGCAAATAAGGCAGGAAGAAAGAAGGAGAAGCTCCTGGAGCGGTGGAGGAGCGGCCCTCCCGCTCCGAACACAACCACAGGTAAGAGCACAGCGCGCTCGACTCACCCACAACTCATTGGCCATAGCCCAGAACAGGCCCACCACTGCACCCCGCAGCGCCCGTGTGGGCCAGCCATCATAAGAGCACGCACGTGCTCAGACCACGGAAGGCCTCAGCACAGCGCCCCATCAGGCACCTGGGCCACACCACACACAGAGCAAAGTCTAAAAGGAACTGCCAAGCCGAATTAAACTGTTAAAATACAAGAAAAAGTCAAAGATTCATGAGCATTTCTGGAGAGGAGTCACTGACAGTCCCAGTGACCCCCAACAGATCGACACAGAAAAGAATGACGGACAGCCTGCTATCACAGCTGCCACCCAGCTTCGACCTCACGGACACTAGTACTCTTGGATCGAGATGGAAAAGGTGGCTAAGGGACTTCGAGGTGTGTCTAAAAGCAGCAGGACCATTGGAAGATGAAAAAAACATAGCCTGTTACACCATGCAGTGGGGTCAAATGTGCGGGACATTCTAGATAAATACCAGAAAGCACCATAGACACCTATACCAACCTGAAGTTAGTTCTCACATACTATTTCACGCCCCACACAAATGTGGACTACGAAAGACACATTTTCCACACCACAAAACAAATCAAAGGCGAAACCATCGACGCCTTCGTCATGAGACTCAGGCTGAGACTGAAGCACTGCGATTTTAACAACTACTCTAATGAGGAAGCCCTCAGATCACAAATCATAGTAGGGTGCGAAAGCGCTGACTTCCGAAAGAGGCTCCTGCAACAGCCCCGGACCCTAGAAGAAATATTGCATCTGGCGCGCTCAGACGCGGCACTTGCTACACAAGTAGAGGGCTTAGAGGACATAAAAATCACACATGGCATGCATGAGAATCTCAACAAACTAGAAAGCGCCTCAAGAAACAACAGCAAACCTTTCTGCTACAGGTGTGGCCATGAATACCCGCACAAAGGTCATTGCCCCGCCATGGGCCAAACATGCTCCGCGTGCGGAGGAGAAGACCACTACAAAACTGTGTGTCTCATCTTCCGCAGCAAGATAAAAGGTATGGGGAGAAACGGAAAATTCACATCGGAACAGGAGAAAGGTCAGCCAACCACACACCGAGCGACACATCACAGACACCATGAAGAACAACCCAAAAGAAGACAAGAAAGAAGGGAATGGGGAGACAGCAAAACCACGCCATCCAAACCGAGAAGGAGACCCAGGAGAAACGTCAGGTGCCTCGCAGAACAATCGCTATCCGACAGCGCATCAAGTGTGTCTTCAGAAGAGAATGCCCGCAGCCAGGAGAGACGCCAAGAAGAACCAAGGAAAAAGGGCTATTTATATGCACTGGGAAACAACACAGCAAAAGAACACAGTCCCACACTCATGATACAAATCAACCAAACAGCAGCAGAATTCCTCATATACAGGGGGGCGACTGTAAATGTAATCAGCGAAGAGGTATACAAACGCATACCAAACGCCCCCGTCTACAACCCGCAAGGGCCCTCATCTTCCCCTACGGCTCAAAGGTACCCCTAGCCTGCAAAGGATACTTCGTGGCGTCATGCCGATACAAGGACCATGCAAAAAACATTCTCATGTATGTCCTAGAAGCTGCCACGGACAGCGGATGCATCTTAAGCTACCAAGCAGCCATAGAAATGGGACTTATACACATACTATATCAGCTCATGGTACCCAAAAGAGACTCACCTGACATAAGAATATGCGTAGACATTAGGAGACCAAATGAAGCCATCATGAGGGAATGTCACCAAGCCCCTTGAATAACAGATATGGTACATCTTCTAAATGGAGCAACTGTTTTCTCCAAACTGGACTTAAACAAAGGATACCACCAGCTCGAGCTTAGTAAGAACTCTCGCTACATAACAACCTTCGTCACACACCTTGGGCTATTTCGATACAAGCGACTAAGTTTTGGTGTATCTTCGGCAGCTGAAATCTTTCAGGCAGAAATCCATAACGTTATCAAGCACATGCCCAACTGCCTGAACTACAGCGACGACATCTTGGTTTTTGGGCAAACACAGGAACAACACGGCGATACATTGATGAGAGTGTGCATGGCACTAGAAGAAGCCCAACTGACCCTGAACAAGGAGAAGTGTGAATTTCGGAAGAAAACACTTCGATTCTTTGGACACATATTCTCAGAGCAGGGCATGACACCAGACCCAGAGAAGGTCAGCACGCTCAGAGACGCTGAGCCACTCACCACGACAACCGATCTCAGATCATTTCTAGGGCTTGCGAGCTACTGCACGAGATACATCAAAGACTTTGCATCCGTCAGCGAGTCCCTCAGGGCCCTCACAAAACTCAACATTGAGTTTGTATGGTCACAACGGTGCCAGGAAGCCTTCCAATCCATCAAGGACCGCATCTCGGACGCCAAAAGCATGGCATACTTCGATCCACAAAATACCACAGAGCTCATTGTGGATGCGAGCCTGGTAGGACTTGGAGCTATCCTCACGCAACTAGATGGAAAAGAAGGACAAGAAAAGCACATCATGTCATATGCCAGCCGAAGTCTCTCCAAGACGGAACAAGCATATTCTCAGGCCAAGAAGGAAGGGCTAGCGGTGGTCTGGGCCTGCAAACATTTCCATCTATTCCTATACGGGAAACCTTTTGTCGTAGTCACGGATCACCAGGCACTAATATTCATATATGGCAACCCACAAGCCAAGATGCCCCCCAGAATAGCAAGATGGACACTTCGCCTCCAGGACTACCAATTCACTATCACACACAGGCCGGGAAAGAACAGAACCCTGCCAACTATCTTTCACGCCACCCTCGAGAAAAATGCGAACAAGAGAAGTCCATTGCGGACCAATAGATAAGATATGTCATCCAGAACAACACTCCTCAGTGTCTAGACGTGGTGCAGATAGCTCGGGAGTCCAACATTGATCCAGGAGAAGGACACGAAACAAGACATTGCGTGTTTCTTAGCAGTAAAAGAGGAACTCGTAAAGTCAGAAGGGGGCTTGTTACTAAAAGGTACCAAGCTCGTAATACCACACACTTTGCGACAGAAAGTTCTGGAACTGGCCCATGAAGGACACTGGGGCATAGTGTCCATGAAAAGAATGTTACGACAAAAACGGTGGTTCCCGCAGCTCGACACACTAGTGGAGGAACTACTCAAGAACTGCCCGACATTTGCTGTCATAAGGCCACACACCGCGCCAGAACCGCTGTGCATGACAGCCTTACCCGAAGGCACATGGGAGGAAATAGCCGTCAACCATTTTGGACCCATAGAAGGAGGGGAACACATCTTAGTGGTAGTCGACGAATACTCAAGGTACCCGGACTTACACATAGTGCCCTCCACGTTGGCGCATCACACCATTCTGGTACTTGATAGGATGTTTGCCACATACGGCGTCCCAAAGGTGGTGAAATCAGATAACGGACCCCCTTTCACTGGACAAGACTTCAAGACATTTGCGGAGTATATGGGTTTCCGTCACCGGAAAATAACACCGCTGTGACCACTGGCCAATGGCACAGTAGAATGATTTATGAGCAATGTCAAGCGCACAACACAAATTGCACGACTCACAGGAGAACCGGTAGAAAAACTGCTAAACCAGCTCATGCGAGACTACCACAACACAACAGATAGCACCACTGGGAAAACGCCATCTGACATAATGTTTGGACGCAACATCAGGACACGCTTGCCACAAGTAACAGCTGAGGAAGACCAATATGAAGATGACCGGGAAATGAGAAGGAAGGACACTATAATGAAAGAAGGCATGAAAAGGTCCACTGACGTATCGCAAAGGGCCAAAGAAAATGATCTTTCACCAGGAGATATTGTGGTAGTCAGAAAACCACAAAACCGCAAGAACATGTCCCCATTCAATGAGGAACCCCTCACCATCATTGAAAAAAAAGGATCACTCATCACGCAGAAGGAGAACGCAGATCCACCATGAGAAACTCATCCCACTTCAGATCATACCCCCTGCTAGCAGGAGTCCAGAAGATACCCACTTCATCCGGGACGCGCCATATGAAGGAGACAGGGAAGATTCAGAGAACGAGATGCCACAGGAGGCCACCCCAAGTCATTCTGCAACAATGGACACCCGACCCCAAAGAGCCCGCAAGAAACCCCACTGCCTCATTGAAGAAATAAATTAGAGAAGAACTTTGTGTTTAGTAACGAGGGGGTGTGGTGTCGTCACTGCACCCATGTCACGTGGGGAGTACTAGGGGACAGAGGGAAGGGGAGGAGCCAGGGAAGGGCAAGGCGCCAGTTCCTGGTGGCCACTGATGGAATAAAGAAGTGTTGCACCCCAGCTCTGTGTCAGCCTATTCTTTGTGTGAATGCTGTTAGGCCGAGCATGACTGTAGTGTGAGGCAGTCCCCTTCTTGGATACCACATTCATCTTACAGCAACAATAAAAAAACAACATTTATTACAAAAAAAGGTGTTCGAACGTTATGATGAAAGCTTACAACTTACGGAGTGCCTCTTTGGGAATCGAATTTCGAAGGCCAGAAATGGAAAAGCCCAATGTCGGAATAAAAACCTGATACTGGTAAATAGATCAATCTTTACAACGCCCCCAGTGGGGGAGGAGGGGTTCTTTGATAGACAGAGCATCTTCCCTAAGGATGATCAACAAGCCTGTGGCTCAGGCTTGGTGTCAATCACCATTCCTACTTATGGAGAATCGGGCGACTCTGTGCCAAACGGTCCTTCTCAGAAGCACTGTTCACTCCTGAACCAAGATTATACCTTAACGTCTAGTTCAATCAAGAACACAATTCTGAACTGAACTATTTCCCACTGGAACACAAACCAGTGAAGAATAATCCAAAAGAGTCAGCTACCCAGGTAACTCAGGCACCTCCTATGCTTTGTCCACAGGGTCAATTGATGAAGGGCCCAACTATTGACCTGAGGGATGAAGACTTGATAAACATGGATCTTCCTTTAAACTTAGACTCCTCCTTTGAACTCAATGTGATCTCTGCCCTAATGGAGGTCTCCAGAATAGCAAAAGACTTCAGTGAAAAATCTGACTCGAGAGAGCCAAAAGCTTTCGATGGGGGAAAGAAGCAGGACAGTCCGTGTCAGGAGTCGCAATACACCTCCTCGATGGCTGCACTCAACTTTGTTTTGAGCTCACTGGTTAAGGTCTTTGAGAACATTAAACTTGAAGTGCAACAACACTCGGGTTTCCTTTTGGAAATTACCTAAGACTTGGAAATCAATGATAGTTCTCTGGTGGCTCTAAAAACAGCAGTGAATGAGTCTCTAAGGGATACGATGACGGAATTTCAACAGCAGTTTGCAAACCAGCCACAAAAAATAAATGTGTTGGCAGCCATTTGGGAGAGTGCAAAAGAGGTTTTATCTCCTCTGAATTTAAGGTGGCTGCAAGACAGGGGTGAAAACCCGCAAAATAGTTGCCCAATATGCTTCCAACTGCCTCTGAACAATTCGGTCTATCATGAATTGGATGATACCCCCTTGTCCACTTCAACATTAAGTGAATTTATGCGGTTAGCTCAATCGGTCGATTCTGAGGAGGCTGCCCGCATCTGAACTCAGGCCCAAGTGAAGGCGATGAGCCTGTGCTCAAATGGTCGGATATATCAACCTCATCAAAAAATGAAAAAGAAATATAATGGGAATTCAAAAAAGAAACGGAAAAAATGACAACAGCTCCTTAACGCGATCTCAGAGTCGGAAGAGATTCTGGAGCTCCAGGTTAAGGAAGCTCAAGGAATAAGAAAGAAGAAGAAAAATGGTGCAACGACTTTCTTTATTCGCTTGTTAAAGGAGCCCCAGCCAGAAGTCCAGGGGGAAAGGATAAACAAAAACAAAGGTTCAACGATGGAAGAAAGGAAGGATCATAATAAGCAACCAAGGGAGGCCCAGGGGTCTCCCACTTCGCCAGATCCTCCTTCAAATGAAAAAGAACACCAGAAGATGACTGTGGGGATTCAAACAGATCTAGTCAAGCCTGCCTTGAAGATTGCACCAATCTTTCTAAAATCGGTCCAAGTTAAGCCTCCTTTGAAGATTGCGCCAATGTTTTAAAAATCGATCACAAAAGGGGCGAGTACCAAAGGAAAATCCTCTGAGATAAGGGGAGGCCAGAAAGATCAATTACCAGTAGAAGAAGGAATGCCCAGAATTGATCAGAAGGGGGCTTCTCAAGCTATTAAAATGGGGTCCTCCTTCCAGATGCCCTGGCCTCCTGTGACACCCACAACAAATGAAATGGTCAAAGGAGTGCGACCTGTGTGGAATGTAAGTAATCATTCAAAGGGGGTCCATAAAGATGTCAATTCCAAGATTGTGCCCCAGGATATGAGGCTATTCCGGTCTCGCATAACTCCTAACCTCTCATGAAATCCTCCATTGAATCGTTCGGCCATTCTTTCTGAGATCAGAGCTATATCTTCCTTAAAATACATTACAACGGCTGATATTGATCGAGTAGGTTTTCCTTATCTCATGAATACCAATATTGCTGAACTAGTACTAAAGTCAAAACTGGGTTTGGACTCTATTTTGGGAGCAAGTGCAGAGTGGCACAAAAGGGGTTTTTTGATCACAAGAGAGTTACCAGTTTTTATAGAATCATCTCCTGCTCCACAGTGTGACAATGCCCTCCTTCTCCAGGCCAAAGTGACAATGAAGACCCTAACTTCACCAACCAGAGTTTTGGAAATGGTGCCAGAATTAGTAGCTCAGGTTCTTCATAAACTCGGAATCATGGAGCAGCATCTCTAGCCAACCCCTGGATTAGAACTCTCTCATTGAACTCGAGGGGTTTTAATTTGTTTACCTATGACTATATGAAATGTTACATATTTTAATTTTTTGCTGTGATTTTCTTTCAAGAAACCTAGTTAAGAAACTCTTTTGATGTAAATGGGTTTTCCCCAGATCACCAGTTGGTTAATGGAAGGAGTTTGGGACGTCCGGCGTGGGGGGTCTATGTATTATGTGCAGAAATGAGATGTGTCTAGGCTTGGCACTGATCTCGGCATATGTCCCTGGCATTATGATAGAGTGGTATTAAAGGGCAAGGATTAGGAAGGTGGGTGGTTATTGGTAAACATTTATTGGAATCACATGAGCATGCCTCTAGCTGTTTTTATTCATAATCTGTGGGATTTACTTATACTATCCACCAGCCAACACCCCAAAGATGAAATAATGGTGATGGGGGATCTGAATTCTCAATGCATTGGAGACGATCCTCTCCAAATTGACCAAGGAAAGCGTAAGATTGTTGATGGTAGGGTATGGTGCCAATTTATGGAGGACTGGGACCTGATGATCTTAAATTGAAACATGAGTAGTGATATTCACCCAGCTCCAACGTGGAGGAGGGGAAATCTTCATTCAATCATAGACTATGTTTCTGTCTCGAGGGGCCTCTTTGAATGCTGTAGAGACTTTAAAATCAAAGAAGAACGTCTGAGTGACCATGCCATCCTGGAGGCCTTCTTTGAGATTGGATGGTGAATTGCTGGCCCAAGCTTTAAGCAGGAACTTACTGCAAATAGGGCAGGCAATAGATTAAAAAGATTAATTAGAGGCAGCCAAAAGGTAAACTCTAGTTTGGAGAGATGCTTGAACAAATGGACGGATCATGAACTATCTGTGCCGTGCAATCCGGATCAGTTTGTTGATTTGTTATGGAAAATAGACCCTCCCGCTACAGTGTCTCCGAGCCATAAGCCCCAACATTGACACTCTTTTGATCTTCAAATTTTGGAGAAAAAGAGAGAGAAAGGAAGATGGCTGAATGCCCTAAAGAAATATATATATCCGGCCATGCGAATGGAGGAGGATGGTTGATTAAGAACCGTTTTAGGAACTGGATGAGATCCCACAGATTCCTGAGGCTACATAAAGATGGCAAAGCCATGTTAAAAACTTTGTGCCTTAATAATTTGCGTAATTTCTGGACTTTGATTAATAGAAAAGAGATTCAAGTTCAGGATGTGATTATTCAGGAACAATCTTGGGTTAAGCACTTTACGAAATTATATGGGCCACCCGATAAGCGGGAGATTAAGATCTCCTTAAGTTCTCCTTGGACCCTCAGTTGCACCTTGGATGAGATAGTGAGCATCATCTCGAATAATTGTCAGCATCTTGCACCTCGGGGCTCAATGGCATTACCAATTCCATCTTGAAATCTAATACGAGTCTGTGGGCAAGGGCGCTAAAAGCCCTGTTTGATAATGAAGTTGAATCAAGAAAGATTCCTGACTCATGGATAACCTCTATTGTAATTCCAACTTATAAACAGGGGGATCGTTTGGCGGCATCCAACTACCGCCCAATCTCCTTATTGGATGCAGATGGGAACATTTTCACCGGCCTAGTTCTGAGAGGCCTGGAGGATTGGGCCAAAGCCAAGGGGATTATCTCCAAATTTCAAACTGGTTTTAGGAGAGGTCTATCCCCCTCTCTCAATAATCTGGTGCTGAGCTGCTTAAGTTCAGGCTCTGTAGTGAAGGATGGTAGACCTCTGTACGGTGCCTGGGTGGACCTATCCCAGGCATTCGACACAATCAATCGAGGCCGTCTTTGGGGCAAATTGAAGAGTTGGGGACTGCAAGACCACCCTTTGGCAATCTTGATAGAACTCCACCAGAATTCCACTCTCCGGGTTACACTATCCAAGTCCGTCAACCTATCTCAATCGTTCAGAATAGAAAGAGGTGTCCGTCAGGGCTGTCTGGTGGCCCATCTTCTATTTCATTTATTTCTCTCAGACTTATTTGGGTGGCTCCTTAACTTAATAGTGGAAAGCCCTAAAATGGGTGAGACAAGGATCTCTTGGTTAGCATATGCTGACGATATCGTTATTCTGGATTATACTCAGATGGGCCTTCAATGGCTTCTTAAGGCCTTGGCGAATATGCCAAATTGAATAGTCTAACAATAGATCCAGATACATCCAGAGTAATAATATTTAAGTGTCCTCTAGTGAAAACAAAATCTTTTGTATGGCGGATTGACAGCCAGGTAATTCCCATTGTAAAGGACATGACGTACTTGGGCTCAAAGATCAGTGTTTGCCCATCTAAGGGGGAGCTTGTTAACACCTAGGACAATAAGATCTTAAACATTGGCTCCCAAATGTTCAAGATCCATATGAAATTTTGTAAGTTCTCTATTTTCCCACTAATAAAATACTACATGGATAAAGTTGTACCGACCCTACTGTTCGGTCTTGAATGTAACATTTCTAGTTTTGATATCGATTGGGAAAATATCGAGTCCAAAATATGGAAGAGAACTTTGACTCTTCTCAATTTGGTCCCAATGGTATCTATTCGGTACGAATTGGGGTTAACGTCTCTCCTAGCTTGGATCGAATGAAGATGGATCTCGCTTTATAGTCTAATCCCAGATCCCCCTTGTAATTCACTCTACAAAGATGTGGCGGTGCAACTAAAGAAAGGTGACAATACATTTCTTAACCGCCTTAGAGGCAGGTGCATTGAGATTTTAAATAAAGCAGGCACTGACTCAACAACTCTAATCCAAAATCCTCTTAAAGTAAAAGATCGTATTAAAACCTGGGACAGGATTAGAATGATTGACAAGATGAGAGCAGCGAAATTACCCTGATTGTTCTCTATGCTTGATACACCGAGATCATTCCTGCCTACTTACCTAAGAAAATCATCCGATCCAAAAGTCAGGGTGGCTTATCTAAGATTTAGATTAAACATAGTTCTGACGCTTGAAATTCTGCATGTTAGAGATAGGAAAGCGTATCCAAGTGATATCTGTCAGAATTGTGAGATGAATGCAAAACAAACACTGAAACATTTACTGTTAGCTTGTCCAGGGACGAAGGAACTGAGGTCTCTTACATTGCAAAGATTTGTCCAGAATGTGGAGTTTTTGGATTCTGGAATGTTTTGGGAGAGACTGGCATCAGGCAATGAAGTTTTTTTGACTGTGGAAGTGGTTGAGCTACTCAAAGTTTTAAATGTAATTGATAATGATAATTATATACGGTGAGAAGGATGGACGTGTGATTTGACCTGATTTCAATCTCTTTGTTTTTTATTATTTTAATTTTATTTTATCTCACCGTATATATGATTTCTCATAATTTGTTTTTGGGTTCTTAATTGACCAACTCTTTTATTCTATTAAATCCTTTGTGGTTTTACTGTGTAAAAAGTCAAGATTTCTTTTTATATTTTGGCTATATCACAATAAATAAAATAAAACTAAAAACATACCTGGTATGATCTGCGCTTGGAAATGAACCAGTTACCACAAGTATCTTTAATGAAAATTGCTTGCTAAAATGAAGAATTCCACTTAGCTCTACTTAGGCACAGGTAGTCCAACCAGCTTCACTGTGGCAGTGAGTGGAAGCACACAAATCTGAAAGCACTGGTTTGATTTAGTCAGAGGAGCTGCTTGCTCACCGCACTTATCCCAACATTCGGCCGAAAATCTCATTGAAAAATATGCGGGGTGGGTGGGTAACGATGTATAAGTGTTAAGGGGGTGGGAAATGGGGACTAGATAACAGGGAAGGGTGCCTTGGAGGGAAACCCTCCCAAATATTGTTTTTTTAATTCAATTACTTTTTTCGGCCGAAACGTTTTTGTCAAAAAAACTCTGCAAATATAAACCTGCCGATCTAGGAACATAGAACCCATTGGACATGTATCTGCAGGGAGAGCATGCTGCTACCTTGTTTTTTCACTCCCTGCATAAGCGTTCCAATTTGTGCACTGCCTTCTTCTATAGCTTACCCAATGATTGCTGCTTGAGATAGTTCAGAGACAAACCAATAATTATTGTTCATCGCCCACAGCATTCAGCGTGGAATAAACACCTGGGCACATCATTCTTCTTGTGCAATAAGCCATATCTTCAGGACAAGCTGAAAGGGCAGCGGGGGACTACATGAGCCACTATCTGGAATTTCGTTAAGTTATGTGACCACTTAGATGATAAACATAGAAGAGGTGCTTCATTACATACCTACTGATTACAATTTGACTAACTAGGACTGCCTCCCAACTTCAGACAAACACAACGGAAAATGCCCTGTAGTCATCTAAACCTAAACTTAATTGTTAACTACAACCTGGAACTGGTTATCATTTAAATCAATTAAAAAAAGGTGAGGACACCCCCTGTGCACCCGATATATATGCCATTGCCTTCTGAGACTGCGGCAAGGATTGTGGAATGAAGAGAAGGGAGTGTCAGTAAATCGGAACTGCCAAAGTGCACGGTCAATGATAATCCTTATCTGAGGAACACCTATGTCTGCATTAGAAAAGAAAGATAAAATGCTACATTGCATTAGATACACCAAAAACACATTTTGGTCTGACGCAACCTTTGTTAATACAATGTTACATTATGCATTCTAAAGATTAACGCAAATACCTTGTGGGTATATTTAGGCTTTTACCAATCAAACACCACAGCGTGTGTGTACATATGTGTGTTTGTCGTACTAATTACAACATGTATCGATGTTGACTTCTTACTTAGAGACGCCCCTCTGAATGAGAGACCTTAATCATGTGGCTTAAAACCACACCCTGCTTCAACGGGCAATCATCATAAAATGGGAGAAAAACGCGAGTATACCCAAACACTCTTAACAATGTCTCCTTCTTAGTCAAAGAATGACCGTATGATATCTACTTGGGGCTTTGGATCCTCAGTGGGTGCAATGCAACAATCATAAACGTGCATATCTATTGATTTCAAACCATTTGCATTAGCACGTAAAGCGCCTCGTCTAAATTGTTTCTGCCCAGGCTAAGTGTTGTGATTGACACACAAATCTAACTTCCTGTCATCTTCTCATCCGTTCTCAAATATGTCGCCAATACCAAAAACCTGCACCGGTGTAGGATCACTGTTGTGATTTCTTTGCTAATGTGGTTCCAGAAGATAATGTGTGTCTTTGTTCTTAGGTGTGCGGCAGTGATGTCGGAGGATAGGTTTTGATGGACATATAGTGGACCCGATACACATCCAGTCACAGGGACAGGTAATGGCATATACTACATATGGAGTAACGCAATTAATCATGGCCATAGCTTATTCGAGGTTCCATATTTAAAGACGAGTCGAGAAAGAGCAATCTCACAATCTTTGCATTCCATGCACATCTTAAAACCACTTTCTAACCTGAGTTGCCTCTGAGCTGAAATTTGTGACAAAGCTGATTGGTGTGACTGGGGCAACATCTTCCGTTAGGTTCTGTGATCTTTTAGGTACACCTTGAGATGTGAGTTGGAGCAGCCTTTATGATGAATCTGGACAATTTGCCACTTCTCCCCAGAGAGGAGCCCCCCTCTTTGAGGCTTGGGAGGTGAGCCTGCTAAGCAAGACCCTCCCTAGGGGTCTGGGCAAGTAGGACCTCAGTGGGAGTTACTCCCGTTGTGGGGACAAGGACTCCCATTCCACTACGAAACTTACAGTCCAAACCAACCTTACTGCTTATATGGATGTTGGAAAGACTTTGGCATCTCCTGTTTTGGCTATATTCAACAAAGATCCTCCTTTGTCTCTATTGCCTGCAGGTAATTGTGAATGTTGCATGAATGCCATGATCAAGGAAGACTAACAAAATTCCTTTTGTCCCAATAACGTGCATAAGAAGAGAGCGTGAATGGAATGAAGGAGAGACTTCTACAGTGGGTGCAGAGGAACGGCTGCACAGAGACGAGCCTCTGTAGCATCGACATCCTGGAGGGACGAAGCCAAGTCAAGCCAGGGAGCCTACAGTGGCGTGAACGAAGCAAGACCCCCTAGCTGGAGGCTCAACAGTGGGTGCTTTGACCAAGCAAGAACTCTAGTCATATGGAGAGATACGATGGGTAGACAATTGTCTTCTCTGGTGGCTCGACCACTGAAGCTCATTGGTGGACCTGCCATTCAGCAACCGACACCTAGACCATAGCCAAGAAAGGAGCTGGGGCCCCAAGCTCCACCCGGCAAGTGCTTTTTCTGACATGAGAAGTATCAACAGGGAAACAGACGCTCCTGACTTGTGGAGGCCAGTAAAGCATAGGACGGTTGGTTTCCAGGAGCACCGAAACTGACGCAGGTACGAGAAACAGAGAGAATGGAACGGGCACACAGTCCCACAAAAACAGAGTGAAAGAGTTACGAACACTGTAAATCAAGATTGGGATAGTCGCCAAAGCATGAAAACTTAAGAGAAGCTAATGGGCACATGCCCTATAAAGAACAGAGTGAAAGAGATACTCCTCCTTTATATCAAGCCTGGAAAAAGCCGACAAAGCTACTAGGGATGGACGGACATACATCCTAAGGGAAAAGAGAGTGAAAGAAAGGTGAAAGTTGCGCGGCACGGCTCTCAAAGTGCATGAGGTCAGGGAAACCTGCAATACACAAGCGTGCGGATGCCCTAAGTTAAATATTGTGATTAAGTAACAAGTCACCTACCAAAGAACCACAGGACTTTAGGGAGTGCCAGTGTCACAAAGGTGGGAGACAGAAAAGTGTTTTTTGGAGGAATCCAAGATCATTTTCTTTATGAAGGGGAAAGTGAAACCCATGCAGAAGACCACTATACTTTTACCCGAAGGACTCAACACGAAGATTGCGAAGACTCTATAATTATTTTCTAAAAGAACCTTTGAGACTTTGAGGAGGTCAATTACAAGTTGGGCAAGGAAGAAACCCATATCAAAGCTCTTCTGTAAGCCTCCCGTTTACTTTTAATTAGTGTTTTCTAAAGTGGTAGGGCCAGTTAGTTTCTTAGGATTCGGACAGAAGACTTTTCATGTTGGGCTTTACGTGCAAGCGTAGCTTTTGTTTGGCTAGCTATGGGACTTCCCTCTTAGTGACAGGGCTAGTTAGGCGTGTTTTTAAAAAAATTTAAATAAGTATCTTTGACTATGACACAATGTAGTCTGAGTCCTTCTTCTGGTTCACCAAACCTTATACAATTCTTTGGCGGCGCCTTGGCATATGATTTATCAATGACACCTACGGGGTGCCTCTTAATTGAAAGTGCCTAGCTACAATCCAAACATCTGCTTAAAAATCACCATGACTTGTGTGATTTTGTTTTGCTTTCAACAGCTCTCCACATGACATAGTCCAGTTCAGGGAGAGCGCAAGTTTGCTTTTTCCATTTAACACTGTATTGACAATGTTCTCTTTACGATATGAAGAAAGAACTGACACGTCTTCCAGGGGGAACTCTCAATTTTATGTCCAACAATCCATTTCTTTTTGGGACCTCTGATTTGTGAATTTGATGTTGAAGTCATTGTTTAATATTACAATGCATTTTGGGGGTTCTGTTGGCGGGCCACTGTAAATTATGACAAGATTGCTGATGTACCTAGAACAGTGACTACATGGTACATGTATTTCTCAGTAATGCATGACCAAGCAACCACCTCCCCATTACTAGGTTGGCATCCATTGGAGAAATGGCAAACCCATTGTTGTATTACATGTTTGTCCCAAAAAAACTTACCATCAGAAACAAATATGCTATCCTCTAGATAGAACGTCGCCATCTGCAAAAGCAAATCTCTATGTTGTTCATAGCTGATGGAGTTTGAGTCTGAAAAGAACACGCAGATCATGCAAAAGAACTGGGAAGAGAGTCCCAAAATCAAGCGTGGCCAATACAAAAGTGTCACCCACTAGATATACTTTCCAATTTCAAGAGCAGATCCTCTGTATCCCCAGTACATGTATTTAAACTAAATACAAACAGTTGCAGATTCTGCTTGGAGTTAAGATGATGACGCATTTAACACTTGCCGAATAGCAAAGGGTTTCTTGCATTAAACTGGCACCTTAACAGTGCTTCGACTAAGAAAAAGTTCACTGAATTTCAAGGGTTTTGCTATGCTGTATCTGTAGACATTGCCCTGGGAGGATAGCTCAGCGGCAACGAGCTAGCCTTGAAAGCAAAATGACACGAAGCAACACAAGTTCGATCCCCGGGTCTGCACTTAAAAACCTCTGGGTATTTAAGCATGTAATAAATACGCAACTAAGACAAACAACTATGCAAAAAAAAAAAAAACAATTCCTGTAACAGCGCCTTGATGCCCGCTTTAAAAATGCAAATAAATAAATCAGTGGCCGTGCCGCTTCTCACTTAAAAGCATTCAACGCCCGTTGCTGTAAAATCTTTATTTTTACTGGGTTTCACAATGTGCTGCAGGAAGCCATTGGCACTGGTTATGAGCCTACACCATCAGTCATTTCCTCCCATACCCATATCGAAAAGGCTTGCTCCTATGCGCCTCCAAGTCTGAACGAAACCTTGCCAGTGCAAAGCAATTGGCAATTGCATGCAGAGCAATGCAATAACAGTTCTGTCAAGTCTCAGGCATCTATGGCTCTTTCTTGGGCAATGTCCACAGGCGCAGTGTCTTAAATGCTTCACTCTTCTGTTGTGAATCAAGCTGGCCACAATTGCCATTTATCACATACCTGCCTTTTTGACAAACGTGGAAATAAACAATACAGTGGTTTCTTAGACATTACGATGGTGCGGAAAATAGCCATTTCCTCCTTAGATATAGGATGGATCCACTTTAAAAGTTATCGTACATCATCCCTTCCTACCCCAAAATTCCCAAAAGCTCCATTACAGGTGGTTTCATACACATATCATGTCCAAACATTGCGATTCTCAGACAAAACCAAATGGTACAAAATGATATCTGCGGAGGAACAACTGATAAAAACCAGAAATGTTCAAGTAAAATCGCTGACTCCTTCTCAAGTCTTCCCTTCTGCCCAATTAAGCCCAAACTAGCCCTTTGGATGTGTTTTTTCAAATATCGCATATATGTCTATATTGTGGTGCTAAATCGCAATGTTTACATCCCGGAGGACATTGCAATGTTTTCTCAAGCAAATGCAAAATGTACGCCCCTTTCAAATGACCCAAAACCAATACACACACTGGATGCGGTTGCGCCACTGTTTCACATCCGTCATTAGAACTTGTCAACATCCAGTTTGAAAAGTTATTCATTACAGTTATGATATGATTTGGTATTTATAACGCGCCTTTACACAAGTGTTTCTAGGCACCACAAGACAAGGAGGGGAGACAGAGGGATGACAAGACAAACGATCTTTCTAAGCCGTGTGACATTCAGATCGTGCAAGTGCAACAGGAAGTACAGGGGTGAGGGCATGGGGGAAGTGCAGGCAAGGAGTACGAGGGGAAGTGCAGTCAGGGCAGCAGGGCTCTGAGTAAGTGTGAGGACGGCAGAGGACTACACAGGTGCAGCCCCAGACCGGAAGTGCTGCATAGGCCAGAAGGCAGTGCAGTGTAACTGGTCATGGGGTTGGGGAACGTGGTACGCTGTGTCACTCTGAGGGCAACCACGCCACCAGCCAGGATGAGCAGAGAGATGGATTAGCAGGGTAGAGAGAAGGAAGAAGAGAAGAGGAAGGTCTTGAGTAGCTTCCGGAACTTCAGGTGATCCGGCTGAAGTCTGAGAAAGGCAGGGAGGCCATTCTGAGGGATGCACCTGCAGAGGAGAGAGATCTACCCCCCACTCTCTGTTTGGAGAAACGTCTGACCCGCAGAGAGTTTGAGGTAATGAGCGGTGGGCCCTAGAAGGAAGGTATTTTGGAATAGAGTGTTGGATATAGAGAGGACCACAGCCCCAGAAAGCCTTGTGGATGATGCAAAGTGTCTTGAACTTGAGCCTCATGGCCACCGGGATCCAGAAGGGAGATTTCCGAGCTGGAGATATGTAGTCTAAGGTCTTCAGGGGAAGTAAAAGTCTAGCAATCCTGTTCTGGATTAGTTGAAGAGGGTGAAGAGTAGCGTTAGGGAGATTGAGAAAGAGGCTGTTGCAATAGTCCAGACTGCAGAGAACCAGAACTCTGGAGACAGTGAGCTTCTGGGGGAAGGTGAGAAAGTGTAGGATACCTCTGAGGAGGTGCAGCTGTAAGTGGGCCTTCTTGGCAAGGTCTATGATGGCCTGAGTATGCCCGCTCCATAAAAAACCGTCCCTGGACCGAACGATTCTAGGGAACTATAGGCCCATCACCACCGTCCCATTTCTACTAAAAATCGTGGACAAAGAAGCCTACCTGCAGGTCCAAAAATTCCTCCAGGATAACTGTCTCCTTGGCCTGCGGCAGTCTGGTTTCCGCCCACGTCATGGCACCGAAATGGCTCTCCTAGACTTAAAAAATCAAATGGACGATCTCAGAGACACAGTGTCATGCCTGCCACCACAGGATCCGTTAATTACCCCAAACGCTCCTATTTCCCGGCATCCTCAGCCTTCAGAACGGCCAGGCCGTTCTATACTCAATGCAAATTGGCCGGGAGACGCTACTGAGAGAGTTTGCATCACATGACCAACGTACGCGTCATTGCGTTGGTCAGGTGCACGTCAGCTGACATTATTTAACGAGGCTGATGCCTTACAGCTGCGCTTCTGATCGTTTTTTGGTATCTGCGTTCCGGAGCTTGCTTCTGCTGTTCTTCGCAGACGCTCTTCTTTTCATCGCAAGAAGCGGTTGCCTTGCCCCGCGTTCCTACGCAGTTTCAGGCAACCTCCCAGCTCGTCTCAGAGCTACTCCTTTCTTCCACGTTCTTCCGCAGCTTTCTACTAACGTTATCTAGTTCCAATAGGAGCCCTGTCGCGTTCCTACGCAACGCTCTTCAACCTGTTGCTTCGTTCCAAGATGGAGCCCTGCCACGTTCCTACGTGACCTAGCAATTTCCACGGACTGCAATCAACACCCGGCAGAGTTCCACTCCATATCCATACAATTTGGCAATACTATTAACCTCATTACTCTTTGTCATTCTCTGTAGACATTTATTTCCATTCTGGATATACTTCCTCTGCTAAATCCCATCCTACTTGCACGAGAGTTTAGTCTGACAGTCTCTGTACTCACTCCTGATCAGGACTTAACTGGACCTTCAACTATTGTAAAGGGTTTGTCTTCCTGGATCAAGATTTTCTTTTCCTACTGCTACAAAGTGCACAGAACTTTGGACGCTTACCTGTGTGCACCAACCCGACTCTAGTGCGGCCCTCGTTCCGCCCGGGTTAGATTCCTCACTACCCTTTCCTTGTCGTTGTTTTCTCCTTGGATTCATCGGACATTGTTAGGACTTACCTGTGGCTGTACATCCAGGTTAGTGTATTTAACATAGGTTCTTACTGTCCTTTTGTACCAATAGCCATCTAATTAGTCCACTCTCTATCGACAGCCTGGTGAATCTTGGTCCACTCCTGCCCTTCTCACTAATAGCTCTCTTTGACTGTGGGTTTTACTAGTCGGAGAGTGACATTAGTTAGAAGGTTTCTCTTGAGACACTACGTTCTACCTCTGACAACAGTAGATGGGAGAAGACATCGAGTGTATCCTTTGCAACTATCAGTCTGTATCCTTTAAGTGAACCTTAGACATTCCTTCTGTATCTGTTGTGTTTCATTATCACAAACCTGGTTATAACACACAGGCAAACCTGTGCTCCTGCTCCTTGATTTATTCACAGCTTTCGACCTGGTGGATCATAACACGCTATGCCACCATCTCACAACTGCGGCCAACTTCTCCCCTAAAGCACGTGCCTGGATCAGATCCTTTCTCCAAGAGAGGGCCATGAAAGTTTTTTCCGACTCAGCCTCTGCCACCCCGAACCTCATCAAATGTGGAGTGCCACAAGACTCCTGCATTGCGCCCACGCTCTACAACCTGTTTACGAGGGCTCTGTTCAGCATCCTTGATTCCTTGTGCATCTCGTACACGAATTATGCGGATGACGCACAGATGCTTATCCCACTCACTGGCAACTACAAGGCAGATATGAACACTCTCACCACCATCTACTCCACGATCCAATGCTGGATGGCAGACAATTGGCTATGCCCCAACAGTGATAAAACTGAACTTCTGCTTATCAGTTCGCCCATTACCCTAGCCAACCTTGATCAGCAGTACACGTCCTTCACCATTGATAATATTCCCATCAAAGTATCCTATAACGTCAAAACACTTGGAGTCTACCTAGACTCGGATCTGACGATGGACAGACAGGTTAATGCCATTGCTTCCTCGTTGGCCTATTTTTCCAAAGTTCTTAACACAGCCAGACCCTTCCTATCCTGCCAGAATTGCCTCACCATTGCCAGGGCAATAATTGGATCAAGGCTTGACTAGTGTAACGCCCTCCTCATAGGGACTTCCTGCAAAAATCTGGCTAAACTAACTGGTTCAGAACAACACCCTCAGGGCAGCCACAGGAACGTCAAGGAAAGACCACATTTCCAAAGTGAGAAGGCAGGCCCATTGGCTTCCTGTCAAAGAGAGGATCATTTTTAAAACCCTCGCCCTCACACATAAATGCCTCCATGATCTTGCACCTTCGTACCTTGTCCAAAGAATTGCTAAACACTCTGCTACCAGACCTCCGAGAAAGGGTTACTCCAACATGATTCTCACCCCTAAGACACGAAGAGTCCGTGCTGGGGGTTCGAGCTTTCCGACAATGGCCGCTGCACACTGGAATGCCCTTCCTTCTCACCTAAGACTGATTGAGTCCCACCAAGCATTCCGCAAAGCAATCAAAACTAAGCTTTTTGTCTGAATATCTGCTATCAATGATTATTGATGTAATAATGGCAGCACTATAAAACTTCTGTATGCACCTGTTTTATATGCAATCATTCTATGACCAATGTACCTGTAACCAAGATACCTCCTTGATCCCCTGTAAACCTCTTAATCAACAGCGCCTCAATGCCTCTGGGCTGTAAGTGCGCTATACAAATACAAATAAATAAATGTGTGGAGAGAAGGAGAGAGTGGAGTCGAAGATGACGCCAAGGTCTTTTGCCTCACATGAGTGTGAGGGGAGGGGGCCCAAGAAAGGCGGCCAGAGGTAGGGAGGAAAAGCAGGAGCAGGGGTCCCAATGAGAAGAACTCTGTGTTATTGACATTAAGCCAGAGGTCTTTAGAGGCGCACCATCCCTGAATAGTGGATAGACAGTCAGAAATGAGCGAGGAGGGAGAGGAGGTTGAGGGTAGCCTGAAAGAGAACTGTGTGTCATCTGCCTAACACTGAATGTTAGAGGAGAAAGTAGAGATTGGGCGGGCCAGATAGACATTAAAGAAACAGGGTGAGAGGATAGTGCCCTGAGAAACACCATATGTGGAAAGAGAGGTGGTGGAGAGAAAAGACCCAAATTGGAACTGGGAGGGTCGGTCCAGGAGGAAGGAGATCAGCCACACCAGAGCCTGACCAGTGATGCCAAGGTTCACACTGAGACGGTTGATCAGGGTGGCGTGATTGACCGTGTCAAAGGCAGAGGAGAGGTCAAGGAGGATGAGGACAGAGTGGGAGCAGGAGTCAAGGTTGGAGAGATCTTCACTGGAGTTCAGGAGAGCAGTTTCCTTGCCTCTGGCCGCTCTGAAGCCAGACTGATGGTCAAGGAGATAACCAGCTGATTCAGTGTGGAGGTTTAGCTGAGAGATGGCCAGTTTCTCAAGGTGTTTGCCCAGGAAAGGAGTGATAGAGTGATAGAGATTTGGCAATAGTTGGCTGGGTAGGAATGATCAGCAGAAGGGTTTTACAGGATGGGGTGCACAAGGGTGTGCTTGAGAAGAACTAGTGGCAAAGGAATGATTGTAGAAATTGGCCAAGGCTGGAGTGATGGAAGCAATGTTGTCCTCAATGGCCCTGAAGGAGCAGGACAGCACCTGCTTGGATGAAACTTTCATAGACCGGCCTTGTCTAGAAACATCATCAGGCGTTATACGAGAGAGGGAGGAGAAAAGGAAAGGGAAGTGTGGCCGGAGGGGGCCTGAGAGAGGTAGAGGGAGAGAGATGAGGAGAGGAGGATAGGGTGGAGAGAATGTCCTGAGTTTTAGTTGTTGAAATGAGAAGCCAGGGCCGTACAGAGGACATGGGAAGGAACAGGAGAGGTAGAGACTGCAGTCGGATCGGCCAGCTCCTTGCAGATTTTAAAAGGTTTGGCCATGCTGTTAAAGGTTGCAAAGACGTGGGCTTGAATGTGAACCCTCTTCTTGGAGAAGACAGAGAGTCTGTATTGCCTATGGAGCAGGCGGCAGGCCAGGATGTCAGAGGATGTGCCTGAAGTCCTTCACTTCAGCTCAGCCACTCTGCACTTGCGTTTCAGAGTGGCCAGGGCAGAGTAATACCAAGAATTGCACTTGGAGGCAGGCTTCAGATGGATCCTCATGACAGGGGCAAGGATATCAAGAGCATTCGAGATAGAGAGATTAAGTCTGGAGAGGGCTGTGTCAGAGTGGGAGTCAGCTGCAGGGGTAGGAAGAGAAGAGAAAGTAGATGCAAAAGTGGCAAATGACTGCCGCTTCATAGGTTGAATGACCGCGTAGGAAGGTGGCAGTGCTTGGGTAGGATTTTCCAGGGGGACAGACAGTTTCAGGTGAGAGGAAAGCAGAAATTGGTCAGTCCAAGAGAGTGGAGTAGTGAGAGGGTTAGAGAGGGGATGTCAGAGTAGATGAGAACATCCAAGGTGTGTCCGGCTGAGTGTGTCGGGCCAGAGGGAAGAATAGAGAGGGAGAGAGAGTCACAAAGGTTGCAGAAAAGTCCAAAGTAGTCAGAGGCGTCTAACTGGATGTTGAAATCCCAGAGGATGAGAAGCTTAGAGATAGAGGCAAGGAGAGTGGAGGAGAGATCAGCCCATTCAGAGAGGAAGAGGGCGATCTGGGCAGGTGGCCTGTAGATGGTGGTCAGAGTCAGAGAGAGGCCAGGAGAGATAGAGATCCTGCAAACCAGACATTGAAAGGTGGAGTAACCCTGGGTGGAAATGATAGAGGCAAGGACCCACTCAGGAAAGATCAGGGCCACTCCACCTCCGGGCCGATTGGTCCTGGGTCTCGGAGAGGATCTTGTAGCCCTCAAAAATATATTGAGACATGGATCTACTCACATACAGCATAACAAACAAAACACTGAAACATCTCACACGGTTCATCTAATCTTCAATTTAAAAAACACAACATAAAATGGCATAATCCAGCTGAATTAGCAACAGTTACAAATATTGCATTAAGTGAGGGTACAGCAAAGACAAGACATTACTAACTAAAACATTAATTCATCTAGTGTTAGTTGATGAAATGTAAGTAATATAAATTCTTCCCGTAAACAAAAGCAAGCCTAGCCTATTTATCTAGTTCATAACAACTCAACAAGCTGAGAGTACTATATAAGAAAAAGTGCAAAATATTAACACTTTAAATACGAAAACACCTATAACAGTTAACCGAGAAAATGTAAACAGGAGGATTTCTCCTTCCAGATCCAGGTTTGTGTGCACTTCCGTGTGGATGCAGCATTCAGTAACCACAAGCCCTTTAGGCAGATAATAGCCTGCTTCATTTAAGACCTCACCCTTAGTGCACTGTGACTCTGGTAAGTCTGAGCTACCTTAGCCAAAATAAATAATTAACATAACAATTTAATGTAAGTGACATTGGCCATGGTCCAGAGGTGCGAGCACCAACACACATACTCAAACAACACCACATACACCTAGCAAGTGCAGAAACTCAGCTATACATCACATATTTCCCGTGTCTGTACAGGTGAATTCTAAAAAACATTCTACAGTAAATTTGAAAGCTCCTTTAAAATTCAGCTGTACAGACACGCCCCTTGTGTACTGTGCAGCTGCATTTCTGCTTCCATTCTGCTAAACAGGGAGTTCTTGGCGTGCAGGGGTCAAGTCCTAATAATTAAAGTGTGGGGACTCATCAACAAACACAATGGGATGTGACATCGCCAGAAATGTGCATATCAAGTTGAAATATGCACATTTCATTTAATTGGCTTTGCATAACCATCCAGATTGCACAGGACGAATGGCATTTGCCTTTCATAAAATCAACACACACACAAAACCAAGACAGGATATATTCTTCGAATAGTGTTTTTGAAAACGTTAAAAGGTGTGTATGTTTTAAACTCCAAGAACCAATATAAATGTTTTCCCTGGGACTTGCAGTACCGAAATAGGATATTTCACCTTTAGTTGTTTTGTTATTTTTTATCAAGTTATATAGTGCAGTGGTGAAGTGTACGCCTACAAACCCGATGACTGGGGTTTGGTCCCAGAGGTCGGCTTAAATTCAAAGAGGATATCCAATGTTTCTCTTTTAGCTGGGGGGACTGAGTCCACCCTCAGAATAAAGTGGGTGGACTTCGTCCCCCGTGTACCCTCGACTTGAGCCCTGTTGCCGTGTTGTGATCAATTTCATAAGACTGGTGTGTAAAACGCCAGTCTTATGGAAGTTATAAAAGCAATCGTTGGCAAGGGACTGTGTGGTCTAGTGATTCGGTGCTAGTCCTCACAGCCATGCGACATGGGTTTGAGTCGAAGCCTGTTTACTCCTATGGTGCGTGCAGCAAATCCCAGGTTACAGTTGAAGGCTTGTTTAGAATTCAACTGTACAGACGCGGGAAGCATGTTCTGTATAGCTGAATTTCTACTTCCCTTTCATTGTAAAGAGTCAGTCTTATGGAAGTTATAATGCCACAGTTTGTATATTTAGAATTCACTGCCCTAACGGCAGTAAATAAACACGAGCTTCCTCTAGCACGTTGGAGCGTGCTTGTGTTTGATTATTGCCACAAGGTCATTGAATGAAACAAACACGCGCACATATTACAAAGTGGATGCCTGCAACCTTTTAAAAAGCAGGACCTCGGAGCACTTTTAGTTGCTCATTTTACATATCAAAATACTTTTAATGAGTTGTATTTGCTAAGGTGTAGCCAGAGTTTACGCACAAATTTGAGAGACCAGAGGTTATTGACTTATATTTTTTTCTTGGACCTTCATGCAACAAACCTCTTTGAAGCACTGCCCACAATTTCGTATTAAATGTGCACAAAGGTCCCTTGTTTTCCACTATTCATCCAGCTACTGACCCTAGATACATGTCTTTATCCAATTACATTTAGACATACTACAAAAAATGTTGTATCAAAATCTTTTCCAATTTTATTTTCTCTTATAAAAATATACAAAATCTTCTTTTCCTTCATACAAGAGACATATTACATATAAAAATATTCACTTTTTTCATTTTTTTACAATTATTGTACCAATTGTTACATAAAAACAGTGTTTAGCCTACCAGGCTAACAATCATTTTCTATAATACATTTACCACTAACAGTTCATTTTTTAATCTAATGTGTTGTTGCTTTTAATCAAACTATGGGATACTTCATCACAGTATTAGTTATTTTAAAATTGCCGGAAGTACCTCCATTATTTTATACAGATGGCTCCTCATTCATCCATTCTTTCATTCCTCAAACAAACATACCCGACATGTTTCATTCCTCATTAACAACTTACACACTGAATCACAGGAAATTCTTCAGGGGAAGATAAACACACTAGATATATAAAAAACAACTTTTATTTTGAAAAGTTCCTTAGTTCTGGGATTTCACCAAACTTCTAGGTCTCCTTTCTCATCCCGTTTGATAATTGCTCTAGGTCAATTTCTGCATGATGTTCTGTGAAAGATACAAGGCATACAGAGGACTGTATTATTCACCACTCTATTAATGTAGTATAATTCATACATTTTTAAACATTATTGTTACATTAGACGATGGGTACAGTCGTCCCTATTGTCTTACTCTCTTTCTCCTCCATAACATCCCTCACATACTTGTTCGTAACTAGTTGTCACATTGGCACATGTTTGGCATTGTTTTGCTCTCCCTCCTGGAGAGTCCTCTCTCTATACCCAAATGGTGGACTTCTGTGTTACAAGATGTAAATCATTCTGGTTAAATACATTATTCCATTACCTATAGCGGGAGTGGTCTTCCTGCTGTAAGTAGCCCTAGGCTCCATTCGTGCTGTATCTATACCTCTCCTCTATTAGGTTCCCATTGAGTTGGTTATTGGAAATCCAATCCCTCTGTGGGACAACATGAGATTAGAATTGTGTTATCATAAATACTAGTCCCAACTTTGTATTTTATTTGGGTTAGATCTATATCCCACAGTAGGTATTGCATGTTACCTTGTTTGGCATACATCTGTGTTTTCCAGATGTCACGAGTTTTGTTCAAACGAGGATAACCTGTTCCTCTTCTAGGGACTGTCGGGCGCAACCTCTCATGATGACTTTGACCATAGGATTTGTTGCTTATTGAAGCGGATATCACTCTGTTACGGACATCAATGTCCTGTACAATTAACATAGTAAAGGATTGTGATTAGCTAGATCTTGTAGTTTATTCTATCTGCCGTATATTCCAACATTTCCTTTCAGATTTTGGCAATTTCTGAGGTGCTGTGGGTATGGGCTGTCTTACCTTTGTTGATAACGTCAGTCATTTAACTCTGCTTGCCGCGTAGTCTTCCGCGGTTCCGGGTAGTTCACTCCAACGTTCTTTCCAGGTATCGCGTCCTCGTTGCAGTCTTGTCTGTTTCATTGGGTGAAACCTCCTTCCATCTTCGCATCAGCTGGCCAGCAACGTCCAAATGTCCCGTCTTGCATCTGTTGTTGGCTGAATCCCACAGTAATCTATATCCAAAATGACGTCATTCCGTCTATTTGGCGTTTTCCTAGGTCCTTTCCTCGAATAGCAAAATTACTTCCTCACTCGTTACTTGATGAAAAATAGATGTACTTTTGGGTGCATCTGCTCCTTTTTTTTTTTTGGGTGTGGGTCTGTTGTTCCAATCAAACTCGCTGCAGCAATTTTCCAAACAAGTTCTTACTTGTCCAGTACAGAATGCTTGTGCCGCAGCTTTCATCTATATGCATCCAACGTGTACAGTTCAACACAGGATACGATATATATGTCTCAACAAAAGGTGACATACATTTCCTACTTCTTTGTGGTGCATTTTACAAACTGAATCTTGCATTTAATATATTCTTTCATTTAGGCCTATTTCTGCACTTTTAGTCAAGAAAATCAATTCTTTTTCTTTTATGAGTAGCCTTTGTCGATCTACATTGATGTCATTACTCCGTTTGAGTTTAAAAATGACGGACCAAATCAACTCTTCCGACCTGTGAATTCTTTCCACAAAGTGTCCTACTAGAGGTGCTGAATGGACACGATTTTTAAGACAGCTCTTATGTTCTGTTATTCTTCATTTTACTTTCCTTTCAGTTTTTCCAACATACAGTTTATTACAAGGGCAGCAAATGCCATAAACCACAAAGGTTGAATTACAGTTTGCAGGCTACATTGTTTCCATTTGGTATCCAATCCTATGTCTATTTCCGATGTTTTCCTGGTTTGTTGACAACAGGTGCAGTTTCCACATGGGAAATGTCCAATGGGAACATTTAGTCCCCACGTCTCAGTCGGTGTTTACTGCTTTTGTTTCTGTGTTGTAATGTCATTCCTCATCACTTGGTCTCTAATGGTTTTACTTCTGCGGAACGCTATCAATGGTTTTTCTATTGGGGTATTGCCTTTTTCCAAAATCTTCCAGTTCCGGTAAATAATCTTTCGAATTCTATTCGATAGATTACTGTAAGTATTTGCAAATACAATACCACCTTTTTTGTTTTTTGTTGACTTCTTTTGGTATTCCAGGAGGGCCTCCCGGTTGCTATTATCCACTCTCTTGATTGCTTTCTTTGTCAATTTTGCTGGATATCCCCGATTGTGTAGATTGTTTCTCAATTTTCTGGCTCCTTCTTTATAGTCTTCTCTGTTAGTGCTGTTACGTTTGAGCCTTAAGAATTGCCCAACAGGTAAATTGTCTCTGATATGGGCCGGGTGGAAGCTTTGATAATGTAGGATGGAATTCCGGTCTGTTGGCTTTCTACAAGGTTTTACATAGAGTGTTTCATTCCTTGTATCATCCTTTATTGTAATGTCCAAATAGTCAATTTCTTCTTTGTTATGGTTATGGGTAAACTTTAGATGTTGGTTTTGTAGGTTTAACCAAGCAAAGAATTCTATCCGTCGTTTACGCCAATAAGAATATGTGTGCACTCCTCCTTTAACATGAAAGTCAGGCATTGCAATAGAGGAACAATCTTCTCTCAAGCCACATACCAACATGCCATGTGGATCATTGTAAAATGATTCAAAGGCATAAACAAGCAATCAGAAGCACATTTGCTATTTATATGCATCATTACCATAAATCCGGAGAGGTCACATCACATCACTTTCCCATTCACTTATGTGTAGTCCCTAGCAATCCACATATTTGTCAATTACAAACACTACATCATCACAATAGGGAACACATGTCACCAAAATTCCACCTCCTTCCACAGAATGTTTTATGAACTGTATACATTTTGATGAATCTGGTCTATTTTTCCCTTCTCCCCAGTGGGGAGCCACCTCCTTTGAGGCTACTGAGGTGAGCTCACTCAGCGAGACCCTCCCTAGGGATCTGGGCAAGTGTGACCTCACAGGGAGGGACTTCCGTCTTGGGGACAAGGACTCCCATTCCTGCAAGGAACATTTATTTCTCTGTTCTAACTTCTATTTTGGTTTCTCATGGTAGTGACATTTCTTCAAACTCTTTGCCTTCAGGTAATGCTGAATCCAATCTGAACTTCACAGTCAGAGGGAACTTTTGTTTGTGATGACCTACATAAAACCACGAGAAACTTGGAATCGGAGGGAGAGAATCCTACGCACAGGCAAGCCTCTAATGGGAAGACATCCTGGAGGGGTGGAGCCACACGAGACCGCAGGGCCAGTGGTAGTGTGGAGAGTGAGCAAATTTCTAGCAAAACACCAAAAGACTGGCCTCCTGACCAGCAAAGAAGCCAAGCTCGAAATAAAGACAGAGATGGTAGAGCGACCATCTCACCTGGTGGCGCAACCACATGGAAGCTGTGGTGAGCCTGGGCCCCGTTAACTGACACAGTGACTAGACTGCAGTGGAGAGACTGGATTCCAAAGCTCCACACGAGAACTTCATTAGCTGCCGAGCCGGGCACTGGAAGGGAAGCAATTGCTCCTAAAAACAGAATGCCTTGATATAGCCTATTTAGTTAAAGCGAGGGAGGCTGTAGCTCAAGGGGTCCTTGAAAAAGCCATCACTCCATTACCCCAAGAGGTGTACATCTTAGCCGAAACAGAAAGAGGATCACTGGGATTCGGGGAAGCAGACCTCATGACAGAGGAAACAGGTAGATGAGAGTCACAGGATAAAGATCTACCCCAAATCTCTGTTTGTGAAAGCAGCTCACCCGCAGAGAGTTGGAGGAGGACGAGCAGAGGACTCTAGAGGGAGAGTATTTAGGAAGAGAGCGTTGTAGATAGTGTGGGCCATGGAGCAGTATGTTGGACATGTGTGAAAATAGGACACATTTCATGAGTATGCAGAAGTAGAGGGGCAATGCGGCCAGTCGGGATACTATATGAGCCAAGAGGAAGGATGGTATATGCACCACTATACGGTGCCTCACAGCAAAATTATGCTTATTATGATAACACAGAATATCCACAAGACCAAACACCAGCACAGCAGATGCAACCAAAAATGCCACAGACACAACCAGAGGTAGTGCCATCACAGACGACACAGATGCTGCAGCAACTATAGAACATAGTACAACACAACAAGCAGTTGCACAACAGGATGCAAACATTATATCGCAGGCACATACACAGACCCCTAGTATAGGATAAGTGATGGTGGACGAAGGCACTCCTTTCAGAGGGACAGGGCTGAATATGTACCCACAATAGGACATCCCACAGATTGACTTCATATGCCCTATCCTATCAGTAACTACTGACCCAGAGCAGTAACCTAGGGTGAGAGTAACTATAGGGGACAGGACTCTTTATTTCTTAGCTGACACTGAAGCGACAAAGTCTTATGTCAGAGAGGGTAGATATTCAATGTCAGGAATATTTATGGACACACAAGGATTCTCTGGGATGACAAGTACGGTTCCATTCACTAAAACCTTGCCTGTGACAGTAGGACACCAAATAGTAGTTATCCTGTTTTTATATTACTGAAAGACACATGTTAACATATTGGGAAGAGATCTTATGAGCAAGCTAAACATGAAATTATCATTCACAGAGCATGTGATAATATGTTCAACACCAGACATACATTTTCAGAGAGCAAGAGAATACATAAAAGTATTATTTTATGGGCAGAAATGCAAACAAGCGCCAGCAGATCATGAAATGTTCCTTTATTGAGTACAACTGATGTTAGCATGGCTTCCCCTCATTACAGGACATCTATTGAGATTACCTGCAAAATTATTTTTTAGAGAAGAGGTACCTAGAGATGTAGCAGAAGGGAAAATGATCACAATTGAATTGGAAGTGACTATAGTGAGAGGCGACAGGGTGATTTTACAGGGAACTGATGAAGAGGGGGTGAATTTGCGCACAGTGGTAGCCCTTGATGCTACACACAGGCTGACTGACACGACATATGACAAACTGTTTGAAGACAGTGAATATGATGATGAGGTGATTTTTGAAATGTCCATACCTTATCAGTTGAAAATAGAGTACAGGGAAGTGCCAAAAGGATAATGCTAACTAGGCAAGCACCATTGTTTATGGAGGAAGATTTGGCAAAAGTGCCTAGTACAATCTGGACAACAACCCTTTCTGATGAGGGGTTATTAAAAGGGATTAGAAATGTGAAAATAAAACTGTAGAAGGGGGACCTTTCACCAAGAGTGAGGCAGTACCCAATGTACAAGGAAGCAGACGAGGGCATATATAAAACAATAGAAGCCCTAGTGAAGCAAGGATTTATCATGCCACCTGAGTCCCCTTGCAATACTGCTGTCTACCCAGTGAAAAAATCAAAGGGAGGGTCGTGGAGATTCATACAAGATGTATGTCCTTTGAATAATATTGATCAGGCTGAATTTCTGCTAGTGTCCCATCCTTGCCATGATATTGTCTAACATACCTCACAGAGCCACCCATTTCACAGTGATTCATCTGAAGAATGCATTTTTCGGTATACCCCTCCATGAAGATTTGCAATATTTATCAGTGTTTACCTATAGAGGGGTTTGATCAGAACACACTCATCTCCCACAAGGGTACTGCAAATCCCCCAGTGTGTTCAACAGGGTGCTGCAGATGGACCTGGGAAACATAAAGACTCCCAGTGCCATCAAACAGTATGTTGATGACTTGCTTGCAGGGGAGTTGCTCGGTCTGGAAAAGACCCGGGGCTAAGCTGATGTCGGAACTGTTGGGACTGGGGGCTAGCTAGTCTTTTGGCTGTAGCTCCTGAGATTCTATCCGGGGCTACAACCAAAAGATCAGGGGCTATAGCCCCCTTACCCCCCTCTAGCAACACCCCTGCTTGCTTGTGTGCAGCGATTCACTCGAACAGTGCAGAAATGACTCAGGGTAAAAAAGGGGTACAAAATGAACAAAGGAAAGTTGCAATACTGTTGGAGGAAGTACTTTATATAAGCCAGAAAATATCATGAGAAGGGAAGAGGGTGACACCTGAAAGAGCAGAAGTCATCACTAACAAACCATGCCTGAACACAGTGAAGGCGGTACAACAGTTTCTGGGACTGTGTAATTATTGTCAAGTGTAGGTTTTTGACTACAGCTCATACATCCAATCATTGTTAGAAGGGCTAAAGGAAGCACACAAATACAAAGAGCCTATACAGTGGACAAGAGAAATTAGGGATTCATTTGATGAATAAAAAAAGGCTATAAGCACAGCACGAGTACTAGGAATACCAGATAACAAAGCAGAGATTTTTCAATTCTCCCACTGTAATGAAGTAGTGATGAAGGTTCTCCTCACACAAAATACTTCATTGGGACACAAGCCTCTAGCATATTACAACGGCCTCTTAGACCCAGTAATGAAAAGACATTACCCATGTGAACAGGATTTAGCTGCAGCAACTTTTGCAATTGAGAAATTATCTGCAGTGACGATGGGTTGCCCCGTAACAGTATATGTTGATCATGCTCTTTTTGCAATACGTGAGAAATCCAAGAGCACATTGACTACACAGAAAGCCTCAGGATATGAGATCACCTTAACAAATTCATTGATTAAGATTGTCAGATGGCATGTAGTTAATCCTGCAAAATTCAGAGCAGACCCAGTACAGGAAGATGATTATGTCCATGACTGCACAACATATTCAGATTATTATGACAAGATACCCCGCACCAAGGAAATGGCTTTAGAGACAGGGACAAATGCTTTTGTTGATGGCACCTCGCTAATAGACCAGAACTCGGCAGCCATATTAGCAAATTTCACTTGAAAATCTGGGAAAGGGGAATACAGAGGTCTTTCAACAACTTACAACAGGTCTTCTTTTCCAAAAGAGGACACTTTTGCAGAGAGGGTTTCCTAGGAGAAGAAGCAACGCTGGAAGATTCAGCAGTAACTCAGCATATCCCTTTTTGCCCATTAAAATCTGGGAGAGGCTTTCAACTTTTTCCACAATTGGCAAACTATTACTTCATATCTTCGGGGCATGCAGACTGATCAAGATGTTCTGGTAGATTTAGCCTCCAATCCTTCTCAGTGCACACATCCAACGAGGATTCCGTTTTCCCACCTAGGAAAAGATTATAGAGCAAGTGAAAGGGTTGTGAGCAATAGAACATACACATCCTGCTCCTTCAGGTTTATGAGCAATCTGCTCATTGGAAGGAAAAAGGACAAATGGTTCTGACCTGTGATCAATTTGAAGACACTAAAACCTTTTTTGATTAATCAGCACATCAATATGGAGAAAATGTATCTTCTGCAAATGTCCTATAACCAGGGTATTGGATGACATAGTTAGACCTGAATAATCCATATGCATCTGGTTCTATCTTTCCCCCTCACAGATGGTTTCTTCAATTTTCTTGAGGCTAGCTCATTTTTCAGTTTGCTGATCCACCTTTTGGCCTGTCATCGGCCTCATGCTGACTTACAAAGCATTTAAAGCCGGTGTTAGCAGCTCTCAGAAGGGAGGAAATGAGGCTATCTACACATGTAAACGATATTCTGCTCATGGCTCACTTCCTGCTATTGCTTACAGACCACCTCTGAACTACCCTCCATCTACTACAGAAATTAGTGTTCATCATCAATAGGGATACATTGGAAATGTGCCCTGCTCAACAAAATACTTTCTAGGATTCCACATCAATGCTTGGGACTCCTCTCTCCAACTAGTCTGATCAAAGATCTAGTTAATCAAGAAAGAGCTTGGGAGGGGACTGTTTCTAGCAGTGATGTCCCTTCAGCATCTGGCAATGACCTGGGGACCTCTGTCATCAAGCATTCAGACATATTCCCAGAACCCCTTACTTTCATGGTACTGCAGAGACTGAAGATCCATCCCTTATGCAGATTTGGTCTCCCTAACACAGGACAGCAATCTTTAGCTTTGGCTTTGAAATTACTAATAGAATCCAATGTCAGCGGGTAGGTTGGGGAGCAAAGTGTGGCGACCTCAACTAAGGGGACCTTGATCTGTCTGGGAGTCAAGAATGCACAACAGTTGTTTAGAGATGGTTGCACATTCTTTTATTGTTAGGCCCCTTTCAAAGAACAGACTCCAGTGTGCAATTCTATTGTGAATGGACAACATAAAAGCAGTTCGATACATCAACAAACTAGGGGGCACATGGTGAAAAGCTCTTGCAGACATGGCCAATCCATTTTTGAAATGTCTCACGTGTTGCATTACGGTCCATGCACAATTTCTACCAGGTGTTCTCAACACACTGGCAGACTGCGCTTCCAGAACAAACAGAGACTCAAGCGACTGGCAGCTTCTTTTGCCCAATATTTCAATCCCTTTACTCCAACTGGGGACCAATGACACTGGACGTGTACACTTCCAAACTGAACACTCAGCTTCAGTGTTTCTTAAATTGGAGGCTGGACTTGCACACATTGTTTCAGGCCTAACATAAAGATTTGCTTACACTCTCCCTCCTTTTTCCTCATTCCAAGGTTCTGGTTCAAGCCAGGAGACAGTGGGGAAAATTGGTCTTATAACTCCACGTTGGCCCTCTCAAGCATGGTATATGTTGCACTAGACACGAGTATAGGCATCCTGTTCCTTCGTCTGCAGAACCCTCACATTCTTTCCAACCCAGAGGACCGTCATCGTCCCCTAATATTATGCAGATAGTGGTGTGGAAGATTACCGGGAGTTCCATCCTCCACTGGGAGCTTCGGAAGGGATTGCAGGCTTCCCATGGCAATCATCGGCAACAGGCACTAGGAAGTTGTATATTTCCATATGGAGATGCAGAGGGTACACTGCTGCCATTCTAGACCCACTGATGTTTTTACATCCCCTGAGGTGGAAGTAATTAACTTCCTTGTCGACTTAGCCCTTTCTCACTCCTATAATGTATTAAATGTGTTCTGACTGCTACATCCACTGAACAAGGTGAGATTAATGGCCTACCCATAGTGCAAAGTCTGCTAGTTTCCAGATTTCTCAGGGGTATTCATTTTAAATGCCCTCCATCAGCTGAATATTCTATCTTATTTTAGCCTGGTGCTCCCACTTTTCAAGGGCCGGCCTGATAATGGTGAACTATCTTTTCAGGTCCATTCATCTACTCTATTGTGTTTAATTTCCTTCTGTCAAATCTTCAGTGTTTGGTCTTTAAGACTCAAATGGCATTCTTTTCTTCCATCATACCAGCTCTGTAGAATAACCTGCCGTTTCGAATTTCCAGCTTGCAGTGTGGTAAGTTGTCTTAATTCATGAAAACAAAGGAATAAGGATCTCAGGGGTTCAGCAACACTCCTATGGGGTTCTCTTCACAAACCACACAGGCCAGTTTCTTCCCCAATCTTGGCCACATGGGTAAGCTGGGCTTTGACTCGAGCGAGTATTGATACAACAGGGCGTGGTGCAGAGCCTACCTGTGGAGTTATGGGTGGCCTTAATGTCCTTTTGTGCAGGGTCAAGATTCCTAGATATACTCAGATGGTTCTTCTGAACCAGTCTTCATTAACATTCTTGCAAAACGATTTCTCATGCATAACAGTGGGTTTTGTCCCAGATCTAAACATGCATAATATGAATTCTCTATCCCTTTACAGAACATTGGATTTTTTTTAGTAAATACAACACAAAGTAGAGATTGTGTTAAAGGCACAGAGGAGAGTTGTATACCATCTCTACCCTGATTAGTGTATAATTTTGCTTCAGTCTCGGGAAGAGACACCGAACAGAAAGGACCTGGAGATGGAACACTGAGATGGAACATACTCCAGAGAAGCAGGAAAAGAGGAATAGCTCCCATGACTACTCTCAAATTATATTGGGTCTGGGAAAAACATGGCACAAACACCATATAACAAGGTATCTCGGGACTTGGCGTCGGGTGATTGTGCAATGTGACGTTTTTTAACATTTTACTTGTTGCTGTCAAATGAAAAGAGTTCACTGCATAATACTCACCTCTGTGAATTCAATTAAATCTGTATTTTCAATTGTATTTACTAGCAAACTTGTAATGTCATATGACTGATCATATGCATATGTACGTACAACAGGGGGGAGGCCGTCCGTTTAGAGGTAGAGGCTCAAGAAATAACAGCCAGAGAGGTAACAACCAGAGACAGGCTTTTTTAGGCAGAGGAGGAGATCAGAGACAATGGGAACCAGAACGAATGCAAACAAGGAGCTACAGGGGCTGGTAGTTAACCTATCAAATACCCAGATTACTAAAGAAGAAGAAGTACTGAATAAAGGGTTGAATTTTGTACTCACTAAGTTTCACAATCCCTTCGAGTTCAGGATTTAATTTAATCAGTTAATGCGGAAAGTTCACCTGAAAGAGTTTTTTATGGATAATGCCTTTGATAAGGGAGACAATTGCAGCGGCTTGAGAAATCCATCTATTTTTTGTGCACCTACAAATGCACATTCAGTAGAATCAAAGGTCTTTGAAAAAAAGGTGTTGGAGGAGGTGACCAAATTGGAAACCAAGGGTATCCCTCATCATTCTAACTTGAGTATAGCAGAACAAAAGATTTTGAAAAGTTTGGGTGCTAATGATAAGATAATTATCCACCAAGCCGATAAAGGAGGCGCTATTGTAATCTTGAACAGGAGTTATTACATCAGAGAATGTGAAAGATTATTATCAGATGAGCATCATTACCAAAAAATAGACAAAGACCCTAGTAATGACCTTTTGAATATTATCCGAGACAAAGTACAAAAGGCTGTGGACGAGCATATCATTAGCAAGCAAGAGGGTGAATATCTGATTAGAGAGGACTGCCCGGTGCCCATTTTCTATACATTGCCTAAAGTACATAAAAAATTAGAGAACCCGCCAGGTAGACCTATAGTTTCGGGGGTGAGTTCTCTTTTGGAACCACTTTCCAAATTTGTAGACTTTTATTTGAGACCTTTCATTCCTAATATGAAGAGTTACATTAAGGATACCACGGACGCTATTAATAGAATAGAGGGTAAGACTTTTGAACCCGAGGCCAACCTACTTATTTGCTTAGATATTCAAGCGTTGTACACTAACATACCTCAGTTGGCTACTTTGGAGGTAGTAGAGGAGACTTTATTGAAAAGAGATGATGAAAATCCAGAATCCAACTCTTTTATTAAATGGTGCACAGAGATGGCCCTCACACAAAATTTCTTCCAATTTATGGGACAATTTTACAAGCAGATTGAAGGGACAGCTATGGGTTCAGCCATGGCCCCAAATGTCGCTAATCTGTATTTTAATATGTTTGAGGAAACGGTGGTCTATAATGAACGCAATCCCTTTCAGAGTAATATCATATGTTGGTTGCGTTATATAGACGACATTTTCATTATCTGGAAAGGGAATGAAGAGGAAACGGACCATTTTTTACAGTGGCTTAATCAACAAAATAGATACCTCAAGTTTACTAGCAATGTAAGTAATAAGGAAGTTAATTACTTAGATATTTGCATATACCATCAGAACGGGTCTTTATTGGTCCGACCGTATACTAAAGCCACTGACAAAAATGCGTTGTTGCACTTCAGAAGTCATCATGCCCAACATGTTAAGAACAATCTCCCTTTTGGGCAGTTTTTGAGATTGAAAAAGAATAGCAGCACCAATGAAGCATATTAGGATGGAGCAAATAATTTGATCACTAAATTGATACATCGAGGCTATCCCACCCCTTTGGTTAAGAAAGCAGCCAAGAGAGCGTTCAACAATAATCGAGAATCTCTCCTTGATTATCAGATTCAGAAAGAAAGTAAGACAAAGGATACGCCCCTTGTATTTGTCAATACATTCAGCAACTTGTCTTATAAAATTAAGGGCATTGTAACAAGGAATTGGAATAAGATCATGACCAAGGAAGTTGGTAGGCCCATTGTAGCGTTAAAAAAAAGCACCACTGTAAGAAATTTGATAATGAAAAATGATGTGAGCATTAAAAAGAAACCATTGCAACAAACACATTTATGGGGTCTTCCCCCAGTAGTTGGGCATTTCCCTTGTGGAAACTGTTGTATGTGCACCCAAACAAAGAAAACAGTTAATGTAGATTTGGGCCTAGATAGGATGTGGAAAATCAATGAACTTACGAATTGTAACACAAATAATGTGATCTATTTGACCGTATGTCCATGTAAACGAATTTACATTGGTAAAACGAACAGGAAATGCAGAATTAGAATGATTGAGCATAAAAGCTGCATTAGAAACAAGGTGGAACAGGCCCCCATGGTCAAGCACTTTATAGAAACGAAACATTCACATAATGACTTTGAATGGTGTATTTTGAAACACATCAAAGGACAGTCACAGGTGATGATCAACAAAAAATTATTACATCTAGAACAGAAACTCATTTTTCTGTCCAAAAGTCATATCAAGGGTTTGAACGAAGGAGTTGAGTAGCATAATGCCTAGGAGGTTTGTGGAGATGAATGACACATTTTCATTAGTCTTTTCCCCTCCGATGTTTTGTAATAACCAGACTTTGAAGAGGAAGATCAGGATGTGTGGTCCCTATGACTCCGTATTGTGAGGTGTAGTTGTGGTTTCTGGTGTTACCCTTTGTTTTCTGAATAATGTAATACCAAAGGTTGTGTAACAGCATGTAATGCCCATGTGAGTAATGTGACAATAGCTGAGATTATGCAAATTTATTTTTGTTTATGCATTTGTTACTATCAAAGCTTTGTCCTATGTTTGAATTGTGTAACAACAGAGTTGTCATAACCCTATGTGATGCCAATGGGAGTAATGTCGCAGAGGTTTATGAGGAGACAATAGCCACCAATAATCAAGTGGTGTCCACTGTATTTTTTCAAAGAAGGCATGTGAGGGAGTCTTACACATGGATTTTTGGCATTAATGCATGAATGGATGCATACGAACTAAAAGGAAAAACATGCACTGAAGTTTGATGTTTTTACCTTTTTTTCCCCTGAGAGCAATGGACAAATTGTGATGAGTGTCACTGTTTTTGGCGGTATGCCACGTGGTGCCTACAAGTCCCAGAAATATATGGTTTTTTTGCCGGGAGGTGCACATTCGTGGCGCTGTGACGTCATCGCGTGCCGTAAGTGCGCAATGACGTCTCAACGTCACGTTTTGACCCACAAATCTCGCGTGAGTTCACGAGTGCTGGCGGGTACTTAAGGGGAGGCTTTTCACCCGCAAATTTCTTTGCGAATCCCCAGATGCTGATGATGACAGAGGAATAGTGAGGCATAAAAAGTGACATTTGAAAGTAAGTAAAGAAAAGGTCCTCTATCTTTCCGATGATTGGGTGAGATAATACCACAACATATGGGGAGATGAGAGGTCTCTAAATAGGGGTTATGTGTCTTTTTTCAGATATTTGACCCATAAAGGGTGGTGGAAGGTTTCTTCTTACCACTGAGATGGGAGAGTCCTTTGTGGAATAGTTGACACAGGACTGAGAGTTCTTACCTCACTGCATTAAAGACCATTATTGAGATAGGTAAGATTGACTACAATATTTTTGATTGTCAGTGAATTGAAATGGGACAGTGTAAAGTCCCCCCATACTAATTTTGCCCATATTACACATTACCATAGAAAGGAGAGAATAAGGAAACGCAAGAATTCCTGAAGAAATTGGGAATCTGCAGCGAATTTCAGAACAGGCCCAAGATTCATTAATGGGAAGAGAGATGTGTAGTCAGATTCATACCCCTGTTCACCCTCTAAAGGATGAGGGTTTAATTTTATGTAAAGTAAGATTAAGTCTTGATTATTAGATACTAATAGGGTGTCCATTGCTTTTTATTAACAGGGTTCTCCCCTAAAGAAGAATTATTAATTCCGGCTCAAGACAATTTCCCCTGAAGAATGCCCTACATTATTGTATCTCAAGGACAGAAACTTGTACAAGTCGGGTTGTTTACATTACACCAATAGGAAATAGGCCATCAGTAGTGTGGCATAGGAATCAGAGTGTGTGATCCTAAAGAAATGACTATAACATTATTCACTTATGGTGTATTTACTTGTGTGGTTTTAACATATTGTATATGTTTTATGTATTATGATCATTTTTATGATTGTTTTTATGAAATGCATAAGATTTAAATAAAGTTTTGTGATAATTGACTCCACTTTTGATGGGGTAAGAGTGTTCAGTGACACCTGTTGAAATACCGGACTTTCTTTTTGTATAAAAAAAAGTGTATGCTCACAGAGCAAGAAGTCTATCCCTACCTGTGACTCTGAACCGTTTTGATAATAGCGTATGTGAATATAGCCATATAAATGTATATATCAGATCTGTGTTGTCCTGAAAGCTACACGCTCAGCATTTGAGCTTGTATGTTCCCTTGAATCCGGGAAAATGTGGGGGTCTGCCGTCATGCGAGGGGGGCACTTGCCAAGAACATCCAAGCCTCAAAGTATCAGGTGGCACACAAGGCATCCACGAAGCGCAATGCCTTAATACCATTGTGTTATTAAAGTGCAGAGAGGGCAACAACAACGTGTTTCAGCCTCCAAAGGCTTCCACTTGGTCAGTTGCATGAAGCATGTAACTGACCAAGACGAAGCCCATGTAGGTTACATTGCAAACCATAAAAAGCACAGAAAATGCAAGTTAGGGTAAGCATTGGTTCACCGGAGTTGCAAAGGTTTAGCTTTGCCAAATATGCCAGTATGAAAATGCTCTACGGCACATTAAGCTTCCAATCGAAATATGGTTCTTGGCTGTGTCCTACTAAATACATTTGCAAAGTCCAGATATTTGTTATATGTGACACTAAGTGCTGTAGAGAACACAAACATTGTTTATTTTCCATCTAGAGGCAGACATTACAATTTAATTATGTCTATATGCCGCCCTGCCTTTTGTTACAAACAGTATTCACCTCTAACGTGCCCTACTCTTGGGCTAGGCCACCTTCTGAGTTGGTTTGGCAGTCCCAGCATTATCATTCAGGAATGTACCTGCTGTACCATAAATGGACACGGTAGGTATTTCAAGCCTACATATGTACCAGTATTGCCTGAGCACGCTCTCGAGCCACTCACACACCCAGCACTACACTCCATCTCTATCTTATAATACTCCAAAGCAGCCTCGGAATCCTGAGTGCGTATATTAACTCAGCACATACTCTTGTGTCGCATCCCTCTAACAGATAGTCCATATATGATGAATGGACAAGCACGCTTCAAGACTAATACAAGCATTTAGCCGCGCCTAGCTCCTTCCCGGAGTCTACAAATGCCTTTTATGCTCCCCCTCCCTCTTACTTCACCCTTACTCTTGCTGTACCTCCCAGCAGGCTTAGACTTTGCATGGCCTCGGGCAGGGGCACCATACACCCCGGGCAAGAATTTAGCAAGCTGCATCTACTCTGGTGGTGATTTGGCGCTGCACAAAAGCATAATAACATACGTCATACACGTAGCCACAAGCAGAGGCGTAGCCAGGATTGTCTAACAAGTGGGGCCTGAAGCTGATGTAGTTGGGCCCACTGCAGTGACATTAACATCTGTAAATGCCCACACAGCGTTGCTGAGTGGGCATTTACAGATTTTGGATGAGCCTTGCCCACTCAGGCCCTACCCTGTCTAGCCTCTGTCCACAAGATCCCTTTGAGCGTCCCTCAGCAGCTTTTTCCCATGGCCCAATCAAAACAATGTTTTGAAGTTTGTGGAGGGATTGGGGGGGGGGGTGGGAAATGCCAGAATATTATGAGGAGAACAGAGGTCATATCAAACGTCTGTGCTCTTGTCTCTCAAGGCTCTGAAGCTGTCTTCTCAACGCATGTTTCTGCCCATATGCTGTGGATACACAGTAAACAAACCGACTGAAATGACACCGAATTGGAGGAAGAGCGTGTAAGATCCTTTGCCAAGTTCCCGCCAGAACTGTGTTACGTCTGCCAAATGTCTGGGAAAATGAAACTCTTCAAATCACAAGAATGCCCCTAGAGAACCGTAAGCGAGCCGGGTCTGCTGCACATTAATAATTCAAAAATAGCATTAAACAGGAAGCGCGTTACGCAGTCAACCAGGCCGCGTGATCCCCATGATAGTGCTCGCGAGCAGCGGGACTTCCAGGCTGTGGAGAAATGTGCGGGTTGTGACCACACGCTGTGCGAGGGAAGACAGAGCAAGGGTCAGGTGAAGGCCACTGACACACAAACTGCCTCCAGAGAGCAGCAGTGCCAGGGAAAGAAGGAATGCCACTTCGGGAACCATGGACTGGCTCGAAAACTCTAGGTTGTCCAGCCGTGGTACAGCAAAAGGCCTCCGAGCTCACTGGCGTGCCCTCCAAGTCTGTGACATGGATGCCTCTTGGCCTCTGTGGCTGTTTTAGAAATAAAACAACATGGAGAGATTTTAATAGGTCTGCTATGACGAGTGACTGGGGTCTTAAATGGGAAGTTGTGTAATCACCTTGACATCACAGCACTCACTTGCCAAAAGGAGTGGTGTACAGAGGATGCCTTTTACTGAGACAGACATGTCACCTGACACAGACATTGCCTGACACAGACATTGCCTTGCATTCTGGCATTTGTAGATGTCCCAGGATAATGGAACTGAAAAGAAACCAACAATTACATTTTTCTGGATTCATATATTTCTATAGGGGTTTATCTATGTGTCAAGTTAGTTTATTATGACGTGTATGCTTTTCAAGTAGTTGCTTTAAAACCGAGTATTCTGGAAATTCACAAATTGAACACATTTCTACTAACTAGACCTGAGAGAATATATAGTCAAGTCTTTAAGTTGCAGGCTGATCTCAAATCCCAGTTTCCCCACTTGAAGGGTTTGATCCTAGGCAAATCAGTTTATTCTTCTGCGCCTTAACCATCGGAGTTTTAATGTTGACCACATAAACCTTGTTTTTCCACAAGATAGAGGAAGACATAAGAATTAAACAGAACAAATGTGCATCTAAGGCTGTTTATGACTATGAACAAATCACCAACATTGAGGTTTGCCCAGATGGAAATGACTTAATTATGTTGACGATCAGTTACTGTTGCTGTCGTTTGTTTTTTCAGATTCCAAGATACTTAAAAATGTTTGATTGGATGTGCCTTTTTACACTGTGGGCTAGAGTTTTTAATACTGATGGACAGTGGTGTGAGGGGCACACCTCAAACATCAATCTCAGGGTTGTTGATTTTCAAATAGAGGCAGGTCCAAATATAATCAAGTCTGGTATGCCACCACACTCCCTTGTGAGGCAGCCACGTTTGATGATTTTGATGCCAATGTGGTATCCTCTGGTGTCCCCTGCAGGTGGTCCCTAGGCATCAGCCTAAATTGCCATGATACACAGCAGCAAGAACAACACCCACTACACCCAGCTCCATGCTCGCCACCTCACCTCCCCCGTTCCAGCTCCCTCTCGGCCACTCAAAGGAGCCCTACTCAATGTGCGATCACTAGGCGCCCACACCATTGAAATACACAACCTCATATTAGACCACCACCTCAACTTCCTAGTCATCACTGAATCCTGGCTGCACCCAGCGTCAGGTCCAGCACTCACATTGGCTATTCCCCCGGACTTCACCATATTTCGAGCCGACCGCATTAACTCAGTCAGAAGAGGAGGGATTGCCTTCATAGCCAAAAATCACCTTTAATTCAGATCCTGCCCCTGTGACAACCTGGAAGGTTACGAATGACTTGTTATCAAACTCAATACCAATTCCAACATCACTTTCAACCTCCTTATCTCATATAGAGTGCCTAATCACCTTGACCTGCCTGGAATCAGACATCCCACTCCTCATCACCCCCTACATCAAACCCAACACTAAATTCATCCTACTCGGGGATCTGAATCTAGGATTCAACGATGCCTCTGATCACAAAACAAGAAACCTACACTCATCCCTCCCCGACATGAACTTCACACAACTAGTGAATGCACCCACTCATGTGAAAGGCAGAACACAAGATTGGTTACTTACCCTGAACGTCAACCTATCCATCAACTCCATCTCACCCATCAACTGGTACGACCACCACCTCATTTGCTTCTAAATCCTCACACAAGGAATAGCACCTAGGGACACGACACCCCCCAACCCTATTGAAATTAGGAACATGAAAAACCTCTCAACTGATACCATCACACCCATCCTACTAGAGGCGCTTTCCACTCAATGCTACCTACCCTAATTGCCTCACAGATTTTTACCACACTTGCCTCATGACCACCATCAATGCCCTGGCACCAATCAAAACTAAAGTACCTCGACCTGCTAAACACTCCAACCTCTGGTTTAACGATGAGCTAATAGTCCTAAGGTGCAACAAAAGGGCGCTGGAGCACATCCACTCAAAAACCAGATCCACAGACTCTGCATTGGCATTCACCATAGCAAACCAAATCTACAAAAGAACCTTAATAGAACAAAAAGCCAATGCCTTCAACACACGTATCAATAATGCAGCATCAAACACCAAAGAGTTGTTTGCCATTCTGAAAGAATTAGAAAGTCCCCTCCCCACAACAACCCACATAAATTCCAGCAAAATATGGTGCACTACTATAAAAAATGCACTAGCATCCAAAATGGATACACTTCAAAACAAAATCACAGCCAAAAAAACGTTACTGGGCAACAAAGACCCCCTCACCTCATCGCAGTGACTAGAACCCTGAGACCCATCCACAGCTTTCAAATTCGCTCAGGTCAGCCAAAAGCAAGTCCTTGACACTATAGCCAAACTCAAAGCATCCACATGTAAAGGGGACTGCTTCCCAGCCCAACTCGTCAAACTATGCACTCCCATTCTAGCACCCATCATCACTAAATGTATCAATGCCTCATTTGTGTCCATGGACGTCCCTGTCATCATCAAAGAAGCCTGGGTAACCCCTTTGCTTAAAAAACCATCCCTGGACCTGGCAATCCCCACAAACTATCGCCCTATAACGACAGTCCCAGTCTTGCTCAAAATAATTGACAAAATAGCCTACACCCAAATTCAAAATTATTTGGAGGTCAATCATCTCTTAGGTGCCAGACAATCAGGCTTTCGGCCCAATCATAGCAGTGAAACAGCGCTTCTAGACCTAAAAATCCAAATGGATTTGATCAGGAACACAGGTAATCTCAGTATTCTATTATTATTAGACCTATCTGCCGCATTCGATCTGGTAGACCACAACAAACTATGTAACTCCCTGCTTACCAACTTCAACTTCGCCCAAGAAGTCACACACTGGGTCATATCATTTCTATCTGACCGTACCTCCAGAGTCAGCATTGGAAAAGAAGCAGCAGACCCTATCCCAGTCTGAGTAGGCATGCCACAAGGCTCGTGCCTATCACCAACTCTCTACAATGCCTACACTAAGCTGCTCTTCACAGCACTAGACTCGATGGGGGTGATCTATACGAATTTTGCCGATGACACACAGATTCTTATCCCAATCTCAGGCAACCATGAGCAGACACTATCACAGTCAATAAAATCTATGCCATAATCCAACTCTGGATGGCCAATAACAGCCTCTGCCTATATGACGAAAAGACGGGGATCCTCATCGTGGGGTCTACAGCCAAAATCAAAGCCCTCCACAAAGACTACAAATCCATAACTATCGATGGAACACCGATCACTATCCTACACCATGCCAAAACGCTAGGAGTACACCTTGACACCAATCTCACAAAACTAAACATGTTAATGCTCTCTCCTCAGCCACCTCCTACACTTCTAAGCTCATCACACTGAGTCGCAAATTCCTGACCCCACAAAACTGCATTACTATAGCAAGGGCGCTTATCCTATCCAAACTAGACTACTGTAATATATTAATGCGCGGTACCTCCAAAGCCAACATTGTCAAACTCCAACTCCTGCAAAACAAGGCATTGCGAGCAGCGTTAGGAATACAGAAAGCTGACCATATCTCTAAGATCAAAAGGGATTCTCGTTGGCTCCCCATTAATTCCAGAATCTTCTTCAAAACACTCTGCATCACACACAAGTGCCTTAACAACTCAGCGCCCCCTTACCTGAACAAGGCCATCACCCACAAAATAAGCACCAGAGTCCTCAGATCTAACAACAACTCACTGCTCTATGTTCTCAATTTCTAAAGAGTCAGTGCAGGGGGAAACAGTTTTGCGGTACTAGCCCCAAAACTATGGAACACACTTCCCCTCAACATCAGAAGCGAACCCGCCCACCAGAAATTCAAGAAAATGCTAAAAACCTGGCTTGTCAACCTGCATGAATGAACGCACGCATTGGTCAACTGTATCTTCACGCACGGTAACTAGAAATGTCAGCATCAAGCAAATCCTGTAGTGACCCTCGACTGTAACCATATAAGAAAGCATACTGCACGAATGACTGTACGAATGGACAACTGTAACCAATGTTCTGTAATTAGAAATGTTAGCAATACCTATATTATGTATTACCCTACACTGTAACCAGATAAGTGAGCATACTGTTACCTACGCCGTGATACCTCCGGGTCTGGGCATGTAATAAATAAATAAAATAAAATAAAATAAAACAATAAGGGATGTGTTGGTGGGGTTGTCTGTGTATCCTTAGGGATTTTTGAGAAATGATTTAATGTAGGCAACGTTTCAACTCCTAGGTACGGTTCCTGTTTCCAGCTAATGGGACACAAGGTTGTGGAAGTATTCCACAGGTGTCTCTTTGCTGATGCTAGTCTTGCAGATGTCTTGTGGGAAAGGTCTAGTGGCAAGCCTTCCTTGTTGCTTTCTTTCACTAGTTTAGTGACGTTTTCGGCTGAGATTGGTGTGAACTAGTTCAGTATCGGGTATTGGGGTTGGCTCATTGGTGATATTGGTGCATATGTCCTTAAGTATATAGTGTTGATGACTTGTTGGCTGTTTATGACTTTGTTTTAAAAGTGGTATGCAAGGTCCTCACAGCGATTCTGTGTTGGGCAGGGGACGTTATTGCAAGGTGCGGGTTTCTTATCTAATTGATGATGTAGAACGTCTGTTTCAGTGTGTTGCTTACTTTTGAGATGTGTTTGGCATAATTCAGTTTGTTTGCTTTTACTTGACAATACATAAGAACTCTTTATGGAAATATGTTAGACTAAACACGTATTTTTAGAATCACTTCCTTCTCAAAGGAGAGAAGTGCAATGCAAACAAAACTAAACTAAAAACAAGCATTGGCAATTTCAACAATGTTGGCTATTGTGTAGGCATGAGAAAAGCATTTGCCAGGTATTATATAGTGGTATTAACTGACAATTGATGGTAGCAGCTGCAAATTGGTGGCAGTACCTGGGCATATAATAGCAGTATCTGTCAAATGCCTAATACCTATACACAAGCCAAACCTGTTGGCTTTGCCAATGCTTGTTTTTAACAGGACTTCAGTGAAGGACATGCATATGGCTTATAAATTAAGTGGCTTAATGAAGACCTAGTTAAGAACATTTCTATTACACCAGTAGTGCATTTACAGCTCCAATTTAGACATTAACTCTCACAAGACTGCTTTCAAATAATACTGGCAGGCAGTTCAAGCACACCGTTTGATGGTAATGCTTGATTAAAGGGAGCTCAAGTAATTCTCATGAGGAGGTGTTTTGGGTGGGGAGGGGCAGGAAGTGGGTGGCAATGGCCATGGGATTAGCATGGCAATGGGCAGTCAATGGGTGGCCAAATAACCAAACAATACCTACAACCTTTGTGTCACTCATATGCCATTTCTTCCTAGCTGCACTCTAATACAATAGTTTTGGCTTGTAGGTGTCACTTTAGCCAAAACTAATTATTAGAAGACATTCCATGGATTAAAATTTCATCTGTGCTTTGCGCAATAATATGTTATCAAATACAAGGAAAAGAAGAAAACTTGCATGTGAGAATCAGTGAACTACACTGACATCATGCAAATACCATTTTGAGAAATTGAGATGCTTGGACAAAATGAATCCATGTCTCCCATGTCTCAGAAGTACCCAACAGATTGCAGAAAAACCATCTGTACGCTAAAGTGGAAAAATGTCACTTTCATGGGACTCAAATGGAGTTTTGGGGGCATTGATAAATTCTATGGGTGTTCAAATGGATCCGAAGAAGGTATGGGTCATATTGACTTGGATACCGCCACATGTTATCAAAGCCCTGCAATGATTAATGTTTTTTTTTTATTACTACAGGAGCTTTAGCTCCAATTTTGCTCAGAAAACCCTGGGATTAACCAAACTCATGAGTATAAAACAGCCCTGTAAGTGGAATCCCAAAGCTGAACAGACCTTTCAGTCCCCCAACTCACCCTTTACCCTGGCTCCCATTCTCAACATCCGAATAACACTCGCACTTACATACTGGAAGCGGATGCGTCAGATCAGGCTGTGGGGACAGTGCTACTGCAGAAAGACCAGCAAACATCGACAGAATTAGTGGTGGCTTATTAGTCACAGAAACTGAAACCTACTGAACAAAATTATTCCATGTTTGGAAATGAATTATTGGCCATCAAGGTATCGTACAAGGAGTGGGCGGATGGTTCAAGGTGGAGGTCTGCACCGACCATCGCAACTTGCAATATCTCCGGACCCAACAGTGTAGAAACAGTAGACAGCCAAGATGGGCATTCTTCTTTCTGCAGTATGATTTCTATGTTACTTACATCCCAGGGTCACAGAATAAGCCAGCCGATGCCTTGTCTTGTTCCTTTCAGTACATTGGGAGCACAGACCAACCTGGATTTGTTCTTTCTCCCATTTCTCATTTCCTGGCCGCCATTCAACCCTTTCTGGTACAAGTTCGGAGTGAAACAGCCATCAATCCCCCAATACCAGCCTTGCTCAGGAATCAGGTGAACTGCATGAGAGAAGGACTGCTTTTCCATGTGAATCGGCTATATGTTCCCACTTCATGCCTTCAATGTACCGTTCTCTCCTAGATGCATGATTCTAGTTGGCTGGTCATCGGGGCTATCGTGCCACTACTGAACTCATACACTTTAAGTTCTGGTGGCCTGGCTTAAGGCAACAAGTTAAGCACTGCACAGAGTCTTGTCCTACCTGTGCCCAAACCAAGACGGAACACAAGCGACCAGCAGTCTCCTAAATCCCTTGGAAACACCTCCTCGTCCCTGGCAAACCATTGCCACAGACTTTATCATGGACTTACCACCATTTTATGGGTCAACATGTATAATGGTGGTCGTGGACTGTTTCTCTAAAATGGCACACTTTGTAAACTTAGCTGGTCTTCCCACAGCCTCAAAAATGGTGATGATTTTCTTTTCCTATATCATCATTGGCATGGTTTTCCTGCCAAGTTTGTCTCTGACAGAGAAACGCAGTTTACATCCCACTTTTGGAAATCTCTGTGTAAACTCATCAGTGTAACCACCGTCTTCAGCTCGGGATACCATCCTCAAACAAATGGGCAGACAGAATGCACTACCAGTCCTGAGAGCAATACCTACATTGTTTCACTAGGGGTAAGCAGTCTGATTAGAGTGACTATCTACTCCTGGCTGAAGTGGCTTATAACAACTCTGCCCATTCAGCCACTGGAGTCAACACTCTGTTTATTCCAGGGTCGTGGTTTCTAGCACTGAACTAGTACCCCGTCTGCAAGACGTTCACCATCAGGTATTAGCTCCCTTGATGTCCGCCTGGTCGGCAGTTAAGAAGGTGGCCAATAAGTATCGGTCTGTGGAACCCTGTTATCGAGTGGGCGAGAGGGTTTGGCTTTCAAATAAGCTTCTACCTTCGCGTAACATTCTACTGGAACTTGCTCCTCATTTTTCTGGACCTTTCCGGATCTCTCAAAGCATCTCTACAGTAGCTTTTTGGATCTGTTTACCTGCTGCCTGGAGTGTTCACCCTGTTTTCCACGTCTCTTTGTAGAAGACTTTTCATATTGACTTGTTTCAGCACCACATGCCGCGTCCCAGATCACTCATGGTGGATGGTGCCCCTGAGTATGAAGTGGATGATATTTGTGATGCCAAGTTCCGCCATGGCTGCCTCTACTTTCTGGTGTCCTGGAAAGGGGATGCTGCCTCGACAACTCCTGGGAGCCTGCTTCTGTTGAGGAAGGCCTTGTTTGATTTGTCGCTTTTACCTGTGTTGGACTTGAAAGCCTAGGGCTCCATATGGTCCTTTGGGTGGGCGGCATGTCACTGGGCTTACCTGTCCTGGTTGCTCTGCCTTTCCTCTGTGGTGGTCCCGCTGGAGTTTGCTGGACCGTCTTCCCCGAAGTTTTGCACCAGGCAGTCTTCAGTCCCTGGGGGCCAAAATCTTTGCCACACTGCAGCTGCACTGAGGACCAGCGGCTGATTTCTGTGCATGCAGCGTGGGACATTGCCATGCACAACCCATGTGTGGTGCTGTAACTCCACTGTCTGCCACAGGCCATAAAAGCTTGGCGGGGGCCAGCACTGACGCATCACAACATTTTCCTTCCTAGAGGTAATGCTGCTGAGCTCTGTGCTCAGTCTTTGTTCCAGTTCCAGCCTTGTCCTCCCTGCCTGTTCTTTCTGGACCCATTACTTGCCGTTCCCCAGGAACCTGCTCTAGTTTCTGGTCCTCTTCCTCTGCTCCCTTTGTCACATTTAGTGATTTTCTCTGCTTTCTTTCAGCGTCGTCTTCTGACCCCCTTGCCTCCTTTGCTTGCACTTGATTTCCTTCCTTCTGCTGCTCGTTTTCTTCTGTGCCTTGGACTTCCCATGCTCAGTACATTGCACTGCCTGACATCCGGTAAATACCTGGGTGGTCCTTTCTCCATGGTGCTAGGAAGCTGTACCCTGTTCTTGGCCAGTGTACAATATCTGGCTTTGGTCTGGAGGTAGATTTTCTGACTGCACAACATCAGGATGGGACGGAGCGCCAGCTTTGTAATCTACCCTGAATTGAGAATGAAGCAAGACTACAGGTATGCAAGAATCATGGGGGCTCACCTTTACAGCTAGCTTACCTGCTGTGTTATTTTCTTATTATGATGTACTAGACACAATGCTCTGAGGTTTATGATCCAATTTAGAGACTGAAGGTTCTGGTTCATGGAAGGTTGTGGTCTATACACCAGTGGGTTTGTCTATGCTATGACATATATAATTATACTAGCTGTACCACCCGGTGTAATCTGGGTATGCACGTGGGGGTCTGCTATAGCCTTGTGTATGTTTTATTGTGTCAAAACATCCGATTTTTGCAAACATCGCAAAATTTGCAATCTTCCAAAACCGCCTATACTGATAGCACAGGGTCGGACCCAGCTCCACCCCTGTGCAGGGTGAATGGGTGGGGTTGGTCAAATGTCACTATCGCCAGTACACCCTACACTGGTATGCTGACCTTGTGTGCTGACTTCCTATTTTTGGAGACGTCGCAAAATCAGCAATCTCCCGAAATCGCCTATAGTGATATCACAGGGCCGGACCCCGCCCTGTGCAGGGCGAATGGATGGGTTTGGTCAGATTTCACTATCACCTGTACACCCCAGATTGGTAGGCTGACCTCGGCCAAAATTTGAGCCCACTAACTGTAGAGGGACTGAAGCCAATAATCTCAAAATCGTCAATCTCCTGAAACCGCCTATACTGATAGTACAGGTCCGGACCCCGCCCTTTGCAGGAAGAATGGGTGGGATTGATCAAATTTCACTATCGTCAGGACACCCCAGACTGATATGTCAACCTTGGGGCAAAGTATTCGCTAATTAACTGTTCTGGGGCTGGAGCCAACCGTGAACATAGAAAAACACTTTCACAAATATATTTAGATATATATATATATATTACACAGTGAAAAAAACCTTGTTTAAGAGAGTCAAGGTGATCAGATTTAATGCAACAAAATCCCAGAAATTCAGCAATCGCATTTCAAGCAAGTCCACATTAACTATGAAGCCCCTTTTGCACAGCGTATGACCACAATGATGTCATCACAAATGGCATCACAGATGGCATCACCCGTGACATCACTCATTACATCATACATGACATTTATCATGGTATCTTGGAGTGGGCACTGGACTGGCTGACCTCCTTCCTCACTGAACGTCTCTACCAGGTTATCCTGGGTTCTTTCTCCTCACCTCTCCTGTATCTCCACTTGCGGCGTTCCCCAGGGCACTATCCTTTCGACCTTGGCTCTTCAACACCTATCTCACCCCTCTTGTTCAACTTATCTTCACTTTCTCCCTGCACTTCCAGTGTTATGCAGATGACACCCAACTCTTCTTCAGACTTCCCTCTGCATCTCTCCTGACTTCCTCTGTCATTCCTGATTGCCTGTCTGCCATCCAGTCTTGATGTACCTCCAATGATCTCTGTCTCAATGCCAGCAAGACTGAGATTCTTCCTATCAGTACTCCTGTTCCCTCTTTTCTCCATTCACTCTGGCCACCCTCGATGGGCTCTCCCCCCTCTCCTTCCTCTGAAACCAGAAACCTGGAAGTTATCTTTGACTCTTCTCTCTCTCTCTTTCATTCCTCACATCTTGGACCTTGCCAAGAAGGCCCATTTCCAACCCTACCTCCTCAGGGGCATCCTCCCTTTCATCACTTTTCCCCAGAAGCTTGATGTCTCCAGAGCTCTGGTACTGTCCAGGCTGGACTACTGTAACAGCCTCTTCCTTAATCTACCTTCTTCTTCTCTCCACCACCTCCAGTTAGGCCAGAATAGGGCTACAAGTCTTATCCCTGGCCTCAAGCCCAGGGACCATATCTCTCCAGCCCTCAAATCTCCCACTGGCTCCTGGTTGCTGCAAGGATCAAATTGAAATCCCTCTCCATCATCCATAAGGCTGTCTGGGGCTGGGGACTACGCGATCTGCAACTTACTCTCACCAAATACTCCCCTCGACACACCTCCGATCCTCCAGCTCCAACTCTCTGCTTGTCAAGCGCTTCTCAAAGCAGAGAGCAGGTGGCCGTTCCCTTACCTCGGCTGGCTCCCTCCTCTGGAACAGCCTCTCCCTTTCTCTCTATCTTGAGCCATACCTCTTCAAGTTCCACAAGCACCTCAAGACTTTCTTCTACTCCTCCCCCTTCCCTCTCTCCCTCCCGTGCTAATCCCCACAGTCACTGTGATTGGTGTCCTGGGACCTTATGTGTCCTCCTGGGTACTGTCTTTCTGTCCAATCACCCACAGCATCCACCGTCCCCCCCAGAACTTGCCTTTGGGCACCACTGCCCTGTGTTGTCTCACAGGCCCTGCACTTATTGTATTGGCTGGTGACCCCTCTTCCATCAAGTGGATTTACCTGTAGCTTTGAAACTGACTCTCTGGCACTTTCCCCCTCTTTGGAACCTCTAGCACTTACCCCCTTCCCCTTTCCCTTCAATCGCTCTGCACTTGCACGCTCTGAATTTTCACAAGGCCTAGAAGCACCGATTTTGTATTGTATTCATCACTATGATAATATTCCATTGTCTTACTGTTCCCTTGTTCCCTTCCCTTTGCCCTGTGGGCGCTATGAAACACCATTTCTTGATTTATAGGCGCCTTACAAATGCCTAATAAATAAATAAATAAATAAATCACTGATGGCGTCACTAATGACATCATGCATGACATCAGTGATGTCACTGGTTTCATTAATGACATTTTGAAATATGAAAGCTCTGTTTTTTAAAATAATGTATGTAGATATTTCATAGTTATACAGTGCAATGCTTGTTTCTTTAAATATAATGCGCATTAGTATAGACTGCGACATTACACGGGATCCACTTAACTTGGATTGGCTCGTTTCCAAGCCGTACCACAGGGTAATCCTGTGGACGCACTTACGTGCATCGCGCGCCGGATACACTCTCTTTTTTTTCTTCTGGTGACCATGGAAAGGGAGAAGGGACCACACATAGTCCCTTCTCCCTTTTCCAAGGTGGCCAGTTTCCTCCCATTCATTAGTACGGAGCAAGTTGGCCCAAAATGGCACTCTGTTGCTCCGTACTAATGAAGCAGTACGCACATTCTAGTGTTCCTAGAACGAACGTGTACTGTGGCGACACTTTTTCAAACGGCAAAAGAAATGCCGCTTGAAAAGGTTTCGTCAGCGCATTAGTATTCTGGGGCTGTAAACTCCGGAAAAGTAGTATCCCGAGACTTCAGACCCCAGAATAATAATGGCAATAACCGCCTCGCCGGCAGGCCATTAACGCTTTAAGGTAATGCCCCTGTGAGGCGGTTATTGCCATAGTAAAAAATTATGTAGTACAAGTAACAGATTTGTGTGTATATCTTAACCAAAACTTCTATTATAAACTGTTACAATGCACACGGGTACCCCCTTTCTTTTGTATGTGATAATTTTATAAAACTTGCCATTTAGAAAATAATGTGTTCATGTAATGTTATTACAATAAGGAGAATTGAAAATTGAAATGTGAACATTGACTATTTTCATAATACTTACTAATAAACATGCTTCTACTATCTATTCTTTTTGTTTTTTTACTACTGCTTATACTTATTATATTATGTTTTAAATACCTGAAATAGATTTACAAGAATCAGGTACTTTCCCTGCAATGAAGTATTGTAATTGTTTACTAGTAAAGGAAATTCAAACCATTTGTATAACGGTAAATATTTTTATTTTACGGTTTATAGGTTAAGTACTGCAAATGAACGCTACCCACGTTATCATATCATTGGTCTGTATGAGTGTAATGTTCCATGTCATGCTGTTATTATTGCTAAGTGTAATAAAATCAAATATGTATCAAAAGAGGTCAACAGATATATTCCAATTTATTTAATCAGTAATGTCATACTTGATGTAAATATTGAACTCATCAGTGATATCATGTATGATGTAATTAGTGATGTCACTAGTGATGTCATCTGTGATGTTATCTGTGATGCCATCATCGTGGTCATACCCTGCGCAAAAGGCAGTGCATGGTTAAGGTGGACTTGCTCGAAAATCCAATTTCTGGATTTCACGGGTTTAGTTATGTTAAATCTGATCACCTTAACTCGATCTTAACCAAGGTTTTATTCCCACTGAATTTCAAAGGCTTTGTTGCTATGTATTTTTCATGTTAAATCTGATCACCTTAATACTCTCCTAACAAAAGTTTTTTTTCAGAATTTTAAGTTTTTTTTATACTATATTTTCTGTGGGGTCCACTAGCCATTGCCTTTGGCCGTGGATACTGTTCATGTTGGACCCATGAGTTTCTTTGGGACCCACTAGCCATGGCCTTTGGTCATGGCCAGTGACCTCTGCTTTCAGCCATGGCCAGTGTACATGTTGCACCAATAGGTTTCTTCATGCCCACTAGCCTTTGCCTTCGGCCGTGGCCACGGGACATGCTGCACCAATGGGTTTCTTTGCTGCCCACTAGCCATGGCCCTTGGCCGGCCGTGGCCACTGTACATGTCGCACCAATAGGTTTCTTTGAAGGGCTGAAGGCATGCCCCTGCATGCTCACACCAGAAAACATCCAGCCCGCTAGTGAAAAAGGCCCAAGGCACACTTGCAAGGATAACAAGTATCTATTTCTCCAAAATACAAATGCATCAGCAAGGAACTCTGCTGCCACTGAGCATTCTGAGCTCCATAGGGACGTGCAGCACATTATAATCACAAATAATGTCACTAATGACATAATCATATAAGGTACACATCTACAATTCTATATACATATAGGGCCTGCTCCAGGTGGGATGCCAGGCCATTGGTCTATCTTCACCTGTTCATCTTTGTCCACGTCGGTGCTGCTGGGCTCATCATCCGAGATGTAGCTGGCCTAACAATTAATTGCCTACTAATACAAACAATGTTATTTTATCAGTGTGACAAGTACCTGGCAGATACAGCAAAGGGCTCGGGGGGTGCGCCGAGGTCACACTAACTCACACGCTTCACTCACTTCCCAGACAGACTAGCAACTCCTCAGGCCCTCCACCTTAGTTTTAGGCTATCATTTTGATGCTACCCTGCACCTTGCAGCACAAATCACATGACTCATTTCTGAAGGTGCGATAGCCTTGCCTTCTGATCTTATTTATCAATTGAGGGTGTAAAGGTTTTATGGTTGGTGGTCTGGGTTTGGATGGTGCCATGGCATGCAGGGCTCATGGGATGAAAGCATGGAAAGCTGTATTTCTCGTATGGGGATTGTTGGGGGCAGGAGGGCTTTGCTATGGGATGGTACTGCCAAAAGGCGCTCTGCTCCCTTCTTATGACCTTGCAGGGTGCATTCTTTCCCGGGCGTGAGGGCCTGTAACTTTCTTATAACAATGGAGGATTGTGTGGACTCTGTGAGACCTGGCCAGGGTAGGGGTGATGTTCACGCTCATGCAAGGGGATCTAATACTAACACACAAAATGATGTTCACTGAGCTTGGCCCTTCTTCTAAGATGGCTGCCACTGACCAAGATGGCGTTTGCACCCCATCTACCATACAGCTTCTAATGCATGCACTAAGGAGGTTGCACACCCTCCGTTTTGTGCACCTCCCTCCCCCTGCTTGATGGATATGTTCTCTAGCCGTTATTTCTCATTCAGTATCGCCTAAGGGGGTGGGAAGACCCTCTCTCCTTCCGAAAATTCCCAAAAGACCCAAAATTCCCAAAATTCCCAAATTAACAAACTCTCCTGCAGTGTAATTTACTACTATGTTCCAATATACATTCTCCTCCCCCATTTGCACCCTCTCTAACCTTTCAGCTACCAGGAATGGTGGCAACCTGTCCTTTGGGACCCATGCTCTACTAACATCTTGCAAGATGGCCCCAGACTGGGCATATTCTTCTGGAGTACATGTCATGTAAATACAACCCCATCTCCAGCTAAGTCGACCCAGTGCTTGCTGTAATTCCTGGGGTCCGGTGGGGGTGTAGTGATTGTACCCTGGGGATTTAAGGGGTGATAAAGCTCTACAATACAGGGTTTTCTTGGGTTATCTGTTCGGGTACCGCTCTCTGTAGTACCACAAAATGCTTTGTCTGCTACCGCAATTGAAACCATCATCATTGCGCTACTGGGCACTACTTTGGCGGCACAACATCCGAGTCCCATCTGGCACGTGCAAAAAATGACCAAAGTAAAGACGATGATGGGTACCAGCAACTTGACAATCACTCTCAGCCAGGATGGAGCCCTGGAAAAAGTCAGATCAAACCAGTCCTCATTTTGTATTCCTGCTTCTTTTTTCATGCGTACTCCCAGTTTGTGCACAGCTTTGATGATGTGTGACAGAAAGCCATTCTCTGCAACTTCGGGAGGCACAAATGTGCAGGAAGAATCCCTGATTTTCTTGCATCTTCATCAGCCATAGAGCTCGGAGTTCCACCTTTATGACATTGAACACTTGTTCGGTGTCATTGACCAGTTGAATCAGTTCCCAGCTAACAATATGCAGCCATTTCGCATTGGCCACAGTTTACACATCAGGCAGTAGCAATGAGGCAAAGAAAGTCTACTTGGCTGAAGGGTCTGTATTCATCTGGTATTTCCTCAAGCAGGTTTGATGAGTCTTTGGACAGATAGCTTGCTTTCATTTTCCTCTGCTATTTGCCACGTGTTTCTGTTACGCTTACCTGGTATCCACGGGGACGCCACCCAGCCACTTGGTCGTTGGTGCCCTTCCCAATGATTCCCTGGTGTGGTCTCGGTGTCGATGGGATTCTGCCTGGAAATGAAGACTATATTAGGACTGGGCGACCAAGGTAAATTTTACCCCACCTCCCTTGTGTTTCCAGCCTCTCCAGGTTCTCAAATGGTTGTCGGAATCGGTGGGCTCTCCGTCCTGCTCTCTGGGCAGGGGCACGTTGTCTTCTGTGGGCGCGGTCGGTACAGTTACTTCACTGACTGCTGGCCTTGTAGTGTCTTTCAGGTAGGTCTTATTGCGATTGATGGTGTCGTAATTCTTGAATGCCTTTTCTCTGTTCTAAATGTCTCTTTTTTTATCTCCCTAAGAGCGCGGAGTGTCTGCTTGGAGAACTGGATATGCTGGTTCTCACCGGGAGATGATGGCGCGCTACAGCACTATGATGCGGTAAGGAGGCGCTTTGCGTAGCGCATCGATGTCTTGTCCTCACTGACCTGTGCTTTTCTCTTTTCGTAGGTCGCGGTGAGTTCCCAGCGCAGATGGAGTTCCGGAACTATGCCAGCCGAAAAGCAACCAACCAGGTACGTCTTTAAGCGCTTTGTGGTTGTAATGTCTCCATTACCTCCTTTAATGATGTCTTTCTCCTTTTCTCAGGTCCTTCGATCCGGGCTGTGAACTCCACCAACAGAGCTGCCCAAGAGCTGCGAGCAGTGAAGGATGATGAATGCAGGTAAGATTCTGCTGCTAACGATGTTCTTGGCTTTTCTGCAGGTCCGAATTCAACAGGCTCGTGAGAATGCTGGTCACGGTGAGCGTCACGTTGCTAGAAGCAAAGTAACGCGAAGCGTGTTGTCTTGTTCGGGTGTGGTTTAAATAGCCACTGTAAAGTAGTCCATGTAAAGTAGTCCCTAGGCCACCACACCCAAAACACTAGACCGCATAGCTTGGTTCTAGGAATCAAGCTATGTGGATGCCTCCATGTTGGCTGAAAGCCTAAATAAAGTAGTTTCTCAAGCAGATGTCTTTCCTTACTGATGTGCCTGGCGCCAAAGGCGCCAGGACTGGCCCCAAGAGGGCCTGAGAAGTGGATGCCAGGCCTTATTAGTGATCCGAGCCCTGATTCCACCTGGCCAATGGGCTTGCCAGTGGGGATCAGGGCTGAGGGTTGTGACAGCACCCCCCCCAAGGCCCCTCCCAAGGTGTGTCTCCTGCCTGGTCCAGGTTTAGTTGGGAAGTTCTGATGAAACGTCTTGATCAGATGTGATGCATGGATGTTCTCACTGGGTTCCCAGGGTCTATCTTGAGCCCCAAACCCCTTACAGTTGACGAGATTGTACAACTTGGCTCTAGAGTACTTAGAGTCCAGGATGCCCTTGACTTCGAATTCTGGTTCTCCATCTATTAGTACAGGTTGAGGTGGTGTCTTGATTTGTGTGCCGGGTTGCATTGGTTTTAAGAGGGACACATGGAATACCGGATGGATTTGTCGATTAGGTGGTAAGTCCAATTTGACGGCTGCTGGGTTGATAATTGCCTTGATGGTATAGGGTCCCAAATATCGAGGCTGGAAGGTCCGGGTCCCTTTGATGGGTACGTATTTGGCGGCTAACCAAACCTGGTCTCCTACTTGATAGCCTGGGGCCTTTTTCCGATGCTGGTCGGCGAAGTGCTTTTGTTTTTCTTTAGCATGAATAAGATGTTCCTTCGCCTTTCTGAACGCCTGAGTGATGGTTGTATGAAGAGTCTTTACTGCAGGCATTTCCAAGCTGGCAGGAAGGTCAAGTTCTGATGTACGTGGATGTCTGCCATACACGGTGTAAAAAGGTGTTTGGCCCGTGCTAGAATGTACGGAGTTGGTATATGCGTACTCGGCTATCCACAGTAAGTCCTTCCAATCTCTCAATTCATGGTGCAGCATGCACCGTAAATACTGCTCGAGGGTCTGGTTGGTCCTCTCGGTTTGGCCGTCTGTCTGGGGGTGGTGACTGGTGGATAGCTGGACGTCAATCTATGCCATTGCGCAACATTTTCTACAAAAATTTCATACAAATTGGCTGCCTCGATCGGAGACCAGAACTGATGGAAAGCCATGCAGCTTGACAATGTTTTCCAGAAATACTTCTGCTAGGGTGGATGCGTCTGGGAGGCCCTTGGGAGGAATACAATGTGCCATCTTTGAGAACAAATCCACGATTACAAGAATGGTGTTAAAGCCTTGACTCGGTGGCAGATCAGTGATAAAGTCGAGGGAAAGAGTGTGCCATGGAGCAGGAGGGATGTCCAGTGGTTGTAGGAGACCCGATGGTTTCTGTTTCTGTGATTTATTTTGTGCACAGACGCCACAGGACTGAACATACTGAACAATGTCCTTATGCCAGGTAGGTCACCAAAAGTTCTTTTTTACCTCGGCTAAAGTTTTAGCGATTCCAGGGTGTCCTTCGATCAGAGAGTCATGATAACCTGAAATGATATGCTGTTGTAACTCCTTCTCGGGTACATATAGCCGGTCCCTAAAATAAGGTAACTGATCCTTGATGCAATATTGTTCACCTTGAGTTTGCCATGCTAGGAAAGCATCCGGGTTCATTGACTGTCGAATTTTGTTTCGTAATTCGGCTTGTGATAATGCTGTTGTGATACCCAAGAGTTTGTCTTCAGGTATGATGGGTACCGGGTCTGGAGTTGTATACACCGTTCCATTGATGCCCGTTCGAGATAAGGCGTCAGCTTTCCCATTCTTGACCCCTGGTCAAAAGGTGATCATGTAGTCATATTCGGCGAAGAAGAGGGCCCACCGTAACTGGCGTGAAGACTGGGCATTGGCTGTTTTGAGATATTGCACGTTCCGGTGGTCTGTGATCACTGTAATGGTGTGTCTAGCTCCCATAAGATAGTGTCACCACGCCTTGAAAGCGGACTTGATGGCTAGGAGTTCTTTGTCCGTGATAGCGTAATTAATTTCCAGGGGTGAGAATTTTGTTGACCAGAAGGCCACAGGATGCAGCTAGCCAGTTTCTGGGTCCCTCTGTGAAAGGACCGCTCCCACTGCCATACTGGAAGCATCGGTTTCTACGACATAAGCGAGGTCTGGAATCGGGTGCCGCAGGATTGGAGCAGAGGCGAACCTTTGTTTCAGTTCCTGAAAGGCTCTTTCTGCTTCCTCAGTCCAAGAAACTTTTTATTGCTTTTTCGTAGCAGTACTGTGATCGGGTGCACAACCTGAGAGAAGTCTGGGATAAACCAGCGGTAAAAGTTTGCAAAGCCTAGCATGCTCTGTATCCCCTTCAGAGATGTTGGCGATGGCCATTTTAGAATAGCGTCAACCTTATGTACGTCCATTCTGATGCCTTTTGGCGAAAGGATGAAACCAAGGAATTCTACTTCGGTGACGTGAAAAAAACATTTCTCCAGCTTTGCATACAAACGATGTTGGCGGAGCTTGGTGAGGACTGAACGAACATGCCTGATATGATGCTGTTTTGAGGCTGAGTAGACGAAGATGTCATCAATGTACACTAAGGCGCAAACGTCAATCAGTTCTCTCAAGACATCATTCATGAAATATTGAAACGCTACAGGAGCGTTACATAAGCCAAAAGGCATAACTTGATATTCAAACAAGCCATATTTGGTACGGAAAGCAGTTTTCCACTCATCTCTGCTTCTGACCCGGATCAGGTGGTATGCTCCCCGAAGGTCTAATTTGGTATAGATCTGGGCATCTTTCACTTGGTCTAGCATTTCCGGGATAAGAGGCAAGGGGTAGCGGTTCTTCACAGTTATCCGGTTTATTGCGCGGTAATCAATACAGGTCCTCAAATCCCCTTCCTTTTTCAGTACGAAGAACAAAGAACTGGCTTCTGGGGACCTAGATGGGCGGATAAATCCGTTTGCAAGGTACTAGTCCAAATAGGATTTCAGGTGAAGGTTTTCTGGTTCGGTAAGAGCGTAGATCCTGCCGCAAGGGATTTGTGCCACAGGAATAAAGTCAATTTTACAATCATAAGGTCTATGCGGCGGCAATGTGTTAGCCTGGTCTTTTTGGAATACGTCCTGAAAGTCACGATATTCATCTGGCAAAGTATTAGTTACTCCCAGAGTAGAGGCTCCAGTATTGGAAGTCTTGGAGACACAGGAGTCGGGTTCCGGGTCAGGAGAGTAGCAAGTTAGGGAGCAGTTGCTGGAGAAGGTTAATTTCCGTGCCCGCCAGTCTATCAAAGGGTTGTGAGCAACCAACCATGGCACCCCTAGTATCAACCGGAACTGAGGTGCCTTTATAAGATCGAACGTAATACACTCTCAATGTCCTTCCTCGCACAGCAAGGTTACTACTGCTGTGCACTGGGTTACTGGTCCGGAGGCGATTTCTGTCCCATCCACGGTAGTCACCTTGTCCCTGGTAGACTTAGAACACAAAGGGAGCCCCGTCTCTGCTGCCAACTCTTGATCTATATAGTTCCCAACTGCTCCGCTGTCGATGTACGCTTCTATGGCATGCATCTTTGACGATTGTTGGTGATTTATAAAGATCACGGGTATCGCAAAGTGTGAGGTCAGTGGCTCTTTCTCATCACTCGACAAACTGACCTCTATGGTTGCCGAGCTTGGTAGTTTTCCGATTCCTTAACTTTATCCTTTTCTGTGGCCTGACTGTCCTCCTTGGGGGTTTTATCAGGCAGTCTTTCAGAAAATGTCCTGGTTTTCCATAATACAAACAAAGTTGCTGTGGTCTTATTTTATCCCGCACTTGTTTTGTTAATGGAGGTCGTATCCCTCCGATCTGCATGGGTTCTACGGCGTTGTCTGGCCCCCGTGGCGCATTGTCTTTAGGCTGAACATAAACTACTCGAGAGTCTGCTTTGGACCGGTCTGCTTTTCGGTCCTGCAACCGATGGTCTAGCTGCATGACCAGATTTATGAATTTGGTACAGTCTCTGGGGGGATCAACTACCTGGGCCAAGACGTCCTTTAATTCGCCTTGTAAGCCTCGATGGAATAACGCGGTTCTTTTGTTTTCTGGCCACCTGGCTTCAGCAACCAGTCTATTGAAAGTTGCAATGTATGTTAACAAGTCTTGTTTCCCTTGCCGAAGGGATAAAAGTTTGTTATCCACTGCTTGTTCCTGGGTATGGCGAGCAAACAGTTTTTCCATTACTCTCTGGAACCCCCCATAGTCTTGTAACAACGGATCATTATGGGTCACCAACGGCACCGACAAATCCGCTGCACTGCCACTCAAGTATGATAGGATGAAAGCTACCCGAGCTTGGTCATTTGGAAATGCCCCAGGGCATCAAAGGAAGTGAAGGCGACACTGATTTATGAATGCTGCATACTTCCGTGGGTCGCCCGAAAACCTTTCTGGTGGTGCCAGGGCAACTGTTCCAGGCAGCGTGATCTGTACTGGTGTGGGGGTATAAGATGGTGAGAAAGGATTTTGCATCAGTGGATTTCCTCCAGGCAGAGGAGTCTGCCCTGCCTGCGATTGCAAGAATTGTCTACTGATTTCGTTTGTGCGCTCATTGGTCACTATTAGGTCTCTCCGGAGTGCATTAGTCTCTTGTTGGGCTGAATGAACTTCAGCACAAAGGTCCCCCAACAATTGGGCCAATTGGTCGATTTCTGATGTTTCCATGGCCCCCAGGTGGATTTGGTATGTGAGGCTTCATGTTCTGTTACGCTCACCTGGTATCCACGGGGATGCCACCCAGCAAGTTGGTCGTTGGTGCCCTTCCCAATGATTCCCTGGTGTGGTCTCGGTGTCGATGGGATTCCGCCTGGAAATGAAGACTATATTAGGACTGGGCGACCAAGGTAAGTTTTCCCCCACCTCCCTTGTGTTTCCAGCCCCTCCAGGTTCTCTTCTCACCTGATTGTCAGAATCGGTGGGCTCTCCGTCCTGCTCTCTGGGCAGGGGCGCATTGTCTTTTGTGGGCGCGGGCGGTCCAGTTACTTCACTGACTGCTGCCCTTGTAGTGTCTTTCAGGTAGGTCTTACTGCGATTGATGGCGTCGTAATTCTTGCATGCCTTTTCTCTGTTCTAAATGTCTCTTTTTTTATCTCCCTAGGAGCGCGGAGTGTCCGCTTGGAGAACTGGATATGCTCGTTTTCACCGGGAGATGATGGCGCGCTATGACGCTATGATGCGGTAAGGAGGCGCTTTGCGTAGCGCAGAAATGTCTTGTCCTCACTGACCTGTGCTTTTCTCTTTTCGTAGGTCGCAGTGAGTTCCCAGTGCAGGTGGAGTTCCGGAGCTATGCCGGCCGAAAAGCAACCAACCAGGTAAGTCTTTAAGCGCTTTGTGGTTGTAATGTCTCCACTACCTCCTTTAATTATGTCTTTCTCCTTTTCTCAGGTTCTTTGATCCGGGCAGTGAACTCCACCAACAGAGCTGCCCAGGAGCTGTGAGCAGTGAAGGATGATGAATGCAGGTAAGATTCTGCTGCTAACGATGTTCTTGGTTTTTCTGCAGGTCCGGAATTCACCAGGCTCGTGAGAAAGCTGGACACGGTGAGCGTCACATTGCACGAAGCAAAGTAGCGCGAAGCGTGTTCTTTTGTTCGGGTGTGGTTTAAATAGCCACTGTAAAGTAGTCCAGGTAAAGTAGTCCCTAGGCCACCACACCCAAAACACTAGACCGCATTGCTTGGTTCTAGGAATCAAGCTATGTGGATGCCTCCATGTTGGCTGAAAGCCTAAATAAAGTAGTTTCTCAAGCAGATGTCTTTCCTTACTGATGAGCCTGGCGCCAAAGGCGCCAGGACTGGCCCCAAGAGGGTCTGAGAAGTGGATGCTAGGCCTTATTAGTGATCCGAGCCCTGGTCCGCCTGGCCAATGGGCTTGCCGGTGGGGATCAGGGCTGAGGGTCGTGACAGTCTCTTTCCCAAGGAGGGTGTGGAACTCTAGTGCTGGCAACAGGATTCTCATTTCTTCCCCAAGGGATAGAAAGGTGGTGGGGGTAGAAGTCTGTCGGTCCCCCTTACAAATGTACTACTGGGATTACAAGTGGTGCTGAGTGCAGTGTGGCCAGCGAACAATAGCCCCTCCATGATGGTGGGAGGTGCAAGTACGCTTGTTGGCCACACACCCAGTAGTAATCCATCACTGCCGCTCAGCCTGTTTTGAGATCAGGAATGAGCAGAGTCATATTGCAATGTTCATTGGATCCTACAGATTTAGTCGCAGCACTGTAGAAGCAAAGTTCATATGTTTCTTCTCTGTGCACTTTTACTGGTTTCTCTATTGCTTCAATCCAAGTTACTTTTGTGATGTGTTCAGTCTAGAACAGTGCACATGCAGCTTGCACTTGTGCTAGAACCCCTTCTTCGTAACCTATGAGGCCCTCTGCCATGCAGCTCATTGTTGTTTCTTACCATCTATTATTTGTGTATTTTAGTCCTTGTATCAGAAAGTAGGGTCTTTTCAGGCATTAGTTGCTTTTTGGATTATTGTTCCATTTCAGGCAATATGGATCGTCAATCTCGAGTCTTACATTGTGTGCCTGGAAAGTGCCTCTGAGCCTACATAGCACAAGATGTACCAGACATTGTGTCTCTAGAATTGGTACTTCCTGTGTCACTAGGACCTTGGGTGTCCCTGACACATGCAGTATCATGAACACACATAACAACTGCCATTCACTTTATTCCTCCCCACCAAGCTCATGTCTGTATACCAACTATTGGAGAGTTCAGGGTAATGCACATCTATGGCATCAAGACCAAGCCTGTGATAGGCGTTGTATCTCGCCCTTCGTGCTTGTCTCTATATACGTTTGGGTGTACCTATTTACCCATTAATAATCGTGCTATCATTATTTACATTAATAGAGGTGATGGTGATAAAAGTATTACAGAAATTTGAGAACAATAGGGACCTGGCAATATATTCCAACAATCCAGTGCAAGGGGGTTGATTAGTACTGTGTATAGAACCATTGACATGCTGCTGCGTAAAATTGGGCCTTGGAAAGAGTGTATATTCCATTTAATTTAAGTGTGCATTTGATTTATGATTTACAGTGGAATTGTAATGTTCTCCTTTCCCTCATCGCCCCATCTTTTGTATATCCGAGTAATATAAAAAAGCCCCTAAATAGCTCCCTAAAATAAACATTAAAATAGCAAATAAACTAGCTATATAATACATTGCACACATCTTTCTATCTATTTATCTATCTGTACATTTCTAGAGTGACATACATATACGAAAATGAAAATCTAGATATAACACTATAAGTATACAGCTTTCTAACATATCTGGAGTGATTCAAGAGCACTGGTTCCATATGTTTCTTCAATCTGAAAGGCAAAATATATGCAGACAAAAAGAGAGAAAGAGGATAAAAAAGGAAGAGAGAAAGAGAGAGAAAGACGCAAAAAGTGACTGATTTGTAACAGTCTTTAGCAGCAGTGCAAGTGCACGAGTCTGGGGTGGGCAGGACAATATGGTAGTGTGAAGGGAAGCAAGGTAGATGTATACTATAAGTCTTTTAAAGTTCTGGTGCAATGTTCGAAGGTGCCTTCCGAACGTCAGACAGGTGGATCCAGTAACAGAGCCCCCCCTAACTTTCACTGTCAGAGGAGTGCAATACACTACATCAAATGGTCCATTGAATCTGGGGCTGTTCCACCTTCGAACAAAGATCGTACCTAGACGAGGTTGCTAGGCATTAGCGGTTGAGTGGGCGGGGATCAGTCGTGGAGTCGGCTGTGGTGCCTGGTACGTCTTCTGATGGAGGTGGTGCGATCTGTCGGGAAAGGGTTTGACCAGTCTTTAAAGACAGCATAAGCACACACAGGTTGCTATGCTATGCTTATGCTAAAGACTTTAAAGACTGGTCAAACCCTTTTTTTGTTAAACCTGTGTGTGCTTATGCTTCTCAAACCAACAAACATTGTACATGATACACTCTAACTGCTCTCTAGTGTATCCCGCATGACAAAAACTGGAAGTTGTATTACCAAATTGTTAGTAATACAGTAAAATACCCAGGAAAGGACCCCCCATGTATCCACCCTTGCGACGCTTGCAGCGATTCAATAAGTGCAATGTGTACCGCTGCCTGTGCGGAATAGTGCATTGGTAGTCTTTCAGAATTAGTGTCTCATATTCACTGTCCGCTATGTGCACCACCGTTGCCCCAGTATGTCTGAGACTGGTGTCCTGGTCAATTGCCGCTGACCCATCAACAAAGAGGATGTCCCCCCCTTGAGCGGACTGTCCTTTGCCTTGGGGATGTCATCCTCCTGCCCCTCGTACGTTACACAGTCGTGTCTGGCCTAATTTCAGTACACATTTCTCTTATGAATGTTGTTGGGTTAACTGTTTTGCATCGGACAATGTGAATGTTTGGACTAGAGAGAATTATCTCGCATGCTGATGCTCTTTGTGTAGTCAGGGAAGATTTCGATCTTTCTAAAATAGCAATAATGGCATGTTCCATGTAGAGCGTAAATGAACAGCCTATGACAATTGTGGAGCTCTTCTCAATAGCAAATGCCATAGCTGTAAGTGCCTGTTCGCAAGCGAACTGCTTTTGCATCACAGACTCTAATGTGCCACTGTAATAGGCCAATGGCTTGTAGCCCATTGTGCCTTTCTGTGTAAACACGGCAGTCAAGAGCAGGCTGTTACAGTGTGGAAATAAGTACAATTCCTGATTATAATCTGGTGTTGCTAACAGCGGGGCAGTCGAGATCACCTCTTTTAGGTCATTAACATTTTGTAACATTTCTGCTGTGCATGATATTTTGAAGTACTCATTTCTGCTTCCTTGATGCCCTGTGGGCACGGCCTTGTGTATGCTGTGTAATGAAGAATCCATGCTCTACAGTAATTGCACAACCCTAGGAACTTTTGCTTTTCTTTCACTGTTGTGGACTGGGGGTGGTACGCTCATAGACAGCGCAGTCAGGTAGTATTCTTTTGCCATGTGCTGATATTAACTGCCCTAAGTATAAAACCTCTTGTAGGCAGTATTGTAGCTTTGCCTTGTTAACCTTGTACCCTTTATGGGCCAGGAGCTATAGGAGGGTGATTGAGTTGTGTCCGCAATGTTGTTCAGAGTCGCTGCATACCAGCAAGTCGCCCACGTACTGGATTATTGTGCTGGACACTTGGATGTTCTCTAAATCTGTGTAGAGTTTCTTATTGAAAATGCTGGGGCTCTCACAGTACCCCTGAGGTAATCTGGTGTGTTTGAACCTCATTCCCCATGAGTAAAGGCAGTGATATACTGTGAGTCTGGTGCAATGATATGGAGAAAAAGGCATTTTTGAGTTCCACCACTGTGAAGTGCGTTGCCTCCTTGGGGATACTACACATAATTGTGGCAGCGTTAGTAACCACAGGAAACTCTTGCTGCACAACATCATTTAGGGGGCATAAATCCTGAATCACCCTCCAATTGCTACCCATTACCTTTTTTATGGGATATATGGCCGTGTTGCAGGGGGAGGTACAATAATCTTTTAGTTCAGTAGGGCAGTGATGGTACCTTTAATTCCCTCTTCTGCCTCCCTGGAAAATGGGTATTATTTCACTCAGGGTAACACTGCTCCTAGTTTCACTGTTATGTTTATTTTATTTTATTTGTTCTCTTGTAATGCGCCAGAGCCCACAGGCACCAGGGTGCAGAGAAAGAAAGCAAGAGAAAAAGGAAGAGAGGGGAGGGATGGAGAAACAAACAGCCGACATCTAGCCATAGTTACTGGAAAATGATGGGTTTCAACCCTTTTCTAAATCTCAACAGATTGTTTTCTGCACGCAGAGTTTTCCAGAGTTTATTCCACAGCACAGCAGTTTGAACAGCAAAGGATCTGCCCATGCCTCTGGCTCGCTTACTCCTAAGAATAGATAGGTAGACACCATCACTAGATCTGGTAGTTCTCACCGAGTGATGACCCTTGACACAATCTTTCAGATAACCGAGGGCTTGGCCATATAGGCATTTGTGGACTATTGTCATAGCCTTGAAGCAAACACGTGCTTCCACCGTGAACTAATGCAGGCTCCTTCTATGGGAGGAAATAGGCTTGTGCCTGGGTACGGTTTTGACAATACGTACTGCATTGTTTTGTAGTACCTGCATGTGCTTTAAACTGTTTTTGCTGACCCCAGTCATCAATGCATTGCAGTAGTCAATCCTTGGCAGTATTAATGCCAGACAAGTGTAGCACAGTTAGCTTCCGAGACATAGGGTTTAACTAGTCTCAAGAGCCTAAGAAGGTACTGGGCTTTGTAACATTTTCAATATGAGCATCTGAAAGCAAGGATGATTCAAAGTTGTCTTGACCTTGCAAACTACCTTAATGAAGTGCTTTTCAATGGTAAACCCAACATACTGACTTGTCAAGTTTAGCGCTAGGATGAGCCAAGCGGCATAAGCGCAGTCTTAGCGGCATTCAGGCACATCCAATTATTGGCCATCCAATTCTGTATTATAGCATAAACTTTATGAATCCACTCAACATCATCTGTATACTTGCCGCCCAACTCAAAGACAAGCTGAGTGTCATCAGCATAATTAGTGAAATGCACACCCATCTTATCCAAGAGATCAGACAGTGGGTGGCAGTAGACATTGAAGAGAGAGGGAGTTAAACAGGCACCCTGCTGCACACCACATTTCAGCAGCTCACTGGGTGAGCATGCATTACCCCAAACAATCCTAAACATTCGACCAGTCAAAAAGGATTTAATCCAGGCTATGGCCTCGATGGAGTAGCTGCCAGCCTTTGTCAAGCTAGATAGCAATTTGTCATGATCGACATGGTGGAAGGCTGCTGAAAGATCTAACAACATTAGCAGCCCTGCCTTACCATTGTCCATAATCTGGAGCATTTCAGTTTGCATGCTCAGTAGGGTGCTCTCTATGCCATAGCAGGTTCTGAAACTCGACTGTCTCGGGTGTAAGGCTCCAGGTACTTCTAGATTGTCCTGAAATGAATTGGGAAGTAGCTACCTTATACAAACATTTTTTGCAGGAAAGGGGCATTGGAGATCGGTTTGAAGTTTGAGTAGACCTTTTGATCCAAACCTGTTTTTTTTTTTAACTGAGGGGTGACAGAGACCTTCTTCAATGCCTCGGGCCGCAGCTTTCCCTAAAGCTTGCATTGGTGAGGCGTACAAGGATGGGGAGGAATAGTTTCTTGTTGGTAAGAATGATTTAAAAGGGAGAACTTTCCCCACACAGGTGGTAGGTCTCATGCTTTTCATGATATTAGCCAAAGTTCTTCCGAGATACAATTAAAGATAAAGACTAATTTATCCCGTTGACCCAGCACCTTATCGGTTGGATCAGAGGCTGTGTGCTCCACTCTACTTAGATTGTCCCTAATGTGAGATTGCGCTACAGCTATTTTTTGGGCAAACGCCTTTTGGATTGCCTTATAATTGGAGGGGTGAACTGATGCAGCATTACTTTAGGTTTTTCACGATCCCAAAGGATCTGAAAAAGTTTCTTGGAGACATTCTCGCCATGAGCAATTTGGTTATCGAAGTAGGTTTCTTTTGCAAGCAAAATCTCATTTTGATACAGTTTTTCCAGTGTTTTCCATTTTTCCCTGTTGACCAATGATTGGTCCTTCAACCAGACTCTTTCTGCTCTTCTCTTTTCCTTTTGTTCAATCCAACAATGCAACAGAATATCATTTTTGGTCCTTGGACTTCTCCCTGACAATCTGCGACGTCACTGGTGCTGTACGGTTTAGCAGTTCAGTAAAGACTCTGAATCCAGGTGATCAGGGGGATCATGATCAGAGGTGGATGCCATGAGTCTTAGCAGACAGGATTCCAAATCTCCATGAAAAACTTTATTATAGTTCCTACAGGAGACAGTACGGGGGGGGAATATTTTTCTGGACTATAGGGGAAGTCAATGCAAAGTGAAAGGTAACAATAAATTGATCAGATGCAGGGTTGAGTAGTTTGAAAACTCAGAGGGAGGTTTTTACTGGCTATACATTCCCTAGCTTGTGTGTGGGATCCCTGCTACTAATAATAAATGTATTAAGCTCAACATTTTTTAAATGCAAATGTTTGTTCTTGATTGAATATAAACTAAAAGCATAAATAATATTTAAAAATAATTAAGATCAAACAGTTGAACCAGCCGGGTGGCTTCAGTGTCTAATGAGTTTCTGAGCAACCTATTAAAATCCCTCAGCACCACGGTTCAAGTAATGGGTTCATGTATCAAACGATAAAATATCAGCCAGATCATCATGGAATGTGGGAGAATCATGGGGGAGGGTGCGATATATCAGGTTAATATTGAGACAATTATTTGGTGTTGGGGTCGTTTAAAGTAACATCATTTCACACTCATTGCATGTCATAGGTGTCTAAAAGAAATTCAGGTGTGAGCGAGCCAGAATGGCTACCCACCCCGCCCCTGCTGCCCTCTCTGTTTTGCCAAAAGAAAGTATAGCCAGCTGATGTGGCAAAATCAATATTGGGTCCACTAAACTCCAACAGTCAAGTCTCTGTGAGTCCCATAATATCGATTTGCTAATCGACTATGTAATCTCTGACGTCTAAAGCGTGCTTGTCATATGATTTGGTAATGAGAAGGGCCATTCTAATAGACATGATATTGTTTCCCAATAAAGATCCCTCCTTCTCGTGCTCTCGCAATGTGACAGGTCCCTGCCTCTTTGGCTCATGACCTTGGGGCAAAGAATCCCGCTGGGCCGACATTACCAAAATGGTCAAAATAGGACCGCTCCTCACCTCAATTTGGTCCCAGTGACGGGGAACAAAAGCGTCACACAGTGGGGTTAGTGCGGACTCATGCAGACTTGCTATTCCCTGACACATTGTAGTTCACAATCACGGACCTGCAGTATTTCCTAAGGCACAAGGAGTGGCTAGGTACCCACAGAAGGTCACAATAATTACAACAATGAAAGAACTTCAACAACAAAAACTAAGACAAATGTATCAGTAAAATGCTAAAATCAATGAAGGGCTAAAAATCTAATCTAGATGGTTAAAAGTTCCATTTATTAGATAAATTAGCAAACTTGTCAAGTAAAATAATTGGGATATAAGGCAAGTGAGCGGGCAGTTAAGACACAAAGAAAATACAATAAGGGTGGCATATCAAAAAAAGAGAAAATACATTAATGGAATCGCCAATTCAACTTGTATGGTATGTCCTGAGAAGCCTCGGGTCTCAACTCTCCAACTCTACTAGTTTTGAGGATGTCCAAATAACCCATATTCCACTCTTCGTCAGGGGTAATTCTGTGTTTCATGTCCTCTTTACCGCTCATTCAAATTGGTCTATAAAAGTTACTTGTTGGTTTCTCAATGTTTTTTAAACATTCTTTCTGCTAATTTGTCTGTTCAAACACCATTGGTATATATGCTATAGCACATAGAGGGCATTTACCAATTGCTCCTGCCGAATTGCTTGATAGATTAACGACCTCCATGAACAATTCCAATTGTTCCAACTTTACAGTTGACCAAGTCCTGTTCCCCCTGTTAACTTCATCCTGGCGGGAAGAAACATTCATCCATTGGTAATTTTTCTTCTTCCCTTTGGAAAACGTGGTCTCTCTTGTTGCAAACCAGTAGTTGCACAGACCTGAATATATCTCATTTAGAGTACGGCTCTTCATGGATGAAAAACTGGCATCAGCAACAAGAAGTGTGCCTGTGTACCTGCACCAGTGTACTGGGGTCCCTCCCCGTAGGAACCCAATGCCATAGGGGTTAGTTGTCCACAGTCTCTCAGGCACCTGTTCTAAATTTATGTCAGTGAACTGGGTCGGGGCTGCGGGGACCATAAGGGGCACTGGACCTTCCTGTACTGCACCATTATTTCACTGGGGATACATAATGCCAGTACAATTTCTCCGTCATCTGGCCTGTCCTCAAACAATGCTGCATTACACAAAATAGGGAGACCCCTTGTGGGCAAGGGTGGTTGGGGTGAGGGCACAGTGATAAACTAAGAGATGTCCATGCTGCAAAGAACTCAATACGTTGCAGTTATTTAAACACATTTTCTTTTCGTGCAAAGTAAAGTCACAGAGAGTGTCTCAGACATAGGTTAATGTTTTATATATGTGCAAATAAAGAAAAACATTTCAGGCATACATATCGAACACAAAAAGCATATTGGCAAAAATTTCAGTTGTGAGACAGTAAATGGCTCAGAACATTAATCATGTGAGAAAATATATCTAATATAATACAGTAACACAAATGACAAGAACGACAGAATCCAAAGGTTGCACCAAAACCAAAATTGTAGAAATTGTACATAGATTGTTTGCAATCCTAGTTGTGAAATACTGCAGGGTGTAGTTAATGATACTCTGAAGAGTGAGGCACGATTTAGTCATAATCATGCCTAAAGTGCCTACATGAACGTTAGAAATCAAATGTTTAGCAATGCCCCATCTTATCTTATGTGCATTTATGCATGTTTCGGTGTGCCAGTAGTGATGGCATCCAAACACGCCTTCCTCATGGAAGGTAAAAGAACCCTAGGTGGGGCTGGGGGAGTACAAAAAAGGAATAGTTTTGGAATTGTAAACTGAAAAAGTTTTGAGATACTTAGCAGTATATTGACTTCACTGCCCTTCATTTTCAAAGTACCTCACACGTCACTTACCCTGTACTTCTCACAGGGGTGTGTAGGGGAATCACAAAATTACTGGTTCCTCATATTAGGGGACCACCCATCTCTGAAAAAATGCCTGAAGGTCCAAATGTTGGTAACTGGAAGTAAGCAAAAAGGCATATCATTTAAAAACCACAGCAGATGGCCTGCAGGAGAACAACTGCAAGATGCAAACAGAGCATAAGTCACTGTATCTCGTATGAGTATTTCAAAACAAAAATGAGTGTACCTGGTTGTCGGTTGATAAGAGCTGGAGAAGAATGATCATAGTTGCTTCTCAAGAGACACACAATTGGCATGTGTCCTATAAGCCACAGTTATTCAAAAACCCTAAAAGATATAGACACAGGGCTCCAATCAAACAAATGCAAAGTTGGTGTGATGTTACAGAAGAGATCACTCCAAAACTTGGTCTCCCTTGTTGCAAACCAGTAGTTGCACAGACCTGAATGTATCTCATTTAGTGTACGGCTCTAAATAGATGAAAAACTGGCACCAGCGTCAAGAAGTGTGCCTGTGTACCGGCACCAGTGTACTGGGGTCCCTCCCCGTAGGAACCCAATGCCATAGGGGTTAGTTATCCACAGTGTCTGGGGGACCTGCTCTAAATGTATGTCAGTGAACTGGGTTGGGGCTGCGAGGACCATCATGGGGCACTGGACCTTCTTGTACTGCACCATTATTTCACTGGGGATATATATTGCTAGTACAATTTCTCTGTCATCTTGCCTGTCCTCAAACAATTCTGCATCAGTTACCTCCTTTGGAGGTATCATGGAGTCAATTCGTAGTACTGTGCACCACTCGCACCGTCTTGGTCAGTCCCTATCACAATAATTCTTTTCACCAAAACCACCAATCCAAGCAAATTCTAGGAACAGTATTGTGCCGGCTGCCACCTCAGGGGACACAACAGGTTCAAAAATGTAATCTGCGGGCACTCGCCAACACCCTTTGCCAATCTGAGGCACCGCCTCCACAAGCACAGTGATTCCATACATGAACATGTCTGGATCAATGGGAATTCCACAATCCACCATTTCTCCTCCCATTGCATGTATTATTAGCATTGCCCTTATGGTGCACATCCCTGGAGTGGTGCACACTATGTCACTATCCGTGAATGAGATTGTCATGTTGAGCTTGCTGAGCAGATTCTTGTCCAGCAATTTCACTGGCAAGCTTTCATAATAAAGTAGGGAGGCCCACATCCCCTTGCCCCCTATTTTGATGTCAACCTCTTTAGTGTATGGAACTATGGAGACAACCCCAGAGAATCCCTGCATGTCAGGTGTGTGGCCTGATAGTGGGAAATCTCCCTCACTGATGCATGATTTTTTGGCCCCTTTGTCAACCATGAAAATGAAGTGTTTGTTTCCTATCTCTGCACCCCCAAGGGTTCCTCGTCAGGGTGAACTGTCATAGATACTACTGGGCATGAAAGCTCTCTCTGTGGGCTGTCCTAATATGTGTATGTGTTCCACCCAGGGAACATGAGCACGTTATTTCTCATCACGCTTACCCCTTGATAAGGCACTATGGTGCCATTTGGCATTTTGTTGGACGTGTGCATGTTACCATTTCCATGCTGGGGCATTGTCTGCTGTGGGTATTGCTGTTGTTGGGGCTGCTGTTGCTGGGCATGCGCCCCTGGGGGCCGGGGTGGGAGTTGTGTGTATGATTGGTGTATTTTATAGGGTAAGGAGGTCATTCTTGGTGGTGCTATCGGTGGTGTATTCTACGGCGGTGGCCTGTAAATGTTGTATGCATTGTATTCAAATCCTGGCCTACTTCTGCACTCCCTTGAAAAGTGTCCCTGCTTCCCGCAGTTCCAACACTGTGAAGAACCCATACCTGTCCCTCTCAGACCCATTCTTCCAAAGCCCTCACTTCCCCCCCTGAATCAACCCCTTCCAGACTTCTGACCTCCTTGTTGCCACTCCTGGGTGTGTACTGCTGTCCGCCTCCCGACTGCCTTGTCCTCCTTCTGGCCAAAACGCTGCTATGCACACATCTGTGGACCCCTGTGTGCTCCCTATCGCCTCCGTCTGCACTGGTGTTGACACCACCCCCTGTACAGCTATTTTAGCCAGCTTCCTGTGTACCAGTTTTAGGTATGATAGTTAATAGGTATGCATCATTTGCAAGCAATTGTTGGGCAATTTCCTGTTTGCATTCCTTTATTCGTTTGCAATTGTGAACAATTCTACTCTGGATCTCTGCCCATCCCTTCACTTCAATGCCCACAATCTTGCTAGTGTCTTCTGCACTTCCTTTGGTAAACCCCCTTTGATAACAAAGTAAAAAAGAGGAACTGATCAGTCCCACTGGTCCCCGTCTTTGCTCTTCACAGCTCCTGAACTTTAATAATGTATTGCTCAGGGTCTTCATCATCCCCTGATAGCATATTGCATGATCGACTGTATATCTGGCGTGTCGGGGTAGGTGCACTGGAGTGCGCCCCAAACCTCTGCTCTGATGTTGTTGAACGGTGCGCCGTGGTTCACATAGTTGGCGAATCTCACACCTGGGTATCCTGCTTTAATCCAGGTCACTCACCATTGGCACTTATAAACATGCCATATCCCCCACGGAGAGGGGTACACCCGCAGTCTGTTTTTCAAACACATATGTCCACTTCCCCACCACTGCTGTTAACGGCGGGAGCACTTTGATCAAATTATTCTTGTCCATCTGCGCCCAGGGTACATACTGTGCTCTACTCACACCCTTGTGTATCAAAGGCATCTGCAGGCCAGCGCTCCTCCCTTCTTTCCTTCCGGCACTTCCCTTTTTTTTGCCAATGCCATCCTGCCAAACCTCCTTACCCTCTCATCCCACAAACTTTCCACCCAAAGTGTTATCAGAGGTTTGTGTTGCACTTCCTCCTCACCGTCATCCTCAAACTCATATACACAGTACTCCACCAATCCTCTCCCTGTTCTCCACCTAGTCCCCCTTCTCCTCTGTCAGACCTTACAGTTCCGTACCCTGTGCTGGCTGCTCGCCTGTCCTCTTTTTTCTCACTGTGTACATCATTTATTGTTGTTCTGTCCATTCTGAACAGGGCCAATCTTTATAACCTGGGTGTCCTGTATACTAACTATGCAGATGACAGCCAGGTCATCTTAAAACTCTCAGGCACCTACTCCCAGTATTCACAGGCCGTTAACACCATTTCTTCCACCATTCAGTGCTGGATGGTAGCGAACTCCATGGCCCTCAATGCAGAGAAAACTGAGCTTATTGTCGCCTCTAGCCACATGTTAAAGAAACAGACCCCAGATTACGCCAACTTCTCCATTGCTAACACCACTATCCTGGTCGCTAAGAGCGTAAAAACTTTAGGTGTTACGTTGGATGCTGAACTTACCATGAGGCAGCACGTCACTAAGACACGTGCATCCTGTGGTCTCATTAACAAATTGCTGTGCCATATTTGCCCTTTTCTCTCACAGAAAAATATGTCCTTGCTGGCCTCAGCGTTAGTCAACTCATGCCTTGACTACTGCAATAGGTGGCTGGCCGGCACCGCTCAAGCAAACCTCTCTGCCCTCTAGGTGACACAAAATGGGGCAGTAAGTGCAGTTCTGGGTCTCCCCAGATGACATCATACCTCTGAGGCAAGAAGAGAATTGCACTGGCTGCCTGTGAGGCAATGTGTGACTCATAAGATCTTGACTCTAAGCTACAAATGTCTGGCCCACGAAGCTGCCCTCTATTTTACCGAGCGTCTGAATCCTTACTTGCCTTCACACTCCCTGAGGTCGCAGGACCAGGCAAAACTGGTCAAGCCAAGTTTCAGAATCGCTAGATATGTGGGGATTGATTGATTGATTGATATTTTATTTCTATCTCGCTCGTACACAAGCGCGACAAGGCAAGGGAGGGGAACAGGGGAGAACAAAACAACGATCCTACTAGGCCAAGTGACATTGAGAATGCGCAAGTGCATGGGAGAGGAGGAGGGGAAAAGTGCATGGAGGGAGGGAGAAGTGGAAAGTGTGAAGCAGAGGAGAAACAGATAAATAACAATAAATAAATAATAAAGGCAACAAACAGTGGTAATGCAGCCAGTAATTTGCAAGTGCTAGGTTTAAGGCAGCAGACAGGGTAGGTCTGATAAGTGCAGGAAGAAAAAGGGGGGGCTGTATGGGTACAGATATAGACCCCAGTGCAAGGGGTGGCCCGGAGGCAGTGCGGGAGGGTGGCAAGGTGAGTCGGTACCTGGGCCCGAAGGACAGAGGTTGGCCAGGTGCACAGTGCCAAGAGAGAACAGATCAGCAGGGGACAGGGGGAGCGAAGACAGAAGAAAAGATGAAGGTCTTGAGGTGCTTCCGGAACCAAAGATGGTTCTCCTCAAGTTTTAGAGTGGCAGGGAGGCTATTCCAGAGGGAGGCCCCAGCCGAAGACAGAGATCTACCCCCAGCTCGTTTCTTTGAAAAACGACTGACCCTGAGGGAGTTGGAGGTAGAGGAGTGAAGAGCTCGAGAGGGGAGGTATTTGCGGAGGGATAGCTGAAGGTATTTTGGACCCAGGCCACAGAAAGCCTTGTGGACAATGCAAAGGGTGTTGAATTTAATCCTTGCATCCAAAGGGAGCCAGTGGAGAGATTTCAGAGCTGGAGAGATACGATCCGAGGGCTTGAGGCCAAGGACAAGTCTTGCAGTCCTGTTCTGGATTAGTTGCAGAGGGCGGAGAGTAGAGGCAGGTAGATTTAGAAAGAGGCTGTTACAATAGTCCAAGCTAGAGAGAACCAGAGCTTGGAATACCATGAGATTCTGGGGGAAGGAGATGAAAGGCAGAGTACCTCTGAGGAGGTGCAGTCGGAAATTGGACGTTTTAGAGACATCAGAGATGTGGGCGGAGAAGGAAAGGGTGGAGTCAAAGATGACCCCGAGGTTCTTAACCTCGCAGGTGGGGGTAGGAGGAGGGCCAAGGGAGGCCGGCCAGAGAGTGAGGGGAGGATGGTGAAGGTGTGCCGATGAGGAGGATCTCTGTCTTGCTGGCATTCAGACAAAGATCATTGGCGGAACACCAATCTTGAATGGCAGTTAGGCAATCAGAGATGAGAGAGGGAGAGGAGGTGGCAGAGGGCAGCCTGAAAATGAGTTGAGTGTCATCAGCGTAGCACTGGAAATTTGAGTAGAAAGTGGCAATGCAGTGGGCGAGAGTTGCCAGGTATTGATTGAAAAGCCAGGGCGAGAGGTTATACCCCTGGGGAACACCACAGGTAAGAGGAAGATAGATGAAAGGAAGGACCCAAGTTGGACCTGGGAGGATCGATCTGAGAGGAAAGAGGTCAGCCAGGCCAGAGCCTGATCAGTGATACCCAGGTTTTCACAGAGACGGTTGAGCAGGATGGTATGGTTGACCATGTCGAAGGCAGAGGAGAGATCGAGGAGGATGAGGACAGAGGGAATGTTAGAGTCAAGGTTGGAGAGCAGATCTTCACGGATGTTCAGGAGAGCAGTTTCCATGCTTCTGGCAGCTCTGAAGCCAGACTGGTGGTCATGGAGACAGCCAGCAGAATTGGAATGAAGGTTAAGCTGAGAGATGGCCAACTTTTCCAGGAGTTTGCCAAGAAAGGGAGTAATGGAAATTATGCGATAGTTAGCTGGACAAGAAGGATCAGCTGTGGGTTTCTTGAGAAGAGGATGCGCAAAGAAGTGCTTCAGAGGGGAGGGGAAGGATCCTGAGGCAAAGGAGTGGTTGCAAAAATCAGCACGGGCCGGAGTGAGGGTGTCAATGTGGTCCTTGATGGTTTTAGAGGAACATGGATGAACCTATTTTGACAAGGCTTTCACAGATCGGACTTGTCTAGCGACCTCATCAGGGGTGAAAAGAGGAAAGGACGAGAAGGATGGTGGGAGGGTGGCTAAATGGGGGTCACCAAGCACAGATGGAGAGGGGAGACGAGGGGTGTGAGTGGAGAGGGTGGACAGGATGTCCTGTTTTGGTTTAAATGAAGTGAGAGGCAAGGGCATTGCAAAGAGCCTGGGAGGCAACAGGAGGGGTAGAGACTGCAGCAGGGTTGGCCAGCTCCTTGCAGATTTTAAAGAGTTCGGCCGAGTTGTTAGATGCCGCAGAGACACAAGCTTGAATGTGGACTCTCTTCTTGGTGAGGACAGAGAGTCGGTATTGCCTTTGTAGCAGGCGACAGACCAGTTTGTCAGAGGATGAACAGGAAGTCCTCCATTTCCTCTCAGCTGCCCTACACTTACGTTTAAGTGTAGCTAGGTCAGAGTCATACCAGGAATTGCACTTGGCTTTGGACTTCAAACGGATCCTCATGACAGGGGCAAGAGCATCACGCCTATCAGAAATTGAAGAGTAGAGCAGAGACAGGGCTGCGTCAGGATGTGAGACAGCCAAAGGTGGAGGGGGGGGAGAGAAAGTGGCGGCAAGCTTTTATGTTGTGACCCCTATTATCTGGAACTCCATCTCCACTGATCTAAAACAAAAAAATGTCTGCATTTAAAAAAAGACTGAAAACCTACCTGTTCAACATATCCTCAACTTAAGCCTCTGCGACCCCCCCTCTCTGACTGCACCTGCTTGTTGTCTGTTTTATGTGCACCCTGAGCCCCTCGGTGAGATGGCGTGTTACTTCAAATTTAAATAAATAAATAAAATGTCCCCGCTCTCCACTGTTCTAGACCACTCCCTTTTGCTTCACTCTGTGCTGTTCGCAGTTGCGCTAGTTCTGCTTGTGCTGATTCTATAGCCCCTTCTAATTCCCTTTACCTTGTGCACTCCTGGAGTGGAGCGGTTGCTAGAGTGGTTATATACGGGAGTGGGGGGGCCTTGGCATGTGTGGACACATAAGTTGGATTACTGTACCCTGTTGCTCGGATCGCTGCTAATGGATATATCACCTTGTGCACTTTTCGTGCCCCCCCTGCATCTGTATTTTTATCTGCCTCGAATGCGCCCCATGGCCCTCCCTCTTTGGTATCTTCTATGTTCTCAATCATCTCCTACAGATCTAAATACTCCTTTCTTTTCTGTAGCAGTTTACCCTTGTATTTCGCTGCCAGGAACGTGGTCATGTGTTCCAGGATTCCCTTATTATGGGTGCCTTGCTCTGGCCAGGCATTAGGCATCCCCCCTCTCGTTTCTGTCACCCATTGCTTGTGATACTTCTCAATCTTCTCCCGGTACAAGGGCAAGGCCCTGTACATGTATTCTGACAGTGTCTCCCCTTCCATTTTCAGCAATGTATGCGCTGTAAGGCGTCCCTGCACTTCTAATCGCGCTCTGCGCACACTGAGAACATCAGAGTCAAACAATCAATTTGTTGGCCCCACGTCCCCGTCAGTCCACCTTTCTATCCCTCCCCTCCCCTTCATGCAAACCCACTCTTGCATTCCACACACTAAAAACACACCACTCTTTAGACAACACCCCTCTTCGGACCTCCACTCTACACAATACAAGAAACAAACACAATAAGCTTAAATAATAAGCTAAAGTAACAACCACTACTGTACCGAAGCACACTAATTATACGGGGCTCCCATGTATTTCCTTTTTCCTCTGTTACACAATATAAGTGGTACCATCGTCTCCTCTGACTCGGGAAGGCTCCCTAACATTTCCGTTTTCTCTTCCATAAAATTCTCCTTAACATAATCAATAATAAAAAAAACAGTCACACCCACACCACTCAAACAACCTCATCCTCATCTTGCTCACAACCCACACTCTTTCCCATATACCCTTCCCATATTTGTAATCACTTGCAAGGGTATACTCGCACTTGCGTGTTCAGCCGAACGCCTCCTACACGGGGTTCCAACAATGTCCTGCACTCTCTCCGGAGCCGAGCCCCACTTAAAGGGCAGACAGGAATTCTGTAACAACAGCTCCACCCAAGCCTCTGATACGGATGTGTCTGGGACTGGGTGCTGCAGGTGGACGCGGCACCCTCTGGGAGACGGCATGGAAGTCTCTGTCAGTGAGGGGGTCGCTCGAACCACGTCAGGGTCACCAAATGAAGGCATGCCCCTGCACGCTCACACCGGAAAAAAACAGCCTGTTAGGGAAAAAAGCACAAGACATGCTTGCAAGGATAACAAGTATTTATTTCTCCAAAATACAAATGCATTAGCAAAGGACTCTGCTGCTGCTGAGTACTCCCAGCTCCGTCGTGAAGTGCAAAAAATGATAAGCACAAATAATGTCACTAACGACGTAATCCTAAAAAGTATAAATCTATGATTCTAACTGGATGAGCTATACATATAGGGCCTGCTTCATATGGGATGCCAGGCCATTGGTCTATCTGCATCTGTTCATCTTTGTCCAAGTGGGTGCTGCTGGGCTCGTCATGCGAGGTGAAGCTGGCCTACCAATGAATTGGCTACTAATACAAACAATGTTATTTTATCACAGTAGCAAGCACCCGGCAGATACAGGGATGGGTTTGGGGGGAGAGGCGAGGTCACACTAACTCACACGCTTCACTCGCTTCCCAGACAGACCAGCAACTCCCAAGGTCCTCCACCTTAGTTTTATGCTAAAATTTTGATGCTACCCTGTACCTCGCAGCACAAATCACGTGAACCATTTATTGAAGGGATGTGTTTTCTTAGCATTTATTTCTAATTCGGTATCGCCTAGAGGGTGGGATCACCCTCTCTCCTTTCCAACAGGCCACCTGGCCATGGCCTTTGGCTGTGGTCTCTGTACATATTGCACCAATAGGTTTCTTTGGGGTTCACTAACCATGACTTTTGTCATGGAGGCCCATTACCCGCTGTCTAGGAGATGTGATCACTGAAGGTGTAAAATAACCTTTTTTACTCTTTACCCATTCCCACAGGATTTCCCTGATATTCCCCCAATAATGTCGAGCTGCAGATAGAGCGGCATTGAACTACCCATGCCCGCGTGATTGTATAACGTTATCTATAATTATTTTAAGGTTTAAAAGTTAAGTACTGCGTTTGGTTTAGAAGAACATGAAGACAACCTTAGAAAATTACAGAGAATGGCACACAGCCTATCCTCGCAGCCCGGGTATGTTGCACCATGTTCTGGAAAAGAGCACAACTTCCCCGAAAAACCGAATGGATCAATGTGGCCTGAAATTTGTATCTGATGGACCGTCTCACTGCGGCTGTCAATGGAAACCAGAGCTCTATTGAAATAGACTGGGCTGACTTTTGTGCACAATATAACATCTAAAACATAATGTACAAAACCACTTAGAGATGATGTGACTGCCGAACGACTGTTGTAAGCATTTATAATTGTACAAACACAGACGAAGAATTATAGGTCCATGTACAAAATAGAAGACCCCTATCTAATGCTGTCAATTTGTGTGATAGACTGATGAGCCTGAGCTGAATAGAGAAAGAAAGGGGGGAGGGTGAGGGTGGGATGGGACAAGGGGAAAAATTGTTGATCACATGCATAGATGGTTTTGTTCAGCATTTCTGTATACTATGTTCGATCCACAAGGTGGACCAACTATTGCCTGTGTATTTTTTGACTTTGAAAATCCAATAAAAAACAACTTACAAAAAAAAAGTTAAGTACTGCAAATGAATGCTCTGCACATAATCATTTCATACTTCTGTATCAGTGTAATGTTCCATGTCATGCTGTTATTATTGTTAAGTGTAATAAAATCAAAAATGTATCAAAAGAGGTCAACAAAAATATTCTAACTTATTTAATAAGTAATGTCATATTTGATGTAATTAATGATCTCCTCAGTGATATCATGTATGATGTAGTTAGTGATGTCATCTGTGATGGCATCATTGTGGTTATATGCTCCGCAACAGGGGGTGCATAGTTAAGGTGGACTTGCTCGGAATCCGATTACTGAATTACAGTTTTTTTGTGTGTTAAAACTCATCATCTTAACTCGATCTTAACCGATTTTTTTTTACTGAATTTCAAAGATTTTGGTGCTATATATTTTTCACATTAAATTGGATTACCTTAACACTCTCTTAACTAAAGTTCTTTCTCTGAATTTTAAGGTTTTTGTTATGCTATTTTTTCTGCGTACCCACTAGCCATGCCCTTCAGCCAAGTGGCCAGGGTCGTGGCCCAAAAACACTGTACATGTTGCACCAATAGGTTTCTTTGCTGCCCACTAGCCATGGCCCTTGATCCTTTTTCGTGTGACACACTTTTAATTAGTCTGCCAACACCACGCATATCCCACGGACACCCAGGAGCATGCACCTTGCGATTCCTGCCTGGAGGATGTCTGGGGACACCCATCGGGGTCACGGACGTCCGAGGACGTCATTATTTGGCTGCACCCGTGCAGCGTGAAGGTGGTATCCGCGAACGGTGTCCCTAGCCGCAGACATTTTAAAAGTGCTTTTCCAGCCAATCTAGGGTGTTTCAAGCAGAAACTGTACCCTTGCACAGCTCCCAGACCCATTTTACGTAGATCTGGCAACTTTTTACAACTTTTCAAGGCTTTTTGTGACTCGGTAGTCCGCGGACAGTACAACTGTCCACGGACGGTTCCTCAAAAGGGACCCACGCATTACTTTTCCTCATTCTCATTCTGGCTATCCAGGAGAGAGCACCTGCTTCGCAGCTCTACTTTGGAGAACTTATTGGAGAGCATGATGGAATCTGTTATGGGCACCCCTCCTTCCCAGCCATCCCCACCATCACTGGGTTAGGCCAAAATGACCGAAAATATATTTCCCAATGCGTGATTTGGCCAAATTTCACCATTCGAAAATTTTGAACGGCCAAAAAGTTTGACCAAATCACGGATTCGGTGTTGGGGTGCAGGGCTGTCCCCCGCACCCTTGCTCACCATATTATGAGTGACGGTTGTGGGGGTGTCCCCCGCAGCCATCTCCCAAAAATATATATATAAAAAGGGCTACGGGGGTGTCCCCTGCAGCTGTCCCAAAAACACAAAAGGAAAGGACCTTGCTGCATCGGTTCCTAATCACGGAAGTGAAAGGGAACAGGCGTCACAGGGACCAGTGAGTCAGCGGCAAGGTAAGTAGGGGTGTGGGTGTGGGGTGGTGACGGGGTGTGTTGGGGGCTTGGGAGGGGTGTGGGTGGGCCCCTGTGCATCCTACAAAGTCTGCAGACAGTGCAGTTATCTGCAGACCTTTTAAAATTTCAGGGCGTGGGACAGTTGCTATCATTCTAATTGTTTTGCGTTCAAAAAGGGTGGCTCTTAAAAGAATCTTTTGGGAGGTTTGTGGCATTTATATATATTTCTTTTTAGGTTTTACAAACTGAACTAAGAAAACATTTTACTGAATTTCATTATTTGTTCTCACTTTCACAAAAACTGCTTCAAAGCATTTTCAATGTTTTCCACACAAATCTGATTACTCACATCAGTTAGATGGACTCCATCTCGTCAAAAAATGTTGGCCCTATCAAATGTAATGTTCTCATTATGAAACAATGTCATGCCAACATCTCGAACAAAAGCACACACAGCTTTATTGACGTTATTCCTCGCTTTTTCCATTTGTGGACCAAATAAACTGTAACACATCCACATCGGCCTCTACGCAATGCGTGAAAAAAATATTTTGGAATTAGGGAGCATTTCCTTCAACTTTCCAATGTCTCCTTCATGCAAACTGTAAAGAAATATCGGTCACATTCCCCAAACTGTTCCCACCACAATGAAGGATAATAATGTCTGGATGTTTCAATTGAACCATATTTGCACAAAATTGGAGCAAGTCCACCAACTTCATGCTACGCACTCTATACCCAAACACTTCCAATTCAAGGAATCCAAGATTTTTGGCTATTCCACAATACTCAGCATACACCTTCACCCAGTGGACCCAAGAGTCCCCAAAAATCCAAACACTCTGCCTGCTGAAAGACACTACCATGGCCATTTTCAATCCTCTCTCAACTCCTACTAAGAAAACTCCTGCTACCCTCTCTTCCTGTACACCACACCCAAGAAACCTGATTGTCTGATCCCCTGATTACTCCGGACACCACGACTGTCTGCGGCCTCCGCAGCCCCTTTTCCATGCAAGGCAACCTCAAAAGAACTGGATGTAGCATGTGCCGTCCATGGACGACCGCGGTGTCCGTGGACACATCGTCCAATTAAGGGAGTTGGGGAGGTTCATGCTTAATTTAAACAATGTATTATACACTGGGAGCTCTTAACAGCATTTAATTTTTTTCAGTTTTGTTTTTTTATTGATTTTCAGATTTTTATTTCCTAAAACTACTTACAAATGTTTTCGTATGCACTGTACATCTTTTTCACATGAACTTTCTTGATGCATTTTGAATATTTACGAGGAACATCTGATTCCAATAATCAGTCAAATTCACACCATCACTCAGAAAATTGTTTACAGCATCCACTTTGATTTTTTCATTTTCAAAAGATTCCATGCCCACACCATTCAAAAAAGCACATTTACATTAATTTACAAGGTGCCTACCTTGTTCTAGTTGTGCACAAAAACATGTGGGCATCTCCACACTTCCCTTGGATGTATTTCTGAGAAAAAAAAACTTTTGCACATGGAAATGGTTCCATTAAGCCTCGGAACACATCCTTTAATGCAACCTGCAAATATAGTGGAGTAACATACCCCAAACTATTTCCTCCAAAATATAGAACAATGACATGTTGGCATTGAAAGTGAGCCATAGTATTACAAAATGATAGTAGACTCACCCAGTTTAGCCCAGACACTGTATACCATCAAACCTCTACTCCTTCCAAACCAGCACTACCAAAGATGCCACACAACTCAGTGTACCTTTTCAAATTATTCACCCAACAATCTCCCACCATCCACACAGTGAGATTTTCTGGAGCACTAGCCACATCCATCTTTCCTATACACAACAATCAAAACACCTACTACCCTCTCTTCCTTTAAACCACAACCAAAACACCTCATTGGCTAATCCCCACAGTTTCCATACCAGGCAACCTTAAAAGACCTGAATGTGGCAAGTGCCATCAGCGGACTACTGTGGTGTCCATGGATGACGCAGCCAGTCAAAAGGGTTAAGGGGTGAAATTAAACACAATTTAAAAAGACCCTTTTTTGGGGGGGTTGTTAACAAACAGCTTTTTTCCCGTTGTTTTGCTTTTATGTTCAGCAGTACTGTACACTCTACATCTTCCTTTACAATGTCCTTATAGGAACTTCTTCATTGCATTCCTAAGATTGTAAAGAAAAATTGCATTTCTGACATCTGTGAAGTGAACTCCATATGGACAAAAAAAATCACACCATTCTCAAAAGATGACATTCCAGCAGCATATAAAAAAGCAGATACATCTTTATTGACAATCTGCCTTGATTCTTCAATTTCAGGACTGAAAACATTTGTTGGACATCTCCATGTGCGCCTCTGATTTATTTCCGAAAAACTGATCTGAGCAGCAGGAAACAGTTGCATTAGGCTTTTAAAGAAATTCTTCAGAACAACTTGCAAAGACACAGGAGTCACACACCCCAAACTATCCATAATGCACAATCACAATGCATGGACATTGTGATTGTGCTGACCCTATTCCTTCTGCATTAATCCCTAAGGTCTCTCCTCTTCTCATACCCTACCTTGTTTCCATTTTTAACATCTGTCTTTCTACCTCTATTTTTCCGGCATCCTTTAAACATGCATCTGTTATCCCCGAATTTTATTTATTTTGAAATTACATGGTTTTTTGGGGGTTTCGCATGTAAAAAAAAGGGTTTAATAAAAAAGGGGGGGTTGGGTAGGGAACCCCCCCATTTCAAACAAATTTTTTTAAAAAATAGACATTCAACATTTTTTTGGGGTATTATTTTTGTGACATTTTTGCATTTGAAATTATGAATTTCGAAATATTAACTACCCTTAAGAAACCCACCGCAGAGCCTTCCATTGTTTCCAACTTTTGCCCTATCTCTCTCCTATCATACCTTTCTAAACTGTTAGAGCACCTTGTTTACTCCCAGATTTCTTTATTGGTCTCTGACTCTTCTCTTCTTCCACGATTTCAATCTGGCTTTTGTCCCTCGCATTCTACTGAAACTGCTCTTGTCTTTGTACTAATTTCTCTTCTCCCAGCCCGCTATTCTAAACACTCATCTTTTCTCATTCTTCTGGATCTATCGGCTGCCTTTCACACTATTGATCACTCGTTACTTCTGGTGTAACTTTCCTCTTTTGGTCTTACAGGTTCGGTTCTGTCTTGGTTTAACTCCTACTTGTTTAATCAAAGGTTTTCTGTCTCCTGGGCAGGCAAGTCCTCTACGTCTCTTTCGCTTGCTCACAGGATACCTCAAGGGTGCCTTAGGCCCCTTTCTCTTTTCTCCCTACACATCGCATCTTGCAGCTATTATTTCCTCCTTTGGCCTATCCCTTCATTTCTACGAGAAGACACTCAATTCTTTCTATCCTTTTCCTCCTTTTCTTCTGAAATTCATCACACTCTCTCGGCTTGCTTAGTTGCTATTAAATCTTGGATGTCTTCTCACTTTCTTACTCTTAATGCTGTGAAGACTGAAGTACTGCTTTTCCATGCTAACACTCTTCCTCACCATCTTCCACCTTCTTTTCAACCCACAGCTTGTAATCTTGGTCTCTACTTTGACTCAAATCTCTCTTTCTCTCACCACATTTATCTAACCTCTCGTTCTTGTCATTTTCATCTTCATAACATCTGTAAGGCCCGCCCGTTTCGCACATTCCAAGCCTCGAAACTCTTAATCTCCTCTTTAATCTTTTCTTGACTTTTCTACTGTTCTACTGCTCTGTTCGGTCTTCCCATTTCTCGTCTTGTGTCAGGACCCCCATCCAGAAGACCCCCTGGCAAGCCCATGGGCCAGGAAGGGTCTCCACTAAAACCAGGCATCCTTGGCCTGGGCCTTCTTGGGGCCAGGCTCATACTTGATAAAGGACTTGTATTGGGAACTACTTTATTTCAGTGTCAATCAACATGGAGGCATCCACATAGCTTGGCTCCTTGGAACCAAGCTATGCAGTATATTATTTTTGGGTGTGGTACCATAGGAACTATTTTATCTGGACTACTTTCTTGAAGCTATTTAAACCCCGCCCGACTGGGATAACACGCTTCGCGTTACTTTGCAATACTGCAACGTGACGCTCACCGTGTTCAGCTGCACCCGCGAACCTCAGAATAACAGCATCTGTTAAGGAGAAAAAGGACATCGTTAACAGCAGCAGCTTACCTGAATTTTCATCGTTAGCTGTCCACGGCTCTTGAGATCAGCATCCTGGAATCAGCGCTCCTCCTGAACCGACGGATCTGCAAAAAGGAAAAAACAAGGCATTCAAAATTTTTACAATTTAATGAACGGTACCGAAAAGCTTACCTCGCAAGCCGCTCCTCGACCAGCATCTCCTCAGGAATTCCATGCACCGGGTGAGCACCGTGACCTGTGGGAAGACAACAGGTTAGCAAGAGGCAAGGCATCATAGTGCTGCGCTTAGCGCCTACTCACCGCATCAAGGCGCTCTAAAAACACCATTACTTACCGGCGAGACCCAATTCAGTCTATGCCACATATTGGACTTCCATGCACCTCAGGAAGAGAAAAGACATTAGTTAAACCAAAAAGGCATGCAAAGACAATAATATAGCACAGCAATAAGACCTACCTGAAAGACACAAAGCAGGCCGGCATCAGTGATGTAACTCGATCGCAAACGCCCACCAAGCACAACTCGCCCCTGCCAAGAAGGCAGGAAGGAGAACACACCTGTATTAAAAACAAGGTGAGGAGAGGTCCAGTGAGGCCGCGGGTATAAGGGGTGGTGGCGGACTGTTTACCCCAGTTGCCCAGTCTTGAACATTGCCCACCTGTATTCCAGGCAGAACCCTCCCGCTGGTCACACCTAGGAACCGCAGAGAAGGATACCTGAGTCCCAACTGCTGGGTGGCGTACCAATGGAACCAGGTGAGCATAACATCTTGCTCCTCTTAGATCAGTCTTTAATTATTCTATTTGCCTACTGTGTCTCCTCACATTTCAGGATTCTATTTCTTCCTCTCGTGCTGCACTTGGTTGGCTGCCCTTTCATTCTCAAATTAAATTTCATTTTCTATCTCTCTTCTTCAGGTCTCCCTATGGTCTTTCTCCCAGCTACCTTACTGAACTTATATCCTTCTAAAGTCCCTCTCGCTCTCTACAGTCTTCCTCTCAGTTGAGACTTTTGGCTCCTCTTCTCCCCTGTGCGCAGTGTCGTTTTCGATCCTTTGAACTTCTTGCTCACCGTCATTGGAATGTTCTTCCACTTTCCCTTCACACTATCACTGTCTACTCTCTTTTCTGTGGTTCCTTAAAATCTCATCTATTACAACATTCCTGAGCAATCATTTTCTGGACTTAACTGCTTATTCACTATTATTGTACTGTGTTTCATTTTTATGTTCAGTGCTTTGGCTTAAGGCGCTTAATAAATGACAAATAAAATACAAATACATTTAAAGTGTGCCATACTCTCAGAGAATGAAAGCAAGCTTGCCCAGTTTAAGACATAAACTGCGTGCCAGAAAACCTCCACTTCTGCCAATCCAATATTTCCAAGGATGCCATGATTATCAGCATACACCTTCAGTGACTCAATTGAAGAGTCCCCAGGAATCCACACAGTGGCCCTTCTCAAATACATAGCCATGGCCATTGTCATTGCTCTCACAAATCCTGCAAACAAAACTCCTACTACCCTCTCATCCTGTACACCACACCCAGCAAACCCGATTGGCTAATCCCCACAGTCTCCCCCACAGTCTCCTGTCCATGCGAGGAATTCTCAAAAGACCTGGATATGGCACGTGCTGTGCCATACTCTCAGAGAATGAAAGCAAGCTTGCCCAGTTTAAGACATAAACTGCGTGCCAGAAAACCTCCACTTCTGCCAATCCAATATTTCCAAGGATGCCATGATTATCAGCATACACCTTCAGTGACTCAATTGAAGAGTCCCCAGGAATCCACACAGTGGCCCTCATTACGACCCTGGCGGAAATCGTGGTGCAAAATGCACCATGGAGCACGGCGGAAAGCTGCCGATAGCGCCATGGGGGTTGGCGGATTTACCGCCCCATTCCGACCTTGGCGGGGCGGTAAATCCCCATTCCCCATTTTACCCTTCCCCATTCCCATTTTTGCCCCATAGGGTATAATGGGAGTGGGGAAGGCGTTAATTACGCCACCGTAAAATACGGTGGCGTAATTAACAACAAGGTCCCGTAGCGCCATGGATTTCTCCGCCCGGAAAAACCAGGCGGAAAACGCTCCATGGCGCTACGGGAACTCGTAGTAGGGCGGACGGGTCCGCCGCGAATACCGCTGGCATAAACCCACTCCGCCAGGGTCGTAATGAGGCCCAGTGTGCCTTCTCAAATACATAGCCATAGCCATTGTCACTGCTCTCACAAATCCTGCAAACAAAACTCCTACTACCCTCTCATCCTGTACACCACACCCAGCAAACCCGATTGGCTAATCCCCACAGTCTCCTGTCCATGCGAGGCATTCTCAAAAGACCTGGATATGGCACGTGCTGTCCACAGGCTACTGCAGTGTCCGCGGACCCGGTTGCACAGGGGCGGTCCTTCTACACTTTCCACTTTCATGTTCTCAACACTCCCTCATTGGCTGCTTTCAAAGAGTCACACATCCATCCACCAATCACATCCAAAACCTCTACACCTAACCCTGTCATCTCACTACAACACTGCAGATGTACACTTGAACTCTCAGAGTACATATCTCCTGTTAATGAAAGGCATCTGCATCAAAAACTACTCTGCAACTGCCCAAGAATTATATTTCCAGATTCAACAACATCTGCATCTAACAAAATATAGTACAGGTATGCTTATATTTCCTGCTACCTACCCTGCAATAAGCTTATTCTCATTTTTAACCACTCTAGCAAATGCCATGGATTCCAGCATTCATCGCCTGCTCACATGAAGCAGCAAACAATTGCAATGCTCTGCACTTCAAACTATTTCTATTTACAATCCTTGTGTTGAAAGTTAAAGAATGCATATGTGAATATATAACAGCACTGTATTACTGTTTCAAAAAATAGGGTAAACGCACATAAAATACATCTGTAGACCATGTTTAAATGGCACTTAGTGTCTGCCAGTTTAATATGTTGGCAGCACATGCATGCATCCCAACATCACCCATTCCAATGTATAGGTGTTTCTTAAGTCTTTCTTTTTTGCTTTGCATTCCGTCACTTCCAATTCCACTTCTCACATAATAAAACACAAACTACAAGTCCCAGAATGCAAAAAGAACACAACTAACTTCAAGATTCGAAACTGTGACATGTGCATCAAATAAACATGTAAAATGTGCTTTTCAAAATATTTTTCGGAAGCATTTTTAAGAAAGTTAAAAAATGCATATCTGCATTTATAGCAGCACTGTGTCACTTTATCATAAAATAAAGTAAAAGCAGATCAAATAGATGTTAACACCATTTGTAATTGGCACTCTGTGTGTGCCAGGTTAATATATTCACAGTACATGTATACTTCCTACCATAACCCATTCCAATCTTCAACTGCTTATGCATTCTTGCTTTTTTTTCTACATTCTGTGCTTTGTGCTCCAACTTTCACAATGGTAAAAGTGGAACTACAAATCCTATAATGCAACAAAAAACAATCTAGGACTTCAAAAACACCTCCAGATTAGAAAGCATCATGTTGGCAAGCAGGCATATACTCCTAACATATGAAACTTCCACACACCAACTGCCGTTTAAAAATGTTCTACAAATCTTTTCCATCAACTTTTCTTCTCTTTTACAAAATGTTACAGAGCTTCTACAAATGCACATATGCATTTCTTAACTTTCATGAAAATGCTGCTAAAAGCAACCATATTTAACCATCCACCAATTGTATTAACTTTTTCCCCACCACTCCTCCTTCAATTCTAAATATGAACCTTGCTTCCTGAAAGTACTTCAAGATTACCACATATCCCCACTAACTTTCTTTTACAATTACAGGAAAGAAGCACATCACTGAAATCAACAACCGAAAAACGAATATCCTTTGCATCCGACAAAGTAAGTACATTAATGTACCAGGAATATGTATGTCATTATAGCAACACAGTTCCACTATATATAATATACCCCAGACTACTCTTTTCAAACCAACATTTATTTCACTGTAGCCCATTATATTCCACCATTCACCCTCTTCTTACTATTCCCATCTAAACACCACCATTGCAACACCCACTCTGTTCCTAAAAACAGAACAATGACTGTACAGATTCCATCACAACATCACTGCCTTACTCACTAACCCAACACCCTCACACATCTGTACACTCGTATTCTCACAACCTTCCCAGCCACACCTAATATACTACCTCACAATCAAACAACACTCTACTCATCTTTACAATCACACCCACACACCCATGCACCATACATGCATATACATTGCACAACTTTCCAACACAAACTTTCTCGTCTCCCAACAGACACAACAAAATGCCTACTAAAGAGCAACTCTGTAGAAAAGAAAGAAAAAGTAGAGCAGATAAGACTAAAAGTACACCGAATAGTCATGCACCTCTAACACAATGTATAGAAAACATTAAATCGAAAGAGCTAGTAACCTCACTAAACAAAACCAAACTAGCCACACCTAAAGAAAGTAACACCCCTCTTGCAAAAACAAAAGGTAAAAAATTATATACAAAGAAAACCAGACCAACTAACAAACCCAATCCTCTATCTACCAGTATTAACGTAGGCATGGTAAAGCAATCCAAAAAAATGATGTTACAAAGATTTTTCCACCATAGAGTTCTTCACAATCTTATAAAAAAATCTGAAAAGTCACGATCTTCCCTTAAAAACTACTGCAGGAGTGTAATCCTGCAAGCTCTAATTGATGGTGTTTTTCTACTGAAGAGAAAATTGTTTATATTGATTTTAAACAGAATGAAACCACTAACTAAATTAATCAATAAATTACAACAAGTACTTCTAAACATGTGCAGTGTCAATATAAAGACCTTTTCAAACTTCTGTCATGGTGAATTGATTCACACAAGCAGCACAGAACCATACTTCAATGAAGAAGCTTTTAAACAAGAACAACACAAAACAATTGCCATACACAATAATGGTCTAGGGTATGAAATGGTGGAACAGACTTTATGCCAAAAGAAACACTTATAGATAAAAAGTCCCCAACAAACTTTGAACCAAATGCTCCTTTCACCCAAACAGACCGTCTAGTGTACAAATGGACATGCCGCTCAATGTGTAATGTACACCAACAATCCTTTAAATCTTTACGACAATTCCTGAATTACTATGTAAAACTAAAAGACAGCAGTAAAATGAAAACTTTTCAAACCATAGACTTGAAACACGAAATTGTGCGCATCGACTATACTATGCAATAAGTCCTGCTCCAGAACTGCAAAATTTAAATAACATTCTCCTGCATGGAACAGTAAAAGAACTTCTTCAAGAAATAGAGCACATCCAAAGTAAATACTTTGGAACTGAAGGTGACTTAGAAAATTCTGTACCTTTAGAAAACACTACCGAAAACCTCATAAACACCAACGTCCTAATAAAGACATACAAAAAAGAAATAGCTAAATTTGAAAATACATCTGCTGAAATACCAGACCAAATATGTGTCTGTTGCCGCAGAACGTTTTATAAAAAGAGCTCAAAAATAGTAGATCTAGCTTACAAAATAGAAGACAATGAAGAATCCCAATGGTTCCAAATAGCTTTATATCTAACAGCAGAAGCTAAATACAAAATAACTAACCCCTCAATAGTGTGCACGTACTATAACACAAAGCTTGAAAATAACCAAATGTCATCTCGTGCTATCACTAATAAGTTCGAAATATTCCCACTTCCAAAAACTCTCCAACAACTTAACTTGTAGGAGAGCATTATAATACAAACAGTGCACACATTTCAAGCTATAATACGCCTCCAACCAAAATCAGCCAAATTACCTCCATCCGAGTTTTTAAAGGGCATCTGTGGCAAAGTAGTATATTTACCATTGGATCTATAAGAAAATGTACAAACTCTAGGAATACACTGGCCAATAGATCAATCTTTGATTGTACTAGTTAATGGTGTGCCAACAAAAGACAAATAAATTTGACAACAACTAGTCGACTTAAACAAAGTTAGACAAGCCCTACAATATCTAAAAGAAAACAATCAATACTACAAAATATAAACATAGAGGAAAACGTAAGAAAAACTACCCACATTGTTCACGAGTCACCAGAAACTGACCAATTTGAACGTGTAGATCATGTTACAGTAGCCAACATTTTAGACCAGTATACAATTCACCCACTACACTCCAAAGACATAATTGACGATGCATTAGAAACACATAAAATGCATCAAGCCAAAGGATCCCCAATGAGCATATGGGAAAAAAGTGTAGAAGCATGTTCTTTTCCTGTACTCTTTCCTACAGGAAAAGGAGGAAGACATGATGAAAGGTCCACACAAATTAGTGCATCAGACTATGGCTCTTTACGAATGTATTCTGAATACCCTAGATTCAGACAAAATGTCAAATACATTTTCCATCTCTTCTTCGAAAGTGAACTAGCAACTCTATGTTATTGAGTTGCACACACATTAAAAACAGGCTCTAACTTTTTAAACATATCCGCTACGCAACTGCTTAAAAAAATAAAAGACAAAGATGAAGTGTTGCAATCAAGCATCACAAATGTCTTGGAAAACATGCGTGGTACAAAAGAAAACTGGTTGCGACGTCACGCTGATGTAACTTGTATGCTAAGGAACCTAGGCCAACCACATGGTTTGTTATTTTAATTTGTGCAGAGTACGCATGTGATGACTTGCATGACTTTTTACGCACTACAAACCAAAATAAAGACAGAATAGACATAAAAATTCCAGGAGAACTCTATTCTCTTGACCCTGTAAATGTATGAAGGTACTTTCACCATTGCTTCATTGCCATGCTGCATTTTATCTGTAATAAAACTACCCCTCCGCTTGGAGAAGTGCAACACTTCTTTTGGAGAAAAAAATATCAATCCAGAGGAGCACCACACATCCACATGCTTTTGTGGATCAAAGGTGCTCCAAAATGTGGCAATGATAATGATGTGACTGTTTTACAGTATATTGAAAAATACATTACCTGCAACATCCCTTCAGAAACCACAGATAGGGACCTACATACACAAGTGCTACGCTTCCAAAAACATAAATGGGACAAATGCCAGCCAACATAGATATAAAAACAAAGGGAAATGCTATACCAAATGTCGCTTTGGCTTCTCTAGACAACTTTGTAAAAAAGGACAAGTAAATAGTTTGATGTCTTCTGTTAGTGTAAAAGGCAAATCCCCTAAAAAAATACATAAAACATTTAAAGGGACGAAACATCCAAGTACATAACTGATTACAATCCAATCATTAACCTTTTGTGGAATGCAAACATAGACATACAATACATTGGAGACAATTCCACTGCAGGTGCAAGATATATATGTCACAGCCTATTTCACCAAAGCTGAAAAACAACAGAGCTAAAGGACCTCTGAGATGACATATCATCTGACAAAACAATATCACAGAAATTGTACAGCTTCAGTATAAAAAGGCTCTCCCATGGAGAATGTGAGTGCTACGAAGCTGCTCACCGTTGAACAGGTACAGCCCTATATGTCAAATCTGAGGACATTGGGCCTCATTACGAGTCCGGCGGTAACCGCGGCGTAAAACCGCCTGGTTACCACCGGACTCGTATTACCATTCCGCCTCTGTGATTCCCGGAATTACCGGGGCATTACAACCCCGGTTTTCCGGGAATCACGGAGGCGGAATGGTGTAAATCCCCATTCCCATTGAGTCCTATGGGACTCAATGGGAATCGGGATCATGGAAACACTGGCAGCATCTCGTAATGCTGCCGGTGTTTCCTCGTCCGCCTGCATGCGGGAGGTGTTAAACCCGCCAGGTCAGACCTGGCGGGAACATCACCTCCCGCCTGCAGGGGTCGGGATCAGGCGGTCCGGAAACAACGGTGGCGGCGGGTTTACCGCCACCGTTATTTCCGGACCGCCAGGGTCGTAATGAGACCCATTGTCTGGCTGAACCTTGGACCAGCATCATCCTGAAAAACAGTACTAAAATGGTACCAGGAGATAGAAAATATAGCCACAAATGATCCCAACAGCCAGGACAGTTTTAAAAACAATTTAATTGACACATACTACCCAAACAGAAGCACTGCTTTGGAAAACATATGTCTGTACGACATTGCCCAAAACTACACCTACAAAAACAATGTCACACCAAATGAGAAAACTGGCAAATATTCAATCTCAACTTGTGAAGGAAGCCTAGTGAAACTCACCAAACCCAGTCTAATTAATCATATAAAGGTATCATTTAAATCTCCACAACATAGAAAACGATATAACATGGCCCTACTCCAATTTGTTTAACCTTAACGAAAAGAAAAATTATTATTAGGTGACTATGACTCATCTGAAGCTGCATTCAAAGCAAATAAAAGCAGTATAACAAATGACAATTTCAAACAATAGAAACAAATGATGGACAATGAACGCCAACAAGAGGAAAAATTGAAGCTCAACTAGACAAAGACACTCCTAAGGGCAGTCAACGTTCCCTTAGAGGAAGCCAAGACCCACTTGGAGAACCACTCATTCTAAATGAAGCGGTAATAGCCATGACTGAGGTGGAAATTACCATGTATCAATATAAACAATCTGAGGAAGAATTGTCAGTTCTGTAATCACAGCTAAATGATGAACAACTCACCATTTATCTAGAAATCACTCAAGAAATTGAACATGGTTTTAAACATGAAACTAAAACCTGTAGCTGTAAAAATTATAAACCTCTGCTCTTGTATGTAAGTGGTGAAGCTGGTCCTGGCAAAACTTAATTAAAATAATCAGCAAATTTCTACAAAACTTAACAAACAACAACCTTTCGGCTGTAGTAACAGCCCTCAAAGTTTAAGCTGCCTACAACATAGGTGGTGTAACTTTACACCAACTACTACTCCTCCCTGTAAAACACTAAAACAAATTAGAATACTGCAAATTGTCAGCAGAAGCTGCTACTGAAGTACACAGAATTCTAAAACAAATTAAAGTACTCCTAATAGATTAAGTAAGCATGGTTTCCAACCTCATGTTGGTTTTAATTCATCTCAGAATGCAAGAAATCCTAAAAACCAACTACGAAGAACTGTTTGAAGGAAAACATGTTATTGTATTTGGTTCCTACAGTTAACACCAATGAAAGGGCAACCTATTTTCAAAATATAAGCACACAAAGAATGCCGCAATACCCTTGGCAGCATTGGAAATGAAAATCTCTGGTAACATTTTCACTACAGAGAACTAACTCAAAACATGCGCCAGTCTGCAGACCTCACATATGCTAACATTTTAAAAAGCATTAGAACTGGGTTGCTAAATAAAGATGCAAAATCCATCTTAAATAGACTAATCCATGAGCTGTATGAATAAAACACATCTGCTCCTGATGTCATGGAACAATTAACTCAACAAAAGCTAAAATGTATGTCTTTAATGCCAACACTTGCAAGCCAGAGGCATAGCAAGGGTAGGGGCTGAGCGGGCAAGGCCCACCCAAAACCTGTAAATGCCCACTGAGCAGCGCTGTTTGAGTTTTTACTGATGTTAATGTCACTGCTGTGGGCCCAACTACATTAGCTTCAAGCCCCACTTGTTAGACAACCCTGGTAAAGCCTCTGTTGCAAGCTGTAGTCCATTCAATGAGACAATGTTGAAAAATGAAATGAACCCATATTTCATATCAGCTCCACAGACAAACTAGAATTGCCTGGCATGACACTTCCTATGTGTCAACAAGCAACGGCATGACTAAATAGCTTAGAAAAAATGTGTCTCCAAAACAGCCGGATTGGAGAAAATATTGTCTTTGTCACTAAACTGCAGAGTAATCCCAATATATAACCTTGATGTAGAACAAGGTTTAGTCAATGGAGAAATTGGTACAGTTGTTGGCTTCCAAACATATCCACATGACAGCAACATTCAGTTTGTCAAAATACACTTTGACAAACTTGCAGAAGTTAAACAAATTGGCCGGACACTAAGATGCTTCCTTCTTTTCAAAGACATGTACGTACACAGAGAGCAAATTTCACCATCCCGTGCATATACCATCACTATTCACAAATTACAAGGTCTAACCCTAGATCAAGCATTGATTGACATTGGGAGCACAGTCTTTAAAGAAGTTATGAGTTACATAACACGTTCACGTGTGTGTACATGTCAATGTCAATGCTGACATTCCTTGCATCCTGTAATACAGCAGGCTCTGGGCACTATACACCCCCATCTAGATATGTACCCTGTGCCTCAAAAAATAAACCTTTTAAAAGACAAATAATAGAAACAGAAGCTATAGCAGATTACCCAACAATATCACTAAAAAAACAACCAACTCCTACATCAAACAATACAACCACAAAACTGTCTAGTACAAAATCAGTTGCACATCCATCACTAAAGAATCACACAAATCTCTCTTCCCCAGAAACATCTGCAGGCCCATCAAAAGATCCACAAACAGAACTCTCTGGTCCATTTAAATTCAGAAACACAACTGGAGTAAATTATGGTAATGTGACTAGTGGCGTTGGAAACAGGTGTGCTCGGGGTGCTGCAGCATCTCCTGTATTGATGAAGAAAGGTCAAAAGGTGGCAGAAAAAAATGCTCCCTTTGAAACGCATTTCAATCGTTTGTTTAAGGACAGTAGCTGTAACAAGAATTAATTGATGGCATCTTCTCACAAGTTACTGGGCCTCATTATGAGCATGGCAGTAGCCCTGCCTGTATGGCAGGCACAGCTACTGCCATGCTTTCTACCGGCACCGCCTCCCGCGATTGGGCAATAACTGGCCCATTATGAGATGAATGGGCCAGTAATTGCCCATTCGCGGGAGGCGGTAATGCCGGGCTCCCGATCCCAATTCTGCCCCATAGGGATCACGGGAGCTGTCGTGATGGCACGACTGGATGTAATTGAGGCCAAACAGGCAAAAATAGAGTCCATGGCCAAAGTGCCCAGCTGCCACATCAAGGCCATTAGCTGAGCCATACAGGATGCCACTAAGTACATGGCCCGAGACAACGCGCAGACCCAGAAAGTGGTGGAGGGATGCACCGCGGCCCTGACAGGTTTTGGGTAAAGGGTACAGGAGTTGTGCGAGGGACAGTCTGCACATGCAGAGCAGACAAGGGAATCCAACAACCTTCTCCGCCAGCAGCTGCAGATCACTGGAGCCATCCCATCGACCTCTACCACTACCACGGAGGGGTCCCTGGAGCCTTCACCTAGGCGCTGGTCAATGCACAACCTGAGAGCCCGCTCAACAGAGGGTCCCAGACTTGGAAAGCGCCTGCGACCATCATAGATGGACATGGCACAGTTTTTGTCGGCCCTGAGAACATGCACCTACCTGCACTGTTTTGGGGAGTTCTCTGGGGGCTAGGGGGATTGTGTGCTGGGGAGTTCACTGGGGGAAGGGGGGATTACCAATGTATGTATTTATTTGTAACCGCAACTATTGTAACTGTTGCCTACTGCTTGCTAATTTAACTGTTTTCTTATGTAACATGATCAAAAAACGTACGCGCCTGTATGCCCCTGGGCCTGGTTGCGCTTTATAAATAAACCAAATACAAATACAAATACAAATTGTGTGCTGGGGAGTTCACTGGGGGGAGGGGGATTGTGTGCTGGGGAGTTCACTGGGGGAGGGGGATTGTGTGCTGGCGTGTTCACTGGGGTAAGGGGGGATTGTGTGCTGGGGTGTTCACTGTGGGGGAGGAGGGATTGTGTGCTGGGGTGTTCACTGGGGGAGGGGAGTTTGTCAAACATTTAATAAATCATGTTAAAAAATCATACAAAGCATGGACATTCATGATTGTGATCATGTGCTCTTTAATGTACAAGTGATATTTGTTACATGTACCCATCAACCGTAACTGAGTCAATTCTCAATCAAGCCCTGTCTGGCCAACCTCCCCTCCCCCATCCATGTGTACACGTACACCAGGTCCGGGCACATCATCATCTTGACTTCCATCCCCAGGTGGCTGCACATCGGCATCGGGGGGCAGTGGCACATTCCTGCAACAGCAAATGTTGTGCAGCATGGCACATGTTAGGACGAGTTTGCAGATATTTCAAGGTGCATACATCAATGCCCCTCTCGTACGGTATAGGCACCAATAGTGTGCCTTCAGCAGTCCAAATGCACTCTCAACGCTTATATGTGTACGTCCATGCGCAATTTTGTATGGCTACTCAGCTTGAGTGTGTGGATGACGCACAGGGGTCATGAGCCATGTGTACTGGGGACATCATGAATCACCTGCAGGGGAGGGAATGCAGGTATGAGGACAAGGTTGGAAAGTGGGTGCACAAGGCTCAGTAATCAGTGACATTGGCAGCAGAATCAAGTTTGTGTTGAAGAGGTCCTGCTATCTCATTGCTATGTTGCCATGTGCACTGCGTCTTCCAGGACATGCATGGTCTGAGGTCGACATGCAGCTGTGTTTCAATGTATGTGTGCGTCTTCATGTGTATCACACTCATCTGGTACATGTGCACTACTTGTCATATGGTCACTTCCATTGTGGTGTGTGGTGTGCAAGGGGCAGCACTGGATCGATGGACTACTTTCTGTTAGCACCACACCCGTGTCTAGATGTATCTGGTCTGTCCCTTGTCACTGGATGAGGGGACCCTTGCATCTGACACATGTTGTTTGGCCATGTGTCATTGGCATTCCCTTTGGGTGGTGTTGCGTTTGCCGATTTACACTACTATGTACACTTATCCTGGCATGTGTTTGGCCAATCAGGACTCATTGTTTCAGGGATGTACATTGTCGTGGATCAAGCAACTTGTGTGTTGTGTTGTTGTGCATGTGCCTACTTTCGGGCACCAATGCCATGACTGTCGGGTGGCCACGGTGGGATTTCTATGGTGTGTCAGGGTGGGGAGCAACACTGCGACACACACAGGATGCATTTTGGTAGTTGGCCTTACATATCTGACTGTGCCCCCACGTGTCTTTGCCCTACAGACTGGCTGGGTTCTGATTTGTTCCACGTGTCCAAGGGTTCTCGTGCAAGGGACATGCATGTGAAAGTTGCTGTGCCAGTGCTGCCAATGTCTTCTGCTGGCATGCATGGATTTCACTGTGCGTCTCCACCCCCCATCAGATGTCATTTGACATTCATTTCGGACTTCATTTGTACTCACCCAGCATCCATTTGTTGAGGGCTCGGTGCCTTTTCATGTACAGTGGCAGGGCACTATTGCACTGGTTCATGGAGTCGTGGGTGTATCCTGGATAGAGGGCACAGCAGTGGCTGGGGTTAGGTCAGGTCTACATGTCATCTGCACATTCATGGAATGGTAATTCCTACGTTTTCTTTACACCGCATCATGTGACCTGGGTGCTACTAGTGGTACATGTGTGTAGTCCACGGCTGCTATGACGTTCATGTCTTGTCCAATGGCATGGCACTAGCCCTTCAGCTGGTTCACCTGTGCATGTGTGGCTGCAGATGCAATGTGCTCATTGACATGGATCAGCAGTGCATCCAGCACCTGTCCCAGCACGGCACTGAGGGTTGATTGGGCCATGGCATGCATCATGGCAACGGTGTGCTGGTAGCTGCCAGTCCTAAGGTATTGTGGCACGTATACAAGATACACGAGCGGGGGAACTCCAGTGCTGATAGCCATACGGCTGCCTATGTGTGTCTGGATTGTGTCCAGCAACTGTGTGATGGTTGCCCTGTCCAGCCTATACTCGGTCGCCAGGATGTTGGCCTTACCCTGGGGATGGCTGTCCACCTTGCTGGTGATACTCTCCTCCTCCTTCTCCTCATCCCCACCACCCCCTGTGCTCCCATGACCTTGGCCTGGTTGGCTGGCCTCTGTAGCTCCAGTCGCAGCAGGTAGATGTCGACGTCAAAGCTCCCGGCTCCAAATAGCAGCATGGTGTTTGGAAGTGTGTGTCGTGCATGGGTGGGTCCTTTGTAGGCCTCTGATTTGCATTGGTTTCACCTGGGCACTTTTTGCTGTCTCCTGTGGTCTTTTACCTCCAGCATTTGGCTAGGGATATTTTAGTCAGATTTTCCGCCGGTTTTCTGGCACTAATAGCACCTATGCCGGACTTGTGATGGCTCTGTAATTGTGCGATTGGGGGCCAGCGCTTTTACTGCTGGCGCTATTACAGCCGGCTGTACTTGCTCTGGCTGTCATAGAGCCGGCGGTATTTGTACTCCTGATCCGGCAGACCCTTAAATGCAGCGGTAATAGCATTACCGCCAGATTTAAGGGTTACCGCCCAACTCGTGATGCGGCCCTTAATGGCAGACTGCCACAATTTATAGGTAGTCTCAGCAGTGAGTCCAAGCAATGCATGAGAATAGTGTTTAATTTCTCTTCGTACATGCTTGGAGAAGTATGACACACATCTCAATAGATGGCAGCAAGCGGTTACTGCTATGGGAGACTTCAAGTTATAGTGCTTTCAAGCAGGCACTTATCCTGGCCTTTTTCACTATCCCATTGCTGTTTGAGCCTTATCGGCCTTTCATATGCAAATGCATTGGCCTGTTTGGAACTATGCTACTTCCATTTAGGACAAAGCCAGCCCTATGTCATGTGCAGCTTATATGTCACTGACACTGCCTCACCCCAATATTCCTCCCAGCAACATCTTCCAGTTCGGAAATATAGCCCAGTTGGTTAATGCACCTGTTGTAGTCATCTATGTTCCAATCCCGGAACTATAGCTAGGTGGAGCTTTGTGCATGCTGCAAAACTGGTTTAACCTCAGGCTCACTGGTTAATCCCAGCTGAGCTAACATAGCCTTCTTCTCATACAGGTGTCACTACGTTCAGGGGTACAACACAAATGCTCAGCAGAGCTACTTTCATTTCAAGTGTAGTATTAGTTTAGTTTTACATGCACTCAGTGTTGACTAATGAGCACTGTAATGCACTTTTCAAAAGAGTGAGTTACTATATTTATAAAGCATGCATGTAAAGACTGGAGGTGGGTATCTGTACTTCTGCCCTCTTATATGGTTGAGCTAGAGGCACACAGCACCCTAGCCAAAGTTCTCTTAATGGTAGCAATGGACGAGCAACCAAGGCTTAAGCTCTCAAGAGGTGATGCCGGCTGGTTCTTGAGTACAGTGAGTCCCCAAGCCCCCACTAAGGAATGTCTACACAATATGTTAGGTGATAGCACAGCTTCTTTATATAAAATAAGATTCAGTAAAATATGTAAACATAGATATTAACACTTTGTACTTTGGCAAAACTATTCTCATAATGGCAAAAATATATATACTCGATGTGGTACCACACAATGCTTCAGATTCATTTTAAAATTCCCCCATAGCTGGCAGTTTGAAGAGCATAGCAATCATAAGCAAGGTGTAACTGCATAGATCAAGGCAGAAAGGCAGATTATTTTCAGAACATAGGCAGTACACTTTACTTAGACTTAAATAGTGATACTTTGTGAGGCTCCCCCCACCTGGGCAACCCGTAAGGGAAAAGGTAGGGTGTACCTTATCATGTCTATTACAGTCCAGTCCATGAATGTTCAATAATTTTCTGCTTTATTTCCACAGGTTCCACCACCCCAAAGTAACTGAGATGTCACAGAAGAACAGGATCTAAAACAAATCTTTGACCCCTGGATGATTCCTGAGGCTGAAAGAGGCTCTTCGTCTACACAGTATCTTTGGTCCCTTGGCTTCACTCGACGGGACCCCTTGAAGATGGACCCCTTTTGCAAGAAGGAGTCACTGGGATGTCGAGGGCAAGAGAAAAGGAGGAACCATACAGTGTCGGAAAGGCAGCACTTTCGGTCTTCGTGGTTGTCTCCATTGGCAGGTTGTTACTATGGCTGTGGATGTCCCACAAAGGTGAAACTTGCTGTGGACTCCGAAATGGCCTGGCTAAAGAGGATAAGACACTTGGGGACCTTGGATGCTTTTCAGTGTTGAAAGGTGCAGTGGCCGAATTAGGTGTCGGGATTCAGGATTTTGTGGTTTACCAACTTTTGGTTCTTCGCTGCTGCAGCTACAGCACCGACCTCTGGATAGCTTCTGGAAACCTGGACTCAGCCACTGGAATGGACTACAGAGCCTCAATAAGGCTGGACCCTCGGGACATCTTCTTCGGTTTTTGGCGGCTGTAAACCCACCGGCAGACTTTCCTCTGCACACAGCGAACTGGGATCTTCTGTGACAGGAAAAAGTCATCAGCTGTTGTGTCAGGGATGTCCCTTGAAAGATTCTTTGATCAGGTGGAACTTTCACAGCTCCGGGTGTCAGGAGCACTATGCTTTTACCCCCTCTTCTGCGCGATGCATAGCAATCTGGCTTCCAGCAGTCAAGAACACTCCTCCGGACCCTGGGTGACACAACTGGACTTCTTTGGATCAAGATTTTGAAGCACTTCTCTTCTGGACTCACGAAGACCCTTCTCCAGATGGCAGACACACAGGACTGGCTTTGAGGGTACTTCTGATGAAGAGTAGCAGGTGTGCATGACAATCCCTCATAGCTCTGGAAGAGGTTGCCTATCCACGTCCTCTCTTGGATCAGTCCTTGGAAGAACACAGCAGCTTTCACATTACTTGAAGAAATGCACCAGCAGATGTCTTCTTCCAGCATCCAGCAGGGCTCCAGGCAACAGCGTCTTCTTGCTTTAGGTTCTGAACTTAGCTTCTGAAAAGATTGGTGAGTGAGAGGCCCCTAGTTATGCATATGTGCTCCCCATTCACTCAGGCTGAGCCAGGCTCAGGTCAGCCAATCATATATGAGTGCATTCATGCAGGCAGACAGCAAATCAGGCTCACAGGCATTCAGGCCATTTACCCAAACCAGACACCCATAACACAGAATGTGGATTGGAGTAAGCAGAGCACCCAGCATTTCAGAACACCACAGCATTCACCCCAGTTTCAGTCAGGGCTGGTCCAGGCATTGTGTCACACAAACCAAAACAAGACACCCACAACACAGAATGTGAGTTGACGTCAGATGCCATTCATACAGGTCCGATCCCAAGGGTGTACCCGCAATACACACCCCCTTTGAAGGCTCTAGTCAGTCTAACAAGAGGCAGGCCCAGAGCCATATATGGCCTTTCCACCTAACAGCCAGTCAGGGAGAAAGGGACAGAGACATGGCTTCCCAGGACCTTGGGAAACAAGGTGTAAAAGCAATAGAAACCAAGAGGCTACAGTGGCCATCTTGCCTTTGTGCAGGAATCCACTGATTCCTATGGCAGGGCCTGGGTGTCCCAATAATGGAAGACACTCAGAGCCATTGTCAAGTCAGCAAGTAGCTGCCACCAGCCTACACCCTGCTCTGTGGGCAACACACAGGTGCCCAAAATCAGTGGCAGAAAACATATACAAAACACATACAGAGAAGTGTTAGGACAGGCACCAGGAGGCAACGTCCCTCCAAAAGGCATTTCCAGCATCACAATATCCAAGGAGGAATAAGACAGCAAAGGGTGGTAGGCATCATCCAACTCAGGAAACATGCCCCATATTTCTGTATTGTTGTTTACCTCCGTAAAACGCTGCGTTGTTTCTTGAAACTAGGTTGTTGCTCAACAAATACCATAATAATAATAATAATAATAATAATAATAATAATAATAATAATAGAGACCAGAATTGAATGTTGAGAAATCCAAGCTCTTGGAGAGGCCTGAAATGAATGCTGTGAAACCCAAGATCTGCGGGAGACTGGAATTGATTGCTGAGCACCCCCAAGTCTGGAAGCGGCCTAAAGGGAATGCGTCAAGGCCAAGGTAAAGCCTGAAAAGAGCAACATAGAAACCAGGGAGAGATCTTGTGAGTCGTGAGAGCAGGGAGACTGAAGACGAGTCTAGATTATGAGTAACTCCTGGAAGAGATTGCCCAGGAGAACTTTTCTGTTTTGTTGTGTGAGATTACGGTGGACATTTGAGAACAGGATTTGTCACCTCTTTTGTTGGCCATATCTTGGAACTGCCGGGAGGCTAAGGACTTGTTAAAAGTAGGATTTTGAATGTACACTAACCTTTTGGACATTACTTTGTTGTCTAGGGTCTCCACTATCGAATAAGGACTGTTGATGTTTAAGTTTAGAACTTTATTTCTTAGTCATTCATCGTTGGAGGTGTGGAACAACTGGAGAAAAGCCCCAGTTGGTGTTGTTTTATCCCTAACATTGTTTTTCTGGGAACATCCTTATTTGTTAGAGCTTGTCCACTAGTTCCTGTAGGTGTTTGGGCCAAACCTCTACCCTTCCAGAACAATAAATAAAACCATCTTTTGCAAAACTGAATTCAAATGTGTTATGTGTGTCAATGCTCAGCCTTACCACAGTACCTAATGGAGGAGAAAGAGGAGGAGGAGGATTAATGTGTGGCAATGAGTTTACCTATGTGTGTCTGTGTGCATATCTTCTCTTTCACTCATTTTTTTGTGGATTAGTTTAACATTTCAGCCTCAATGACTTAGGCTCCCACTTCTGATCACAACACAGTACATTTTTTAATGTGGTCTCACCTTTCATAAGGGCTGCAATCTTTTATATGTGAATGAACCTTTTGTTTATTGATTACATATCCATCAACATGGTCACAGGAGAGTGCTAAAATGGCAATACTTTTTTACACCTGCACTCTCGGGCCGGGAGGAAAGCTCAAGGGCAACACATTTGACTTGGAAGCAAGACAACGCAGAGCAAAAAGGGTCTGAGTCACGGTCTCAGGCTTTGAGACTGGTCTCTGGTATTAAACATGTTATAAAAGATGAATTAAATAATTAGCAGAATTTTAAATTGTATTACAGTGTATTCGCTTCTCTGTGGCACTAATATATATTTAATAACAAAGTAGTGCACTTCTCAACAAGGACTCTGTTTTAGTAGGACTGTATTGACTGTTCTTTGAACAGTGCCTACTATGCTTCACATGAGGCCCTAAAACCTATCAACATTGTTGCTAGCCGTATGATGGGCAGTACTGGCAGTTGCAGTATTGCAGTTATAGTCTACATTTTGAATGTACCAGGATGTATCAATAGGGTTGTGGTATATTGAGTACCGAAGTGTTCATGATTTTTTATTATTCTCAGAAGTGAGACCAAATATTGAATCTGCATGGAATTTAAATTCCCTTAAGCTCAAAAAAATGTACTATGCACACAGCTATAGGGCACATAAATCAAATTTAACAATGTTGTGTCCTCCTGTTTGCTATTTAACTGAGATTGTCACGTCATCACCAGTATTTAAAACTATATGGTTCCCCAGCAATGTTGGATGAACTCTACAATCTGATGCTCCTTTTGTATGTCATATCCATACTCTTAGTGTACAGAGAACAGAGTGACGTATGGTTCCATCTGCCAGGAATCTGCCTCCCACAGACATTCCATACCACGTACCAGCACACATTAACCGAAGGGCACAGATTCAATTTCAATGACATTTTCTGCTAACCTTATCTGTGGTGTTTCATTCATTTCATGGACAAAAATGAGCCCCTACCCATCTGTGCTATTTATATTAGCTCTTCCTCAGACATGGTTCAGCCATACCTGCAAACTATGCTATCCTTTTTAGCTATAAACAACATAAGTCTAAGTGCACTTGCTTGGGTATTATTAGGAGCCGAGCTTTGAATGGGTCTATTAATAAGATTAGAACACTGAGTAAATCTGGGCATTAACATGAACAGGAAGCAAAGTTAACTAATCTGGGTGTCATCATGAGCAGAGCTCCCTGGGAGTTTTGTGTGTTCGTAGGTCTACTCTGAAGGAGTCTGTGTATACACCAGTATAACTCCTTTTGGCTAATAAGGATGACTTGCTGTTATCCATGTGGTCATTTCTATGATAAAAACGTCTTTATTTCATCAGATATTTAATTTATAAGTGTTGTTCAGCACTGGTTCTACCAAGGGGGGTTCCAGAGTCCCTAAGAAGGTTCAACGGGTGAAAAGATGAGAGGTGAAACAGAAGTTACACAATGTTTTCACGATAAGTTAGGAAGATTAGGATAGACAAGTGGTAGGTGGGGAGGTGGAGGAGTCCGGTTATGTGCAAGGGAAAGGGTACGTCTTGAGGGTCTTTCTGAAAGTGGTTATGGAGAGTGCAGTGCAGATGTTAAGCGGTAGTATGTTCCATGCTCTGGGTGCCCACAGAGTCGGATGTGTAGAAGATACTGGCTTGCTTGTCTTGTGTTTGTGTGGGTGATGGGTTTGAGAATGTTGTGAAAGTAAGGCAGGGTTTTAAGATGTATGACTTTGAATACACTGTAGAGTCATTTGATGGCAATTGATGGCAGTTCTTAGTGGTATGGGATACCAGTGGAGCTGGGCGAAAGTTGGTGTAATGTGTGAATGTTTGGGTGAGTGGAAGATCAGTCCGGCCGTTGTGTTTTGTATGGCTTCCAGGGCAGACATGTGCTGTTGGGGAGTCCAGTGAGGAGAGCATTGCCGTCGTCCTGCTTGGACTGAATCAATACTTGGACTACGGTGCATAAGTCATCAGGGGAAAGGCTGTTTGTGTGATTTTTCATAGACGGTGTAGTTGTATACTGCATGATTTGATGACAGCAGCTATGTTCTGTGTGAAAGAAAGGTGGGGGTGATGGTGAAACCAAGAGATTTGACATCTGGAGAGGAATATGTGTAGGTTGTCTGTGATAAGATATTGAATCCAGGGGGGGGGGGAAATGTGCCAGGGGGGTGGGGGGGCAGATGAGGAGGAGTTCTGCTTTGAAAGGGTTAAGCTTGAGGTACTGGGTGACCACCCAAGTGGTAATGGTGGAGAGACAGTTTTGAGGGTGTGGAGTTGTGAAGGGAAGGATAGATGGGAGTATATTTGTGTGTCATCTGCATTTTGGTGGAAATGGATGATGTGTTTGCTAAGGGTCTTTCCAAGGGATGCTACATATAGGTTGAAGAAAAGTGGGGACAGTGAAGTGCTTTGTGGGATGCCATATGTGACTGGAATGGGGTGTGATTGATAAGGGGGCATAGAGACAAAGTGTCTCCTGTCAGTGAGGAAGGAAGTGAACCAGTCTAGGATGGTGACTGGAAGTTTCATCCCATGGGATATGATGTTTAGTAGAATGGTGTGGTCGAGGAGTATGAGAAGTGATGTTGTGGAGGTCATCAAGGATGTGAAGTGTGGCAGTCTCAGGTTGAAACCCAGATTGGAAGGGGTTGAGGTGGTTGTTTGGGTGATGTGTTGTTGCATTTGGGTAGGGACAAAGCATTCCACAGTCTGGCAAGGTATGGGAGGATATTAATGGGGCAGTTGTTTTTGGGGCATCTGAGTCAATAGTGGTTACAACATGGTTCTCCAACAGTAAAGTTAGTGGTTCACAAAATTTACTTAAACTGCTCAGACAAGTTGTGTTTGCAAATGCTCGTCCTTCACAGAAATGCCAGAAATAATCCTGACAAAACTTACAGTGTCTCGCCTATAAGGCAAGAATTGGACTACTGTGCAGGAATGGTAAAATTTACCATAAACACACAGGAGGATCCACAGGAATTCCTTCCAGATTTAATACACATGGAAACATACATGCACTCCCTGCAACCATGCTTCACAAGACCACATTCTTAATGAACGATTTGTATATGTAGCCACACCAAATTCTGAATCCATTCCATTTCGTCAGCTTCTGCAGAATGTAAATCATGGCATATTATGCCCTTTTTGCAATTCAGACAATCGTTCCACCCTACAAATGAACTCACATAGCCAAGATGTCATACTAATGCTTCTAAGGTACAATGCAGATGGTACCAAAATAACTGTACGCTTACAGGCTTCACACACGGCCATGTATCTTTTGGAAAGAAAACTTTCACAACAGTAGGTATAGTATACCACACTGGTGCCACAACCACTTCAGGGCACTACACTGCATATGTCAAAGAATTTAGTGGTTGGTTTGGTTGTAATTATACCTTTGTTACTCCAAAACATAGGTTACCAGCACATTTAACAAATGCCTACTTATAATTCCTGCAACACAAATTAAACTATAGCACAACTAACTATTGGAATACGCCAACAGGTATCTAACTAAATCCATAATGCTACAATAGCACTTTTGAAAGTCAATCTAGTTGGAATACGCCAACAGGTATCTAACCATTTGAAAAATACCCTTCATTGCAAAGCACTTCAAATACACCATCTCAATTCTTGTACAACAAAACATCTTCTAACCTCTAATGTGGTTAGACTACGCCAACAGGTATATGATATGACATGATATGATATGGCATTTATAACACGCCTATACACAAGTGTTTCAAGGCACGATGCGGCAAGGGAGGGGGAACAGAGGGAAGACAGAGACAATGATCCTACTAGACCAGGTGTCATTCAGATCACGCAAGTGCAGGGGAGGGGAGAAGGGGAAAAGTGTGGGGTAGGAGGAGGGAGGGGACAGTGCAGTACATGGGATACATAGAATAAATAAACAATAAGAGAAGTACGGCCAGCTGGTGGCAAGTGCAAGGGTAAGTGCAGACATCAGGTGTCAAGTGCTACAAGCATTCCCTTAAGACCACCATACATCAAATAAACAGACTATCACCCTTACACTCACGTAACTGTAGCCAGGTTTTTTTTAATCCAATACAGATTTTTTTTTCCAATGATTATTGAATGTCAATACAACAGCAGTGTGTCACTAATTTGTTTTACCTACTTTTTGGTTGTTTTTAAAAAAACAACTGGACAGGTTTACACCAAGCCACTGCTCCTGACACAAAGTTGGTGAACATCCATCTAGCAGATTCGGCTGTAGGAATGAGCAAAATTATTTTTCCATTGCGTCTATGGGGAGAACCACACATTTTGGGACACCCCATATAACTTTTATAACTTTGCCCCCCCCCCCCCTGACAAAACCTCACCAAACTTCGCATGATCATTCTGACGGGGCCATATACTTTTTTTGCATACTTTCTTGATGATTCATTCAGGGGGGTAAAGTTATAAGCCGCCCAAAAAGTGCTCTTCCTATGGGTTGAGCAACTTAACCATAACTACAGGGCCTCTACCACAGGCCCTGTAATATATATAATATATATATATATATATATATATATATATATATATATATATATATATATATATATATATATATATATATATACACATATATATATATATATATATATATATATATATATATATATATTTATATATCACTAACAAAAAACCTTGTTAAAGGGACGTTATGGTTAAGTTGCACCACTACAAAACCTATGAAATTCAATGGAAAACCGTTGCTACAGGGACGTTATCAGTGATGTCATCAATGACATTTGTGATGGTCATCTTTGATGTCATGGATGTTAGTCCTTGCAGTGCACAGTGGTAGCGTGAGTTATGGTTGCGTAGCGTACCATAACTTCTAATTTCTGGGGGTTTTAGGTTTTACCTGTAACCATAACTTCCCTGTAGCATCATTTTTCCATTGAATTTCATAGGTTTTGTAGTGGTGAAACTTAACCATAACGTCCCTTTAACAAGATTTTTTGTTAGTGAATTTCATAGGTTTTTAATAGTGCACTGTAACCATAACGATGCTTTAGGCTAGTTTTGTAAATGAAGTGGAAATGGTTGTAGAAGCACAACTTAACGATAATATCCTTTTAACAATGTTTTTTGTTAGTGAATTTCATAGGTTTTTAATAGTGCACTGTAACCATAACGATGCTTTAGGCTAGTTTTGTAAATAAAGTGGAAATGGTTGTAGAAGCACAACTTAACCATAATATCCTTTGTTAGTGAATTTCATAGGTTTTTATATAGCACTTTAACTATAATGTTGCTGTAGGGTATTTTTTGCAGTAAAGGCAAAAGGTGTTTAGTAGAACTACTTAACCATAACGTCCTTTTAAGAACGTTTTTTGTTAGGCAATTTCATTGGTTTTTAATAGGACACTGTGAGCAGAACTTTGCTTTAGGGTCGTTTTTTCAGGAAAGGCAAAAGGTTTGTAGTAGTGTAGCTTAACCATAACGTCCCTTCAACAAAGTTTTTTCTTAGTGAATTTCATAGGTTTTTATTACGGCACAGTAAATATAACTTTGCTTTAGCATACTGTATTTTGAAATTATGCTATGTTTGTAATAGCACACGTGTATCTTAACGTCCCTTTAGGAATGGTTTGTGTAAGTGGTGATTATCACAGAAAGCTCCTTTTATAGTGTCACAAAGTAAGTGGCAATGAAGGGAGTAAGTGCGACGCGCATCATATTCCCGCCACACAATTGTTTGGTAAATGGAAGGAACGGTGGTAGTGTGTAAAACACTGCAGTGGAAACAGGTACAAATAGGTACCTGATGAAAGGGATAGTTGTGCGTGTTGCAATGCGTTTTCAAGGGCCCAAGTGTGCAACTGCAATGAGAAACATTTTTCGTGTACTTCCAAAAAGGGCACCAAAGCAATGAGTGTACAGAGGGCACAAAGGGAAAATGAAGTAATAGGAAAAATTACGCTATTTGTGGGAGAAAAATGCTCGTGCTGACAAAAGATAGATTCCCATTTGTATAGTACAATAATGGCACAAGTTGTAAAAAGACACACATACACTTCTTCACAATATACCATGCTTTCTCCATTTCCGCACCAAATGAAAAACAACTTCCCTACATGAGTGGCTGCATATTGGGAAACACAATTATGCAGGATATTGGAAACAGATTAATTGCCTGCCCTACTTCCTCCCTCAGCAAAAACGCCATTAAACATTGTGTCACATGGTGTGCATTTCTCCCTACACAATCAACAGCAATAATGTCGTCTGGATCTAGCGTCACCAAAGTCTCAGACAAAGAAACCAAAAGCAATCACTTCCGTGTAGGTGCTCCATACGCGTACAAACTCACATGATACACTGCACATAACTTCCATCGGACGCACTTTTTCATTCACTGTCAAGTAATGTATGTGCAAATCACCCACAGAGCATACACTGTGGCGCGCACAACACACAGCCATAAGCTCACCCTCTGCATTAAAGTGAACAAATATATAGTATAGTACATTCTGTGTGTAAATTGCACACCCATAAAGCTTATTGCATAATCGCGTGTCCTGCACAAGCCCAAGAATATGTGCATTTGCAAAATCGGCTTATGTTACACTTACAACCCTGCAACTGTGGCGATGACTGCGATTTTTTGCCGGTGTGCACGCGCGGGAGTAGGGGAATAAATGTCAACAAAGGTAGGGGATGTCCTTTGTAGTGGTGACTTTTAAAAAAAGCAGTTTTTCTTTTAAAACAACTTCCACAGTAACAGCTCCTTTTTCTGGCTTTTATAATGTTTTTTATTTGTTGCTCTGTGCCTCACATTCTTACAATAGCATCTTCAATGCAGCCTGTAGATTCGAGAACCAAATGTCATTGCCACTGTGTGACAATGAAATGCCATTTCGATTGAGAAGGTGCAGATATCGATGACCAATGTTCTCATTCTTACAGGAATACATCCCAGAAGCACACAAAAAGTTGCACATACTTCCGTTGATAAGACACCTTCCCACCTCTGGCTGCCGACAACATTCATTAGAATAGTTATATACTGGACTTGCTGGTATACATGAGAAAATCACCCTTGCAGTGGCAAAAATGTGCTTCACTTCTTTCATCATCTTTTTCAGTTGACGGTACACACTTGACCAAGCTATTGAACCCAAAAGCAATGCTCCATGATGCACTATCACTATGTGTACAGTACCTAAAGTGGCCACTCGTCGACATTCTTCAACCAAATGATGGAAAGTACGGACAGGGACAGCGCACCACAAAGTCTCCACTTCATCCAAATTCAAATTGCTGTTATGGCCTCTTTCAATGGCATACTGGAGCAGATTGAGCACAAAGCGATCACTCTCTATGACAACTTAGCGTTTCACCATCTCTGCCCGCCTCACTACACACAGGAATTAAACGAAATATGGGCGTCTTCTCCTGTGACGCACAATCTAAGCACCTCATTGGACAATTGCAACAATCGCATTTCTTTTGGCCAGCATGTTCAAAGGCACAGAATATAGCACATGCTCCTCGCAAAGTACTGTTAGAGCCGCACCCCAACAACTCATTAACAGTCCTTCTTCCCTTTCCACTATCCTCTTCCCACCATGCCCTGATTAGGTATTTGTAAGTGCTGACACACACATCCACCAATGGCCTCCAAGACTTCAGCATCCTACAATGTCACTTCTCCACAACAGTTCATATGTACCGTTTCAACATTAGGCTGCACATGTGCTGTTATTGGGAAGCACTTCCAGTTAAAACCTCAGTGAAACATTGCATTAATTATACATGCACATTCATGCACATAAACACCCATCACCACAAAAGAAAGCAATGGACATTTCTTTAGCAGTGTGTGCACCACTCTGTTAGAAGTGCCTGTGTGCAAAATATCTGCTTATAAATGTCCACTACATCTTTAAAAAGCATACTAATGTCCGTCCCATCTGCCACCATAAAGTGGCAATTTGTTGGAATATGCTTCCAACGTTTTTATTTACCCATATCATACACTATATTAGCTAATCAGTAACTCTGTTCTTGCATTCCCACTTTGATACCAAATGTGTTCCCCACTAACCCACCTACTACATAACTCGTAAAAATAAGGCACTAAATACACCACTGAATGTATTTCAGCAACCTAAAGGCACTTTCCAAAAGGTCAGTGTCTGCACCGGTGTGGTGCTTTGTACGCTGTACTGTTACCACAGGCTCTTTTTAAATTTTCCCACCTCCACTTTCTGTCCTCACCAACTCATGCATAAAAGAGTGTGCAACTTGTCCTTTGCCTGCACGGCAGATATCCTAGCTCTACATTAGTAAAATGTGTGCACTACCTCCCACTAACTGCGAACAATAAAATAAAAGCCCTGTGCATTATGCAGAATGACATCTGGTCCCTGTGACCTCAATACCTTCCACTCTCACTTCCTACATATCTGCTTGCTCCACCTTTTCCCTCATCAGCCTCCTACTCCGTCCGGGTCAGTTGCTTGTACACGCAATTAGATGATGGTATATGTCTATTTCTGCTGCAGCCTCCATGTGCAACAGGCTCTCTGTCTCCCTGCACCTTGAGGAGAATAATGGTAGGCTCTCAAAGCACCTGAAAACCTTTCCATGCACTTCTTCTTTTTCCCCTCCTGTCCCCTGCTGAATTTTTGGCAAAAAAGTACTGTGCACTGGTTTCTGACCCAACCTATCAGTGCCTACACTTCCAACCCTGCACTAGCTTTCAGCCAACTCCCGCACTTGCGTACTGCTTTCTCGAACCCTAACAGTGCACACATCACTTAATGTCAAGACTTATCCTTCCACTTGCCAGCACCGGCCGTAGCTGCATGTATTTCTGTTTCTCATTGTTCTCATATACTGCACTTTTCCCTCCCCCTTCCCATTCACTTGCGCACGGTCAATGTCAGCTGGCCTAGAGGAAGCAATATCTCTGTATGGCCTCCGTTCTGCGTCCCTTTCCTCTGCGCTCCTTCACACACTTCTATGTATGTGCAATACAAACGGCAGAGCGTACCATAGCACATTATATGATATAATGCACACACTTCATGCATAACAACATCATGGCTGCTACCTACTGTATACACTTCACAATATGGTCTTCCATTGTAATGCATGTACTACAAATGTCGGAAAAGTGATCCCACAAAAGCAGCATGGAATGTATAGTAGCAACATTACGCAAGTGCGTTCAGTCCATGCATACAAACATGATGCATGCCCCTTACCTTGTACACTTTCACCATAGCTTCCTACATTTATGTGTACAAACAAACCTTCTCTCACAGTCTTTGCGTACACACCACAACCACTAAGCACATTGCCGAATTGCTTTGCCTACTCAGTGGCAATGCTATAGCTGCCATCCTAAAAACAACCGGATGTGCCACATGCAATCCTCACAGTACCGCGGATTGCGCGGCATTACCGTGCTACACACTAGAGGGGGGGTTGAGAGGGTGTTAGGGTGTGGGGGGGTGAAATAAAGGGTGGGTATTATGTCTTCAGGATGGTGTGTAAAACCACTGTGGTGGCCTAGAAGGATGTCCGGACGCTGTATGGTTTCAGTGGGTATTTATTTAGACACCAGCACAATAACAATGTGGGGGGGTTGGGTATGGACCAAAGCATGGCTGGCGTCCGTACTCACTGTTGTGCTGTCTAATGATGCAGTTAACGTCACTGCATCCAAGGTGTCCTGAAATGAGACACACTTAGCCAGCAAGAGCACCCAGGAAGCTATCCTCAGCCTTGGTATTACGCTCTGCTGGCTGGGCCTCTGTCAGGTGGGCCCTGTCACTTATTAAGCTCCTTCTCAGGAGGAGGGCCGGTGCCGACTGCCTTGGTCATCTTCTCACCGAGTTCTGGTGCTCTTTTCTCTTTGCGCTCCTTAATTCTCGCTAGATCCCGCGAGGAGGAGCCACCACAAACACTTATATTTTTTTTTGTCCTTTTTGTCATGTTTTTATTATATACGTGCAGCCATACATTTTTTTCTTCTTCTTCTGTCTTTTGATCACTGTCTGTTTCCTTCTCCTCCTGACATTTTTGTGCACTGAAGATTAACCGTTATCTTACATTTCTACAGGACTGTCTGCAAAGCTTTGTCCACAGTGGCAAACACAACAGCATTCGCAATGGAAGTAAAAAAAAAAGCCATTTCCCTGGAACCACTGGAACTCTCGCTGGTTACTAATGCTGTCATAGTCTGTGCACAACATCCCAACACTGGACATAAAATCGCACATGCTTCTGTTGATACAACATCTCTCAACCTCTAGCTGTGGACAACTGACACTGGCATGCTCCCATTTTCCTCTTGGTGTCATTGATGAGAAAATCACCTTCGCAATAGGAAATATCTGCATCACAGCTCTCATTAACTTCTTTAAATAAGCGAGCAAACATAAACATGACATTTGCCCCAAATGTAGTCCTCCAAAATGCATGACCACCACATCCACAGTACCAACAGAGGCCACATATTTGCAAAGAAGATCCATGCAGCCGAAACCCTATTCATAAACTGTGGCTCAAAAAGCCTGCACTCCTTCCAAATGAAAATCAGCATCAAAGCCTCTTTCCATGGCATACCTGTGCAGATTGTGCACAAAGCTATCACCGACCATAAGCACTCGCCGTCTCTCCATGTCCGCCAACCTCAATACATCTACCTTTCGGTAAATATGTCACTGCCCCTTCACTTAAACCACACCCTCCAATCCTCATTGGAGAATCCAAACACAATTCCATTTACGAAGGTGCCATGCTCATAAAGCCGTGATGTGGCACATGTACTTTCCCAACTACAGCCAGGGCCACACCCCGGTAAATCACACACAATACTTCTTCCCTTTGCACTCCATTTTTCCAAGAAAGCCATGATGTGGCACGTTCGCTTTCCCAGCTACAGCTAAGGCCATGCCCCAGCAAAGCAGGCACAATACCTCTTCCCTTTGCACTCGATTTGTCCAACATTCCCTTACTGGCGCCTATTAACAACTATGACTAATTTTGTAAAACGCCTGCACCACATACTTAAACTCCGCCTTGCACACTTTCATTTCATTTCATTTCTGCACACAACGCCATATGTCCCCTGTAACACTCTGAGAACACGTTCCGTTTGCTTCCAAAGCCCCTCCACCAGACAACAATCTGCCAGAGCACCCAGCACACCTTTCCCCATGCACACAACACTCCACCCTTGCGCACACCCACAACAACACTCTGAATGCATGCATACGACCATATACGCAGCTAACATAGTACACAAGCGTAACATACATAGCGGCACTTCAACACAACTCCCTCACTCCATAAAGCACCATTGATGAAAACAGGTCACAATTACCACCATCCACAAACATACCATAGCCTCCATCACCCTTACCCACTACCATGCAGAAAGTATTGTTTCACTAGAAACCTAACCACAACATTGACACAACATTTGCCCTACCTCAACAATTCTTCACACATCATAGTGAAGAACCCATTTAAGCTGCACTTCAACCATACCCTGTGCCATACTGCCAGTATGCACACACTGCACCAAGTGGTCACACTGCGTGACTTTTCATTGCACCATGTCCAATCACACATGCAAAACATTACCATAGTCTACCATCCACCTCACCTACGGAACCAAACATACACACCTGCCAACTCATTTGTACTGCTCTATCTCATCTGCAACGTACTGCACAACCATTCTTTACAGGTAATCACCGTCTACAAGATGCACAGTCAACATTGCATTAGTGGCGGGGGTGTTCCCAAGTCCTAGGTTCTTCAATCCATGGCCTACAAAACGACCACCTTCGGCCATACACCCAGTAGGCTACACCTTCAACACCGCAACTCCATAGTAACAGTATGCAAACCCAGCACCCAGTGGACACACTGCATTCCTTTTCACAGCACCATCTCCAAGTACACATCAAAAAGTTGACCATGTTCTAACAGTGTCTTCACCAGCAAAACCATACAAGCAGTCATGGCAGCTCACTTGTCCTGCTCTATTGTGTCTGAAATGTGCGCCACACCCATTCTTTACAGGTCACAACCCTCTGCCTGCTGCTGAATCTAAAATGCCTTACTACCGTGTGTGCCCTAAACTCCTAGCCTCTTAGTGCATGGCCTATGGCCTTCAGCCATGCACCCAACAGTCTAGGCCTTCAAGACTGTCACTGCTACGTAATAGCATCATCCATTTCACTATTTCACCAACTTCACCTATCCACATATGTAGCATAGCTCTGGAAGAGGTCCACCAGCACTACTACCCAACCTGCGCACCGCCATGGACCTATAGAGCAACTATTTGCACCACTTACCATAATGTAGAAAGAAAACACTCTCTCCTACACCCCTGTTCACTTTCATTCACATACTATGGCCGTCCCCATTTCCATTCCCAAACTATACTGCTACTGCCTAAGTAGCCACATTCAGTTCACAACAGTAGCCTACTGCAATCCACGCGCACACACCGCACTATTCAAGCACCACCCTGCACCATATATATACCCACACTTGCTTTACTGCGGTAGATATGGTAAAGGCCTACGCTCTTCACTGCATGCCCTTTAGTCTACGGCCTTCATTGATGCAGGCAATATTATAATCCTTCCACAAACCCAACTCAGCTTCCTTAACCCATGCATGCCACCATGTGCCCACGTACCACATTCCATCTGCATGGCACAGCCACCCGCGCTCCCACCCAACCTATTTCATGTGCAATTCACTCCCCTTCTACACTGTACCTGCCACCAATTAGCACAGAAAGAGGTTGCCGCAAACTGGTGACCTGCACACGCATCCACCAATCACATACAGAACCTCTGCATTCCACGCATTCACTAAAACGGGTTGCTATAACCAAAATGCACAAACATACCACAGCCTCCATCAACCCCACTCAGACCCATTCGCAAAGTATGGTATCACTACCAACCTAACCACAACTGTTGCACAACATTGGCCCTATTGCCACAATTCATCACACAGCGTAGTTACCAATCACAATTAAGGTGCACTTCTACCATCTCCCCTGCCATAGCAACAGTATACAAACCCAGCACCCAGTTCCCACACTGCATCACTTTTCACATCAACATTTCCAAGTACACATCAAATACTTGACCATGTTGTAACAGTGTCTTCACCAGCCAAACCAAACATGCAGCCATGGCAGCTCACTTGTTCTGCTCTATTGCGTTTCAAATGTTCTTCACACAGTTTTTTACAAGTCACCACCCTCTACGTGCTGCATATTCAAAAATACATTAATACCGTGTCCGTCCTAAAGTCCTATCCTCTTGAGTGCATGGCCTACGGCCTACGGCCTTTGGCCATGCACCCAACAGTCTAGGCCTTCAACAGTCTCACTTCTACATAACAGCACCATCCATTCACCAGCCTGTAACTGCTGCACATTCCGAAATGCATTAGTGCCATGTGTGTCCTACAGTCCTTGCCTCTTGAGTGCATGGCCTATGGCCTATGGCCTTTGCCATGCACCAAATAGTGTACACCTTCAGCACTATCAGTGCTACATAATTGCACCATCCATTTGACCATGTGACCAACTTCACCTATCCACATACACCGCACTACCACCAGCACTACTACCCAACCTGCCTACCGCCATGTACCTATAGAGCAGCAAATAGCACCACTTATTATCATGTTGAAAGAAAACACTCTCTCCTGCATACCTGCGCACTTTCATTCACATACTATAGCCATCTCCACTTCCATTCCTAAACTGTAGTGCCGCTGCTATAACAGTATCCAAACCAAGCACCCAGTTTCCACACTACATCACTTTTCACATCACCATCTCCAAATACACATCAAATACTTTACCATGTTGTAGTAGTGTCCTCACCAGCAAAACCAAACATGCAGGCATGGCAGCTCACTTGTTCTGCTGTATTGAGTTTCTTTTCGGCCATGCACCCAACAGTGTACACATTCAACACTGTCACTGCTACATAATTGCACCATCCATTTGACCATGTGACCAACTGCACCTATCCACATACACAGCACTACCACCAACACTACTACCCAACCTGCGCACTAGCATTTACCTACACAGCAACAAATTGCACCACTTAGCACAATTTACAAAGAAACACTCTCTCCTTCACCCCTGTGCACTTTCCTTCACCTACTATGCCCGTCCCCACTTCCATTCCTAAACTATAGTACCACCGCCATAGTACCCACATTCGGTTTGCACCACTAGCCTACTGCAATCAATTTCCACACACCGCACTATGCAAACACCACACTGCACCAGAAGTACACCCACACTTGCTGCGTTACTACGTTACGTATGGTAAAGCCCCACGCTCTTCACTGCATGCCTTACGGTCTACGTCCTTACTCCATGCAGCCAATATTGTAATCCTTCCACTAACCCAACGCCATTTCTTCACCCCATGCATACCACCATGTGGCCAACTACCAAGTGGCAGCACAATGTATGGGGCCGTTGCACTACCTGCCTCCAATCACCACACAAAGTACTCACCTGCATAGGTACCCGGCAGTTCACACAGTACGTGCCAACAGTGCAGGCACTCCTCCGTCTTCTTCCACCTTCACACATATTTCACTTAACCCACTTTTCACTCCCCCACCCGTTCCATACGTTCCATTTTCCATATCCTTCTGCCGCTGCACTGTCCTCCGATACAGAATGGCGGCGTTTCCCAAAAACATTGACGCAGAGCACGCTTCCCTCCAGCCAACTACCGGCCGCGTCCAACGTTCGCCGACATCACGGCGTACCACAGGCCAATGACACTCAGTCCACGGAGCGAAAAGGGAAATGGGTCAGAGGAGCAGACCCAGATATAACTAATTTTTTGGGACGTACATTTCAGAAATTTCCCAAAAAAATACTGGTCTGATTTCCACCAAGCAGTCACTTCTAATAGAGCGGCCATTTTGTAGTATATATTTTGTTCAGTACACATACATATATATCACTATAGATTACAAAAGCAGGTGATTTAAATGCTCGCTTCTATCCAATATCGATTGTACATCAGATGAACAGTTTACTTAGTGAATAAATTATGTTGTTACTATCCCTTTCATGAAAATAATAAAATGATGAATCTCCTTAACATTCTCTTAGTGTTGCTCGCATCTGTGAGTGATGTCAATGCGGAAGCCAATCTAGAGGAACCGCTAACAAACTCACTGCTTAATTAAAACGTTGTATCACAACTTTCTGGGTCAACCTAGTAGTCATGTTATTACAGCATAACGCAGCCAGTTAAAGTGCTAGTGCTGTACAGTCAAAAAAAGTGCAATACAGAAATCGTAATAAATACTTTAAATAAAAGTACTAATAACCATGACAAAAACCTAGCACAAAAAGATGATACTAGCTTTTTATAAACAATGCTGTTATATGTATAAAGTGCATAGTGCAATGTACTCATATTAGAAGACTTCTCAAATAGGATGCTGCTACGTAACATCGATTTTTTTATTACATTGGTCACTGTTATGATTCATTTGCAATCTACACTGTATTACAGCACTTTAGTGTTTTTTTGATAAATGGTAAGATTACATTTGTGGAAAGTCAAAGCACTTTAATAGTCATCGGTGTGCACTGTGCAGAGATGAGCTAATGAATATATGTTTTGTACTAATTTATTAGTACTTGTGAATTGAAATTAATGGTTATGCCCGCACTGGTCTATTTCTTAAATGTGCAGTTTCAAATATATGTATTGATGTCAATATCGATGGATTTAAGCTCTATAAAACATATTAGGGAAGATAAATGCTTTACAAACAACATGCTAAAATGGCCATTCTGCGAGCAGCACTCTGGCGGAGTTATGTTTCGAAGCCCTACAGGGCCTTGTCATGTGACGGTGGTGGAATTTGTTTTCTGAAATTTCGAGAAACACCCCCTTCTGTTAACATTGTGTAAACATAGCAATGCACACTGCCACATACTTTCTTTTGTATGTGATTATTTTTTTTTATAAAAATTGTCATTTAGAAAAGAATGTGTTCATGCAATGTTATTACAGTAAAGAGAATTGAACGTTTATTGTTTTCATAACACTTACTATTAAACATGTTTCTACTTCTATCCTTATTTTTTTACTACTACATACACTTATTATATCATGTTTGATATAACGGAAATAGATGTACCCGAATCAGGTACTTTCCCTGCAATTAAGAATTGTAATTGCTTTGTAATAATACAAGAAATTCAAACCATTTATAGAATGTTACTTATTTTTTATGTTAAATGTTATAAGTTGATAAGTACCACATATGAATGATCGACATGTAATCATATGATACTTCTGTATCAGTGTATTGTTCCATGTCATGTCATGTTGCTATTATTGTTAAGTGTAATGAAATAAAATATGTATCAAAAGAGGTGAACAAAGATATTCTAACTTCTATAATCAATAATGATATATATTTTTGATCTCATCAGTGCTGTCATCTATTATGTCATTAATGCCATCAGTGATGTTGTGAATGAAGTAATTAATGATGTCCCCAGTGGTGTCATCAGTGATGTAATCTGTGTTGTCATCCTTGTGGTCATACACTGAGCAACAGGGGCGCATAGTTAAGGTGGACTTGATTGAAATGCGGGTACTGAATTTCAGGGGTTTTGTTGCATTAAATCTGATCACCTTAACTCTCTCTTAACAAATGTTTTTTCACAACCTCAGTTTCCTCAGGGCCCACTATCCATGGCCTTTGGCCGTAGCCACTGTACATGTTATATTAATAGTATTCTTTTGGGCACACTAGCCATGGCTTTCAGCCAAGGCCAGTGGCCACGACCAAACATGTTGCATAGTTCTGTGAGGTCTCACTAGCTATGGGCTGCACGTGTTACACCAATAGCTTTCTTTTGGCCCCATTTAGCAATGTCACACCATTAATTTGTTACCAAACACCCACTGCCACCTACCCAGTAGATGTAGGCACTGCAGATGATAAACCTTTTTTTCTGAACTCCTTATTCCTGCAATAATGTCACAATAATAATTTACAATATTGTGGGAATCAGTTTGCCGATTCCCACAATAACAGGACAAATTGCTCAGAATTAAAAACACTTCCACAGCCCTCAAAGGCTCTCAACATGTGTCCCTCTCCTTTTTTTACATTTCACCCTCAATCGACTTTTCCCTCCCTAATACTCACCCATTACCCCCTATAACTCATTGATTGGTGTGACAAACATTTATTTCTGAATGCTTTTTGTGGCATTGCTGCGTTAATCTTGTGAGATTCCGGCGGTCATTCTCAGATAAACCAAATATTTTCTACCTGTAACTGACACCCCAACCCACCCCCAAATCCCCAACTTCACATGGGGCCTCATTACACGAATGGCAGTAAGTGTCACAGAATTCCCCCTTTCTCACCTGGGAGCGTTCCTTGCAGGATTTCTTGGGCGGTGTCTTCTTACGCACGGACCTGGTCTTGTATAAACCCGCGCGAGCCTATTCTGGCTCCAGCGTGCGTTCAAAGCTCCAGGATTCAGACACTCCGGGATCCAGGAACGAAGAAGGTAAGCACACAGCAAACGAGTCCGGGAAACAAGGAGGAAGGAAGACGGTAATGGGAATGAAATTAGGAGGTCCAGGAACAAGGACAACAGAGTAGCGAACTACGGAGCACAAGTCTAGTCGCTGCTTGCAGTAGCATTGAGACGCCCGGGCCGGTGGGGGCGCGGCCTATTTGTAAATACGCTGCGTCTGACGTACGGACAAGGAAGATGTTGCATGTTAGACGGCCATGTTGGGAGTATCAAGGAGTGCAAGCCCCGTTGTGACAAGGACCATGAGGTCCAAAAGGGGCGTGTTCTGTGGATCATGACAGCATGCCCCCTCCGAAGACTCGTTCCACCGGGTTTGCCCAGGTGTATTAGATGGTATCTTCTGAGCAATCGAGGGCTATTCATATTAGAAGCTGGTTCCCAGGTTCTTTCACTTGGAGGATATCCTTTCTATTCAACCAGGTATTGAAGCTGACCCCGTTTATACCTGGAATCGCATATTCGGGGCACTTCATATTCTACTTGGTCGTCCACCACCACCGGAGGGGGTCTTCAAGATTTCTGGGAAGATCGGATGTAGGGTTTTAATAAAGAAGTGTGAAAAACTGGGTGAATCTTTTTCCAGGAGTCGGGTAGGTTGAGTCGATATGAGACAGGTTTTATGATTTCCTTGATGGGAAATGGACCATAGTACCGGGGGGCCAGTTTGTTTGGCCGTAAGTGTCGGGGTAGTAGCTTCGAGGACAACCAGACTTGATCACCAACTGCATATGAAGGCCCTGGTCTTCATTTAGAATCAGCATTTTGTTTAGTTCGTATTCTGGCCTTCTCTAAGTGTTCCTTGGCTTCCTTGTGTACATTGATGAGTGTTTCCATCCAGGAGTCAACGGTAGGAACAGGTGTGGGATGTGGAAGAACAGAGGGTAACACTGATGGATGGAATCCTTGACTGCAATAAAAGGGGCTGGTGTTGATTGCCGAATGATCGGAATTGTTGTACGCAAACTCAGCCACGGGTATTAGGAGCGACCAGTTGTCCTGAACCTTAGTGGCGAAACAGCGTAGGTATTGTTCCAGGGTCTGGTTTACACGTTCCGTAGCTCCATTGGTTTGTGGATGATAACCTGATGAGAGAGCGCGTTGGATTCCCAGAATGCGGCAGAGATGTTTCCAGAATTGTGAGACGTATTGAGGTCCTCTGTCTGATATGATCTTGGAAGGAAGTTTATGTAGGCGGAAAATGTGTTCCAGGAAGATTCCAGCTAGCTCTGATGAGGACGGTGGTTTATGCAGGGGTGTAAAGTGAGCCATGTGAGTGAACAAGTCAATGGTAACCATGATAGTCGTGTATCCCCTGGAAGGTGGCAATTCCACAATGAAGTCTGTAGCGATGAATTCCCATGGTCTTGTTGGTAGAGTAGGTTGTAGTAGGAGACCTGCTGGTCTCTTGTTATCGTGTTTGTTCTGACTACAAATAGAACAGGCGTGGATGTACAGTTGTACGTCTGTCTTCATTCTAGGCAACCAAAATTGTCTTTGTATAAGACGGAGGGTGTTGGTGACGCCACAATGTCCAGAATGAAGGGTATCGTGGCAGAGGTTGATTATCCTTTGTTGTAATTTCTGTGTGGGAATGACTGGAGCATTATCCTTGAACAAGTATCCATCCTTGATTCTTAGATTCCATTGATTCTTCATTGAAACATCCTTCCAGAGCTCAGAGCATTGGGTTTGTATCCGAATTTCTTCAAGGAGACTGACTGCTTGAGCTACAAAAATCGTGTGGGGGAAACATCTTGGGATAGGTCCGGTCTTCAATTGTTTCGTAGTCAGGACATCGAGATAAGGCATCAGCAATTATGTTCTGTGATCCGGGGACATGATGGATGTGGAACTAGTACTGGGCAAAGAAGAAGGCCCAACGGGCCTGACGACTGTTCCCACACTCCAAGGATTGTAGAACTTGAAGATTCCAATGGTCCGTGCGGACCTGGACTGGATGTCTCGCTCCCAGGAATAGGTGTCGCCATTCGGTGAAGGCTTGATGGATGGCTAACAGTTCCTTTTCCAGGACAGAGTAATGTGTCTCACTGGGAGTCAGAGTTCTTGAAAGATAAGCAATGGGGTGTTCCATCTTGTCCTCAAACTGTTGCTTCAGCACTGCTCCTATGGCGTAGTTAGAGGCATCCGTCTCCACTATGAATGGTCGATTTATATCGGGTTGGGCTAGGATGGGGGCTTGAGTAAACTCTGTCTTTAATCATTGGAATGCCTTGTCTTGAGGTGTAGACCAGAGAAAGGGAGTGTCTTTCTTCAAGAGTGCAATGATCGGCTGAACAATCTCAGAAAAGGTGGGTCTGAACTTCCGGTAGAAATTGGCTAGCCCCAGGAAGGATTGAACTTGTTTCACAGAAGTAGGAGCCCGCCAGGATAATATGGCTTTTACCTTTGACTGATCCATACCAATTCCTTCTGGACTAAGGACCAATCCTAGGTAATGAACTGAGGTCACATTGAACAGGCATTTCTCGGGTTTGGCTAGGAGTCTATGTTCACGTAGTCGTTGTAAGACAGCCTTACCATGTTCTTCATGCCTTAGAAGGTCCTTGGAATAGATCAGGATATCGTCCAGGTAGACGATGATGAAGATGAACAGCATATCGGAAAACACCCTATCCATGAAACGTTGAAAGACGGCAGGGGCATTAGCAAGTCCAAAGGGCATTACCAGATATTCGAAGTGTCCAAAGGGTGTTCGAAAGGCTGTTTTCATTTGTCTCCTTCCCTGATACGGATCAGATGATAGGCACCCCTGAGATCCAGTTTTGGGAAGATTACAGCTCCTCTCACCGCTTCCAGGATATCCGAGGGTAAAGGATAGCGGTCCTTGAGGGTGCATTGATTTAATCTACGATAATCGAGGCAAGGTCTAAGTTCCTTGGTGTCCTTCTTGGGAACAAAAAACAGTGAGGCTCCAGCTGGGAATGTCAATGGTCTTATGGTGCCAATTTCAAGGTTGGTATCCAAATATTCTCGTAGGGCTCTCTTTTCAGGTTCGGATAGGATGAACATCCTCCCAAAGGGAATCACTGCTGAGGGTTCTGTGTCTATGGCGCAGTCTTCAGGTCTGTGAGGGGGTAGAGCCTGGACTATGGCAGTTGAGAACACATCAGCAGAACTCTGATAGGCCTTTGGAACCGATACGATATTGAAAACCATGAGTGGAACTTGCTGATCTACTGATGGTTCTTTGGAAGGTGTCACGGATGATTCCAGGAATAGACAGTGAGACATACAAAACTCAGATCCAAGAAATAAGGATCCTGCTGCCCAGTTGATATAAGGATTATGCTTCTGTAACCAGGGCATACCCAGGACCATGGGATAATGAGCAGTCTTAATGATGTCAAATCTGATCAGCTCTTGGTGATGGTTTATTGAAAGTTGGATCTCTTTAGTCTACAGGCTTATAGGCCCTGAAGTGAGGGGTCTTCCATCGATCGCTTCCACCGGTTGCATGGTACTTCGTGTCTCGTATGGAATGTGGTGACATGTAACCCAATATTGATCAATGAATACTCCCATAGCTCTGCAGTCAACCAAGGCCAAAATGGAGTAGGTCTTATTCTTGGATGGCGATAGAAGTGCCTGTACAATCACTAGGCTGTTTTGTCCAGGAGAGTTCAAGGATGGAATAGACGTGGAGCAAACATCTCTCTCCCGAAGCCTTGCTCCATCTAGGATCGGTAGCTGGCGTTTCCCGAATGCCGAGGAGGGGCTAGAGGGCATTCTCTAACCAGGTGTTTATCCGAGGCACAGTACATGCACAACCCCGTATGAATCCTTCTCATCCTTTCTTGCGGGGATATGGGTCCACGGAAGGCTCCTATCTGCATAGGTTCTGGTTCAGCAGCTGACCCTGGATTTTTGTCAATCTTGGAGGTGATCTCGAAGGATACCTTCGGGGGGGGGTTACTTTGGATTTCCTTTTTTCTGCCTTTCTTTCCTGGATACGAAAATCTATTTGCATGGCAAGGTCCAAAAGAGCCTGGAACGAGCTTGGGCGAGCCACTCTGGCCAACTCATCTTTGATCTCCTCATTCAGTCCCCTTCTGAAAAGTGTAAAGCTTGCTTCAGGAGACCAGTCAGCTTCCTTGGTCAATTGCTTGAATCGGGTTATATACGTAAGCATATCCTGGGATCCTTGTTGAAAGTCTAGCAGGCGCTCCTGGGCACTATAGACCTGCTCAGGGTGGTCAAACATGTTTTTAAGGGCTTCTATGAAACCATCATAGTCATCCAGGAGGGCATCACCAGCATTTCTAAGGGCGTAGCCCAGGTTAGAGCATTTCCGGACAGGTGTGAAATTATGAAGCCAACCTTAGCCCTAGGGGTTGAAAAGTAGTAGGGCTTAAAAGTAAAGTGGACCAAACAAGAATCAAGGAATCCACGAAGGGTTTTTGCCGACCCATCATATTTGTCAACAATGCCGCCCAGCAATACGCTTTCCTTTGTGGAAGAATCACGGGATAGAACTAATTGTTTGAGAGCTGCGTTTTCCGCCTTTAAATTTTGTACCTCGGTCGTTAGTTCTTGCATGCCACGCATGAGATCCTGAACAGCCGCTTCCATGTCGGCTTCGACTTCGGTCGTTTGGCATCTCAAACTGTCTAGGAATTCCCCCTTTCTCACCTGGGAGCGATCCTTGCAGGATTTCTTGGGCGGTGTCTTCTTATGCACGGACCTGGTCTTGTATAAACCCGCGCGAGCCTCTTCTGGGTCCAGAGTGCGTTCAAAGCTCCAGGATTCAGACACTCCGGGATCCAGGAACGAAGAAGGTAAGCACACAGCAAACGAGTCCGGGAAACAAGGAGGAAGGAAGAGGGTAATGGGAATGGAATTAGGAGGTCCAGGAACAAGGACAACAGAGTTGCGAACTGCGGAGCACACGTCTAGTCGCTGCTTGCAGTAGCATTTAGACGCGCAGGCTCGCGGGGGCACGGCTTATTTGTAAATACGCTGCATCTGACGTAAGGACAAGGAAGATGTTGCACGTTAGACGGCCATGTTGGGAGTATCAAGGAGTACAAGCCCCGTTGTGACAAGGACCATGAGGTCCAAAAGGGGCGTGTTCTGTGGATCATGATAGTAAGGGATTACCGGCACCGGTAAGGGCACTGGTGCCGGTAATTCCTTACCGCCCTACTACAAGGTCCCTCAATGGGTCTCGTCCTTAACATGTGGTCAGACCAGACGTTAAGGATGGGACCTGCTGAGGGACTTCAGAGCAAATAACGGTACCGCTAATTGCGGTACCGTTATTTGTACCTTCCCCATTCCCATTGAGCCGTATGGGGGCTCAAATGGGAATGGGGAAGGGCCATGGTGAATGGGGAATTACTACCCCCGCCAACCTTGGAATGGGGCGGTAATTCCGCCATTCACCATGCCGGACTCCGGCGGCAACCGTGGTGCTACTAGCGCCATGGTTACCGCCATCCGTGTAATGATGCCCATGGTGTCTTCTTTCCCACTCCGACCTCTATCCTGATGTGATTGCTATTGCTATCGTTTTTGCTATTGCTATTGGTATTTATATAGCGCATATGGCCAGGCCATCTAAACGATGTTGTTCACAAAAAGATTTTGAGTCTCTTTCTAAAGTCAAGAATATTATTAGACATTTTAAGGTCACTTTGGGGTGTTAATTCCAAAGTTTGATGCCATAATTTTTCCTCCTCCAAATAGTGAATTCTTTCATTTGTGGCTTCTCCCAGTAATATTGCGGGAATCCTTTGCATTGATCAAGCAAAGAAAATTGGGATTTTCATTTCTGAAAAGCTTATCAATCTCTCTGATGAAAAGCACTATGGCGGATACATATAAAGGTCGTAAGGAACCAGGAGCACCCTCATGTCTCTGTCGAATATTTTAGAAACTACTAGATGGATTTACCCCAAACCAGTCAAGGAAATACAAGCAGTATCAGGTAATAAAATTGCAGCAAAAATGTCTCCAGGAAAATAAATCGCTGCACAAATGCTGTGCTTTGACCCGGTAATGTTGTACCCCATTATACCATTTAAGGGAAACAGGGGTTGCGGGGGTATCCCCCGCTCCCCTTAAATGGTATAATGGGTCCAATCCTTTCCATGATTGTGGTGCAAAAAAACACAGCATTTGCTGCAATATTTTGTATTCACTGCCATTTTTGCAGTGATTTTTTGACCTGGAACCATACAGGCAATGCTTTGTGCCCAAATTGTTTATTTTCTGGTTAAAATCTTCCCAGCGGTTTATACGCTATGGCTGTTCAAAACCTGCACGTTTTCTCTGTGGGAAATTCAGTAGGAGTAGGCTGAAAACTCAATGTTTATGTTTCTTAAATAACTTTTTAATTTTTAATCCAGCAAGTCAAAAGTTATTAGCCTCGCTTAGCCTCTCTGCTGCAAAGTACCAAGGGCGATATAAAGCCTTTAAGGAGGAGGGGGAACCCGCTTCTCTGTTGAATGTTTTTAAAACTAGAGGATGGATTTACCCCAAGTTACCCATGGAAATTAAGTCAATGCTTTGTGCCCACATTGGTTCTTATTAGGTCCAAATCTGCGATGTGGATTTTGCAATACGACTGTTCACAAACTGCACTTTTTCTCTATGTGAAAATCAATGGGCTTAAAATGGTGGTGTTTATTTTTCTTCATAGATTTTTCATTTTAAAACCTTTTGTTCCCAGAACTTGCAGTTTGGGGAGACCCTTGACAAATGTTTTGGTTTGACAATTTCATCCAAATCTATCCAGTAAATTAAAGGTTACTAGCAATACAATTTTGGGAAGAAATGGCAGATTTTTCATTTCTGAAAAGTCTCTCAGCCTCTTTGCTGCAAAGCACCATGGGAGATTTACCTATTATTTGGGAGCAAGGACACCCCTTGCCCCATCTAAATATTTTCTAAACTACTGAACAGAACATTGCCAAACTTTGTGCCCAAGTTCTTATTTAGTCCAATTCTGTCCAGCAGTTTTTGCATTTTGGATTGACAAAATGTGGACTTTTTCTCTATGGGAAAATGAATGAGTAGGCCGAAAACATGTTTTTTTTCTTTCTTAATAACTTTTTCATTTTTTAACAAATCTTGTCCAGTCTGGGGGCGCTGTGACAAACCTTTTGTTTGAAAGATCCACCCTGCAAGTCAAAAGTTATTAGTGATAGAATGTTTGCTTTTGCTATGGATCTAGTCACTCACCTTTACTATAAAGCGCTGACTGATATGCACTGAAATCATAGTGTATGTGTATATGTGGGTAAGGCCCTGCCTGTAGATTAACTAGCTTGATTGGGATGTCAGCTAGGTGCTCCATGACCAATTTCCCTTCAGTTCATGCAAGGTGCTGCATTCCTGTGCGAAGTCAACAAGTGACTTGTCGATAATGGGTGCAAGAGCAATGCCCACCACCCCTTATGGAAACGCATCACCAGCCCAGTGCAAACTTGCTGCAGTTGAGGATGTGCTCCTGGGCTTGCTTTTGTGTGTAGGGGAGTGTGTTTCCCTTTCAAAATTACAGTTCTCTGGCATCCATGCCCAATGGGTCGTGCAAGTGTGTGGGCTTTTTGGTTCCACAGTTTTGCATAGCCTATTGGGAATTCAGGCTGGGGAACTACAGGGCCTATGTGATAAAAAGTCACTCCTGTGCTCCTCGCACATTATCAGGACCTGGGGCAGTGGGAGGCTGGTACTCCAGCTCCACCTCACATGTGAAGAAACCAGGAAGCTATCTCTGCTCCCTGGCTTCTGTTTACATGCTGCATGGGATCCGGAGGGCCATCTTGGGAGTCGATGCAAGGCTGAGGTAGTGCCTGGAGTTCGGACCACGGCTGCAGGTAAGAAAAAAAGCCTCTATGTATTTATGTATTGGGAAGGCATCATTAAGTAAGACACAGACAACAGATTCAGCTTTCTTAGAAAAAAAACGTTATTTACTTTAAATATCAGGCTGGAGTAAAGCCTAACTTGCCCTATGCTAAGGTAGGATTTCCCTACCTAAAGAAAACTACGGGTAGTCAGTGTCAATAAGTTCAAATGAAAAGTCTGTCTGTGTCCAATACCTATACTAATGTGTAGGGATGTCAGCAGCAAAATAAATAGTATTGAAAGTAACATTCCAAGCTTCTTCCCCAAGTTCAGAACTGTTCCACAAAGACCTTGGGTTTCCCTGCCCCCCCAGAGTCCAACACAGTTCTGCGGTTCCACAAAGGCCCTGGGGTTTACCTTCCCCAAGGGTTCAACACAATTCATAAAGTCTCAGGGTTTCCTTCCCCAAGACGCCAGCTCTTTCAGCTTGCAAAAACCCAAAAGTCAGTTCAAATCTTCTGGCTTTCAAAACAGTACCTGTTCAACTCCTTGTTCATTCAGGCTTTTCAATAGTTTAAATAAATAGCTATGTCTCTGCATTTACCGGTTACTTCAGCAGCTGTTATAACATACACGCTTTTTTGCAATTGCTTTCCATGGTTCTTTCCCAGTGTGCTACACTCGGTCTAGGCCCAGTTGTCAGACCACACGGTCCACCCATAGCAGGTCACACAACTGTTAACCCTGTACACCTTGCTGTACTTCTGTATTCTTTAGGTTCTGGTCAACACAAGTTTTTGTCTCTGCCAACCTGTAATCCTGTGGACTCTTGTATCTTGGATCAATACTTATTTCTTGGCAGTCTTTTTGGCTTTGCCACAACTTTGCTCCGTGAGATTTACTCTTTCTCACCCTCTTGCTTTCACTTCATCCATAAATACTCATAATGGTTCATCAATTGCTTTGCTTTGTTGCCGTATTCAAAACATACTTATTATACCCTTTAGTTTGTTCGGTATTCAATAATGGTCTTTGCACCTTTCAAAAGTACTTCACTTGCTTTGTAAACATATTCATCATATATTTCAGTTAGTTCTGTATTCAATAAGGCTTGTTGCACCTTTCAAAAGTACTTATTATACTTGGTAACTTGTTCATCATTCACAGTCATCTCATTTGACTTTCCTTAACATGTGCAATACAATTCAGTTAGTTTGGCATTCATATGTGCCGATTTTAATCCCCGGAGCACTCCAGTATGAGTGTTGCCTACTCTGCACTCACTGGTATGCAGTCATTCCTCCGCTCTTCTCGATTAACTCCTCTTTGCTACACCTTGCAGCGGGATCCCGAGCGAGCATCGGTCGCCATCCTCTGTAGTTTGCAGCCCCGCTCTTTCACGGCGGGAGCTGTTGAGAGCCACTCTCGCTCTCTCAGCCGCCGCCAGCACTCGGTAGGCTTCGGTGCCCTACAGTTCCTGCTGTGGGTACTGGGGAAGAGGGACTGCAGAAGTCTCAACCCTATCATCACCAGCCTTGGCCCCAGTGTCTCCCTTGAACTCCTGCTTAGCCTGGCTTTCCTCCAGCCGGTTCCTCTCCAGATTGCGCTGCAGCAATACGCCGCCTCCTTCTCCTTCTCCTTCATATACACCTGGAGTCTGTTCAAAGGCTACAGGTGTAAGTCCTCCACCTTAATAGCCTGACCTTGGTAAAGCCTATTAGCGGGACATGACTGCCCATTGCAGTTGAACTCCTCAAAAGCCCTCTTCCTCGTCTCAGTACCTAAGTGGTGTGAATACAGGGAAGTGTGCATAACTCCTAGTTTATTCCTCATCGTCCCAGTCTTAAGGTGAAAGGACTATGGGACATTTTGGTCGGAATCAAGAGTTAAGGACAGACAGTACCCTACAAAGGTAGGTGGAATATTGGATTCACTTTGACAAGGGAAAGGGGGATACCACGTCTCCCCAAAAGACGTCTTCTCCTAACTCCCCGAAATTCCACCACCCAGGTGATCCTCCCTTGCATATTCACCCCCAGGGTAGGGATCCAAAAGCAATGGTCTTTCCCTGGCCACATGAGCAGATGATGCCTGGGGAAAGTGGTGAGGACGCCCTTAGGTTCCTCACAGTATGCATGCATGCAAAGGTCTGTCTGTTTAGGTGCACAACACGTTTGAAATGTGAACGCAGTGTATTTTGTGTGGAAGCGCATGTGAAGTAGATAGTGTATATGTTGTATGGGTGCAGGTGTGAATGAGATGGTGTATGACTGTGTGTGTGTGTGTGTGTGTGTGTGAGAGAGAGAAAGAGAGAGAGAGAGAGAGAGAGAGAGAGAGAGAGAGAGAGAGAGAGTGTGTATGTTGTGTGGGTGCATGTATGAATGAATGTGCTTCTGTGGGCCATCAGAAAGTGGGCCTCTGGTGGGGGGTTAGCTCATTGGTGCAAGCAACATGTACATGTATTCTTAATATGGAAGGGCATTTTGTAATGACATTAATATTTTCAAAGCCAATATATTGAAAGTTCTTATGTGACCATGCTGGCCTACATTGCACTGGTGCTGTCAGTATGCTCATGTATTCTGAAAGTGACATGGCATTTGTTGATGGTATTAATGTGGACAAAGCCAATATGATGAGCTTTCTTATTGGGCCATACTGGTCTAGATTGGTGCAGCCACTTAGACCATGCTTTCAGATGGTGGAATGACATGCGTTGCTGTCATGATGAGCAAATCCAACAGGGGTATGTTCTTACGTGGCCATATTGGCCTACATTGGTGCAGCCAGTATGGATATATTTTCTGACAGTGGCATGGCATTTTATACTGTTTGAGAATCGTCACATATTCTCCCATTGGATTCTCTTTTCAGGTGGCCAGGGAAAGGCCATCGCTTTTGGATCCTGTCACTGCTGGTGGAGAAGCGAGGGAGGATCACCCGGGTGGAGGGTCCTTGGGGATTAGGGAGAAGATATCCACAGGCGAGACATGGTACCCCCCTTTCCCTAATGAGAACCAACCTCACCTTCCCTTAATGAGCTGTTGCAAGCCATCTCCCCTCATTCAACCCATTATAGTACTGGGACGAGGAATAGGCGACTAGGAGTAGTGAACACTAGTAAGTAATTTCACCACTCTAGTACTGAGATGAGGAAGAGGACTGCAAAGGGCTGTAAAGGCCAGGCATGTCTCAAGTGTTCCACTAATGCGGCCAGGCAATTACAATTTGGAAGTCACACCTGCAACCTGTCAAGTGTTTGCAGGTTTATAAAAGGGAAGTGGACCATCAGCAAGTAGATCAGCAGAGACTCTTGTATTTTAAGAGGCAGCTGAGGTGGGTTCTGTGGGAGAGACAGGATGCTGGCAGACGACCCCAGGAAGCTGTGGAGCCAAGGGCCAGGCAGCCGCGAGAAGACCACAGGTGTAGGAGCCTCATTGGTCGGAAGTCCACAGCCGAAGCTACAGACGCAGAAGAAGCAAAACGACTGACAGCGAGCATGTAGAGAAAGCAGAGCTGCCGGCGAGAGATGGAGAGAGAGATACTGAAGGGCGAGCGGGGATGCATGCACAGTTGGATATGTAGTTGTTGCATAGACTATCTTTTGATAGTCTGCAATGTGGCTGTACATATTTACTTGATTCGCCCAAATCCACATAGGGCCTCATTCCGAGATTGCAGGTAGTCATGGCGCTATTTACGGCATGACTGCCTCCAATAACGTTACCGGCACCGGTCTTGTTCAATGGGGACTTACCGGTGTAGTCCGACCTTTGAGGGGCCGGTAAGTCCCCATTGAAAAAACCATTCCCTGTTCCCATTTGAGCCCCCACAGGGCTCAATGGGAATGGGGAAGTAGCTAATAACGGTACTGCAATTTGCGGTACCGTTATTAGCTCTGAAGTCCCTTAGCGGGTCCCGTCCATAACGCCTGGTAAAACCAGGCGTTGAAGGAGGGACCCGCTAAGGGAACTCGTAGTAGGGCGGTAAGGGGTGCCCGGTATCCCTTACCGCCCTACTCATAATGAGGCCCATAGATACTTATATGTGAGTGTGGGGGATAGGGGAGTATGGAGGTGGGGGGCATGCCGCAGGGAGGGGTGGATTAGCAGAGACCCCCTAACAATCAAGAAAAACCAGTGTAATTTGGGTCGACAAAATGTGCACGACCAAATTCCAGACTATCAAGTGTAGTCGATGTAACACTATAGAACCGTATAGTTGTAAGTATAAGTAGACCAAAAAATGATCATGAAAGTGTCAGGAGCTGCCCCTATTGGACAGTTCACTTTATGTCAGTGTTTAGTAGTGCAATGCGTTGTTGGTTTTATTTTAAATGGAGCTATGAATACGTGGTGGACTTGAGACTTGCTCAGGGGTTGCTGTGAGTTGTAGGGGCTTCAGAACAGATATTCCTATTGAATAGCATTGTGAGGAGAGCTCAAGGGTAGTAGCGACTGACGTGGAGTTAGAGCCACGGTTGCCTCCGTGCAGAATGGATGTGGGGCCACAGAAGAAGAATGGGGCAAATAATCTCCCCCTCCTGATCCAGACATTCTAGGATAGCCTGCGGTGGACGGGACTGAGTGTCACACTTTTTCTGTTACTTTATGCGACCAAGCAACCCCTCTGCTGGACAGCATCCTCTGACTGTGCGGTAGTTAGTTCATAACGTTATTGTGTACTGCACAGAGGAGACTGAGCCACATGCCACAGAAAGAAGGTTGGGGCACTCCTTTACCCTGACACTTGGCTTTCAGTTAAGGTCAGGTACAGTATTCTTCCTTTTACTGAAGGAATGTATTTATTGGCATTTTTAAAGCGCTCACACAGCCCGGGGTCATCGAGGCGTTGTTATAGAATTTGTATTTTTTATTTTATTTTTTTGTTGTCTTAGTTGCTATAACGAGCAGGGGATGGAACCTGTGTTGCTTAGTGTCGTCTTGCTTCCAAGGCGAGCACGTTGCCACTGAGCTATCCTCCCAGGATTGTATGTCACTGATTTCTTTATGCACTTTTTAACCAAATGTTTGCGCCAAAATGCAGGGCAGAGGGTGGGTGCTGGTGAGGTGGTGCTGGGCGTGACTGCATGCACTTTTCTGCCAAAAGAAATCGGTGTTAAAATGGTGATAACAGATACTGTGGTGAAATAAATGTCTGCAGTAAAAACACATAGATCTCCAGGAACCACTGTAGATGTGGGCCATGAAATGACAGAAGAGCAAACTGTGTAACCCAGGCGTGGGGCAGAGTCTGTGAAAGAATGGGGGAGCATAGGGCAGACATCATGCCTCACACAGGCTCTCTTCTACTGTAGGAGAGGCGTGAGCCGATCTACAAACCAAGCACAAAACTGGACCAGGTTGAGGCCAATGCCATCGCGCAGGAAGCTCGGCTTTATTTTTCGAGTCATTCCCTTTGACTCCTGGGTCCTTATTGATAGGTAGAGTGTCTTCACCCTTGGGCAGAACACTATGACTCTTGAATGTGCAGACTCTACTCCAGGAACAGCAGTCGAAATCTGAGAGTGAAGGTGCTGTCTATTCATCAGGCTTTGACTGATTTGGCGTCTGGCAGAAAGCACAATCGCAGAAGAGTGGTGTCCATTTACACATTCGGAGTGCAACCATTGATTTCCATTGCAGGTCTTCGTTTCAAGCGGTACTTATCTGGAAAAAAAAAAAGTCCTGAAAAATACGTTTTGTTCCAGTTCTGTTTCACGTTACATTTCACAGCATCAGCTGACAATTATGTAAGGGGACTAGGCCCAGCTAGCTCCAGGAAGTTGTATCTGGGTGATATGATATGATATGGCATTTGTAACGCGCCTATACACAAGTGTTTCAAGTGGGCCAGGTTTGTGATCAGGGGTCCCAACTTCCATTGTGTGTGGGTGTAGGAGTACCTAAAAAAGTGCTGCGCTTAAGCCAGATTTCTCAGATCCGTGATTCAGCAGAAAATGTCTTCCTGGATCTGGAAAAATCCATTTGCATTGGTTTAGTCTATTAGACTGCTCTACAAGGCGAAGAAGCCTGGATGATTCAAACCCAGGTTGCTAGAACCAGTGTTAACACATTTACCCGCAAGACTACTTGAATGTCTGATAAAGATGCTTGTTAGGATTGCATGTGCTCAGTGGCAGATTTAAAGCAAAGGGATCCTTGAGCAAGGCTGACAGATGGTCCAGAGTAGGTGGAACATGGCTCTGGAGCTTATGGCGGGAGTAGTTAATGGCTTTCCCTCGTGCAACAAATGTTACATGTTTTCAAGTTGTCTTTTTCTACTATTGGAGCAGTGTTTTTAGCGGATGATCTTGCTGGAAACAGCCTGTTCACCTGACCAGGTTTTGCTGACACAAAGTGATTTGCCCAGTGCAAGGAACTCATGGTGGCAACAGTAAAGACAGACACAAGTGATCACAGTTCAAGGGTGTTTATTAAACTGTAAATGCAGGGTGGAAAAACGCCTAACATAAAACTAAATCTAAGATGGGAGCAAGCTTCGATCATCAAATGAAAAATAAGGCAGTCCTTGTGGCATCTTGTCAAAGTAAAAAGTCCTATACTAAAAAAAAACTATTGCCAATCCTTGCGGTAAATACAAAAGAGTGTGGGATAATGTTCACAAGAAAGAAATAAGTGTTCGAAAATGATAATTCAGGATGTGGTAGCCGGGGGTCCCACTTCCCCACGTTTTGAGCATGGGACAAGGTGGGACTCCGGACCACAACACACGCTCGAGCTTTTCCAGCACAAGATAACATTTTGCCTCAGAGGACCTGATGTATCCAAAATAATAAACAAAGTTCCTTTCCACATGTACGTTGGGTGATGGCTTTCACCCCTGGATCCCCCTCTTCCGGACTCAGACCCCTTTCGAATATCAGCCTCCCTCAGTAGGGTTCACCCTGGCTTGTATTCAAAAGATTTCTCTGTTTTACTTCACGTGTCAGTGGGGTAATAGCTTCTCACCCCTGGGTCCCCCTCTTCCGGGCTCAGACCCTCCTCGAATGTTTGCCCTCTTCCGTCAAGTTCACTATGGCCCTTTTCGGTGGGTGATGGCTTTTTACACCTGGATCCCCCTCTTCCGGGCTCAGATCACTCTCGAATGTTTGCCTCCCTCTGTCGGGTTCACAGCGGCTTTTATCAATTCAACTTCATGGCACTTACGAAGCTTAATGTCTTTTTATACAGTTCAGTGTGGACATCCCTCTGCCGGGTTCACTCTTGTCAAGACACTGTTTATTGGGACATTTAGGCTTTGCCCCCTTTTCATTGGCATCCCTCCATCGGGTTCACTCTTGCCAACTTTGCCAATCACACAATTCCTTGAACACTTCCCTTAGCTTCACAATCATCTGCTGGTCAAAGACTTTTGATGCTACATAGGACTTTACTAGACCACTGTATGACCACTTTGACCCCTTTCTCACCTTTTCCCAATGCCTTCTGGTAATGGTAGTTTCAACAATAGGGTAATCACCCAGAGTTTCCCGAGTGAGCACCCACGTGGTGCCTGACTCCTCTGTAGCTGGTTTTCCCCTTTCGTATCAACAGTGCTTTGTACTTTCTTCAATTATCCGCTTGCTACTTTTGTTCAACACAGTTGGGTTTCTTATCGGCTCTCCATCGACTCACCGGCTGTGATGAACTGCTTGACTTTTCTTGTCTCTGCAGTCAAGTCCGGGACCACGGTGGCAAGCGTCTCTCCCTGGCTTGGTTATCAGCGCAGGCGGGCCCTGTGTACCGTTGACATCTGCTGCAAAACACGCTGGCAATTGTTTGTGGTCTTACGATTCCTTCCGCTGAGGATTCACGGACCTTGGTCGGAAAGAGTAAGGTCGCTTCATTCCATGTCACCCTCTCGTTTCGCGCCGTCTTTCTCCTTCTCTTGAACTGCCGTCCTCGTGCGGTCTGCCTTGCTCGCATTGTGCTCTCTTGTGATCCCTGTGGGGAAAGGAAAGGGCCGTCAGGTGTGCGTGATTCTGGTCAATTGCCTGGCTTTGCCTGACCCTTGTGGTGGGACATGTCAGGTAAACAGCCCTGGTGTTTGTCCATCGTATTTCGTGGTGTACAGGAGTGTTCATGTGGGAAAAGGGAGGGTAGAGTGTTTTAGTATCCTACGGCATAGGATGGGGAAAAGGTGTTATAAGAAGGGGATGCCGTGTCTCACCCGTCGGCGTCCCTCCTCCACTCCCTGAGGACCCCGAATCCAGGTGATCCTCCCGCACTGGTCCACCCCCAGGAACTGGATCCAATAGCGATGGCTGTGTCCTGGCCACCTGGATGACACAGGTTCCCGGGGACTAGTAAGTGACACCTTCAGGTTTCTCACACCAGGTTCACTCAATTTGTTCAAATGGGAAATCTGCTCTTGCCATGCACATGCTCATCCCTTCCCAAATCACAAGTACCCTTCGAAAGTCTTCTGCTCTCTTCTTCCATTTGCTCCTGTTTCCTCCCATAAGCTCCTGCACTACTTTAGCCTTCCATTCGGTACTCACTTCATCTTCCATACACTCCCCCATCTCCATAAGGAAAACTACTACCAAAGCATGAGAAATAAAAGCTGTATACTGCAGAACCCTTAACAAGACTGTGAGAGATGAATCCCAATTAATCATGCCCTAAGACAAATGTTGTGTACCTTTTTACAACATAATGCTAGAAAAGAACTATACAAAAACAGTACATTGCAAAAGAGAAGCAGAAAAAATAGTGTGGCAATATTAATCTACCTTATGTGAGGTACCTGAGGGCATTCTCACTTCTACTTCTCATTGGTCCTCCTCTGAGGTGGCCAGAGAAAGGCCATTGCTTTTGGATCTCGACCCTGAAGGTGGATACGCGAGGGAGCATCACCTGGGTAGAGGGAACTTGGGGAGTGGGGCGAATATATCTTTGGGTGAGACATGGTATCCCCCTTTCCCTTATAAAAAGGCACCCCATATTTCACCTGCCTTCGTAGGCTATTTTCAGTCTTTGCCTCTTTCTTCCACACAAATGTCCCACAGGCATTTCACTTTAAGACTGGGGCGAGGAAGAGGCAACTGGCAGTCATGCACACTTCCATTCATTCACACTCAGACGAGGAAGAGGGCTATCAAGGAGTAACATTGTAATAGCCAGGCATGTCAAGCTAATAGGCTTACATATGGTCAGGCAACTGAAGTAAAGGACTTACACCTGCATTTAACAAGCTGCAGAGTGGGATAAGTACTTTTGAGAGTGCAACAAACATTATTGAATATGGAACTAAAGGAAATATGTGATGTGATGAACATATTAAAATACACCACAAGACAAAAGCAAGTGATGAGCACTTATGAATAATGTGAAAGCAAGGTGGTGGGAAAAGGGTGAACACCACAGAGTGAGAGGTGTGAGATACGCATTGTGGCAAAGCCAAGAGACTGCCAAGGAGAATCAGAAAGAATACAGAAGCATAACAATGTGCCATGGGTTATCGGTTGTGTGACGTGTAATGGGTGGATCGTGTGGTCTGACAGCTGCGCCTAGACCGAATGACCTCTGCTTAAAAACATCCAAGGAAAGCAAATATAAAGTAGCTGTATTTTATAACAGTTGCTGAAGTGAATGAGAAATGAGAGAAAGAGCAATCTATGTGAGCTATTGAAAAGCCTGGATGATTAAGGAGTTGAGCTGGAGCTGTTTTAAAAGCCAAGAGATTTGAACTGATTGTAGTTTTGAAGTTGGAAGAGCTGACTTCTTTGGGGAGGGAACCCCGAGACTTTGTGATCTGTGTTGAACTCTTGGGGAAGGGGACCCCGAGGCCTTGTGGAACTGTTTTGAACTTGGTGAAGAGGAAGCTGAACTTAAGCCAGGAGCGGGAAGAAGCTCAGAACTTTATTTTGAACACTATTTATTTTGCTGCTGACATCCCAAAACATTTTATAGATTTAGTTGGGAGGGTAAGTAAAGGTTTTGGACACAGACAGACTTCTGAGTTCAACCTACTGACACAGACTATCCTTAGTTTCCTTTAGATAGGGAAATCCCACCGTAGCATAGGGCAAGTTAGACCTTACTCGATCTTGACATTTAGGAAAAATAAACCATTTATTTAGAAAGTTGAATCTGTTGTCTGTGTCTTACTTCATAATGCCTTTACACTATCTTCCCTTCACCGCCTTTCTATTCTATTCACTCCTCGTTTACCTTTCACCCCCTGTCACCTTCCTTCAGCTCCCCATGACCATATCCTCCTCCTCAGGTGCTGAGCAAGGAGGCCCCCAGTGCTTTTTCCATCTAAGATGGTGTACGCACAACAATATCTCCCTGAATACTGTGGCTACTCCCAGCAGGCCACAGAGGTGTTCCTTGTGGTCCATCCACCTTGTTGTGAAATACAGCCCCTTCCTCCTCAATACATTTTGAAACAAGGATTAGGACATTTTGTTTATTCATTCCAAAATGATATTTTGAAGCTGTTACTGATGTCCAGCCCCACCTCCTCCTCACCTGATTTGTCTGAACTTGGGTGAGAAGTGTTCTCTTCCTGCAGTGGAGGGGTTCCCTTCTTCCTAGGAATTTTTCCGATCCTCAAAGAGGTATGACCGATCTCAGGCAGAAGCCACTATGCCTATAAGGCTAAAGCCCAAGCAATAGGCCCCTTGCCTGAAAGGACCCTTTAAGGGGAAAAAAGCTGGGAAGGATTAAAAAAAACCTTCTCCAAACGAAGTGTCCAGTTTTGGAATAGCAAGTGTATTAGAAGGAGTGTACTGCATATCGTGGACGCAGGTTGCAGATTGTAGGAAGATCAGGGCATCCATATGAAAGCTGGTAAGCGCTTGAGCAAGCGCTGGTGAGACTCTCAAAGAAACAGACAGGCACATGGCCAGCAATGTCAATGTCAAGGAATCAGATGCCAAGTTATACCAGGGAACACAAAGGCAGTGTCAAAACTTGCTGTGTCGTGAAGATCGGAGGATTCTCCGTCCCCAAGTACCACACAGGGAGAAAATAAAAACGCTGTCATGATGCCTACCCCCGGAGCACCAGGACAGGCCCAGCACCCCCGGGAGCAGGCATCATGCCCTCGGGTAAAAGCCCAGCGGCCCTCTTTTATGAGCCAGGCTCATAAAAGAGGGTGTTTGGTGCACTTACCTGACGCAGACCATGCTGCATGAAGCCTCAAGCCAAATGAGGCTTAGGAGGGACTATTTTATCAAAGGAACTATTTTACTTGGGTGGGGACCGTGGAAGAATACTTACCTGGAACTTCTTCCAAGGCTATTTAAACCACGCCCGGACTGCCACACGTGCTTCGCGTTGCTCTGCATCTAGCTGCTGAACGCTCACCGTGCCTGCTCCTGCATCTTGCCTCCAGCCACGCCCGCCTCGATCTTGGCATACTTGAAAGGAGGGAAGGGAAGAGAAAAGGTGAAAACCAAGAACTTAATCTAACTTCCTACCTGTGTCCGGAACAATCCCGCCAGCGATCCTGAAGATAGACATTCTTTAAAAGAATCGCGCTACTTGTTGCAGCGCCGCGCATCACTCACCTGCCTCGTGGGCTCTTCACTATCCACCGCGACCTTCTGGGCATTCCGCCACATCTCTGCACCTGCAGGGGAGAAGAAGAGACAAAAGGTGAGCAGGATGAACAAATGAGGAAAGCCTGATTTTCCGTCACAAGACTTACCTGGCCATATTTGACGGAACCACTCCTCATTTCAGGTCGGCGCCACTTCTTGGCCTGGTACCGCACCCCGGCCCCTAAGGGGAAAAAAGAAAGACATTACTAGAGGGATTCAAAGACATTTAAAGGGATCATTTTATCACAAACTCACCTGAGTTTATCTCCGGCAATATCCCTCGAAGCATCACTTCCGCTCTGCACCTGAAAATAAGGACAGATCGCAGGTTAAGAAAAGCAAACAAAGAGAAGACTCTACTCTGGAACTTTTTAAACTGCATACTTACGGCATTTCGCCTTCCGAAACCAGTGAAGTAACTGGTCAAATACGCGCCCCTGCACCAGAAGCAGGATGGAGAGCTCATCCATTCAAATATTAAGGTGAGCCTTGATTGAGGATTTTGGAGGTGGTCAGAGAAGAGCAAAGGGGAGGTGGGAAGCAATCACAATACTCTGCAGTCAGTTAATCCCCTTTCTCCACCTACAGAAAGATTTTTCTACGGGCCAGACAAGCCAGATTTGGGAGTCCAGTTCAGTCCGTGTTTCGAATCCTGCGCATCACGCTTGAAGAGGTCACAGCAATCCAGACCAGGTCAGCGCCTGCGTGGGAGCCAGGTGAGCGTTACAAACACTCCCTGTGCAATCCTTGAGGCCACAGGTGTGAGATGCTTGACTGCCGGAACCACGCAACACTGGTAACTCCAAGACCGCTGTAAAGGAAACAGTGAATTAGCACAAGCAATCACAGTGGTATTAACCTGTCTAGCGGGAGGATGCTGGGTAACAAAGCTTACCTATGTGCAGTAGAGGAGTTGCTGCTAACCACACAGGGGCCACGTGAGTAGCACTGTCAGTTGCTGGAAGTACGGATCAGAATAATCCAGGATGAGACACCAGCCAATGAACACACCTGATTAGTCCTTGATGTGGAAACTGCCAAAGTCTTAGAGCAAGGTAGGTAAATGCAGTTAAGAGCTTGAGCAAGGTAAACAAATCCTGAGCAGGTCAAAAAGGAGTCTGTTGAGAAGTCCGGAGGTCGAGTAGCCAGGTAATCACAAGCAGAGGTGCCAAATCCAGAGGGAGTATCCAAAGCAGTCCGTAGTGCAAGGTCTGAGTCCATATGAGCCAAGAATCCTGATCAAAAACAAACACCGAACAGTGTCGTTGAGAACAGCTGTGAAGCAACGAGAGTCTGCAAGAATGCTGTTTTTATCCTGACTGCTTCCTCGTCACGTGACCGAGAACTGGGTCACATGATCAGGATTTCCTCGTCACGTGATCGGAAAACAGCCGGAACCGCCTGACTCTGCCTGCACTCATTCGCCACGGCAGTTGCCAGTGCAAAAATGGATACCAATGGGTCCGCACACGACCTCTGCTTCGATTCATGGACCTGTAACTTGATTGAGTACTTCGGATCTCAGGCTGGTCACGCGACCCCCACGCTGCATGTGCCCTGAAACTGGTAGGTGTGTGTGTATGAACGGCAGAAGCTGCCGGGACCCTAGATGTGCGTGTATGAATGGAAGGAGCTGCAGGGACCATAGATGTGCGTGTATGAATGGAAGGAGCTGCAGGGACCCTAGTGGGAGTGGGGAGATGCATGACAGAGCCCCCCCAAAGGCCCACAACCCCGTGGGCAGGACGGGTGCTCAAGGTGAAAACGAGAAACAAGACGAGGAGCATGCACATCCCCAGCAGGGACCCAGGAACGCTCCTCCGGACCAAAACCAAGCCAACCCACCAGGTATTGCAACCTCCCTCTAAAGAAATGAGAACCCAGAATTTCGGAGACTTCATACACATCCGGGCCGTCCACAGAAACAGGAGCAGGGGAGGAACGGAGGCGCGTAGGGCCAGGACAAGGCTTGAGAAGAGAGGTGTGAAAAACAGGGTGAACCCGCCAGGAGGCAGGAACCGAGAGGTGAAAGGCAACCAGATTAATGACCTTAGATACCACATAGGGCCCAATAAACCGGGGCAAAAGCTTGCGACAGCCCGGCAAACGGAGGTGCCGAGTGGCCAACCACACCCTACTCCCCACAGAATACACAGCAGCGACAGCACGCCTCCGGTCAGCCGCACATTTCAGAGAAGCCTGTGCCTCACGCAGATGAGCAAGCATGCGAGAATGGACGGCGGACAGATCCCGGACACAGGCGGCAGCAGCCATGTTACTAGAAAGGGAAAGATCCGGGACAGGCAACGTGCGAGGATGCTGACCGTACAGGGCAAAGAAAGGGGAAAAGCCAGTAGAGGTATGCACAGCGTTTTTGTAAGCAAACTCAGTGAGGTGGAGGACGTAGAACCAGGATTGCTGATGCTGCAAGGTCAAGCAGCGCAGATATTGTTCCATAGTCTGATTTACCCGCTCAGTTTGACCGTCCGTTTCCGGATGATAGGCTGAGGAGTAGCGAGCGTCAACACCAAGCAGTTTTGCCAGAGCACGCCAAAAACGGGACGTGAATTGAGTGACCCTATCAGAGGCAATAATGGTGGGTAACCCGAAGAAACAAAATATGGATCTAAAGAAAAGCCCAGCCAACACAGGAGCAGAAGGGATGCCAACCCATGGTAGAAAATGGGCCATCTTGGTGAACGAATCTACCACCACCCATATCGTGTCACATCCCTGAACACGAGGTAGATCAGTCACAAAGTCCATGGTAAGGGTGTGCCACGGTCTAGGGGGTACGGGTAATGGCTGTAGTAGACCTACAGGGTACCCCCTACAGTGTTGGCACTGGGCGCACACCGAACACGTATTCACATAACAGTCGACGTCCTGTTTCATAGACGGCCACCAACACCAGCGTTTCAACAGTGCCAGTGTCCGTCTCTGACCGGGATGTCCATTGATGGCGATGTCATGGGACCACTCGAATGCGAGGTTTCGTGTGTCAGTCGTGGGTAGAACCAACCTATTCTGCACAAAGGGTAACCCGTTGTGATACACAGGCTCCCACTCAGACAATTGGTCAGGGTGCAGAGCCACCCAAGTACGGACAGAGGACAATAGAGACAGAGGAGGGGTACAAAGGCAAATGACATTCTTCTGTTCCAGCAAGGTCTCGGGAAATATGGGTAATGAAACACCCCCAGGGGAACGTGACAATGCGTCTGCCTTCCCATGTGTCAGGCCGGACCGGTGTTTGATCTGGAAGTCATAGACGGCAAAAAACCGATGCCAACTCATGTGTCGGCTATTTACACATTTGAGAGAAGCCAGATCCTGGAGATTGCGGAGGATCCGTAAAAACGGTAACCTGATGTTTACGCCCCCCGAAGATGGTGTCGCCACACCCGGAATGAATCTTTGACTGCCATTAATTCCTTTTCTGTGACTGTATAATGGACTTGTAGAGGTAAATTTGCGGGAGTGGAATGCCACGGGATGCAGACGACCAGAAGTAGGGCAGGCTTGGGACAGGATAGCTCCAAGAGCAAAAGAAGAAGCATCCGCCTCCACCACGTAAGGCACTTCAGGATCTGGATGTTGGAGGACCGGTGCAGTGGTAAAGGCGGTTTTCAATGAGTCGAAGGCGTTCTGTTGTGCTTCTGACCACAGAAACCGGACATGAGGGCTCGTTAGGGCTGTGAGAGCGGCTACAATAGACGAGAACCCATAGATGAACCGCCTGTAGAAGTTGGCAAAGCCTAAGAATGACTGTAGGGCTTTGAGATTAACAGGTGTTGGCCAATCCAACACTGCCCGTACTTTTGATTGGTTCATGGTTAACCCTCCTGGGGTGATATGGAAACCCAAGAAATCCACACTATCGGTGTGGAACTGACATTTTTCGGACTTGGCAAAGAAGGAGTGCTGGCGTAGGCGAGAATGTACTTCTCGAACGTGAGTTACATGGTCCTCCATGTTTTGGGAGTATATGAGGATATCATCCAAGTACACAGCCACGCAAACATTTATGATGTCATTAAATATCTCGTTCATGAAACGCTGAAACGTGGCCGGGGCGTTACAAAGCCCGAATGGCATGACCGTGTACTAGAATAAGCCATAACGGGTGCAAAATGCAGTTTTCCACTCGTCCCCGTTGCGTATTTGCACCAGATTATAGGCTCCTCTAAAATCAAGTTTAGAGTACACTTACGTATGTGTTAGCCGATCCAACAAGGGTGTGATAAGAGGGATCGGATAACAGTTCTTTATGGTAATAGCATTTAGACGACGATAGTCCACACATGGGCGGAGATTGCCATCTTTTTTGGGGACAAAGAATATCGGACTGGCAGCCGGGGATGTGGAAGGGCGTATGTGACCTAGTCTCAAAGACTTCTGGATGTATGCCTTTAGGACCTGTTCTTCTGAATGAGACAGAGAGTAAATACGGCCAGTGGGAATTGATGAATCGGGAAGCAAATCTATAGGGCAATCGTAGGAACGATGCGAAGGGAGAGCCTCTGATGTACCTTGGTCAAAGACTTCCTGGAAATCCTGATAGACCGTAGGAATACCCATAGTGACTGCACCCACCAGATGCAAACCAGGAGCGGCTTCTCCAGTATCTTCCAAAGTGAGTTGTGCAACGGCACCCAACACTTGTGCTGGTGAACCGTCCACTTCGGGTAAGATGAGCCAAAAGTTCTGGCACACTTCGCATTCGAAGTGTACTTGCCCTGACTTCCAATCAATCAGCGGATTCTGTTCCTTCAACCATGGGATACCCAGTATGAGACCAAACTGTGGCATGGATATAAGGTCAAGGGATATGGTCTCTTGATGGGTGTTCTGAATGACCATAGTAAGAGGGGCGGTTTGTTGTTTGATGGGACCAGATGCTAAAGCAGTACCGTCAACAGCTTGAACAGGTTCTGGGTGTGATTTTTTCACTAGTGGGAGGTTCAGGAACGCGGCCAACATGATGTCAATATAGTTCCCAGTGGCCCCTGAATCAATGATGATGGTGACGGGATGCGTGATATCTGGGGTAGGTTTCAACATGGCTTGTACAATAACGGGCCTGATGCAACCAAAGGCCAACACTGAGTATGAGGAAAAACATGGAGTACTCGAGCCGGTCCCCGGATCTATGGTTGAGCATTCTGAAAAACCCGGTTCTCCAACTTAGGGCGGCGTGGACATTCTTTGACAAAATGTCCATTTAGACCACAATAGAAGCATGCATTGTCTGCCCTTTGACGTTTCCGTTCCGTGGGAGAGATGGGACTACGTATCCCCCCAACCTTCATAGGTTCACTAGAGGACTCAGAGGGTGTATTGGTGGGGAATGAACCGGAAAACCCAGCTTCGGTTCTGCGTTCTGATCGTCTAGCATCTATCTGTAGAGCCAAATCCACCAGATCAGAATATTGAGATGGTAAAGAGGGGATGACTGACATGGCGTCCTTCATAGAATTGCTCAGCCCTCTATAAAACACTACCGCTTTCTTGCTCATCAGGCCATGAGGTCTCAACTGTTAACTGGTTATAACGAGTGCTGTATTCAACAAGGGTGCCTTTGCCTTGACTTAAATCTAGCAGTTCCAGATCACGTGATTGGGCCTTATGTCTAGTGTCAAAAACCCGGGTCATTTCTGCCACTAACAGGTCAAAATCGTACAATGTGGGGCTGTTATTTTCCAATAGGGGATTGGCCCAAGCCGCGGCCGTACCGGCCAGATGAGATAGGGTAAATGCGGCTTTAGTGGTGGAGTCAGGGAAGGCCAAAGGTCTGCACAGGAAATGCAATTTGCATTGATTGAGAAATGTACTGAACTTTCTGGGATCAACATGAAACCTTTCTGGGGCTGCCAATGGGAAAGGGGTGGGTACCACCACAGGGACTTGCGGTGAGGCACTGGGTACTGGGGGCTGTGGTGCCTGTGGCTGTGCCACAGGATCCCCAAATTTCGGGTCAGCGGGTAAAGAATGTTGGACGCTCTGTAGGGAATCCAGGCATTGGTGTATGGCGGTATTGGCAGCTGCCATGTCCACCCGTAACACTGTGATTGCCTGTTCCAAAGCGGCCACGGGGTCATCAGTTGAACCCTCCATGTTCTCAACGACAAGGCTTCACAGTCTGTCAAAACTTGCTGTGTCGTGAAGATCGGAGGGTCCTCCGTCCCCAAGTACCACACGGGGAAAATAAAAACACTCCCTGTGCGATCGTTGAGGCCACAGGTGTGAGATGCTTGACTGCCGGAACCACGCAACACTGGTAAGCCCAAGACCGCTGTAAAGGAAACAGTGAATTAGCACAAGCAATCACAGTGGTATTAACCTGTCTAGCGGGAGGATGCTGGGTAACAAAGCGTACCTATGTGCAGTAGAGGAGTTGCTGCTAACCACACGGGACCTGGGAAATGTTGCAGGGGCCACGTGAGTAGCAGTGTCAGTTGCTGGAAGTACGGATCAGAATAATCCGGGATGACACACCAGCCAATGAACACACCTGATTAGTCCTTGATGTGGAAACTGCCAAAGTCTTAGAGCAAGGTACGTAAATGCAGGTAAGAGCTTGAGCAAGGTAAACAAATCCTGAGCAGTCGAGTAGCCAGGTAATCACAAGCAGAGGCGCCAAATCCAGAGGGAGTATCCAAGCAGTCCATAGTGCAAGGTCCAAGTCGATATGAGCCAAGCATCCTGATCAAAAAACAAATGCTGAACAGTGTAGTGGAGAACAGCTGTGAAGCAACGAGAGTCTGCGAGAACGCTGTTTTTATCCCGACTGCTTCCTCGTCACGTGACTGAGAACAGGGTCACGTGATCGGGATTTCCTCGTCACGTGATCGGAAAACAGCCGGAACCGCCTGACTCTGCCTGCCCTCATTCGCCACAGCAGTTGCCAGTGCAAAAATGGATACCAATGGGTCCGCACACAACCTCCGCTTCGATTCATGGACCCGTAACTTGATTGAGTACTTCGGGTTTCAGGCTGGTCACGTGACCCCTGCGCTACATGTGCCCTGAAACTGGTAGGTGTGTCAGTATGAACAGCTGGAGCTGCCGGGACCCTAGATGTGCGTATATGAATGTAAGGAGCTGCAGGGACCCTAGATGTGCGTGTATGAATGGAAGGAGCTGCAGGGACCCTAGCAGGAGCGAGGAGATGCATGACAGGCAACAAGAGCAGAGAGAATACCCAGGAGGCAAGAGAGTGTGGGAATCAACAAGGTATAAGGGAGATCAAGGTAAGTATGATGGAGCCAGAGGGGAGAGAAGAAAGAAATCCAAGAAAGAATGCTGGTACGGGAACCAGCAGGGAGAGAGGCTGAGATCCAATTATGTGTGCTGGCATGGGAACCAGTGGAAAGAAAGGCAGTGATCCAGATATGTATGCTGGTGTGGGAACCAGCGGGGAAAAAGGTAGAAATCCAGGTAGAAATGCGGACGCGGAAGCCAGCGGGGGAAAGGCAGAAACCAGGTAGATATGCGGGCATGGAAGCCAGCGGGGGAAAGGCAGAAATCCAGAAGAGTAAGCTGGTGCGGGACCAGCAGGGAGAAGGTAGCAAGGAAGGAAAAAACACACCGAAGAAAAACACAGAGCCAGACTCAACCAAAGGTAAAAGAAGGGTTGGAACGCGCCGCAGCAAACATGTGCGGTGGTTTTAAAGACAGGGGAAATCTGAATGAAGGACTAGACTGCTAACTGGTGCACAGCCGTGCGTGGTGGAGTTTTCAATGGTGCCCTAAACACCATCTTGACCAAATACGCCAAAGAGAGCGGCTGGTGACAGAAGCACACAATTGTATTTTGGGTTGCAATTCTGCAGCACATTGCAATTGAGTTGAGTGTGTGTGGGAGTGCTAGAATGCAGGAGAGAGTGGGATCAATATTTACACAGTGCAGATTGAGGGGTTTCCGACCTCCTGGTATCGCTCCAGTTTGGACGTGGCAGGGAGGAGGGACCACCGCACCCAGCCACCCACTGTACATCATTGTCTGGTACGTACTGATTGCATACTGTTTATAATATGCAATTGTCCATGATGGCTTCTTTTTTGACATTTTACTTTGCTTTGCTGTTGAATATAACAATTATGTACAATAAATGTAGACTTATGATTTCCAAAGAAAGATGTGTGCATGTCTCCTTGGTGGGCCCTGACCCCTGGGCTGCCAATCTATTAAACCATGAGTGGGTCTTTTTTTGAATAGCTCATATAGCAAACTGAATCACTTCTAGAGGCACCTAATTTTGGCAGGAAATACACATGAGAATACATGATTTGCCGAGGATTACACACTTTGGTTAAGTAGTAAAGCCACAATTTGAGCCTAGCCTGAAATGTAGGTGCTTGACCACACATCTTCCCAGCTCAAGGTGGTACAAATATGTATTGAAGCTTGGTTTTAAATGCTTAAAATAGTACAATTCTTACAGGCTGATTCATGGAATCAACGTGCGCCGAAAAAACGGTGCACGCGTGCGAAAACGTGCGATTCGCAGAGAAACAGCGAAAATCGCAGTGCAAGTGCGATTATCGCACAGAAAACATCGCACATCAATCATGGAAGTCCTTGCACGCGCAAAATGTGGGATGTGCGCTGAGAAAGAGCGCGGCGCACGCTGGCGCACGCTGGCGCACAGGTCATCGAACGCCGTGCGATAAGGCCACAGCGAATTCGCACATAGCGCGGCGCACATAACAAAAGTAGGCGTAACACGGGGCGTCACACGCAGAATGGGGAACAACTCGTGAAAATGTGGGCGTCACGGGGGAAGTACAGGAGGCAAGTGCGCAGAACGCCCACACGCTCGCCTACAACACGTATTCATGGAATCGAATAGGGAAAAACAGCGCACGGCCAAAGACGCGCACAGGCCCATACATGTCCGCCACACGAAAGCAGGCGGTAGCGTTCCTGCGCAGGAAAAAAATGTGCGCCAAAGTCCTACATGCGCGAGAAGGCCCACACGCGATTGGGCCTGGGGGAGCGTGTGCGTGTATTACAGGGGTGCGCGTGAAGTTCCACACGCGATTGGCCTGGGCGCGTGTATTTCAGGGGTGTGCGAGAAGTTACTCACACGCGATTGGCCTGGGCGCATGTATTTCAGGGGTGCGCGCGAAGTTTTACACGCGATCTGGCCTGGGGGAGCGTGTGCGTATATTACAGGGGTGCGCGTGAAGTTCCACACGCGATTGGCCTGTGCGTGTGTATTTCAGGGGTCCGCGCGAAGTTTTACACGCGATCTGGCCTGAGGGAGCTTGTGCGTGTATTTCAGGGGTGCGCGAGAAGTTTCACACGCGATTGGCCTGGGTGCGTGTATTTCAGGGGCTCGCAAGTGTTTTCACACGCGATTGTCCTGGGCGCGTGTATTCCAGGGGTGCGCGAGAAGTTCCACACGCGATCGGGCCTGGGGGCGTGTATTTCAGAGGTGCGCGAGAAGTTCCACACGCGATTGGCCTGGGCGCTTGTATTTCAGAGGTGCGCGAGATGTTCCACACGCGATTGGCCTGGGCGCGTGTATTTCAGAGGTGCGCGAGAAGTTCCACACGCGATTGGCCTGGGCGCTTGTATTTCAGAGGTGCGCAAGAAGTTCCACACGCGATTGGCCTGGGCGCTTGTATTTCAGAGGTGCGCGAGAAGTTCCACACGCGATTGGCCTGGGCGCGTGTACTTCAGGGGCTCGCGGGTGTTTTCTCACGCGATCGGGCCTGGGGGAGCGGGGTACGTGTATTCCAGGGGCTCGCGGGTGTTTTCACACGCGATCGGGCCTGGGGGAGCAGGGTACCACTCACCGTCTGCCTTGCGTGTAGAAGAACGTGTAGCCAACACCCACCCGCTGTGAAGTAATAGCGTGTGAACCCCAACGCCTGCACGACACACGCACCGCACCCCACGAAAAGCAATGCCCGTGCGTGATACGTCACAGACACGCATACGCGCTAAGGGCCTTTGGTCCAATGGAATCGCGTATGCGTGCTGACGCGCTTACGCGCTAAGGGCCTTTCCTCGATTCACACGCTGACGTGCAGAATTTTCACGTGCCAAATCACTCCGTATCAAGCTGGCCATGCGTAAGCACACGGAAGACCACGCTCCTGCCCAGAAGGCCAAACTACTGCCCCCCAGAGCCCCGAGCACGCTCCCACCTGCCATCTGCTGCTGCCTGACTGCCTGCTGCCCACGTGCCCTGCCATTTGCTGCCTGCACATCAGCCAGGGGTGCTGTTGCTGTGACCACCCCTGCTGGAACCGAAGACTCCCGACTGGGATTCCATCGCTCCACAGCCCAGCCCCAGGACCCAGTTGCCCACCCACTCCTGCCTCTGGGGTTGTCATGTCGGGGCAAACACCATCTGAGACCACTGACAACCCCCGGCCAGAGAGGCAGAGGGGCACCAGCTTCAGTGCCACCGAAGTTGGTGTCCTGGTGGAGCAAGTCCTGGGGCAGTATGATGCCCTCTTCGGAAGTTCCCGCGCCGACAAGGAAGGACGGACTCGGATCTGGACTGACATCGTGACTGCCATCAACGCGGAGGGGGTGGCAGTCCGTGACTTACAACATGTCAAGAAGCGCTGGGAGGACTTCAGGTCCAGGACCCTGAACAAGGCCCGGCGCCTCTTGAAGGCAGCGGATGCCAAGGGGCGCCAGGGCCACTTGTCGGAAGAACAGATGAGGGTCCTGGAATGCATATCCCCAGCGCTCCACGTCCAGGTCCTTGAGAGGCAGACCCGTCTGGAGTCGAGCGTTAAGTGTACATGCATCCTGATTGTGAGCAGTGCGTGTGGTGATTTTTCAGTAGTGTGCAGGTTGCACATCTGTTTGTATGGGGTCGAGTATGGGTGGGGGTGTACAGGGCCGTGGGGCTAACACATGCGAGGGCTGGAATGTGTGACACATGGATGGTGCTTGTGTGTGTAGGCTTGCATGCCTAATGCAGTTGTGTGGGCACATATGTTTGGATGAATGTGTATGTAAGTAGACATGTCCGTGATGTCACGCATGTATGTTGTTTTCGGCTGCATGTATCAGCACTGTGTACATGTGCATGTGTGTGTATTTGACAAGGGTGCAACAGTGATGCAACATGGATGCATGTGACAGCGGTATGTGGAAGCCTGATTGGCAGATGTGACATGGATGCCCGTCTGAACACTGCGACACTTGGCAGGGGTGTACACATGCATGCAAGTGTGGTGATGTGTGTACATGTGTGGTGCACTTCCTGTGTTGCATATGATGTTTGGCTCACCTTTGCCTGCTCATGCTGTTGTATGTGTATGGATGGTGCTGGCAGTTGCGATATGGCTGTGGTATGGCTCATGTGTGCGAGTTGAAATGACATGTGTGTTGGGGATTCTGATGACATGTCTGAGGTTTGCCAATGCCACTCATGTACAACTGTCATGTGTGTATGTGTCCATTGTACAGTGCCCTGATGCCTGTGTTTTGTTTCTCCCTGTCTGCAGCGTCAACTGATGAAGAGGGCGGAGAAGGTGCTGTGGAGCACAGCGGCGGGGATCCCACCGCCAGCCGGAGACGCAAGGCCCGGCTCCCCTCCCATGTTGTCATCTCGTCGGGGAGTGAGGAGTCCGGTGCCGCGTCCCAGGCCGCAGCTGCCGGGGGGAGGTCCAAGAGGCGGAGGTTGGAGTTGGACTCCTCGGCAGCAGAAGGGGCAGCTGGGCCCCACAGGGCCCAACAGGGGAAGATGCCACGGAGTCATCCAGGTTGGTGGGGGGTTTGGTGGAGGAGGAGGCCGTGCAAGCACCAGAGACGGGGTCTGGAGGTGGGGATCCCACTGGTGCTAGTGGTGCAGTGCAGGACCAGGGACAGGAGGCAGCACAGGCCGCCGCGCAGGTGCCTGTGTGCAATCCTGTCCCTGATCCTGTCCCTGCATCATCTTGCACCAGCAGGGATGCCTACGTCCAGACCCGTTTTCAGGCAGGGGATGAGCTCATGTCAACTGGCCTTCCTCTGCCTGCGGACGTGGCTATCCGGGTCCGGGTTGAGCCTGTCCTGACTGGTGTGGCGTTGCATCAACGGGCCATGCGAGGTGACCTGCAGTCTTTTCATGAGGAGACTGCACATCATCTCGAATGGCTCGTTGACCACGTCAGCCTGCTAGGACAGGTCACCCAGGCCGGATTCCTCCGTCTGATGGGGCTTGCTACGACCCCCTCCTCAACTGGACCCCCTACGCGCCAGTCGTCCTCCGTGCCATCTTCCCACCCATCAGTCACCTGGGTTCCCTGTGGAGCTGCCTCTGACAGTGCGGCCAGGCTGGTGGAGGAGGCATCCCTGCCACAGTCGGGAGTTGGACGTCCAGCAGGGGTGGCCACATCTACGACTGCACCCCAGCCGGCGGAGGATGTGCAGGCAGCAGGAGGCAGTGCACGGGCAGAGGCACAGCAGCAGCAGCAATGTGGTGGGAGCCATGAAGGCTCACGGCCTTCAACATCGGAGGGGCAGGCATCGGCCGGAGGGCAGGAGGACCCAGGACAGAGAGTGTCTTCCGTGTGGCAGTAGTTGGGCCACGCCATAGATGCGGAGCAGCAGCGGGCGGAAGAGGCACGGCTCACAATGGTCAGGGCGGAGAACTCGATGCGGAGGGCCCTGAGGCGGGCCGAGTGCCTCGAGGCAATCCGCAGGGGTTTGGAGGTGGACACGTCGACGGCCCTGCGGACCCTCGGGGCCATGGAGGAGGACCGCCTCCGGGACATTGAGCAGGAGTTCGATGATGCCCTGGCCCGGGACATCCACAAGTGAGCCATGAAACTAGCCCGCTGCCCTTGTACATAGTTATGTAGGTAGTGTTAGGTTTCCTTTTTTTTTGGATTTATTTTGGACCTTTTGGACATTGGCCACATTTGTGTATATAGTTTATTTTATTAGTTAGTGTAGTTAGATAGGTTTCATTTATTTTGTTGGGATAATGGACCCTGGCTTGTTCGTCTGTACATAGTTCACTGTTGGATTTTATTTTTCTTGCACAATTTACCCATGGAGCAATGGCTTTCAATTATTATTTCCCATTGGATTTTCTTTTGTGGACAGTGACTTTGGACACCATTACTTTGGATTATGATTTTTGGTTTTGCTTTCTTTCACGGACATGCTTCTTTTCATTTTTGTACATTCCCATTTCTGTTTCTTTATTTTTGAATCTATTTATGTTTCCTTTAATACATATTTTTTTATCGAACTTCAATGTGTAGTATCATCTCATTGGTTTCATGCATATCATGATATGGGCTTTGAGATTCACTGACACCCATTGGGTGTATGTGAGGGACATGTGTTTGTTTCGAAACTTGCAATTGGTGTTCTGTCATGTAATTGCCATTTCTGAGTGGGTGGATGCAATACTCGGGTGGGTATTTTGCATTAGGAGGCTGACCATAGGGACCAGGGATCTAGATTGTGATAACATGTTGGCTGGGGAACATGAGTTGGACATGGGTGGGGGCCTGCTGGCAGGTGCCCCACAGTGCTGGGGGGTGGGGGTGGTGGGGAACATGAGTTGGACATGGGTGGGGGCCTGCTGGCAGGTGCCCCACAGTGCTGGGGGGTGGGGGTGGTGGGGAACATGAGTTGGACATGGGTGGGGGCCTGCTGGCAGGTGCCCCACAGTGCTGGGGGGTGGGGGTGGTGGGGAACATGAGTTGGACATGGGTGGGGGCCTGCTGGCAGGTGCCCCACAGTGCTGGGGGGGTGGGGGTGGTGGGGAACATGAGTTGGACATGGGTGGGGGCCTGATGGCAGGTGCCCCACAGTGCTGGGGGGTGGGGGTGGTGGGGAACATGAGTTGGACATGGGTGGGGGCCTGCTGGCAGGTGCCCCACAGTGCTGGGGGGTGGGGTGGGTGGGGAACATGAGTTGGACATGGGTGGGGGCCTGCTGGCAGGTGCCCCACAGTGCTGGGGGGAGGGGGTGGTGGGGAACATGAGTTGGACATGGGTGGGGGCCTGCTGGCAGGTGCCCCACAGTGCTGGGGGGTGGGGGTGGTGGGGAACATGAGTTGGACATGGGTGGGGGCCTGCTGGCAGGTGCCCCGCAATGCTGGGGGTGGGGGTGCAAGGGGACATGAGTTGGTGATCATTAGTGCAATGAGACATGTGCGTTTGCTGGGGGGCATGCCCATGTTGGGTGGGCTGCCTGCGGGACATGACCAGGGATGCAGGGTAGTCCCCTGTGGTGTGGGCTGCCTACAGGGGCCGTGGAGGGTGTACAGGGAACACCTGGGAGGACCCACACTGCCAAATCACATGTAGGACTCCCCGGCACCCCTGAAATACACGTACCCTGCTGAAATCGCGTGTGGAACTTCCCGCGCACCCCTGTAATACCCGCACGCAGCCCAATCGCGTGTGGAACTTCTTGCGCACCTCTGAATTACACGCGCCCTGGCCAATCGCGTGTGGAACTTCTCGCGCACCCCTGAAATACCCGCACGCAGCCCAATCGCGTGTGAAACTTCTCACGCACCCCTGAAATACATGCGCCCAGGCCATTCACGTGTAGAACTTCTTGCGCACCCCTGAAATACACGCGCCCAGGCCAATCGCGTGTGGAACTTCTCGCGCACCCCTGAAATACACGCGCCCAGGGCAATCGCGTGTGGAACTTCTCGCGCACCCCTGAAATACACGCGCCCAGGCCATTCGCGTGTAGAACTTCTCGCGCACCCCTGAAATACACGCGCCCAGGCCAATCGCGTGTGGAACTTCTCGCGCACCCCTGAAATACACGCGCCCAGGGCAATCGCGTGTGGAACTTCTCGCGCACCCCTGAAATACACCCGCCCAGGCCATTCCCGCGTAGAACTTCTTGCGCACCCCTGAAATACACGCGCCCAGGCCAATCGCGTGTGGAACTTCTCGCGCACCCCTGAAATACACGCGCCCAGGGCAATCGCGTGTGGAACTTCTCGCGCACCCCTGAAATACACGTGCCCAGGCCAATCGCGTGTGGAACTTCTCGCGCACCCCTGAAATACACGCGCCCAGGGCAATCACGTGTGGAACTTCTCGCGCACCCCTGAAATACACGCACCCAGGCCATTCGCGTGTGATACTTCTCGCGCACCCCTGAAATACACGCACCCAGGCCATTCGCGTGTAATACTTCTTGCGCACCCCTGAAATACACGCACACGCTCCCCCAGGCCAGGTCGCGTGTGGAACTTCTCGCGCACTCGTGTTCCCGACACCCGTAATACGCGTTCCCCGCTTTGCGTTTGCTGTTTGCCAGTCCGGTAAACTAGTACAGGGTTGGCGCAGCCCTTTGCAATGGTTTTGCGATCTTGGTGGCTTTTCCTTGCGCGAGGGCGTTCTTGCGGGCGTAACTGGCGCTGATGCAGGGTCGCTGCGCCACTCTGCGCCACGTCTGCTTTTGGAGGTGGGAATCCATGAATACGCTGTGCGCGGAAATTGATTTTATCGCACGCGGCTGGCGCAGACATTCGCACGGGCACGCTGTGCGCCAGCCGCGTGCGACACTTTTGAGGGGAATTACATGAATCGGCCTGTGTGTCTTTGCAAACAAGTAACCATGTGTACAGAATGTTAAATGATACTTATACTCTTCTTACCATAGCTGCTCCTCTGTACATAAAAGACATTTTAAGTGATAGGGATGATGTCTAGGAAAACGAATGTTATTGTTATGAATTGTACACTTTTATACCAATGATTGTAAGCAATTAAAATTAAATGCTGTTTATTATTGTAAGTTTCTTCATTCAATTTTTCTCTTTACTTCTCTTTTTCCGTTTATTTTGTTTCTTTGTCTTACTTTGCTAACTTCTTTTGTAAAGGTTTGTAGTAAAGCATAAACAATTTTTTAAAAGACTCAATTTTATACAAATTACTTTAACAATGTACAAGTCACATGATAAAGCAACCTGACAATATGTATGAACCTCATTGTAGAAACAGGTTGATGAAAAAGAGTATTCGAGACATTTTTTATTGATTCCTAAATTGCATGGAGGGTACCACTCCTGTTTGCACTTCTTTGGAAAAGGGGGCCCTACAGGCAATTTATTTGAATTGTAGCTTTATTTTCCCCATCCTGGATGGAAGCCAGAATGCAAATTGATGCAAATTTACAAAAAACTCAACAGATACAAAGTGAAATGAAATGCATAACAAAGTCATTGTTTCACACAGCTTGTGCTGTACCCCCCTATTTTTTATCGCCCAACAAGCACACTTAAATAGCTCAATGAAAGCTTATATAATTTAAAGAAAAGGGCCAGTTACCTTTTCCCATCACTAAACACTTCCTGTTTTAAATAAGCTGCGGCCGAGACAGGGTAGAAAGATAAGGCCTCACTGGGAGGGCTTGTGCAGCCCTGGCTGACTTTGGAGAGAAAGGCAGAGCAAGGGTTCCCCACATGCAATTTTCCCTTGTTTGACTGTTAAATCCACCTCTGATTGCTCTCTGCAGGACATATTTCCATACCCTTATTTCTAGGTTTAACAGTTGTGCACCGTTTATACTTTGCCAGCACCACAATAGGAAATGCTCTTTTCTTGAGTTGTTTTCAAGGTTTCATGTTCAATCTTCTGAGAGGCAGATGTTTATTGGTGGGGCTAGGGGGGTTAGGACAATGCTCCAGCCCTGCTCTCCTCCTCCGTCACTGGTGGGATCCCACAGTAAATAACTTACATTTCTGGCACTGCCCAAACAGCCAGCAGTTATATCATACTTTTCAAACAAGATCCATAGTATACATGATGTATTATGTTTGCATACAAACATTGCTAATGGTTACTCCAACAGCATGATGTTATCAAGTCAGTACTCGTCTGTTCGTTTTATGTAAAGGTCTAGCCAGGCAGGCTAGGCTTCCACACAAACAAGATACATACTATTTAGGTCAGAACTCCACTGGTCTGCATGCATGAAAAGAAGATCTGAAGCTGGTCCATACTTGCCCTCCTAGCCTTGATATGTTAAGGTAGTTTCTTGCTGGACCAACTCAGTGGGCTACAGTATGATACCCTAGGCGTAACAAACAATGCACCCATATCTGAGCATATATACTTTCATTAAGGGAGACAAACTGAAACCAACATGCATTGGCAAAGCGAGGATAGCACAGGGGCAACACGCTGGTCTTAGAAGCAAGAGCACGCAGAGCAACAGAGGATCGAATCTCAGATGTGCGCTAAGAAACCAAACTCAGGTATGGTATTAGGTGCGTTGTAAAAAACAAATAAATAAATAAATATACAGTTTTCGCTTTTGAGAGCACATGAGATAGGCCTTTGCCAGTCACAGCCATAAGGGTACAACCTGACAATAAGGTGGGAACATCTGGAAAATGGTGTGAGTGCATATGCATATGTCATTGGGCCTCATTACAAGTTTGCCGGTCTGGTAACTACGGTACCGGTAAGCTTGCCGGTACTGCAGTTACTGGAGTGGCAAACTACGAGTTCTGCTCAGGGGTGCCTTTGTGCCCGCCAGGTCTGACCTGGCGGGTGGAAAGGCACCCGTGAGCAGAGCATGTCAGATGCAACGGCACCATTCACGAATGGTGCCGGTGCATCTGGCTTCCCCATTCCATTGAGCCCTATGGCGCTCAAATGGGAATGGGGAAGAATATTTTCCGGGGCCCGGGAATGGTCGATTACCAGTCCAGCAAGGCCGTAATGACCCACTAATTGCCCATTCCTGGGCGCCGGAAAAATGTGCAAGTTCGGCAGCAGCCTGCCAGTTTTACCGACAAGGCTACCACCGAACTTGTAATGAGGCCCATTGTCTGGCAAATGCCTGTGTAATACCTATACACAAGTCAAAACGGTTGGCTTTGCGATTGCTTGTTTTAAGATTCCAGTGCAATGAACAGATGCAAGGGCACCCATATTGCTTTTAAATCTACTGGCTGCAAATACACATTGTTAAGAGATTTTGTATTACAACAGGAGCTCATTTACAGAGGCAATTAAATCATTAAAGACTCAAAAAAATGCATAGATATAACACAAGCAGGCCCAATACAGCACACAGTTTGATGTTACTTTGTGAAAGAGCTAGCTCAAGGAATACCCAAGAGGGTATGTTTCAGCAAGAAGAAGACATTAAGTTGGTGGGAATACCATAGAAATTAACATGATAATAGATGGGTAAACGACCAAACGCGTCCATCGATTGTGTGTCTTTCCTGGAATCCTTTCTTCATCCTATCTGTTGTCCAATGCAATCATTCTGGCGTACACCTAATATCCTAATTCCAAACCTTACATCTAATCACTTTTAGATTTTACTACACTCTCCCCTCTAGAATTACATTTTTCTTACTACCAACCTTATTGTTTCACTTATACTCAGGTAGTTCATGCAGCATAATATATACTTTGAATGTAATGTGTAAGGGCTCTCAGTCTGATGGATGTAAGTCTCTGAAGCAATCATAACCACTGCCATTGACTTGGTCAGGCTTCCATGCCATTGTTTGCAAATCAGCCTTGGCCTCCCTGCCACTAATGTGAGCAGCTCTGCCCAAACTGCTGGACCACAAGGCCTAGAAATGCTTGCGGTGGCTTGTGTTCCAGTGAATGGAATTTGTCAGGGTCCTCAGCCGTTTTTGCACCTGCTGCAGAAATCTGTGTCCAAGCATCATCACCTGCCATTTATTGTTTGCTATAGTTAGCCATCTTATTAAGCATGATGGGAACAACAGTTATATTCCCACACAAAGATAACCACTTTAAATAGGAGTAATCAACATGACAGGTTTGAAAAAATAGCTACCTTGTAAATGAGATATTTGAAATGTAAGTAAAATGAGCAGTGCAGTAAAAAAAAGCTCACAGGATCTTGCTAGTTAGTTGTTTTTTTATTTGTTTATGGTTTAAAAAAACCTTTACAAAAAGTTGATATAGTCTTGAACAAGTTACAGAACAAAAACTATTCAAAGATCACATGTTTTGCAGGATACAATCACAGGTTTTACAACATAAAATCACTTGATTATCATTGGTGTTGATACATAAACTTTTATATTTCTATAGTATAAGCTCACGTTAAACTATTTGCAAAAGGAAAAAAAACTAGCATAAAGTTCAAATATATATTTTTCCCACGATCGTTGTGCAAAAGCAAGTTTTTGTGCAAATTGCGCAAAAGTGCAAAAGAGTCAACAGAACAAACAAGGTAGATAAAATTTGCACCGGGTAAAAATAAGTTAGATTCTTGTATTCATTCCATATTCAAGTAATCAAATTGACGGGAAAAAGAGTAGAACAGGCAAGGCAAATCAATCATGTTTGTGTAATTCTAAGTCAATACTTTTCAGAAATCTGGTTAGAGCAAAAATAAGAGATCTAGATTCTCCCCACATCATTCTTATCCAGAGGAATTCTTGAGCACTTTCTACTTCTGCGTTCAAAAATGTGATAAGCAGGTTCTGTCTTGATTCCCTAAAGTGTGAGCATTCTAAAACCAGATGCTTCAGTGTCTCCTTACGTTCTTCACAATTAGAGAACCTGCATTTTATCACAGGTTTAACTCCTTTTTGCGTGACAGGTGGGCTACCCTCTCCCGAGTATGAAATTGATTTAGATTAAAGCGCATGAACAAAGTGCGAACAAAGTTGCAGGGGAAAGAGTTTATGTATAAACAGCGCGGTTCTCTTTTTCTGAAAAATGTTGTATATTCGGTGTATGTACTATATTTGTTCAAATCCTCTATGGTTTCAATCCAGTCCATTTCATAAAGTTTTTTTTAGCGAAAGCTAGACGAGTGATCAGATCGTTAGTTGTGATACCAGGTTTTTCTATTAGCATTTGCTTTTTTATACAGAATAAAGAAAAGGCTCTTGGACCATTAGCCGACATCATTGCGTGGACAACCAGGTATAGCGAGTTTCTGGGAGGAGCTACCATTTTGGCAAAATTAGAAAGCAACCTCCATGCCAATCTAGAAGCTAATGAAATTAGACTAAGTTCATGTCGAACCACGGACTCGGGAACGGATAGGGACAAGTGAAGTACAGACTTCAATAAGTGGCCCTGTAAGATATTTAGAAACGGTTTGATATCGATCATACACAAATGTAGTCCCTATAAAAGAACAGGTTCCACTTTCAAGGTAAAAAAGTCGATCAAGGGTACAATTGAAAATGTACAATATTTGCCATATATCACCTTCATTTGAGACGAGACAGCAATGATATAGATTTGTCATTTAAAATATCGCTCCACATCTTAATGGAAGATGCATTGCTCAAGTTGTAACCTAAATAGATAATTTTCATGGGTTGTTCAAAGAATGCACCTCCAATCGGCCAACTATAGGGTTTCAATTTTCTACCCGCAGTGAAAACCATGCTAGTTAGTTGTAGGTTGCCTGCTTCAGCAAGTGTGCTAACTCACTTAGAGGTGTGAATGACACTCCATCTCCCAGGTCATTTTTGCTTTCATGGCTGGGGGCATAAGTCATTGTCCAAGGAAAGCAAATAAATCCTGGCCAGGCCTCCTGCAGTGCAGCTGCTCAGAATGCTAATCGGTAACTCCCACCCCTGCCTGCAACCTCTCTAGTCCCCCCTCCGGGTACCAGCGGTGCTTAACACCATTAACAAGGCCTCCTTTCTAAAGGGGGCTATGAGGTGGCCTTAAGGGGCCCTGGGCCACCTGTTCCTCCTGCTGAACCCAGGCCAAAAGGGGATTAAATAAGCTGTGATACTATAGCATCAGCAACATGTAAAAATGAAAACTAGTCATGCACATATTTCATCAGTGCTGGTAAGTGCTTTAAGTGGGTTGGTAAATTGAGGGGAGCTCTCGTTAGGGGGCGTGGCCTAAGTATGAGTGCTTAGGCCATGCCCCCAACAAGAGTCCCCCGCCCACCCCCCAGCCCTTGCATTCAAGAAGCTGTGGTTAAAGAATTGCCTGCAGGGTTCACTGACCCTTCCAGGCAACCTTTTAAACAGATGGCTCCTTGAATGCAATGGGCTGCCGGCTGTGTCATGTCTCTTTATTCCGAAACAGGAGGAGGGTTGGGTTGGACAGTCTCTGATTTTGTTTCTGAGTAAAGAGCTAACACACAGTGGAAGCCCTTTAACCAAGCACAGTTAATGGGCTTCCTGCTGCATGTTAGCTCTTTATTGAGAAACAAAAGGAGAAGCTGGCCAATCCAGCCTTCCTCCTGTTTCGAAAAAAAAGAGACATCACGCAGCAGGCTTAGCCGAAGCGCTGCTCGGTTACACTGCTAACTTCAGGTGTCAGCATTTTGGATTAGAAAAAAGAAAAGCAATTGCCGGTTTTTTTTTCTAATCCGAAATGCATGCAGCCTTTTAACCGCGCAGCGCTCAGCTAAACGGCTAACTGAGAGGTCAGCGTGGCTGGGGCTAGTCAGAGTGAGCTTCACTAGCTTCTGAGCTGATGCTTTAAATCTAGCCCGTACACTGAAACCATCTTCTTGCAACCCCCAAGTAAAGTGCCCTGCCATTATATTTTCCAGACACTCCGTACCATAGAACATATGTAGTAAAACAAAAGGCTGTCAACAGAATCTTAACATTCACTCAAAAAGTTACTTCAAAACACGAGGAAAGAGTGGCTCTCTGGGGTCCTATCGACCTTGTGATATTAGCATCCTTTTGAGAACGTTCATGACAGCATAGTCAGTTTGGAAAGAGGACTTCCGGGAACTCATTAATGTTAGTTGGCCGGTAATTTCATCTTGCCGAACGGATGGGTAATCCTGAATGCCCTCTGTGCCCTTCAACGCCCCTTCGGCTTCGCCTCCGTACATTATTTATGTGTTGCTTGTCACCCTGTGGCCTCTGTGGCCCACCACAGGACCTTCCCCTCCGTTTCCGGTGGCCCGCTTCCTGAGGCATACTCGTTGCGTCTCTCTTTCTTCCCTTTATGCCACGGCTGCTGCACACCGCTAGGGGACATTTTCAAGGCAACTCACTCTCTCTCCTTTTTGGGGGCTTAGCAGCACTCTAACTAGGTACTTAAATCCTCACCACCCTTGCGGAGAGGGGGGCAATGCTGGCCATTAGTTGCTCTTACGCCACCTTTAGGGCCGTCGCTTCACTCTGGGCAGTTAAATGTGGCTTTCCGGGCACCTCATGGCTGTCAATCACCCTCCCCGTGCCTTTGTGCCTGGATACAGACCCCTGCCCTTGCTCTCATCCAGCCTTAGCTCCTGAGGAGTGGGGGTAATACCTCTGTTAGGGATGAGTCCTCAAATAACTGCTTACACACCCATGTTCTGCTCTAACTGCAGCGGCACTTGCTTCTCTGTATTTCTTGTATTCCTTGTGTCTTCTCGTGTGTGCAATACAGACGGCTAGCCTAATGCATTCTCTTCCCTCTAGGGTTGTAGACACCACGCTGCAGAGTCGACATGCTCACAGCTTCCTGGTGCCGGGTAATTCCCATGGAGCAAAGGCAGTTTTCTTAGCTGTGTTACCCCTTTCTGATAGTGTATTTCTATAACCCCACAGGCGCCTCTCCACCTACTTCATTAGACAACCAAACTGACCCAGACAATATGGTAATGGTAAAACGTCCTTTCATCGCGGGATGTTTTTTCACAGCAGTTTTTACTAAGTGTTTACTAAGATTTTTTAACGAAAAAAACTCATTGAATTTTTATGGCAGGGTTAGAAAAATATATATATGTGGTGTGGGTGTTCGAGAATAGTAAAAACATTAAAGGGGATGGGGGTTTGGGTGGAACCCCCATAAAAAAAATTCTATGAGTTTTTTTCATAAAAAAATCTGCGGTAAAACCCCCCACGAAAAAGCATCCCGCAATGAAATGACATGGAACCTCAACATAAGGCCTACGAATATCACTGAGCTAATTTAGCCCTTCAATTTTTTTCTTTCAAAATCTACCAGACACTTTGCATTTAAATGTTTTCTTTTTTTAAAAATGTATTGCATTAATTTATTACAAAACATTTGCAAAGTTTAAATCCTGCAAATCAAAAACAAAATCTTCCCAATATGCAAAGAAAGTTTTTACCAATTAATTCACACATTCATCTGAACGGGCATCTTCCTTCCCTTGTTCACCCAAAATCTTTCACGAATGTCACGCAGCAATGACCATAGGGACCCTGTCCCCATTTATTATACATGACCACCAAACCTCTGTACAGAGTGATGATGCTTCTTTAATCATTGCTGAGAAAGCTGCTCTTCTTTCTGTGGTCAGGCTCGAACATGAGAGCATGACATGTTTTAAGTTAAGGTTTCCACTTGGCCTTCCTCCGAGCAAAAAGGGCAACAGTTTGTTTTCTTTTCATTCGGTGGGGATCTTGATGCAATCACTCCATTTGTTAAAAGTAGATTCAACCTAGTTCTAAGGAACTGCTCTCTATAAGATTTGCCCTAGACCCCAGTTTTCTTGTCTCCAAATCCAGTTGGTGGCATAGCTTGTGGGTCCAAGCTTTTTCCATCATAGTGATCCAATCGAATTCCTCAAACTTCATTTTTACCCTGAATGGGTTAGATATCAAATCTTCAAAAGTGGAACCAATTTGCTTCAATTTCGCTTTGTTGGTGTCCACCCAGATTTTCAGGGGCCCATTGGTTTCTAATTTCTTTCTTAATAATCTCCAGGAAAACAGTATCAGAGTCACCAAGGCACTTCCAGTATAGCGCAAGTCTTTTCCCGTCCACTACAGCCTGCAGTGAGACAATACCAATCCCTCTCTGTAGGACAGTGACTGGAAGACAGTTCGGGAGTCTCAGCACTTTTCTCCAGAAGGCCTCCTCAAGCGCCTCCCAAATGTTATCTAGGAGCTTCGGGATTGCCTCGGCACCATAAACATGAGTGGGGACCACTTTCATTTTGTAAAAATCCAAGGTCGGAATCGAAGAGAAGCGCCCAGATTTTCGATTTAGAGCAGGTGCTTGGCTCGTCAAAGATTTTACTCTTTTGCGCAGCTCATCCGCCATTGGTGCTTCCACATTACCGTTATTTATCCAGGCTGCTAGATAATTAAATGCCTGTACCTGTTCAATGTGCCACTCAGGCAGTGTCCAGGGTTTGGTTGATATCAGACTTTGCATTTAAATCTGCAACTATGATTGGTACATCATGGGGAAATCTTTCAGGAATTTGAGATCATAGATTTTTTTGATGGCCACCCCCAGCTCGATCATGATAAATTTCCTGTTAGTGCCAGAGATGTTAATAATGCAAATCTCATCAGCATTTACAAGGTTGGTTGGAAGCAGCTGCACACACATCAATTGTGGACTGCTGGTGGCTTAAATAAGTAGTGGGTACTGTAGCCACTCCTATAATGAACGCTTGTTGCAGTCTGCTCCTCTGCAGGTCTGGATAGGGCTGACTGAACGAACCAGCTCGATTCCAGGAGGGGATGGGGAAGGGGTTCACCGGTCTGTCTTGGTTAGTGATGGTACCTCCAGAGGACTTTCAGAATCCCTGCCAATCAAACCAACAGCTGATGAGCCTTTCACCCTACGCCCCTGATTATTGCACTTCATGTGTACCAGGGATACATTATTCGCAGTTAATAGGAACGTGTAACGTGGTTTCATCCACATGAATTAGAAAGAGGAAAGAAGAAAGAGGTTTCATCTTTAGGTGAAAGATAGGTGTATGCATAACGGTAGGGAATGTAGAAGGTTGAGAAAGAGTCAGGTGTACAGGGGTGGGCAGAGAGGTATGGGGCATCCCCCATTAAAAGTAAACCCCTGCAATGAAACCTACCATGAAGTAACTAACTTACCACTTTCGAACATGGAACCGAATGTGACTTGTGAGGAAGGGCACACCCAAGCCCTGGCTCTCATCCGACATTAGCCCCTGAGGAGGGGGGTAGTGACTCTGTCAGGGATGAGTCCTCATTTAACTGCGTACACACACGTTCCACACCAGCTGTAGTGGGCTCTGCAACAGGTGGAACAATAGCAATAGCAATCATGGAAGAGTGATTGGAAAACCTAGCAGCGTCATATACGCTGTTAGCATCCGTCTTTTCCTCAGAGGACTTCCGGGAACTAATTACTGTTAGTTGGCAGATAATTTCGGTTCCATGTGTTAATATCCCCGCAAAATTATCGCCATACAAAAATATCTCCATATTTTTGAGGCAATATTAAGTCAAGATACCTGCGGGGGACACCCTTGCAACCCCCATAATTCTTTCATGGAGCAGGAGACTACCCCGCAACCCCTGGTCCCAATAACCCCATAAATAATCCCCACTAATAATATTGCCTATGGCCTTAACCCATGACCATATATATGGTGATATTATTGGTGGGGATAATATTACCTGATACCGTATTTTCACCTTCCTGAATGGATGGGTAATCCTGAATGCCCTCTGTGCCCTTCAGCCCCCCTTGGCTTCCCCTGCGTACCTCATTTATATGTTGCTTCTCAACCTGTGGCCTTTACGCCCCCTCCTCCCCACCCCCCACAGGACCTTCCCCTCCCTTTCCGCATTCTGAATCCACGGTAGGGCCACATGTGGAAATCAGAAATGGCCCCAATGTTGGTGAATCAGGCTCTGGAGATTCAAATAAATTCTGATTGCGCACACCTAACTTTTGACCGGTTTGACTCCATGTGTGTTCAGATATATTACCCAAGCATGGGTTCCATTGGAGTTTTTCCATGATAGTTCATCAAATTGCTTGCCGCGTTCAATACACTCACACCTCATGTTTCAAGCTTTGCTTCCTCTTCATTGAGTGCTGAATGGTAAGAGTAAAATGAAATTGAGAACACTGGATTCAAATGCTAGGTTTTATGACAAACACATTTAAAATAATGAAAAAAAGCTTTTCAGAATCCCTGAATGTGATCCGAGTTCTGCTAATCAATCATGGCAAAACAAAAGTGGCATGTGTGGCTTGGAATGCCCATTTCAATGGGAATTACCAGCATCTGACAGAGAAGAAAACATCTGACAACCATCTGCAGAGATCCAAGAAATACTCACTGTCGAATTTCATGCTGCGCGCCTGAAAGAAATAAAAGAGGCTCTTATCAGACTTAAGGGTAAAATAAATGTGGCCTTGGTCCATTTGTCCATCTCTCGCTTCCATTCCTTACTTAAATGAGAAGGGCTGTCACGAGGAACTTCCGGCCTTTAGAGAAATCAAGATCACCGATAAGTAATTAGATGATTCATCTCATGTGGATACAAACTCTGTAAGGTGAACATCCAATAAGATTCACGATGCACGACTTGTAACAATCTAATGCTACACTTCACCAGAGATCTAACTTCTTCGCCCTTTCCCTTAAGTCTTAAGCATTACACCCCCTTTCCGGCTGGATTATTTGCTGCCTCGTTACCTTCCGTCGGAATATGACGGGGTGCCTGGAACTCCGGGACCTTTGCTGGAATTTGATGGGTTAGGGTCTCGAGTGTCATATCCCTTCCTACAAGTGGTCCCATCCAAGTCTTCACTGTCAGACGCTTCAGGGAAATTGGCCCAAGATATCTGTCAAACCTTGGATTTACAAACAGACCTGTTCATCTTTTTTATCAGACTTTTTGTATGCATTACGCTTTCAGCACAACATTACCATTAGAGAGTAGGCAACCCTAATAACCCTTATGTTTCCTTTAATCCGCACCTTAATTTTGCAAATTCTGCCTTAATCTTATTCTGTTGGGGCTTACTACACCCCTCTATTTATTTAGAAGGTGGTGCTTGGACGGTTCTACATTGTTTTGCCAAAGTACATTACTTCAAAAAAATCACTTTGAATATGTTTTAATTTTGTTTTTTACTTGGGGGTCCGAATATCCACTTATCCCCAACTACCACCCCTACCGCCCACCACCTCAACCTCCCAAATGCCCAACCCTTAAAAGACATATATTTACTTCCCCAACAAAGTGATTTTTGTCAAAGTAAATAACCACAGAGTAATGTACTTGGGGAAAACAACAGACACCCAGGAGCTGCTAATACATTTTCCATAACTTCTATAGTGGCCGTACATTGTTTTCATATATTTACCTTTTAGTATGGATATTTTTCTAGTGTTTTACACTTTTCTCCCCACTTAGCTTTTCTCAGATAGTTCACTCTTCAGTGGTTTTACACCCATCCCTAATTGAGACTGGGTGTGTGGAGGCTTCAAGTAGAAAGCTATTCTTTGGTTGGTTAAATCTATTACCCTCCAATCCGAAACCTCTCCATTCATTGGTGATCTTTAACCCAAACTGAATCCACTGATAGAGTACGGTTGGGGTCGCCAAGGCTACAGCAGGCTCAGGAATGGAGATGTAGTAAAAGGAGGGGCCCCTGGCTATTCCCTAACCATTCCAGGTATTATACAATGTGTCAAAAGAAATTGATCAGGGCGTGCCTGGACACAACACATCCATCAGGAGAATAAATCTACTCCAACAAAAATATTTCAAACACAGTTGTGTATTTCTTGTATAGCAGTGTAATGCGAAAGAAAAACATATGTGACATACCATACCACCAAAGTATAGTGAGCCTAAAACCATCCCTATAAGACAAACAAAATGTTCACAGACGATGCATTCAAAAAAATCTGGTGATTTATAACAGATCAACCTTGTATTGTCAAGGGTTAACAATGACAGAGTATATAAAGAACATACAATTACTTTTGGCCACTTTTTGGCACATTTAAACAGAAAAATAATTCAACACAGAGATGTTTCGGCCTATTATACTACTTCAACTTCGATTATAATGGCCTTCATCAGGACGGGAGTGGGGGAAGCAATTTCTCACTGCCTGTGGTGTGTAACTACAATAGTTAGAAAATAGATAAAATGAGTGTTCTGTGTCCAGAGTATTCCTTATGAACAGCTCAATGAGTAGCTAAAACGCTGAACCCCTAAGGGTCAGAACAAGGCTTACCGTGCTGCAGCTATGAAACACTGGGAGTCTGCGATGCCGCCAGAATGAGTGCTTGGTACTGGGGCAAACGGGAGTAAGTGTTCACCTGTGAAAGAAAATGTACCCAGGGTGACCTCTCCTCCAGTTTTCTGTTGCATTATAATTCCATACTAATATTAGTGGCCTGATTTGAATTGTCAGGGATATCTTACCTTATGACAATGTTGATAAGCGATCCACCATGTGCATGTGTCTCCACGGTGTGCTCATAGATCCTGAGTAGCAGGAACATAAGAAAAAAGGCGCAGTCACTAAATTGCTACTGCGTCTTGGCTACGAAATTGTAAGGCAAGAAAATGTGTGCGTCTTACCTCCAATTGCCCATGAAGCAGTTCTTCAGCGCGTGGTAGAGGGCAGGTGGCGTCAAATAACTAAAATCTGTACACCATCTCTGGATATCGGAGCGTACGCCTAATGAGGGATTTTAACAAATAACAATGTTGCCTATACATATAACTCTCAATGCGTGTCAGTTTGAGTTACATCATGTAAACTTACCGCCTACTGGGTCGGCGTTCTCATCTTCACAGTAATCTGCAGCAGCGCATTACCGAGCGTGTCGGACAGCGCCCCTTATTTTGTGTTTATGTACTGGCGGTTGCCATGGTAACCCTGCGTGTGGATATCCGATGTCTAGACATGTGCTACTCAGGATCTATGATCACACAACGGGGAAACATGCACATGGTGGATCGCTTATCAGCATTGTCATAAGGTAAAATATCCCTGAAAATTCACATCAGGCCATTAGCATTAGTATGGAGATGTATTCTCCTGATGGATGTGTCGTGTCCAGACTCGCTCTGATCAATTGTTCAGGAATGGACATGCCTTTCCTCATATCTATTGATAATGACACCGTGCAAATGACTGTCGGTGGCGACATTTCCCTAAAATATTCTAGGATTGGAGGTAATATATAATTATACCCCTCTTAGAATATTTGGGTGACATTTTTTTGGGGTCAGGAAAAAAAAGTCACCTGCCGACTTATTCACGGCAGCATTATCACATGCAACCAATTTACTCACATCTTCTCAGCAAACTGACCGTTGTCCAACTACCGCCCACTACTAATACAGCTTCGGCCTGCTCCTGTGCCATATATTTGATGATATGGGTGCTTTGCACCTCACACAGCTGAATTAGCAAATAGAATGCAACCTTAATAGCTTCCCAAGCAGGTAAGGGACATATATCACTCGTGGTTAAACCTTCAGTGTTCCTATGATCAATATTAGGATCTTGGAAACTCCTGCAGTGAACATTGCCCCCCTCATAAATGATCCCCACAAAGAGATGAACACAGACAGTGTCTTCCTCTGGCTTCTTCTCGGGAGGAAAGCTCAGGGGCAATGTGCTCGCCTTGGAAGCAAGACGACACAGAGAGAGCACCACATGTTGGATCCTCGGGTCGGCGCTTAGAAACCTCCGGGTATGAAGTGCATTATAAATAACCAATCATATCATGTCACGGCCATCGAGATGCTTATTGCTACCGACCACTTTGGCACGATGGTGTGCAATGTCCCTGCTTACTTACTCCACTACCTGTGTGTAGTAAAGAAGCCCACTCTATCCCTTTGGTTCAGATACTGAAATCCGTATTTGGTCCAATGAAAGTATATGAAAGAGTTTGCACGTGCGGCCATCGTGGCCATACTTGCCACACGCCAGAGATGAGTGCAGAGCTGGCAGTATCATACAAATTGTGCAAGGGGCCGCGAGTCTGCACCAAACCCTCAGCCAGATATCAAATTCTCTAAATGTTTCACTGATAAGTTTATCTATTCCCAAGTCAACTTAATCGAACTTATGCTCAGATCAAAGAAAGATTTAATATAGTTCTAGGTTTGGCTGATACATGCCCAAAAAGTAATGTCAGGATCCGAATCAATTCTGGAACTAATTGATGCCCCCAAAGTATGTACCTTGCCATGATCTCCAAGGGAACTTGTTAAAAGCAGACTTCCTCACCAGACCAGTATTGAATGGTTCTTCAATTGGATAGAGAGATGTGCAGGCCCCTCTGGACAATCAATTGTCTCCACTAAAGTTTTTGGGTGCAACGGCCATTTCAGTAATGCTACGAGCTCAATGTGACATAGGGTTCACACGCAATCCTTCTTGCGCCTGCATTTTTCATTTTTCAACTTTGGAACACATTGAATGTAACACCATCTTTGCTTTTACATGGCGCCCTGGGGCTGTCTCGCGGGCTTGTACTTTTGCAGGGCTCACAAGGCTAGATGTCTGTCCTTTTCGGCTGGGTGGGATGTCTGTTCCCTTTTACAGAGGGCACAATGTCCAGACTTTGGCCAGGTCAGAAGATGGTTCAACGAGTGCCCCATTGTGACAGGAACAGATGAAACAAACCGGGTTGTATGTTTTTAGGACATCTACTGTTTTGATGATTTATTTTCACGAGTTCACTCTGGTGAATTTACAGTTGTCTTTGTGTGCACTTTCTTTATAAAAACTTTTGACAACTTGCCTTATTTTTTGTGAATTTGTGATGACCCTTTTCTCACTTTTCATTCCTTTTCGTCTCTCTTTTTGAAGGGGGCATGGGTTCCCTCGACCCTCCTCTTATTGTTGTCTGCGCTCTACCTTCTTAGTTATTTTTTTCTAAAACTCAAACCCTATTTTCCACGGCCTTCTCCTTGTCCACTTATCCTAACCCTAAATCTAACCGTTCCATGCTGTCCTTCTTTCTCACGTTTCTTTACTTCAATTTAGCATTCATTCCACTTATCCACTAACCATAAACCTACTCCTCCTATCGCATCCTTCCATTTAAGTGTACTTAACATTTCCTTTCCTTGTTAATTCTGCTATTACCTCGGTTATCATACTAGAAATTCCCCATGAAAGGTTCATAGTTAACGTGTTATTTAGTCATATTCTTATTAATGCTCATGGCAGATTGATAAATAAGTTGTTAGGCGTCTGCATCAGTACCATTTTGGTGACTCTGGGCATCGGGTTCAGCATGGCTTCCTGGGACATCATCGAGAATGGGGCACTTGTCTCAACATGGTGGACTGGCGCATTGGAACGTACCTGCTGGGTCGGGGCGTCGGATCCACCACATGCCAACATGGGCCTCTGGCCTTGTGGCTTCCTTTCTGCTGGTAATGCTTTGGAAAGTCCTGTGGGTTAAGGTAGAAGTATGAAGAGGACGTCTACACTCCAAGATGTCTGCCATCGTCAGTATCTTGAGACTACTGTAGTGTTGCTTTCAGCATGCTGTTAGATTATCCTTTACTGTATTGTGTTCGTATTTTCATGTGATATGAGCGGGAGCCTGATTAGGCGCTATAATTGATGTTAACTGATGTTACCTGAAGTTTGCGCACGGGTGAAAAAGCCACAAGTACACCGCTTGAGTTTTTGGATCATGAAACCAATTGATGTGCCTTCACCCTCATGTATTGGGGATAAAGCTGTGAAAAACTCTTTGCATACATGAATTTCTACTCCCATTTGAAAATATAATGCAACCCAATTCGATAGTTAATAAAGACACATGTCTCTTGTCATAGGTCCACACATGTCTCTTGTCATAGGTCCAAACCACCCATAGACTCCCTTCTATCTCATCCTCTTTATGTCAGAAATCAATGTATAGTTTGGTGCATAAAACCACATGTCCCAGAATGCATTTCAACACGGAAGTGATGATGAGCAGGTATGGACTTCAAAGGAAGGTACAGTTCTGCTAAGTATGAGTGCCAGGAAGGAATAAAACTTGAACACCGACAGCTGCAGACTGTGTATGTAAGATGCAGAAAAAGGTTTCTGCAAAACAAAAACGGGCATGAACCAAGAAACCCCTACTGTGCCCAATGGCTCAGACCGATGAGCCAGTGCACATTGTGGTCCAACAAACAGTTAAGCTGCAATGCTTTAAGTGTGATGCAAACTGAAGGGGCTGAGGCGGGGTTGGGGGGGCTAAAACAGGGTATGTCTCAAATGGTGGGTTTGGCCTAAAGTGTTGGTTGTGGCTAAAGGGGGCGCTGCCTGCCCATACCGTACACCATGAGACCCTGCAAAGATGTGCTTTGTGTCGCTCAGTATGGTCCCAGATGGCATTGTTTGCTTTCAGTAGGCCTGGTGTAAATTATTTTCCCTAGGATTTGTAAATGAATCACTACCTCGCTCAGTACATAAACAATACAGTTGGTGAGTAAATCACCCTTATTGTGTAAATAAATCACATATGAGAAAAAGCTAGGGGATAGAGTGCACCAATGTGGTTACCTGCAATTAGCATAAAATGAATGACCATTGAAGTTTATAATTTGAAATATGTCTGTGATAGTGATTCAATAATGAAACCCTTCTGGGCACATAATGCACACTGTGCTCTCTGCTCATTTCATTTGCCACAACACTCACCCTAAGAGTGAAAGGTCTGGAAACCACATGATATATGTACTCTTTCGAACAGTGCCAGCTTGTAGGTGGGCTGTTCTGCTTGAGCGAAGGACGATGTTACATTTTCTTAAAGGCTTCACTGACCGTGTAAAGCAATCACTCAGGAAACTGCTTGCTTCCTGCAAGTTCACAGAAGCATGATTCCAGAATAAGGATGTCCCCATAGATGAAATTGCCTGGCGTGCTTGCCAGTGATTGAGGCATCTCCAGCTCAGGAGCAGCTTTTGGAGACTGTGGGGGCTCTGCATCAGCTAGCCCTAGTCCACTTAAAGCCACGGTTAACTCCTGTGTGTGAGAATACCTTAGAGCACACAGTGCGGCACCCTTGAGTCAACAATCTCAGCAAGAGGACCCTCTGTGATAAACATAAGTATGCTTTGGCCACAGCTGTTAGCATATTAGGGTTCTGGGATTCCCAGGCGGGGCAACAGCACATCTCCTCAGCACTAGGCCCATCAAGGGTGGTCCTAACTACAACAGGCAAGAACAAGGTGGCTAGCACCAGGACACTTAGCTTCCTTGAGTGGGTGGCTCACAGAAAACACCAACTCAAGGCAGCCCCCTCCCCATATCCTCATTTGGCACAGGCCAATAAATATTTCAATGTGCAACGTTATGCAAGTGGACTCTTGTTTTCGAACATTCAGTCTTTCTTCAGGAACAATCCAAGTCCCATGTGGCTAGCAGCTGTATCCTCCACTAATTCATTTCAATGGGGAGGATAAAGTCTGCTCAGACTCTCATCAATCACCATCATGGAGGAAGTAAAAGGCATTATGAGTTTTGTGATGAATACTGCGGAATCCTCACAAAATCCCTAGCTAAAGTCTCCCAGGGGGCCAGTGTAAGGCAGCAGCTACCAGATCCTAACCCTGGTGGTGGTGTTAGGTGGGTGGATCACCGGGAGGAGATGTCCCCTCAGCCTAGCAGCCGTAGCAGAGGAGCTGCTCCCTGTCGGGATCTAACCCGGTTATTACTACAACAGACTGCTTAACATATGCTTTTGTAACACAGAAATCAGCCCTGGTTTGAAAAAGACATTCATTATTTGCCGAAACACGTGTCACCGTTCAGAGGGCAATATAAGAATTATTTCTAGAACTGAATGTGCCAATAAACAGCAGTTCTTGAATGATTGAACATTTTAGTCTGGCGCATTTGTATGCAGGAGTGTGGTGTTCCATGTTATTTACAATTCAGAGGTGGGGTCTCCCCTGTAAGTGCGACACAGCTATTTTTTCACCAAATATCAATTAAGGTCGCGGAGTGTCATCAGTTGGTGTAAGCTAACCCCCATTTGCATTTGAGCACTAGAACAAGGGGTGAAGTTGCAGAGACCATCCGTTGCAGTTGCAGGAGAAGCAGAAGTGGAAGAAGAGGGAGCCGCCTCTATTTTTGAAGAGGGTATCAGTCCTTAGAGGGTTTTCCAAGTTAATAACCTGAATTGCAGAGGTCACGCAGCAGGAAACGACATTGCAGCAAGCTTTCCCCCTGGAGAGAGAGGCTCTCCTGTTGAAGTGTGGTGTCCCAGTGGCAGGCAAACATCTCTGAACACTAGGAGCGAGGGAAGCTCCTTTCCTGTTTGGCAGCGGTTCGCACGGACGTGTGTGCAAAAGCAGATGAGTTTATCAGTGAAGGGCAATCCCAGAACGCTCCATATGCAACCGCTGATCACTTGTTTTAAATACAGAACTAATATAAAGAAAGCATGCTGGCGGAATATGAACTTTGTTGAGTGGCAAATCAGATTACAATCATTGTTATAGAAATTCAGCACATTTACCAAAATAAAGAAGGGGCAAAACAAAAGCCAGCTAATTACAACCACCAATGCCAAAGTAAAGAAGGGGCAATACAGAAGCAAACAACTCATAACCAGTATTGCCAAAAGCCAGCTAATTACAAACACCAATGCCAAAGTAAAGTAGGGGCAATACAGAAGCAAGCAACTCATAACCAGTATTGCCAAAAGCCAGCTAATTACAAATACCAATGCCAACGTAAAGAAGGGACAAATCAGAAGCAAGCTAATCATAACCAGCATTGCCAAAGTAAAGAGGGGACAATACTTTACAGAATTTATAAATCATGTTGGCTGAATGATAAGAGAACATAGTTGCAGAAAGATTGTTGCTGTTGTTGCCAGAATAAGGAAGAGGCAATAGTTAAGCACGATAACAACAAGCATTGCCCACGCCAAAGAGAAACAAGTGTAAGAAGAAAACATTATCAGCAGTTTGTTGATGTGAAAGTGGTAAAACAGAAGTGGCAGGAGAGGGAACCTCTTTGTATAGAGTGTTCAGGAAGAGTGGAGCACAACTTGCATTGCCTGTGGCTAAACCAAGAGAGGAACAAACAGCACCAATGTGCAAAAATATGTTCCTGAAAGAAGTTGTGAATGATGATGTGGTTGAAAGTTAAAGACTTTCCTAAAAATTTGAAGTAGACCTTACCACAGAGTACTTGTACTAGCATTAGGAGATTTTGTCCTGGCAGGCGAGTATCCCAGATAGAGGCCTTTTAGTGGTAGTCCTGGCAGGGCAGTGAACCAGGAAGAAATCACTGAAGTACTGCATTGTGGTTGAAGCATTTGTGAAGAAGAAGTGGCAAAAGTCACAAAAGGGTTTCCTGAATTATTGTGGAATCATCTTGACAGTACTTTGCTGATGACACAGAAGAATGTTGTGGTTGAAGGATTTGTGAAGAAAAAATGGCAAAGTCACTAAAGTGTTTCATGAATTGTTGTGGAATCATCCTGCCAAATTTTGTTTTTGATACAGAAGAATTGTAGAAGTGTTTGTGTTAAACTTTTACTGCAAATGGAAAGACAAAGACTTGTCGTCTAATTGAACTGTTTGTTAAAGTCCAAGTGGAAGATGTTTGTAGCCAAAAGAACTTTATAATCAGAACTTGGGTACAAAATGGAACTTTCCTATTTTGAACTTGTAATTGAAAATCCTACTTTGAATATGGGGAAGGGGAACGACCCCAGATTAAAAGGATATACATTTATAAGGTTCATGTTGGATATAACTGTTATTTCTATTTTCTTTGACTTGCCATATATTCCCTTTATGAGTTTGATGTATGTATAAGTGTAAGGGACAGATTCCTTTTGTTAGAGGGTTGCCTTTAGTTTATTTTGATAGGCAGGGACATCTTCCTTAGGGTAGGTATAGTGAGGTGTTTGTGAAACCCTTTTTAGTCAATAAAATGGCATTTTATGAAAAGCCTTTACCAAGTTGTCCACTTCACATTTCTTAACCTTCACAGTTTCCTTTATTGCGATTGCAGTATTCCAATGACAGTCTTTTGTCAATGTGATGTAAGTTTTCTTTAGTTTGTTACGCCATCCACCCTGACAAATGAAGTGAGTGCCAACAGTGCCCAAATGATTCAAATCTTCACACAGCCGTCTGCAATTCTCCCGAATTCGCAGTTACTGCAGCAGATAGACTGTAATTCGGGATGAGATATGGCCTGTAACTCATATTTTACCCTTTCATTTGGCTCGTTCCCCCCTTTGACATTAGCTGCATCGGAGAGCACAACTTCATCCAACATCCACCAAATGCACCATGGTACAGCAAGCATAGGGTGATAACAAGTGGCACTTGACATTTGCAGCTAAGCCCAATTCCCTCAGCCCACTGCTGAGGCAGGACTGCCACTGACAAACACCACACTAAGCCTCCTGCCCCAGGTTGAGAGGGATCCCACTCACAAATGACAGGGTCGGGGCCTTTACCCTGTCAAAGTGGAGCCCACAATGTCGAAGCAGGGAGCAGAGAATGGTGTGTCCAAGGGTGCATGCTAAGTAAAAGTGGGGATCAACCGAGCAGGCCACGCAATGAGCAAGTGGCTTGGCTTTTGCATTTTATGTGACAGCAGCAATTGGGCATGTGCTACATATATGCTTACCATTATAACAATCATAAAAGGCATTAAACAGAATTAGAGGATAATACTGGGGCATTTGAGGCTGCACATTACACACAGTGATAAAGTATACTATACTTATGAGGTATGCACTGCCATTACTAGGAATTTGCGGCTGCACTTGGCCTATCATTGTGGGGCAGCACATTACATAGGGTGACAATGGGCCTCATAACGAGGTTGGCGCTAAGATTCTCCCTTTACCGGCATGCCGGTAATAAAATGTCCATGTAGGCTTCATCCCACAAAAAGCGGGTGATCACGAGTGTGCGAGCACGCGCACCCCTGCATGCTGGTGACGGCCATACCGGCAGGCCGGTAACGACCCTCAAACCCCCAGATAGCGGCATCATCGAATGTGCACATAACACCTCCGCTATCGGCAACCCCTAAATAGCGGTCCGGTAGTAACATAGTGGTAAGAACGGACCCGTCATTACCAGACCCGGAAGTAATGTCATCGCGCCAGAACGGCAAATGCATCGGCAGCCATCTTCAAAAACACAATCCATTGTCATCCTCCACATACTGGACCTTCACAGGCAAAACTCCAAGTACACCACGGACAAAATGTCAAAGGCTACCCAGAAAGGCACTGCCCGCCTGCGGAAACCACGATTTCAGGACGAGGAGCTGAACATGCTAGCCGATACCCTAGTAGAGAATGCGGATGTGGTGTTCCGCAGTGACCTCAGGCGGCCAGCAAAGCTGAGAAAGTAGGCCATCTGGGAGGAAGTGGCAAGGAAAGTAAGTACAGTTGGCACCACCGCACGCACAGTGCGTGATTGTAAAAAGCGCTAGGATGACCTGAGGCTGAGTGTGAGGAACATCTTGTCGGCCAATCAGAGCCAGGGGCTGGCAACAGGTGGCGGACCTCACTCACCTATCAAATTGGCTAGATGGGAGGAAACTTGCAGCTCAGTGATAGACGTGGAGTCCATTGAAGGAGTCGGTGGAGCGGAGTTTGGTGTGCCAACATCGGCAGATGAAGGTGAGTGTCCCTACAAACACACGACAACCAATCATCACAGTTCACTGCCAAATGTGACAGCGATGACAGCCAAGACATGGCCCATCATACACACCTATACATATCCATATACACATCCTGGGCCCACCACTATCACATCCCAATACATGATGCATGCCGCTCCCATGCACGAATACACACCCGACACACAGATGACCTGCACATGTCACACAGCACGCAAGTCACAACACACCGCAAGGACCCACAGCAGACACCATGGTGAACATGTGAACACCTGCATGATTGCAAAACTCACCCCCCAACCTTGCACATACCCAGCCCACTGCAAAGCCAGGCATGCAACTGATCACATGTTATGTTATGTTATTTGTTATGTTATTTTGCATTTATATAGCGCCTTATATACCATTGGTATGGTCTGAAGGCGCTGGTAGGTTGAACGCCCTTGGGAACCAAATTTCAGATCAGTAGAGAGAGTAGAGGGAGTCAAAAGGTGCATGTGAGCACCGGGTATGTGTGCAGCTCGTGCGGTATTTGTGTAATAGCTGCTTCTTAGCGGTAGGTGTGGTGGTTGAGAGATCAGGAGTATGTGTTCGTTCTGGCAGGATTTATCCAGACCGGATGTGGCTGCGTAAGGCCTGAGGAGAACGCCTGGCTGGGGGGTGTGTAACCAGCAGTGTTTTGTTAGAATGATGTGGAGTGAGCGGCGGATGTTGGTATGAGAACAGTTATACCGAATGGTGTCATAGTATCTCTGTGTTCCATTTGAGTGGTGATGTAAAGGAGAGAGTAAGCGTGGTGGTGTGATATGATGGGTTATATGTTCTTTCAAACGTTCTCTGCATTCCAAACCATACTATATACGTCATGCAATTCTATGCGCTCCAGTCCGTTCCATGCACTCCTATCCACTCCATGTACCCGAGTCTGCTCCATACACTCCGGTCCGCTCCACCCACTCTTGCATTCCAGTGCGCCCCGCAAGCTCCAGTCTGCCCCACGCATGTACTCTTGTCTGCCTCACGCATGCACTCTTGTCTGCCGTACGCATGCACTCTTGTCTGCCCCACGCATGGGCTGCTGTCTGCCCCATGCTCTCCGCATTCAGCACTTCTACGTACCCATCTATTCTACGCACTCATCAGTACTGGATGCAATCTGTGCTCGTTCGTTCTACATACGCGTCCGCTCTACGGACTTCTAGATTCGACTTTCACAGAGATGCTATTGGGTATACTTCTAAATTCGACTTCTAAATGCACTTCTAAGTCCAACTTTCACCTGGAAGCTATTGGGCACACTTCTAAATTGAACTTCTAAATGCACTTCTAGATTCAACTTTTCACAGAGGGGATATTGGGCACACTTCTAAACAGAACTTTCCATGAGCGGCTATTGGGTATACTTCTAATTACAATTTTCACAGAGAGGCTATTGGGTACATTTCTAAGTTCAACATTCACAGAGGGCCAATTGGGACACTTCTAGATTCACAGAGAGGTTATTGGGCACACTTCTAAATTCAACTTCTAAGTGCACTTCTAAATCCAACTTTCACCTGGAAGCTATTGGGCACACTTCTAAATTCAAATTCTAATGCACTTCTAAATTCTACTTTCACAGAGAGTCTATTGGGCGCACTTCTAAATTCAACTTCTAAATGCACTTCTGAATTCAACTTTCACAGAGAGGCTATTGGTCACACTTTTAAATTCAGCTTTCACAGAGAGGCTATTGGGTACACTTCTAGATTTAACTTTCACAGGGATGGTATTGGGCACACTTCTAAATTCAACTTTGCACAGAGGTGTTACAGGGCACACTTCTAAATTCACAGAGGGGCTATTGGGCACACTTCTAAATTCAACGTTGGACAGAGGTGTTACAGGGCTCACTTCTAAATTTGCAGAGGGGCTATTGGGCACACTTCCAAATTCGATTTTCACAGGAGGCTATTGGGCACATTTCTAAATACAACTTTCAATGAGCGGCTATTGGACACGCTTCTAAATTCGATTTTCACAAGGGCACGCTATTAGGCACACAGAGGATACTTAGGCACACTTCTAAATTCAACCAGGGCACGCTATTAGGCATACTTCTAAATTCAACTTTAAACACAGAGGATATTAGGCACACTTCTAAATTAAACCAGGGCACGCTATTAGGCACACACAGATGATATTAGGCACACTTCAAAATTCAACCAGGGCATGCTATTAGGCGTACTTCTAGATTCAACCAGGGCACGCTATTAGGCACACACAGATGATATTAGGCATACTTCTCAATTCAATTCAACCAGGGCACGCTATTAGGCACACTTCTAAAGTCCACCAGGGCACGCTATTAGGCACACTTCTAAATTCAACCAGGGCACGCTATTAGGCACACAGAGGATATTTAGGCACACTTCTAAATTCAACTGGGGCACGCTATTAGGCACACTTCTAAATTCAACTTTACACACAGAGGATATTAGGCACACTTCTAAATACAATTTTATACACAGCAGATATTAGGCACACTTCCAAAATTCAACCAGGGCATGCTATTAGGCGCACTTCTAAATTCAACTTTACAAAGAGAGGCTATTAGGCAGAGTTCTAGATTCAAGTAGGGCACGCTATTAGGCGCACTTCTAAATTCAACTTTACAAAGAGAGGCTATTAGGTACAGTTCTAACTTCAACCTTAGCCAGAGAGGATATTAGGCACACTTCTAAATTCAACCAGGGCACGCTATCAGGCACACAGAGGATATTTAGGCACACTTCTAAGTTCAACCAGGTTATGCTATTAGGCACATTCTAAATGCAGCTTTAAAACACAGAGGATATTAGGGACACATCTAAATTCACCCAGGGCACGCTATTAGGCACACAGAGGATATTTAGGCACACTTCTAAATTCAACCAGGGTACGCTATAAGGCACACTTCTAAATGCAGCTTTACACACAGAGGATATTAGGGACACTTCTAAATTCAACCAGGGCACGCTATTAGGCACACTTCTAAATTCAACTTTACACAGAGAGGCTATTAGGCACACTTCTTAATGCAACTTTACACACAGAGGATATTAGGCACACTTCTAAATTCATCCAGGGCACGCTATTAGACACACACAGATGATATTAGGCACACTTCAAAATTCAACTAGGGCACACTATTAGGCACACTTCTAAATTCAACCAGGGCACGCTATCAGGCACACACAGATGATATTAGGCATACTTCTCAATTCAATTCAACCAGGGCACGCTATTAGGCACACTTCTAAAGTCCACCAGGGCACGCTATTAGGCACACTTCTAAATTCAACCAGGGCACGCTATTAGGCACACAGAGGATATTTAGGCACACTTCTAAATTCAACTGGGGCACGCTATTAGGCACACTTCTAAATTCAACTTTACACACAGAGGATATTAGGCACACTTCTAAATACAATTTTATACACAGCAGATATTAGGCACACTTCCAAAATTCAACCAGGGCATGCTATTAGGCGCACTTCTAAATTCAACTTTACAAAGAGAGGCTATTAGGCAGAGTTCTAGATTCAAGTAGGGCACGCTATTAGGCGCACTTCTAAATTCAACTTTACAAAGAGAGGCTATTAGGTACAGTTCTAACTTCAACTTTAGCCAGAGAGGATATTAGGCACACTTCTAAATTCAACCAGGGCACGCTATCAGGCACACAGAGGATATTTAGGCACACTTCTAAGTTCAACCAGGTTATGCTATTAGGCACATTCTAAATGCAGCTTTAAAACACAGAGGATATTAGGGACACATCTAAATTCACCCAGGGCACGCTATTAGGCACACAGAGGATATTTAGGCACACTTCTAAATTCAACCAGGGTACGCTATAAGGCACACTTCTAAATGCAGCTTTACACACAGAGGATATTAGGGACACTTCTAAATTCAACCAGGGCACGCTATTAGGCACACTTCTAAATTCAACTTTACACAGAGAGGCTATTAGGCACACTTCTTAATGCAACTTTACACACAGAGGATATTAGGCACACTTCTAAATTCATCCAGGGCACGCTATTAGACACACACAGATGATATTAGGCACACTTCAAAATTCAACTAGGGCACACTATTAGGCACACTTCTAAATTCAACTTTACACAGAGAGGCTATTAGGTACAGTTCTAAATTCAACTTTACCATGAGAGGATATTAGGCAAACTTCTAAATTCAACCAGGGCACGCTATTAGGCACACTTCCAAATTCAACTTTATATAGAGAGGAAATTAGGTACAGTTCTAAACTCACACTTCTAAATTTAACTATGCATAGAGAGCCTATTATGGATACTAGTCAGTTCACCTAGGGCATGCTTATTAGGCACACTTGTATATGCAATTATACTACAGATGGAAAAGATTACAACGTTTAGCTTTCGGTGGATGGGTGGTAGGGTAGTATGGCGTGAAGTAATTGCTTCAGTCCCCGCCCTTGCCACACTTACTTATTGTTGGCTTCTTGCTTCTCCTGTGGATAACTGCAGATACACCTTGGAGCCGTCACTGAAAAAGCCGTCCTTTGCCTTGGGTCCTTAGCCGACGGGCTGCGGGCAGAGGGCTGCCCAGGGGGGACTGGTAATGAATGGGAGTCCTCTTGTCAGGGCCATTCACGGCACGGTGGGCGGGGAGGGAGGAGGGCGGGCAAAGGAACCAGGAAGGGATGCGGGTGGGAGACGGGCAACAAGGGGATAGGCAGGGGCTCAGGGCACTTTTTTAAAAGTAAAATGGGGTCGGATGGCTCCAACAACAACTTCCACTCACCTCAAACCACGGCGCAAAGTGAGGGGGCTGGGGCCTGCAGCGAGTGTTGGGCTGGGGAAGCAACGATGCACAGGCCAATCACGGCACGGTGGGCGGGGAGGGAGGAGGGCGGGCAAAGGAACCAGGAAGGGATGCGGGTGGGAGACGGGCAACAAGGGGATAGGCAGGAGCTCGGGGCACTTTTTTAAAATTAAAATGGGGTCGGATGGCTCCAACAACAACTTCCACTCACATCAAACCGCGGCGCAAAGTGAGGGGGCTGGAGGCTGCAGCGAGTGTTAGGCTGGGGAAGCAACGATGCACAGGCCAATCACAGCACTGTGGGTGGGGAGGGATTTGGGCGGGCAAAGGAACCAGGAAGGGATGAAGGTGGGAGACGGGCAACAAGGGGCTAGGCAGGGGCTCGGGGCACTATTTTAAAATTAAAATGCGGTCGGATGGCTCCAACAACAACTTCCACTCACCTCAAACCGCGGCGCAAAGTGAGGGGGCTGGGGCCTGCAGTGAGTGTTGGGCTGGGGAAGCAACGATGCACAGGCCAATCACGGCACGGTGGGCGGGGAGGGAGGAGGGCGGGCAAAGGAACCAGGAAGGAATGCGGGTGGGAGACGGGCAACAAGGGGATAGGCAGGAGCTCGGGGCACTTTTTTAAAATTAAAATGGTGTCGGATGGCTCCAACAACAACTTCCACTCACCACAAACCGCGGCGCAAAGTGAGGGGGCTGGGGGCTGCAGCGAGTGTTAGGCTGGGGAAGCAACGATGCACAGGCCAATCACAGCACGGTGGGCGGGGAGGGAGGAGGGCGGGCAAAGGAACCAGGAAGGGATGCAGGTGGGAGACGGGCAACAAGGGGCTAGGCAGGGGCTCAGGGCACTTTTTTTTAAATTAAAATGGGGTCGGATGGTTCCAACAACAACTTCCACTCACCTCAAACTGCGGCGCAAAGTGAGGGGGCTGGGGCCTGCAACGAGTGTTAGGCTGGGGAAGCAACGATGCACAGGCCAATCACGGCACCGTGGGCGGGGAGGGAGGAGGGCGGGCAAAGGAACCAGGAAGGGATGCGGGTGGGAGACGGGCAACAAGGGGATAGGCAGGGGCTCGGGGCACTTTTTTTAAATTGAAATGGGGTCGGATGGCTCCAACAACAACTTCCATTCACCTCAAACTGCGGCGCAAAGTGGGGGGGCTGGGGCTAAGAGGAAGGAGAAGCATGTACCTTGCTGATCTCCATCCCCTCCAACCAAGAGGCCTAAAACCCAACCTTCTCCCAACAGAGAGGTGGTGAGGACCTCTGGAGGCCCCTCTAGATCTAAGGGAATCCTTTATAAGGGCCCCTTGAAAAAGCCTATCACAGGTTCAGAAGTTGTACCAACTTCTGAGGCACTGGTCAACCAGATCCCCTATAGTTTCAAAAAGACTGATGTTCCTCAAAGGGTTTGTAGGTCATATAGCTTACAAAGGAAATCCTTTGATTTGACCATAGAACATAGGTCAGGGTGTCACCATAGAAATGCTGATGGACATTCTAGGATGTAGGTCATCGACTACAGATATGAGGTTCATCCAGGAGTGGATTAAATCCTCCTGTCCCTTAGTCTTGGGGGGGCGAGTGTTAGGGAGAATTCTCTGTAAAGGCTAATTTCCCAAACCTAGTGAGTCCCCCAGCAGCTCTGCTGAATTTTTGGGGTTTATTTTTTTCTCCGGCTAAGAGTGAGACTCTTTTTACTCCCACTCTTAGACATGATTTGAGGTGTTCCTTTATCTTGCAATGTGTTTTATGGGCTATGGGGTCTTTTACTCCATAAGGTCTCATGTGTTTTTGATGTGGGTTACACAGCACCCTCCGTGCCGTAACCCAGGGGTGTCGTAGCGACCCCCCAACATAGACTCCATACCCTGGGAATGACTACTGTCTCCCAGGGCATGTAAAGTCACCATTGGCTTTACTAGTCCCAAATTATGAACAGAAACCAGTACAAACCATCATATTGTGGATGTACTGGTCGGGGCAATTCGATTGCCCCGGGGTCTGTTATTTGAGGGAGCATGTCTCCGTCCTCCCTGATCGAGTTTTGGCTGGTGGCAGTGGATACTACTTTTTATATTCGACCGCGATATATCTCTATGGGATTTTCCCATTGTTCGAGGCTGCCAACTTTAATTATTTAATTCTTATAGCCTCGAACATACCGCCGGTTTATTTATTTAATATTAATTCACCGGTTGGTATTTTTTGCCAGAACTCGATTCTAAAATGGCGTTTGTGTTCTCTTCTGTGACTCCAACCCAAGTCGAGCCCTTTGTTCCACTTTTCGGCGGGCTTCTCCACAGAAGCCTCCAAAAGTGGTGCCACTCTGTCTGGGTACCACAGGTGGTGTGGGAGGGGGTTTAGGCACCATAGACTGAGTTACCTTGGTAACTCAAGTCGCACTCTTGTGTGATTGGCCCAAGTGTTGAGCCGGCCGGCTCATCACTTAGCATGTTTGATTGACAGCTAGGCTAAATGAATGGGGGTTTGCTGCATAAAAGCAGGGCTTTGGGGACTGGAACTTCAGAAGTCGGCACAGGACCTAAGAATCCGAGGAGGGAGAAGCTGAGCCGACCTGCAACGACGACACCACCGGTGGAGCCCTGCTGAACCGTCTCACCACTTTTCCCGACGACAGAGGAGATCTCCAGTCCGGAGAGTCTTCTTCCTTTGACTGGTGGGGATAACCAGTTTTGCCTTCTTTTCACCTTCCTGGAGCATCTCGTGGCCGCCTTGCCCGTGCCAAGCACCCCGGCAACCGGAATACCACGGTTTACCACGACCGCGAAGAGAAGGGTAGTACCTTTTAACCGAAGAACTCCGCGGCTGGTTTCTTGCCTGGCAGTGCAACAACCTTCATCTTTCCTCCACAGGACGAAACGCTGACTTGCCCCTGCTGCCAGGAACAACTGCCCCCACTGGAGCTTCCTTCACACTTAAGGTACTGTGTCCCGCCTGGCTTCCCTTGCGACATTTTGTTCGGGGTGACAGTAAAGCATCGACTTTCTAACCTGGGCTAGCCTGGGACAACCTAGCTAACTTTTCCTGATTTTTATTTCATCCTTTTTGTGCGAACTGTCTACAAGACTCTTTGGGCATAACCCCACTGTGTGAACCTGGACCCCTTCTGCCTGCTCTCTCCAAGAGTGGGCCTTGCAATTGACTTCCTGGCTCTCCAGTAGAACTCTGCCTATCCTGCCTTACTATGGTTCTTTTAAAAGTGTTGAAACTTGTGTGCTTCCTTAAATCTGCCTTTTTCCCTCCCTTTCTTTATAACTTATTAGAGTGTCATCTTATGCTAAGCGCTCACCTCTGTCTGAAAATAAGTGGTGTTTCTCACTAAGACTTGTCTAATAAGTAATTAGGGTTGTATATATATATAATAATGACTGTGTGCTGAATTTACTTACCTCTTTGTGCTAGTATAATTTAAAAGTGTGTCTTTAAAATAAATAATTATATACTTTTACACCAAAGCTCTGGTCAGTGTTTGTTTGTACTACTGTATCTCTGTACCTATTGTGTATACTCTACATACTGCCTAACTCTTCTTGAGGGAAGTCTGACTGCTCAGCCACATGGTGCCAACTGCAAAAAGACCAACGCATGCATGATGCAAGCACCACCATCACTGATGCCCTGCCACTCTCTGTCCCCCACAGGTACGGATGCAGACACCGAAGAAGCTCATGGAAGTGCACAAGCCACAACACCAGCCAAAAGGCCCAGGGGCCAAGATGATGGCACCAGGCCATCTACGTCGAGGGGACCAAGGATGGGCCAAGCGGCACGCAAGACAACAACCAGTACCCAACCAGCCACGCTGCCACCTACACAGGACCAGCAGACACCTGCCCCTGCACCCCTGGACACACAACCTACACAGGGCAAGGACACATATGCTGGTATGGAGAATGTTGGCACACAGTCCACTGCCGAAAGCTCAATAGGGGAGGTGGCTGCATCGACACAGCATAGTGGCGACGAGGAAGGTGGCCCTGACAAATACACCAATGCAGGAGTCCTCCACTCAGAGCTTGTAGGTCAAACCCCAAGCCTGCAGGTCACCCCACAGGACACCCCTCGCCAGGATTATCAGGGCAGAGCAGCCATGGAGAGTGGTCTCCAACATTGCACAGCCCCGTATTGGCTGCAGTAACACCACCTAACCCACCATCCACCACCAACACTGCTATACAGGACCTTGAAGGACGTCTGTCCAGGATGGAGGGCTGGCAGGAGGAGATGCATGGCTATGTTAAACAGTACCTTGCAGAAGGCGAGGCAACACGCCGTGTCATCTGTGACAGCACTGCGGCCATAATCCAGGCCATCAACTCTAATGCTCAGCAAGTCCAGGATGGATTCAATGCTGTGGGCCAGATCCTCACCAGGATTGCAGACAGCATGGAGTAGCGGCAAACTGCGGCTTTGGGGACACAACCATCTACCTCATCTGCATCTACCATACCAGCAAGTTCCACACAGACCAGCCCTGTGCGCATGTCCCACGAAGTGCGCGGTGCTCAGAGGTGTAACCCCCACCTCCGAAGGGGGCTCCACAGCAGCAGGGCCACCCAGCACATTCTGTTTAGCACTGCATCCAGACACATGTTGTGCCATTGATGACTTTGGGTGTTAGGGGGAGGATGGAGGGTGGAGGGGGTGTAGTACTGGGGATGTGGGGGGGAGATGTGGGGGGTGGAGGGGTGTCAGGGGAAGGGCGAGGGGTGTTTGGGGGCGTGGAGTGTTAAATCATGTTGTACAAACCATCACTTGAATGCACCCGTTGTGTACAAAACCTCACATGAGTGGACATTGCTTCTTTGGTGTGTGTCAATTTATTGCTTCATAGTGCACTGTGCCCATATACCCCCACACCCAGTGCCCACAGTTCCCAATACATGGCACCCTCTGCATCCCAGTACATCAGAATGATTGGTCTATGACCGATTGGCGCACTGCGCGACCATCAAATGTATTGAATCTTGGCCTATGTCCAACATCTACTCCTTCTTCTCCTTCTACTTCACCAGGCGGTGGCAGCTCCATGTCAGGTGGCAGGGGTACGTTCCGCCGGATGCACATGTTATGCAGCATTGCACATACCATGATGATCTTGCCCACCTTCTCAGGCCCGTAAATGAGGGCGCCACCCGACCTGCTGAGGCAGCAAAACTGTGCCTTCAACAGGCCAAAGGTCTGCTCAATGACCACACACGTGCGTGTATGTGCACGATTGAAGTCCTCTTCATGCCTGTTCTGCGCATTCCTGACAGGGGTGTGGAGCCACACCTTCAGGGGATAGCCAGCATCACCTGCATGGGAGAAGAAGGAGGTATGTGTAAGGATACTGCTCAGTTACCATATGTGCTCAGCCTGTACATCTTTCATGTTCACATGCACTATCCCGTCAATGGCAGCCACATGTACATAACTATCTGCCCAGTACAGTACTTGCCAATCCATGGTGCTAGCCTTGGGTGACGTACATGACTTAGGAGCCTAGACATTGGAACCACCAGGCACCCTGATGCATTATCAAGGTCCATTATGTATGCACATGTGAGGGGTGTGTGGCAGGGGATTACTCCAGATGCATGTAGGCCCCCCCAACCCTCTCCTCCCATGGCCCAGTGGGCAGACTCACCCAACAGCTAGCCACATCGTACGACGTCTCCTTCCATGTAGCGGGTAAGTGAGGAGTTCCGCAGCACCATGGCATCATGCGTGGATCCTGGGTATCTGGCACAGCAATGTGTTATGATCTGGCTGGCATCACACACCATCTGCACATTGATGGAGTGGTATAGCTTCCGATTGTGGTACACCACCTCCACGGCATGTGGGACTACCAACTCTACGTGGGTGCAGTCGAGGGCACCAATTACATTGGGCATGCCTGCCAGTGCATGGAATGCTATTTATTACCGGACCGCCAACCTCATAATGAGGCCCAATGGATCTATGTGATTACTGCGCAGCACGAAATTGCGAATCCAAAAATACCTAAATTCGAAAATCGCAACACACAGTGATCATACAGATAAATTTCCCCGGCATTCCACATCCGCCTTTCCCCCTACTTACCTTTTTGGTGGCACACTTCTGTGTGTGCCATCTCCCCTCTTTCCCTGCAGCATCATTTTTTTTTTACATTATTGTCCCCTGCAACCTCCGAAACCCATAATGCCGAACAAGGGGAGCGGGGGACACCCACAACCCCGCAAACCCTGCTCCCCATGTTCGGCATTATGGGCTTCATTTTTGTTGTCCCAGCCGAATGCGAAGTAAAAGCACATTTGGCATTTTTCTTTTCTGCATTTTCGACAATACCATACACAAAAAGCATTTACTGTTGGTGGATCGCAGTGCAGCGGCGTTTGAGTCTCTGCTTTGCATATGATGGCAGTGGCTAGGAATGTAAGGCTGCACAATGTGTAAGGTGACTAGACTCTGGCGCGCGCTATAGCAAGACACGGTGGTAGCCTCTGCATACGGGAGGCAGCACTTGGCACACGATGGCAGCACCTGGAAGTTTGAGTCTGTATTTAGCAAAGCATGACTATAACTGCCATAATATAGCACTATCTGCCCATGTGGCAGCTGTCTTGGCATGTGAAGGCAGGGGCCCTGGCCTATGATGATCCTGCTGGGTCTATCCCTAGTATATCACAAACTCCCTTGTGGCATATCGAGGCAGAATTCTATTTCTATTAAATTTTGGCTGTTAACTAAAATAGTATGTTGTTTTCTTTAGTAACTATTTGTATTTTGTTAATGTTTTAAGGGATTTTATCTGGAATGTCCCTTCTAAGGTCAAAAGTTCTGTGACCTAACTTCCTGTGATGTCATTGGGCATGTGATGTTGTTTCCACTGCGCCTGGCGTTTTGGTGAATTGAGTCCCTGGCTATGTTTGGGCACATTGGGCCTCATTACAAGTCTGGCGGTAACCCTGCCGGTGTTACCGGCGGGTGATTTACCAGTGCCTGGCTTGCCGGTAACACCAGGGGATTACAACCCTGGCATTCCGGAAAGTCAGGCGCTGGTAAATTGTAATTCCCCATTCCCATGGCAATGGGGAACAGTGAAGCACCGGCACTGTTTGCCGGTGCTTCCGTTACAGCTTGCTTACCGTGGTCGCTCTGTCCGGCAGGGTCTACCCTGTCAAGCACAGCGGCTCCGGCAGGCAAACCCATAGTGTTCCGGTCTGGAAACAACGGTGCCAGTAGGCTAACCGGCACGTTGTTTCCGGACCGGCAAACATGAAACGTGTGTGAAATTCAACACACACTGAACATTCCCTGGATTCGGAAGATGATGGATTTACAGTTTGGACAAAGGTGTTTTTAAAAATTCTTTGGCAGAGAAGAGAGACTCCCTATTTGCAGTGTACTCAGTTGATTGCTGTGCGCACATAATTCCGGTATTACTCGCGGATGGAGCGGCGAGGATTAGAGTATTCCTTGCCCAGCTTGGCCCGAGTGAGGGAAGGCTGGAATGCGTCCCGTAATTAGTCACGTCGCTGCTGCGTTCGACGTGTCAGCTGCTCGGCTTCCCGGATGACAGGCAGCACAATGTGAATGGCCTCCCTCCTGGGGGACATCCTTTATTTATGAGTCAGCATGACATCAGATGAAGTAACTCATGGCCTGCCCTTCCTGGCTAGCTCTTGCAGCACACAGTGTACACACATAACAAAGGGAGATAAGCGCGTGGGGGAAACAGTCCCATCAGGAGTGATTCAGAGAAGCATGTGATGTGTTATGTGTGTACTTACATTTTAAGATGGACACAAAGTAATGCAGGAAGGGGCGGGAATAATATTTGCAGATAGTAGATGTCCGCTGAAAAGCTATTAATAATCATTCTTTGACAGCAAAGTACTAATGTAGTCGAAACCGGAATACAAAGATAAAAACATTGCTTAATGGTGCTGGACTGACGTAGGTGATTGCCTGAGCAGGCCTTCTGTTACGTGTGCGCTGCAAAGCACACAGTGAGGGCCCGATTAATGGAATTTTGCGCATTCATTCCGCAAAGGCTGCACGCCGAGAATGACACTGGTGCGCGCTGCGTAATCATGGAATTGTGTGCGCAAAGTAACCATATATGTGGTTCAGTTTTTTAAAGGTTTAAATAAACCATAATAAAAAAAATAAAAAAAATAAAAAAGTAACCATATATACGCAAGTCACGCCCGGAACGCCCCTGACACGCCCCCATGCAAAGCAAAAAAAAGCCAGAACAGCTACCTTTGCGTGCTCCCCTGCGTGCAATGACACACACCTTTGAAACAGTGCCTGGGGACCACCGCAAGCAGGCTTGCATCTTGGGGACTCTGTGCGGGGTCCCCTGTAACTGTTACCAGCACCACGTGAACATGCGTACGATTTATTATCAATCGGGTAAAACTCAGAAAATCTGCCTGTGAACCCCCGAAAACTGTTCCTAACCCCGCTACACTGCGTATGCACACCCCTAAGTCAGATCAGAAACACAAATGCGTACACGCACCCCTAAATATGACACCCGATATTGCTCCCGCGCGTTGACTCCTATGCGCAAGTGTCTGTATGCCTGCCTTCGGTGGCAGATAGTCTGAGGTCTTTGCGTGGCCATTTCCCCACCAAGAGGTTATGTGGTCGGATCCATGAATATGTATCGTTCAACGCAATAGTGGCCGTGCAATGCACTACCTGCGGGCCATCCCTTGTAACGCCCATTTTTGGCCTTGTTCTTCATTTTCTGTGTTCGACCACCTACCCTGCCCTCTGCGCAAGGCACACCCACGCTATGCGTGGTGTCTCGCACAAGGCACTGGGCCTCTCGCAGTGACGTGCCGAGCCTGCGCAAAGTCCACGCAAAGTACGAAAAAGTGCTGCGCAGTCGATTGCATGAATCAAGAAACAGGATTTTACATGCAGTTTGGCACACAAAGTCCCAATTTTTTGCCAGATAATTACATGAATTGGGCCCTTAATTTAGTGAAATAAAGAAGTATTTTGCTTTGTCATAACACTGCCAATGTGGAGGCAACTTCCTGGGGAGGTGGGGAAAGGCCTGAGGCTCCTGAAAGAGTTGAATGACCCTGACGCCATCCATGTTGCATATATTTCCTTTAAACAAATACTTTTTGTGTTTTATTCATTTGGGAAATGATTACCTTTTTATTCAATTTTTACTGGAATTTATTAACATGACTACACAGAAGCATATTAATTCCATATATCCCATCAAAGGCATAACAGGATCAGAGAATAACCCAAAATCATATTAGCCACTAATATCGGCCCATTGAAGTTCTCAGTTCAAATGTACGGGCTGATACAGACGCCATTGGTAATAGACCTCACTGTGTACATACCTCTCTGTTCCTAAACCATAATACCTCAAGATAATATGTATCCTTCACTATATGAATGGGTGAACAGAACAAACATCCCAAACCCCTCACGCCTCAACCCTTTTACCAATCAGTGTTTCTCACCCTCACGCCCCATCCCTTTTACCAATCAGCGTTTCTCACCCTCACGCCCCATCCCTTTTACCAATCAGTGTTTCTCACCCTCACGCCTCAACCCTTTTACCAATCAGTGTTTCTCACCCTCACGCCCCATCCCTTTTACCAATCAGCATTTCTCACCCTCACGCCCCATCCCTTTTGCCAATCATTGTTTCTCACCCTCACGCCTCAACCCTTTTACCAATCAGCGTTTCTCACCCTCACGCCCCATCCCTTTTACCAATCAGTGTTTCCCACCCTCACGCCTCATCCCTTTTACCAATCAGCGTTTCTCACCCTCACGCCCCAACCCTTTTACCAATCAGTGTTTCCCACCCTCACGCCTCAACCCTTTTACCAATCAGTGTTTTTCACCCTCACGCCTCATCCCTTTTACCTATCAGTGTTTCTCACATCTTGCTTGCATTAGTCACCATTAACACTTGGCCGTGCCTTAAACGGTAGAGAGGTTTCCTGTCTTATTCTGCATTCTCAGGAAAATAATTCTTGTTCCTTTCCTGCCAAGCAACTTATGCTGCCAAAAACAACACCCCCCACTCACGCTCTCTGGCCGCAATCCCATTGAGTCACGGGTTTCGTTAGGTTTACTACAGAAGGGAAAACATCATATTTCAAGATCGTGTGGCCCAGCTCGTCAGTCTTAACATATGCTAAACTCCCCATATCTCCTTTTTCTTTCGGGGGCGGCGCTGTTCTTGGGCAGTGCGCAGCTAGGCATGCACTCGCGGAGAGGTGCATGTTTTGGCATGACAATACCATGACAGCATTCTCCCTGAATCTGGGGCGTTGCTAGGGGGGCTAAGGGGGCTATAGCCCCTGATCTTTTGGTTGTAGCCCCGGATAGAATCTCAGGAGCTACAGCCAAAAGGCTAGCTAGCCCCCAGTCCCAACAGTTCCGACATCAGCTTAGCCCCGGGTCTTTTCCAGACCTAGCAACTCCCTTGCCCTAGATAGAACAGCACAGTGCACGAAGGAAGGGGGGAGAAATATATCTACTTATACGAACAAACTCTTGTATCCCAGCAGAGTGCCTTCCTCCCTGGGCAATGATGTTGATAGGCCTCCCGGAAGTGTGGATTCAAGAACGCGTGCATGCGTTGCTAGATTGTCAGGAAGGAAATATCATTCATGGCTTGGCAAGCTTCCAAGATGGCATGGTGACTAATATTTGAAACTGCAAGTCTCACGGCCCATAACGTGTCGTGGATAAGTGGGGGAGGGGAGAGGGGAAAGTGATATTCTCCCATAAGTGCCATACTTCCCACCCGCTAAAGCAAAGCAACTTGTCTCATGAGTGATATTTGTGGTTGTATACTAATTGACCTTTTCACAATTGACCGTGGGAGAATTCACCTAATTTAGAAGGTCAATTAGGACATATATGCGGGGGGAACCCCCGCAACCCTCCACCCAATCCAAAAACCCCTGCGACCCCCCACCCAATCCCCTTATATTATTTATAATCCAAAACCAACCCAACACATATATAAAATAACTAAAATAATATAAAGGTCAATTGTGCAGAAGGTCAATTGTAAAAGGTCAATTTCGGTAATACCTAATTTGTAGAAAGTGTGTATAACGTATAGCGTTCTGGTAAAGATTCTTACATAAGTTTAAGGTGGCATCTCACACTCTTCTACATGCACCAATTCTAGTGACATGTATGCAAGTATGGTATGATTGCTTTCTGCACCTTGTACTCAAATAGCTCTCTAATACACATTCTTGATTCCTGTGCGAAGAAGTGTTTGGTGTGTGCCTTCTTTGACAAAACATAAGGTTTGGAAAAAGCCTCCAGATGGTGGAAGCTCTAATGTGAAAGGCTAGCTTTTGCCATTATTCTCTTCTTTTGGAGCGGAGCGCAGCGAGTGGAACCTGACGACCTGCACCACCCAGAATCCACTCTGCACTGACTGTGCGGCTGCTGGTGTCATTTGAACTGTGCAGGTGGACTTAACAGCTCAATGAGCGCTGAAGCAGTGCTTTAGCGGCGCAGCACCCACACGCGGCAAGTACGTATTCATGGAACTTATTAGTACTGATCTCAAATTGTTGAGTTCATCAATCATAAAGTAAGGTAGGACCTTCCACTATTAATTCCAACATGTGACATATTCATAAGCTTCATAATTGGATACACTGTGGAAAAAAACAGTTGAGGTGCCATTTAAGATCTATCAGGCAGTTGGGCCACACACATTAGTAATACATTAGCCTGCAGGATAATGAAATAGTCAATGTCAATATAAGTAAACATAAGTGGGATTTCCTGCTCATGGTAGGCCAACTGGAATTTATTATCAGAAACTATAAGCCCTTCCGGGCACCCGGTGCAGATGGTATTTGTAATCTTCCATTGAGAATGAACCCTTTGCTGCGGGCCCACACCTTACATCGTCGATTAGCCATTCAGGAAAAGTTCCTAGTACTTGGACGGGTAGCACCACAGTGCTGGTATACAAGAAGGGACCTTGAGAGCAACCCTGTAATGATAGAATCCTTGCTATGCTAGATACACCTGCTAAAGTCTTTGCACAAGTTCTTTTAATGGAACTGACCCGTTGGATGCATTCAACATTATTTCTTAAAACCAAACAGGCTTCTGAAAGAATTTATGATATGATAGGTTATTTACAACGTGCTTAACACCTAGAGATTTCTAAGTGACCCGGGTGCTCCGTGTCATCTTGTTTCCAAAGCGAGCACGTTGCCGCTGAGCTATCCTCCCGAGACAGGCGCTGGGTACCATAGTTGAGTCTGCATGGAGTCTGTTTACACTGCTCTTATTGATTTCAGTTCTGCATTTGATACAGTGCTGAGGGGTAAACTCTTGACGAAATTGCAGAACTGGAATATCCCAAGGAACTTGTTAACCATGCTTATTGCCCTGTAGTCTAATATAAGAGTCAGAGTATGCCTAAATTAGCAGGGTGCAGTTACTGATTGGATGGCGACGTGTACAGCCATAAAACAAGGCTGTATTCTGGTTCCCACTCGTTTTCATTTGTATTTGGCAGACCTAACGCTTGCTCTCGTCTCCGATAAGGAGGGGGCCACCTAAAATCTGAGAATTTGCGGTCCAATGGCTGGACTATGCAGACGATATACTCATCATGGACTCTACCCCTAATGGTCTAGAAGCTCAACTTAGTCTACTGAGCAACTTCGCGCAACAGAACAGCATACTAATAAATACTGGCAAATCCAAAATGATGGTTTTCCATCCCATGAAAGCCACATTTAATGGGTTTAAGTGGACTCTGAACAAGACTGTGGTGGAAATTGTATCAGAATAAAAAATATTTAGGTGCGATTATTGACAATAGGTTGAGCTAGCGTGCGCGGCTCCAACATACTCAGCTCAAAGTAGCACAGCAATCGGGGACGCTTAGAGCCTTTTCTTAGAAGGATGGGGGTTGTGCAGTTTACACTTTGCTCAAATCTATTGAGTCAGGATCCTCCCCATCATCACGTATGTAGCTGAAATCTGGGCAATTAGGTATCATAAAACAGACCAGGTGGCGTTTCTGCGCAATAGTAATACATTTGCCGAACAGTGACCTCCCGACTGCAGCTTTCAAAGGCGGCAACACCCAAGGCGCGTAATCGCACCGCAAGCAATAATCTCCACAGGATGACTGATGTAGTAATCGAGGAAATGTACTCTGCTTTGAGGGCCATGTGGAATTGAGGTCTGCACTCAAGCCTGGAACATCACAGCGATTCAACTATGGGACACACTGGGTTACTTTCAAACCATGTATAAATTCTTGTACCAGTATGTCTCCAATGTTATTTGTACTCAATAGTGCGCCCTGACGAAGGCGACCATTAGTTCGATTGATTGAACTAGACAATACCATGTCGCCGAAACTGTAATGTTTATGATACCAAACCATTCGGTATCTACAGTAGGCATATATCACTTTGGCACTTAGCACTTTTTGTCTCCTAGCACTTTTTTGCAATAGCATTTCCATTACTTAATGACATTTATCATCACATAGATGGCTATGTATTACTCTAATTAGCAATAGATAGGGTATTTATACATTTTCTTAATATTTTTGATACCATTACTTTGCATTATTACAGAATTGAATTATTTTTAAGGATTTTATTGTGTGAATGCGTTATGGATTTGTATATTATTATGATGTTTTTTGATCAATATTAAAATATGAAGTTGTAACTGTTTACCTGACTGAGCCTCTCCTCTCTCCACATCTATTCGAATCCATGAGTACTTAAATAATGTTCGTACTTATCCATGTGACCTTCCCTTTTGGTTCCTTATGTATATTGACCCCCTGGTCCATGGTATAGGGGATACCCATCTATTTTTTGTCTACAATTAGGTATCATAACCAGATTGATGGTATCGAAAGTAAAGGTCTGAAAATCCTGCTTAAGCTGCGCTTAGCTCTATTCTGATTAAGAGGAGGCTCTATTATTGATAGTTCATCTTGCTGCAGACCTCTGTCAGGGGCCTTCAATGTCACATTTTATTTCTTAAGAGGTGTACTTTGGACAGCCTATAAGCTAATAAATGTCTTTGGTTTTACTGTGTCCCTGCTACCACTGATATGATATGATATTGTATTTATATCGCGCTCGTACACAAGTGTTTCAGAGCGCGACAAGACAAAGGAGGGGAGCAGGGGAGAACAAAAACAACGATCTAACTAAGCCCAGTGACATTGAGAACGCGCAAGTGCATGGGATAGGGAAAAGGGGAAAAGTGCATGGAAGGGGGGAGAAGTGGGGGGGAGAAGTGGAAAGTGCGGAACAGAGGAGAAAAACAGATACATAATAATAAATAAAATAGGTACATAAATAAAGACAATAAACAGTGGTAGTGCAGCCAGCAAGTGGCAAGTGCAGAGTTTAGCAGACAGGGTATGTCTGATAAGGGCAGAAGAGAAATGTGCGGGGGACTGTATGGATGCAGATACCGACCCCAGTGCAAGGGGTGGCCAGGAGGCAGTGCAGGAGGGTGGCAGGGTGAGTAGGTGGGCAAGGGGAGAAGGGGGGCAAAGGCAGAAGCAAAGAGGAAGGTCTTGAAGTGCTTCCGGAACCGGAGATGGTTCTCCTCAAGTTTCAGAGCTGCAGGGAGTCTGTTCCAAAGGGAGGCACCAGCCGAAGACAGAGATCGGCCCCCAGATCGTTTCTTAGAAAAACGACTGACCCTGAGGGAGTTAAGAGGTAGAGGAGCGAAGAGCTAGGGAAGGGAGGTGTTTATGGAGGGATAGTTGAAGGTATTTTGGACCCAGGCCCCAGAAAGCCTTGTAGACAATGCAAAGGGTTTTAAATGTAATCTTTGCATCCACTAGGAGCCAATGAAGTGATTTCAGAGCTGGGGATATAGGATCCCAGGGCTTGAGGCCAAGGACAAGTATCGCAGTCCTGTTCTGGATTTGTTGTCAAGGTCGGAGAGTGGATGCAGGTAGATTTAGAAAGAGGCTGTTACAGTAGTCCAACCTATAGAGAACCAGAGCTTGGGAGACAGTGAGCTTCTGAGGGAAGGAGAGGAAAGGCAGATTACCTCTGAGGAGGTGCAGTAGGAAGTTTGACTTTTTAGAGACGTCCGAGATGAGGGCGGAGAAGGAAAGTGTGGAGTCAAAGATGATCCCTAGGTTCTTAGCCTCACAGGTACGGGTAGGAGGAGGGCCAAGGGAGGCTGGTCAGAGAGTGAGGGTAAAGGATGGTGAAGATGTACCAATGAGGAGGATCTCAGTCTTGTTGGCATTTAGACAAAGATCATTGGCGGCACACCAATCTTGAATGGCAGTTAGGCAATCAGAGATGAGAGAAGGAGAGGAGGTGGCCGAAGGAAACCTGAAAATGAGTTGAGCGTCATCAGCGTAGCACTGGAAATTTGAACAGAAAATGGCAATGCAGTGGGCGAGAGTTTCAAGGTATTGGTTGAAAAGCCAGGGCGAGAGATTAGACCCCTGGGGAACCCCACAGGTAGAGAGGGAGATAGATGATAGGAAGGACCCAAGTTGGACCTGGGAGGGTTGATCAGAGAGGAAAGAGGTCAGCCAGGCCAGAGCCTGATCGGTGATACCCAGGTTATCACGGAGACAGTTGAGCAGGGTGATGTGGTTGACCGTATCGAAGGCAGAGGAGAGATTGAGTAGGATGAGGACAGAGGGAATGTTAGAGTCAAGGTTGGAGAGCACATCTTCACAGATGTTCAGGAGAGCAGTTTCAGTGCTTCTTGCAGCTCTGAAGCTAGACTGGGGGTCATGGAGACAGCCAACAGCATTGGAATGAAGGTTAAACGGAGAGATGGCCAGCTTTTCCTGGAGTTTACCCAAAAAGGGAGTTATGGAAATTGGGCGATAGTTAGCTGGACCAGAAGGATCAGCTGTGGGTTTCTTGAGAGGATGCACAAGGGAGTGCTTCAGAAGGGAGGGGTAAGATCCTGAGGCAAAGGAGAGGTTACAAAAATTGGCAAGTGCCAGAGCGAGGGTATCAATGTGTACCTTGATGGTTTTAGAGGAACAGGGATGAACCTGTTTTTATGAGGCTTTCATAGATCAGACTTGTCTAGCGACCTCTTCAGGGGAGAAGAGGGAAGGATGATAAAGAGGGTGGGGGGGTGGCTGAGGGAGGGCCAGCAAGCAGAGAAGGAGAGGGGAGAGGAGGGGTAGAGGAGGAGAGGGTGGACAGGATGTCCTGGGTTTTAGAGATAAAGTGAGAGTCAAGGGCATTGCAAAGTGCCTGGGGGCAGGAGGAGGGGTAGGAACTGCAGCAGGATTGGCCAGCTCCTTGCAGATTTTAAAGAGTTCAGCCGAGTTGTTGGATGCTGCAGAAACACAGGCTTTTATGTGGACTTTCTTCTTGGTGTGGACAGAGAGTCAGTATTGCCTTTGGAGCAGGAGACAGGCCAGTTTGTCAGAGGATAAACAAGAAGCCCTCCATATCCGCTCAGCCGCCCTACACTTGTGTTTAAGTGTAGCTAGGTTGGATTCATACCAAGAATTTCACTTGGCTTTGGACTTCAGACGGATCTTCATGACAGGGGCAAGAGCATAACGAGTAGTGGGATTAGAGGAGTAGAGCAGGGACAGGGCTGTGTCAGGGTGTGAGTCAGCCAAGGGTGGAGGGGGGAGAGAAGGTGGCAGCGAAAGCCTTGGCTGACGCACGCTTCATGGGCCGGATGTCCGATAAGGTAGGTGGCAGTCTTGCAGTAGGCTTGGCTTGGGGGAAGAGAGGGAGAGATGAGATGAGAGGAGACAGTGATCGCTCCAGGAGAGAGGGTTGGTCAGAGGAGATCAAGACATCAAGTGTGTGACCTGCAGAGTGAGTTGGGCCAGAGGGGAGAATAGAGAGGGAGAGGGAATCACAGAGGTCGCGAAAGAGCACAGATGAGGAACAGGGAGAATCGAGATGGATGTTGAGGTCACCGAGAAGGAGGAGTTGAGTGGTTAAGGCCAGGAGGGAGGAGGAGAGATCTGCCCATTCAGAGAGAAAAGAGGTGATTTGGCCAGGGGGCCGAATGAGGGTAGCAACAGTAAGAGAGTGGCTAGGAGAGAGAGAGCCTGCAGACAAGGCATTAAAAAGAGGAGTAAGTCTGAGTGGGGATGATAGAGGCAGGAATCCACTCAGGAAAGATCAGATCAAAGCTTGTGAGAGAGCTGGCCGTGAGCCATGTCTCAGTAAGACCAAGGACATCCAGTTCGAGTTCGGGGTGGCAGATGTCAGAGGAGTGTTTGACAGCAGAGCGAGAGTTGAGGGTGGCAAGATGAAGAAGGTTGCCAGCCTGAAAGTGCTTCCGGGCAGGGGTACAAATCAGAGGTACGCCCTGCGGAGGTGTGCAGGGGGCCTGAAGTGGGGCAGAGGAGGGAAGAGAGGGCAAGGTAGCCGAGGAAGGCGAAGAGGGGACAGCCAGAGATGAAAGGAAGTTGATGAGGCGAGCTAACCGCCTATTGAAGAGGAGTAGATTGGACTGAGGGCCTTGGACCATGACAGTGCCATTTAGGTAGAAGAAAGACCTAGGCTAATTAGCCTTCGGTGTGGGCCGCACACCCTTACTTCCCACTATGGGTTAGACGATTTCTTGATGCTTCTATATCAATTTATACGCAGTTATCCTTGTTTCAAAGTGATTTTATTGTCCAAAACGTGTATTTTTCAAATACCAAATTTTAGATTCAGTTTCGTCTTATAGGCTAATATTGAGACTGTGGCAAACAGTAACCCATCGGGCTAATGCATTTCGGAGTTTTCCTTCATCAGAGCCTGAGTTGTTAGTACTAGTTTCATAAATTATTAAATCAATTAATTCAATGTAACGCCACCCATCATATTTTCAAAACGCATATGTCAATTGTATCAAAAAAACGTTTTTCAATTAACAGGGCGCCCACAAGTACAAACAAACATTAAACAATGAGTAGAAAAGATAAGAGAAAAAGAATATTGACTACATCAATCTCCAATTCCAATTCAAAACATGTCCTGCTACCTTTTAACAAACGTGCCTTTTGTTTATTAGCATGCGCTAAGTGTTATATTTCATCCAGCTTGTGTTTACATTTGGCTCTGTTCCAATCGAGTTCACTAAAATCATACTATTCATGCAATACTACCCACGATTGTGATTAGTGTCTTATACAGCTCGTGAGCTTTCTACAGCTATATAGCGAGTGAAAAGCGTGACTCTGCATTTTCTTGCTGATATGCACAGGAGTCACTGACCTGTCTGCCGTGATTTTGGTTGACACGGAGTATGCCGTGTAGAGTGATCGTAATGCACTGTAGGGCAATCAGAGAGTCAAGTTGCAGTGTATCAATTTCATGCTGTTATAAGCTTAAGTATTATACTTCAGTATTGATGTTATCTTACCTTCGTGTGCAAGGAAGCCGGTTAGTGCTTCTGCTGCTGCTGCTGGCGAAAAGCAGTTTGCGGTTCGCAGCGTTGCTATAGTAACGTTTGGGTACCGGTAACGTGGCCACATGCTACGTTTGAAATGGATTATCAGTGATGAGAGAGAATGTGAACAAGAACTAGAGAAACTAAGTAAAAAGCTAAAGGAAAGAGGCTATCCCAATGAAGATCTACAAACAGCAAAGGACAAGTTGTTAACCAAAACAAGAGCTAGCACACTTGCACTCAAAGACAAGAAACAATCCCCCGCTTTATTGTATGTATCAACATTTTCTTCACAAAGCATGCAGATCAAAAGGTGTATCAACAAACACTGGACAATACTTAGGAGTGATGAAAGAACCAAGACTCTCTTTTCCGAAACTCCCACATTTGCGTACCAAAGATCCAGCAACTTAAGAGACTTACTAGTAAATACTAGGGATACCAAGAAGGAAAGGAGCACACCAAAGAAGATAGGGACTTTTCCCTGCCTCAATTGCAGCAACTGCAACAACATCATGAAAGGTGGACTAGTACCACACCCGTACACTGGAGAAAAAATTACTGTTAGATGCTACACGACTTGCAACACAGAGAACTGCATCTACTGTATACGTTGCCCGGGTGGGCTCTATTACGTAGGTGAAACAGGACGGAAGTTGAGAATTCGAATAAATGAACACAAGTCGTGCATACGCAACAATAACATGAACTCCGCAGTCGCAAGACATTATAATGACAAATAGCATAACATCTCTCAGATCAAATTCCAAGTGTTGGAAACAATTGAGTCACATGGTTCACATACAGACATTAAAAAGAGAAGGCAACAAAAAGAAGCGTATTGGATAGATCGCTTAGAAGCGCTATCCCCTCGAGGACTCAATGAAGAGTTCGATCTTAATTGTTTATTATAAATCACTTTGATTATTTGTTCAGTATAAATAACATTGCTGACCTGTGTTTGTCTGGTCAAAAGTACGAAGTAACATCATATACACAATACGAATGCTAGTCCTTAGCACCTGTTAATCATAAGTGCAATGTCACACTACAGCACCCCGTGATACATACCGCAACCTATTGATAAGATTGGGAAAATACTAATTAATCCATCATATATTTACAAACATACATGATTTAATATCAATTGAATTTTGAATATATTGAACATATAGATATACACACATGCTTAACATGAGAACACGTACAATACATTGATCTCATTACTGCATCACCACATGGGTCCAAACTCATAGATCGCAGTAAGTAGTTCAATTCACTTATTTTGCTACCACCAATATGGCCGACACATCAACACGCGCGCGGCCATATTGGTACCCAAACGTTACTATAGCAACGCTGCAAACCGCAAACTGCTTTTCACCGGCAGCAGAAGCACTAACCGGCTTCCTTGCACACGAAGGTAAGATAACATCAATACGGAAGTATAATACTTAAGCTTATAACAGCACGAAATTGATGCACTGCAAGTTGACTCTCTGATTTCCCTACAGTGCATTACGATCACTCTACACGGTATGCTCCGTGTCAACCAAAATCACGGCAGACAGGTCAGTGACTCCTGTGCATGTCAGCAAGAAAATGCACAGTCACGCTTTTCACTCGCTATATAGCTGTAGAAAGCTCACGAGCTGTATAAGACACTAATCACAATCGTGAGTAGTATTGCATGAATAGTATGATTTTAGTGAACTCGATTGGAACAGAGCCAAATGTAAACACAAGCTGGATGAAATATAACACTTAGCGCATGCTAATTAAACAAAGGGCACGTTTGTTAAAAGGTAGCAGGACATGTTTTGAATTGGAATTGAAGATTGATGTAGTCAATATTCTTTTTCTCTTATCTTTTCTACTCATTGTTTAATGTTTGTTTGTACTTGTGGGCGCCCTGTTAATTGAAAAACGTTTTTTTGATACAATTGTCATATGCATTTTGAAAATATGATTGGTGGCATTACATTGAATTAATTGATTTAATAATTTATGAAACTAGTACTAATAACTCAGGCTCTGATGAAGGAAAACTCCGAAATGCATTAGCCCGATGGGTTACTGTTTGCCACAGTCTCAATATTAGCCTATAAGACGAAACTGAATCTAAAATTTGGTATTTGAAAAATACACGTTTTGGACAATAAAATCACTTTGAAACAAGCATAACTGTGTATAAATTGATATAGAAGCATCAAGAAATCGTCTAACCCATAGTGGGAAGTAAGGGTGTGCGGCCCACACCGAAGGCTAATTAGCTTAGGTCTTTCTTCTGCTCCAGTTCACTTTTAGTGCCCCACACGGTGGCACTTGACAGTGGGCTGCACCCCACTAAAGAACACTTAAGTAATGAGACAGTACTGGAAAAGAAACAGTAGAACACAAGAAAAGAAAAAAGCTGTGCACTCTCGCCCTCCTTCAGCTCCAGTGCCATTTAGGTAGACATTAATGATGACTCTGGAGGAGGCGGAGGAATCCCTGAGGACTTCCCAGGGGGTGCCACCATTAATGGGAGAGGAGGAGACAGGACAGAGCACAGAGATCATATGAGGGGTCCTTAGATCTGCCGAAGAAACGACAAAGAGGATGTCGGTGAGGGTCTGTCTGGAAGAGGCGCTGCAATAGGTGTCAGCTATGGGAAGCCTGGGTTGGAGGCCAAGATATCCTTTTTAAACTTCTTCTTACCAGACTTAGTGAGAAGAGAAGGATAGTTGATAGAGAAGCAGTTGGAGTGGATAGGAGAAACCGATAGTGCCATGGGTGAGTAGGGAGAGGAGGCAGTGGGAGAAGTACGCAAGTGCAGCGGTATGGAACAGTCACTGGGTTAGCAGGTTACAATAATGGCAAAAGTTAAATGAAAAACACACCCAAATTTGACTTTCAGAGTTAAATGAAAAACATACCCAAATTTGACTATCAAAGTTAAATGAAAAACACACCCATATTTGACTTTCAAAGCTAAATGAAAAACACATCCAAATTTGACTTTCAAAGTTAAATGCTAAGGCACCCTATGTAGAGAGAGGAATTATGAGTCAGAAGTTAGAGGTGAGTATTGAAATGAGTGCATTTGAGAGCATAACAGAGGGACCTGTTAAAGCAGGCAGAGAAGAGAGTGAAGGTCCCAAGAAGGGAAAGAAGGGGCAAACAGAAGGAGAGAACAAACCCATGGTGAGGGAAGTAAGAGAGTCTTGGCAGTCCAGTTTCAAAGCTGAGTGACGTAGCAGCCTCAGGGAGGGTCAGCTGTGGCAGTAGTTTCATGTAGCGTCCTGATAGCAGACAGGGCCCTTAGAAGTGGGCCTTTGCTGAGGGGGCCGGCTAAAACCTGCCGGTCCCTCATTGGTTCAAAAAAGCTGCTCCCCTGCCAATCGCTGGGCCAGGTTGTAGAAAGGCAGAAAGCAAACCCTGGCTCAGATGTTGCAGAGGCTCGGGCGGCCATGTTTAAAGCACTGCATGGTGGCAGATCGTGGAGACACAAAGGCCCCAACACAGAATAACGTTGTGCCAGGAAGCAGGAACACTAAATAAAAGTGCCCAGAAGTGTGATGATGAAGCGCAGCAAATTTAGCCTTTACTGAATTAATTAAAGCTACATTTTTTTGCAGGTTTGTCAAAGAAAGTGCCCAATAATCAGTCGAGGAGCAGGAGTGGATCAAACAATTGCTCCTACCTCAACCGAGTGGCCAGAAAGCAGTGCTGCTCCAGCGTGGCTCCAGGGAATCAGGCAGGCTGGTGATCTCTCTTCTGCCTTTGATACTGTCAACCATACCATCCTGCTCAACTGTCTCCGTGATAACCTGGGTATCACTGGTCAGGCTCTGGTGTGGCTGACCTCTTTCCTCTCCAATCGACCCTCCCAGGTCCAACTGGGGTCTTTCCACTCTGACATCTTTTTCTCTACCTGTGGTGTCCCCCAGGGATCTAACCTCTCTCCCTGGCTTTTCAACCAGTATCTGGCACTTCTCGCCCACCGCATCACCGCTCTCTGCCCCAACTTTCAGTGCTATGCGGATGATACCCAGCTCATTTTCAGGCTACCCTCGGCCTCCTCTTCTCCTTCCCTCATCTCCGACTGTCTTTCTGCTATCCAAGACTGGTGTGCCTCCAATGACCTCTGCCTTAATGCCAGTAAGACTGAGATTCTACTCATTGGCACACCCACTCCCTCCTTCCCTGCAGCTCTCTGGCCGGCCTCTCTTTGCCTGCTTCCTGCTCCTGCCTGCAAGGCAAAACACCTCGGGGTCATCTTCGACTCCACACTCTCCTTCTCTCCTCACATATCCGATGTCTCTAAGAAGTCACACTACCAGCTACACCTCCTCAGAGGTATCCTTCCTTTGCTCTCCTTCCCCCAGAAGCTCATTGTCGCTAGAGCCCTGGTTCTCTCAAAGCTGGACTACTGTAACAGCCTCTATCTAAATCTGCCTGCCTCTACTCTCCGCCCTTTGCAACTCATCCAGAACAGGACTGCGAGACTTGTCCTTGGCCTCAAGCCCAGGCACCATATCTCTCCAGGACTGAAATCACTACACTGGCTCCCAGTGACTGCTAGGATCAAGTTCAAAACCCTCTGCATTGTCCACAAGGCCTTCTGGGGCCTTGGGCCAAAATACCTTCAACTCTCTCTTCCTATATATCTCCCTTCTCGAGCTCTTCGCTCATCCGCCTCCAACTCCCTCAGGGTCAGCCGCTTCTCCAAACAACGAGTTGGGGGCAACTCCGCTGCAGGGGCCTCCCTCTGGAACAGCCTTCCTGCCGCCCTGAAACCTGAGGAGAACCATCTCCGGTTCCGGAAGCACCTCAAACCCTTCCTCTTCGCCTCCACTTTCTCTCCCGCTCCCCCCTGCTAAAGTTACTGAAACTGCACTGAATCTGCAACTGGGCCACTCACCGTTCTCGGTCCTTGGCCCAGCCACTCTCCCCTGCACTGCCTCCCTCGCACCCCCTGCACTGCGGGACTGTGCCTGTATGCCTACAGCCCCTCTTCCCAGCACTTGTCTGCACTTACCTCGCACTTGCCACTAGCTGGCCCTTGTTATTTATCCTGTATGCTATTAACCCTGTACCGCACTTTCCCCTCTGCCTTTCCCCCCTGCACTTTTCCCTTCCCTTCTACCCTTGCACTTGCGCGATTTGAATGACACCTGGCCTAGTAGGATCATTGTCTGTCTCCCTGTGTCCCCCCGCCTCGTCGCGCCTCGAAACACTTGTGTATAGGCGCGTTACAAATGCCATATCATATCATATCATGAGTTGCAGGAACTCACGCTCCAATGCGAAGAAAGAAACTAAGAAGAAAGAAACTAATAACAATAGAAGTTATACACACTACAAAATAATGACACGACGTACCATTACCGCTTTTCAGTTTGAACAGAATATGGTTGATCTGGCAACCAGGTCCAACAGCACTCTTTTGTACATTCCAAGATCGATACTCCGGAGGGCCATACTTACATCAACTCATACCTCTGTGAACATATTCTCTGCAGGTACTTAAAAACTAAATTCAATCTTGTTACAAATGGGGTTATTGGGGCTAGATTTAACACACCTAGAAGCAAACGCACATGTGGACTTTAAGCATGTATTGGCCAAATGTGAAAGCCTAGAGCAGTTACGTAGAAGTACTCTACTTGCCTAAGGTAATTTTAACTTTAATAATTGCCCGTTAAGTGGTATCTCAGAATTTTATATGGCAGGCAAGGATAATAAATTGATCCATAATATTACAAAATTTTGGATGATGATTGAAAATATACTGGAGGAGCTCACTAAAGATAATGAACTAAGACGATGGCTCTGCCAGGTTATGAACTTGATCTTGTCTATTTTGTTTAATTATTGTTTTTCACTTATTTAGTGCACTTTGGAATTTCTTGATTGTTGGCATGTCTATCTTATTTATGATTTAAAAAAAGGTCTTACTAACTATATTATCAATAAATAAAAAAATTAATCTGTACAAAACAGTCGTCCAGATTACCCGGTAAGCAATCTTCAGAGGGTCCAAAATGCTACATATGGGGGTTGTATGCTTTAGCAGCCCAGATTTTTTGGCCCACAACTCCATCCACCCTAGCCATCATTGTCAATGGTGAGGGGTCATGGGAGTTGTAATCCTAGATATCTGAAGAGCTGCAGGCTGCAAGACCCCTTGACATTCTATCTTGTTACGTGCAGTCCAATTACATTGCTCTGTCTTCTGTGCATTCTTTTCCAAGACCTCTTTCTCGGTAAATATTCAACGTAAAGCACACATGAATCGGTAATGACGAGACATCCTTTACTCCACCAAGAGAGGAAACTGGGGTTGGGGAGAGACGGGGTAAAAGTAAACAAAAAAAAGGACACGGGCTTGAAGTATGCCAAGGAATGGTGCGGAACGAGCCTAAGAGTACTTACAATAGGAGGAATCACAAGCTATCCAGTTCTTGCCTTGTCCAAAGCAGCAGAACATGGCGGCATAAATATACGTCATGCGCGTGATGTCATCACGTCGAGAACATGTCTGATGTCACGAAGGTAAACAAGTGGCGTTTGTTGCTATGTTTGTGACGCGATTGCGTTGTGAACACAGTTCTTATTACTATTGTAATGGAAGGAACAAAGAGTAATGTGCGAGATATACAACCGAATTATCTGATCCTGTCTGCAGGTAAAATCGCGTGTTGTGAGTGTATGTAAAAAATCAAAAGAATCTTATAATGGGAGCGATAGCATGCGATCTGGGATACCTTTCACTGCTTAGTCCATATCAGTAAGGGTATTTCTAGGACTCAAAGAGCAGTGAAGGGTCAGAAAGACTGTCGCTGTCAGAATAAATAGTAAGGTGCTATGGTATATATGGTGTATAACTAAGATGGTTCCTGTCTCCTAAAACTGGAGTGCACAATCTGATGCAGTACTAGACATTTCACAAAATAAGTCAAAAATACAGGTAGGTAGTGGCCATTCAACATAGTATGTACAATCTGATTTCCTATAAACATTTAAGGTATGAAGCATATTTTGTCAACAATCTTTGCAGTATCATTATCAACCTTGTTCAGAGGAAGGATCCTAAGTAAAAATCTTCATTGAGACCATGTGTGCAAAGTCCCCACCCCTCGGTAATGAGTGTACAGTTTCCAAAATTACCCATCGTAGTTGGGTGATATTGTGACCATTTTCTTTAAAATGTCTAAAGACTGGAGATTTTTCATTTTTGGTTCTGATATTGGACTTGTGCTCCGCCCAGCGTTCTTTAGCCTTTCTAATCGATTTGCCAACGTAATATTTCCCGCACGGGCATCTGAGGGCATATATGATGTTTTTACTATCACATGTAGCAAAATCGTGAAGAAGGATTTTTCTGCCATTACTGGGATGGCGAACGTGATCTCCCTTGATGATATTGGAACAATGTTGGCACTGTAAGCATGGGTAAGTTCCCGGTTTTTGTTTCGTAAGTGTGGTTTGACTCAAGGTTTTCTTCCTTTCTGCTTTGATGAGGCTGTCTTTGAAATTCCTCCCTCTTTTGTATGCCAGCATTGGGGGTTCCGGAAAAAGTCTGTTTAAATTGGAGTCTGATTTTATGAGATCCCAATTTTTTGTGATGATCTTTTTGATCTGATAACTCTGACTTGAAAACTTCATGGTGTGGATGAGTCTGGTTGTGGTTTTATTTGGTTTTAGTAGTTGAGCTCTAGAGAATGATTCTGTTAGAGCAACTGCTTTATCCAGGATTGTATCCGGAAAACCTCTTATTTTAAATCTTTTCTTCATTTCGTCATATTCACTTTGTAGTCGTGTGACGTCAGATGTTATCCTTTTGAGTCTTAGCATCTGGCTAAAAGGGAGGTTTTCTTTGAGATGAGAAGGATGAAAGCTTCCGAAGTGCAATGTGCTATTGCAGTCTGTAGGTTTCCTATAGATTGTAGTATTTAAATTCAATCCAGTTTTTTGAATATTAAAATCCAGGAAGTGTATGTCAGGTTGCCCTATTTCCATGGTGAAAGTAATTCTTTCATTACAGTTGATGAGATAGTCAAAAAATTGATGTAGTTCTTCAATAGTGCCATTCCATATCCCGAAGATATCGTCTATGAATCTCTTCCAAAAGACAATTTTTGTATTCCAGGGTTCTTTGTTAAGTACGTGTGTTTCCTCAAAGTGGAACATAAATATGTTCGCAGAAGATGGGGCCACCGGTGAGCCCATTGATGTTCCTGCGGTTTGTAAGAAGTATTTGCCGTTGTATCGAAAATAGTTGTTAATAAGAATGATGGTAATAAGGTCAATAGCAAAAGTCTTATGGATTGTAGTGTCCCTATGTTTGAGAAGAAACCATTCTAGAGAATCAATTCCTTGTTGGTGAGGGATCGAGGTATACAGACTGTTGACATCTAATGTAAATAGGATCACTGCGGGATCACTGATTTCTATTTCCTCAAGTAATTTCAAGAAGTGGTATGTGTCCTTCAAGTAAGTTGATGTTTGTTGGACCAGTGGTTGTAAGGCCTGGTCTAAATAAACCGCTAGAGGGTATAATACGCTTTCTGTGCCCGCCACAATCGGTCTAAAAGGGGGGTTGTTTTTATTTTTGTGTATTTTTGGCAAAGCATAAAAGACCGGAGTAACCGGGAATTTTTTAATCAGGAAGTCACATGTCTTGTCCGATATCCAATCCATATCCGTGGCTCTTTCTATCGTTTGTTTAATAGTTTCTTTGATAGAAAAAATCGGGTCTGTGTCTAGGACAAGGTATGTCCCTCAGTCATTCAATAAATTCAAACAACCCTCATTGTAGAACTCAGTATCCATTAAGACAAGGGCTCCCCCCTTATCAGCTGGTTTCAATATAATAGTAGTGTCATCGGCTAGTTCTTTTATCAATTTCAATTGATGTTTTCTAATATTGATGTTCTTGGTGGAACTGTATTTGAGACATTTCAATTCTTTTGATATCTTTAATTAGAATAAATTGATGATCGGATGATTTATCTGGGGGTGAAAAGAGCTCTTATTCTTTAATTCCAAGTAATCATGTTTTTTCTGTCGGTCTGGGGTTTCCAGAAGTGAATCAAAGAAAACTTTGAGTTCCATTTTTCTTATCAATTTAAACAAGTTTACTTCTTCTTCAAAGTTTGAAGTATTAGTGGTAGGAATGAAGGATAATCCTAGGTTAAGGGTGTCCATTTGTGACGTGGTAAGTAGTTTAGAGGAGATATTCACAATGATGGAGTCTACTGCTTGTTTTTTTGTCGCGGCTTTCTTTTTCCTTCTTCGGGTTTTCCTCCTCCTAAAAAAACGGGAGCAGTTGTAATAGCAGCTAATGTATCCGGTCAAGTAGGTGTTTCTATTCCATTATGCGGAGGATGTGTTTGTGATGAATCCCGGAGAGGATTAGTTTGTGATGTGGATGGAGTTTGATTTGGGGTCTCTTGTTCTCCACTAGTCACGTCGCTACTATCACTATTGTTTGTAGGTCCTGATGGTCCTGATGGTCTTGGAGGTCTTGTAGGTCCTGGTCTAGGATTGTTGTAGAATTCTTGCCACGTGTAAACGATATCACGTGCATAGTCAGGTGTGTCCCGGTGGAATTTTCTTATTTTTCGTTGTTCAATGTCACGTTTATATCCTTCCAATTTTTGGTTGGTGTCTTCCAAAATAGCTTTCAGGTCCTCCTCGGTTTTTAATTTTGAGATTTGTACAGTAAGATCCTCTATTTCTTGATTAATGGAGGATAAATATCCCGCTAGTTCTTCAATGGTTAAAAGTATCAGGTCCAATGAACATTTATTTAGGATCTGTTCCCAACGTTTGACAAATGATTGGTTGCCTCTGCACAATGTGGGGCGAAGATAAATGCGTAGACCCCTGGGGATTTTTTTACTTTTATAATATTGCGCTAAAGTTGTCGCATGTAATTTTTGCGAGATTTCCCTTCGAATCAATTTTTCAAGTTTAAAGATAAGTCTCTCTGGATTTTCATCACCTGTTGTTTCTTTATCAGTATCCTTTATTAGACCTAAAATACAATTTGCTTCTTCTTCGCTGAAGGCAAAGGTAGTTGCTCCTTTTTCTGTTAATGTATTGATTTTTGAAAAGGACATACGTCAAAGGTGTGGGTGCAGGTGTGTGTATATGCCAACCCCTGTGAGGGGGACAGGGGGACAGTTTTAGGAGACAGGAACCATCTTAGTTATACACCATATATACCATATATACCATAGCACCTTACTATTTATTCTGACAACAACAGTCTTTCTGACACTTCACTGCTCTTTGAGTCCTAGAAATACCCTTACTGATATGGACAGAGCAGATAATTTGGTTGTATATCTCGCACATTACTCTTTGTTCCTTCCATTACAATAGTAATAAGAACTGTGTTCACAATGCAATCGTGTCACAAACATAGCCAACAAACGCCACTTGTTTACCTTCGTGACGTTCACGCGCATGATGTATATTTATGACGCCATGTTCTGCTGCTTTGGACAAGGCAAGAACTGGATAGCTTGTGATTCGTCCTATTGTAAGTACTGTTAGGCTCCTTCCACACCATTCCTTGGCATACTTCAAGCCCTGGTCCTTATTTTTCTTTACTTTTACCCTGTTTTGTTGTCCGTAGGAACACAGACTTCTTGACCGCGAGACTTGTTCTCGGTTTACCCGCTTCAGCCACACTTATTTGGCCGCTTTCCTACATCTAGAATTTAGCCACACCCTATACTTGAGTAAGTGCTTTAACTTCTCTTTCACTTATGTAGTCAGAACACTTAGTCCAAAGCATAGACATATTCTTGAGGCTAATCTCTAGCATATCTCATCATTTACAGAATGCTTATTTTTTAACATATGTTTTCTCTATTTTTGACATGGTATTTATAATTTTCCAAAACTTCCCTATTGTGTTCACAATCATGAATTCTATTCAGAAATTATAATTTAGGATGGGCAACATTGTAAAAATTCTGGTTTCTTTAAATTGTCACATTATGAAAAATCTGATCAGGTGTTGACATATGATGATTGAACTTGATTTCTGTACAAGAACCATTTTTAGATGATTTACACTATGATTACTTTGGATGTTATACACTTATTGATTCGTATTTTTGTTGAATATTTATAGATAAATGGAAATTGATTGAACTCACAGCCCCTGATGAAGAGAATGAATCTCGAAACACGTTGGGCACATACATTTGGAATAAATCACTGTTAAAGAAAAAAAGACTTTGTAAATTGACTACTTTTGGTCTTATTTGCATAAACAGATCCACAGAGAAAACAGTGACTTGCATTGAAATACGTATTTCTACTATTCGAAAATTACTGGGCTTGGGCTATTCTAGCCATCGATAGTGTGCAGGGGACGGGAGTTCCCCAACAGGGAACTTACTCGTGTTCTATTGTATTGACAACCCATATTCCAGGGCTGTTTCTTTTCTCCTCTGCACCTTAAACCTGTTTTATATTTTCTTGAATTGTTTTACTATAATAATTGTACCTTACATTTGGAGTGCATGGTGTCTAATTCGCTAGGTTGGGAGAGACGGGCAAGGTCCATAAAATACAGAGGGGTAACATTCTTCAAAGTCCCGATCAGCTTGATTCCCTCCATTGTTTTACGCGTGTATAGTAGACTTCCTGGGTAGGAGCAGTGCACAGAATAAACCCTCAGTTCTGCCCACGAGTAATCTGAGGCGGCCATCTTTGTTTTGGATAAATACTAGCAACATGTATTGCCCAGTTGGCCATTTTCTAAGGACCCTGTTACAGTCTTTACTAAAAATGTGAGAGCCTCCTTCCTGGGAGCGAACAAGATCAAATCGGGGGGCTTAGAGTATGCACCTGGACACAAACCGTGCAGTTGAACACTTATCTGTGCAGTTGCAAAGTGGGACCTAAGCAATTGGAAAAAGTAGGTAAAACAAGACACATGGCTTTCTTTTAGTCATTGGCAGGGGTGGAAGGGGTGGCATGTGTGATTCAAGGAGCACCTCCTCTTGGTCGCTAAGTGTCTGACTTGTGTCTTTGACGCGATCCGCACTAGGAACACACAAGCATTATTTGCCGTTGCAGGCTATGGAAATGATTGCTGTGTGTAGATGTGCAACCTAAGCACAACACTGGGATGAGCATCAGCACACTTCGGTGCATCGCCTCTTATAGGGAGAATAAAACTGAATGCAACATGCCCAGTCTATTTGAAAACATGTTCTATTTTTATGGCACCTCCTATTTACATTACTCTCTGGGGAATTCTTTGCAGATAATGCCTGGGCACGCCATTGTAAATACCTGTAAACCTTAGTTCTTTCCCACACACTGTTTTTTCTTCTGGAGCCATTATGAGACAGCCAGGGCAATGCTCCATTCAGCCAATGGTGTCATCTTATAATGGATGTCAAGATAAGGTTTTCCATTTCCTCAAGAAGTCGAATCCTGTTTTTTTTAACTTCTGACTGCAAAGCTTACTCTTATACCACTCTTGATGTTGATGGCTGATGGTCTTACAGCAAAGCTTGCACTTGTATCACTCTCGATGTTCATGGCATGTTGTTTGCAACAAAATGGCACTTGCACAACTCTTGATGTTGATGGTATGTGGTTTTATAGCAAAGCTTGCACTTATACCACTCTTGATGTTGATGGTATGTGGACCTGCAGCAACGCTTGCACTTATACCATTCTTGATGTTGATGGCATATGGTCTTGCAGCAACGCTTGCACTTATACCACTCTTGATGTTGATGGTATGTGGTCTTGCAGCAACGCTTGCACTTATACCACTCTTGATGTTGATGGTATATGGTCTTGCGGCAACGCTTGCACTTATACCACTCTTGATGTTGATGGTATATGGTCTTGCAGCAACGCTTGCACTTATACCACTCTTGATGTTGATGGCATGTGGTCTTATAGCAAAGCTTGCACTTATTCCACTCTTGATGTTCATGTCATTGTAAGGAATTCATCACGGCAATCATGGAAGAAATGGAGGAAGTGTCATTCACGTTATCAACAGTGAAATGCAAGATGGCGCCTTCTCTGCGCCATCTCAACAAACCACTTGCAGCTCTAGCCCATTTTCAACATGGCGACCGCATCTTTCCGTTCTATATCAGTCATCTCTATGATCGGGTAAGATGCGTCGCTTCTGTTCGCTGCACAGAGCTTTGCCTGTGTTTTTCTCCGCCTTCCAGCTACTTTGCTTAGCGCATTACCCTTATTCTCTGTCTTTACTCCTTTGCCTTTTTTCGCGCTTCGCTGCAACTTCTGTTCTGTTTACCCTTTCTCGTCTTAGCCACTGCTCCAGTTTCCATCCAGCTTTCCTACTTCCTTCTTCTTCTACAGCCTTTCCAGCTGTCGGATCCTCCACCTGTTTTCGGAATCCTTACCTTTCTCTTACCTTTTCTTCTTCACTTCCTTTTCTGCCCTGTATTTCCTACTTGTTTCCTCTTACTTTCCGTTCTGGTGTGTTATCCGGCACGGAATCCTGCCGGGCTCCTTCCGGTACCTGCTTCCCATCCGCTTTTCCCTGCTTTGGCTCTACACTCCTGCAAGCCAGTGGAATTCTGCGGAATTGCATCTATCGATCCCCGCGTCTGGAACCATCCTTCTTCCATTACAGCCTTCAGAACTTACTTTCAACCTACTGCAGTGTCCATTGGTATTTTGGCTGGACTCACCAACTTCCAGGATTCATCTATTGGGTTTTCTTCCCCACAAGGGTTTCCCCAGGGTGCTGCCCCCCGAGGTGCACTGAGCCCAGTTTCTGGTCTCTGGACACCTTAGGGGACGCACCCACTAACATCTGGACCTTTGCTGCCACATCTGCTGCTACGGACAATCGTGAGTACTGTTTGGATTGTGATAGTCATGTGGTCTTGCAATAGGAACCATGGCAACATTTTGCAATTCGGTGACCCTGCAAATAACTCGGTCAATATTTCCCCATATTCCAAACTCGGCGCTGCGACATTCAAGACACCACCGAATTTCTGAAACCAAAAGTGAACAGACTCAACATTTTGGGCATCAGTCGCAAACATGTGAAGCACCTTGCAACTCCAATGACTCATTGTAATTCGGGTCACTCTTTCAGTTGATTATTCCCATGTATGCCTGTTATACAATTCCAGAAAGCAAAAGCACTCCAGGAGAAAAGGTTTGCATCCACGAATGAGGAATAACTACTCTGCCAATCGCCCTTGAAGCCAGCTGTGGGCCACCGCATGAACACTTCCACCAGTGCTAGAAGAAGCCTAGTCAACCTAACATGTGCCTAGCACAACCCGCCGCAGTGGAAGTGCCACTTTGCATGCCATGCTGGAGATTGCTAACAGGCAGAGGTTGCAACATACTGCTTCCTCTATCACTCACAGTGATGGCAACTGTTCAAAACATGATTTCTGACCTTTTCACCACTCGTGCCTTTGCAACTGTCATCAGTTTGAGACTACGTGCATTGCCCCTATTACACCCTCAGCTTTTATGCTCCCAAGATCCCATTTTGCCTAATAGATAATTTGCTTTTTTGCATGTATTTACAAAGGATCCATTACATTGCATCAACAGGTCTAGTGTGCAATGAACAGCCTCCTCTGTAAGGCCTTCCTGTTACTCTCCACAATGCAATGGAGGTGGGTATTTAGACTGCAGGTTGGCGCCTATAAAACCTTTCTGCTTTTGAGTTCAAGCGAAAAACTGGTATTTAATCTCAGACCTTGGAGCAGTGATAAAAGTGTACCAAAACTGTAGTGGAACTGTGCCTCTGGCGGGGGACAGAGTAGGAAGCAGGAAGGGAGCAACAATGTGTTGTTAGCGAGGGGGGCTGAGGGAGCTATAGCCCTGAGTGTTTGGGTTGTAGCCCTGGATAGAAGCTCAGGTGCTGCAACCAAAATGCTAGCTAGCCCTGAGTCCCGCCAGTCCCGACATTAGCTTAGCCCCTGACCTTTTCCAGACCTAGCAACACCCCGAGCAACATGTAACACATTTTTCATGGGTTGCAGTCATGCTCGTTGGCAACCAATTCAGTTGTAACAGTTTTCGGTTTAGCTGTAACTGATATCCAGTGGTAAACTGGAGAAGTGTGCTTTAACTTCACAAAGAACAGTTCTGGGATGGTGAAAACGGTTGCAAAAAGTAGTGCAGCTGTTAACAGTACAAAATAAAAGTAGTGGAACACCGCTGCCGACTGTTCCTGCTCACTTCGATCACTGCCTTGGAGTTGTTATTCGGGTTTTCTTTTCTTTTACTGATGGCATTAGCCCTGTTGCTGTTGTGAAGAGCTTTTGAAGTCAAATCGAGAAGCAGGCAACTTCACTGCAAGAGCAGCAGCTCTCTTTTCTTCACCCTTCCCTTTGCTGAGGCTGCAGGAGCAGCATGCCCTTGCAGCAGTCCATAAGGTAAGCCCATGAGGTTGGTATGGATTGTTGCCGTGAAAAGCGTCATTGCTGCAAAAAGGCTCACATTGCAATCATGCTATCTACATTCGCCTTGTGTACTTCCCGCTATGATCAGAGGTTTCATTGTGGCAGATTATCCTTGTTATCATTCTGCTTTATCCGATCTCCAATTCTACAAATGCTCTTCAAATTGGCGGTCGGCCATTTGCGTCCCTAACAACCAACGCTGCTTCCTGACAAACTCCGGATGTGATTGGCTACTACCACTGACCTCCCCTTCTTATCCAGCCAACATGCCGGCTGGCGGAAGCCGGCCCCCTCAATGAAGGCCCGGAACCTAAGGGCCCTGTTTGTGCTGTTGCGGGCCGTTACTGGTCCCGGGCTCTACATCCTGGCCTCATACATCACATCCCGTTGCAAATTATTTCTTGGACTTACAACGCTCTGCCTCTCGACTAGCTGCACCATCAGTTGAGAGCAGTGGCCTCTTTAACCCCCGGATGTCCTCTTCCAAGTCATATCAAGTAGAAAACACCGGACTAGCCCCTTGTGCTTCTGTCGCTCTGTTTGAACCTACCTGCCGTGATTCTCAATCCATCCACCATACCGCCCTGCTGCAACCTTTGAACCCCTAAGCACTGCGCATCTAGAACCTTACTTTTAGCACTGCCGATGCACCGCCCTAAATATTGTGTCCAGTGGTCATCTTGGCCAAACTGCATACCCAAACTCATGACAACCCTTTAATTACCTGAAACTGCATGCTTTGTTGTAGCAGTTTGCACCATGAAGCATGGCTCTAAAACTGTGTACTCAAACTTATGACGCCCACTACCTACTTGTAACTGCATGCTTTGTTGTAGCTCCCCGTACCATGAGGCGTGGCTCTTAATCTGTGCACCTAAATTTACGACGCTCACCACCTACTTGTAACTGCATGCTCTTTGTAGCACTAAGTACCATGAGGCGTGGCTCTTAAACTGTATACCCAAACTCCTGACGCTCACTACTTACCAGTAACTGCATGTTTGGTTGTAGCACCCCGTACCATGAGGCGTGGCTCTGTAAGCGATATTCAATCAACACTACAGCTAAGTCAATGCCTAGTCTGGGATGCTGAGGAAAACCCTTATTGATGTATTTTTATATCCAGTTCAGTACTCTGGATGACAACCCTTGTATAACACCCCCCTCTTAGAATCCCCCTGACCCCACTGAGCCAAGAAGTAGGTTTGTTTTGCAAATTAAAAGGTTTATTTGAAAATGTAAACAATATATATATCACACTTCTATAAATAAATTGATAATGGACATCACACTTGTGAATATGAGCAGTAATCAGCAAGAGGTAACTATGAATAGGAACAGAAGAACAAGGTGGGAAAGAATGCTTTGTATGGTTCAAGGAAACGCAAGGTGGAATAAAATGCAGTACAGAAATAACTTGTTATGATTTTAGCAAAAGGCAATATGATCACTTTTTCTTTTGACAATTCACTCCCCCCCTATGCAATACCAGAAATGGAAGGAGAGCACACAGTCTTCAAGAATCCCAACAAATCACACTTTATAATGCAATACACAGTTCCAGTTCTCCCAGCAAGCTTAGGGAAACAGGGATGAGTTTTAAACACAGGCGAATTACTTTAATGTGGTTTGCAAGGAAGTGAAAAGGTTCTAAAATTGCTTTTAATTCCCTCTAGAGGTTCAGGGTAGGTGATGGCTACTTTATATTAGTTTAGGCTCACTTTAACAATACTCTATGAATGATTAGCAGATTGCAAACGAATTTTAGCAAAGAGAAGCAAAAAGCTGCTAATTTCTACAGATGAAGAAATCGGGCCAAATCGCAAATTGCGGTAAATTTCGCGAGTGCGTGTCTCGCGATTACGGGAAAAGTATAGGAAGTCAGTTCTAACTTCGTTGGAAAGCCTAGATTCTAAGCTTTCGTTACTAGCCCAAACGGTTCCAGAGATACGGACGATTAAATAAAGGTAGTTTTTCGGATTTAAAGTAAACTCAAAATGACAGGTGACAGCTTGCAGCTGCAGAATTGACAGGTGACAGTTGTGCAGCTTTAAAAATGACAGATGACACGATTTCTAGGAGGCAGTTCTACTTAGGTTAAAATAGTTTGGATTAGATTATTTTAACTAAGAGATTGGTTCTGCACAGTTCTGCTAGGTACTCACAATATAAATTTGAACTAGGCCTCGTCACGGATCTGGTCAACACGTCCGGCTGCGGTTCTGTCTGCTCGGCGGGTCAATCAGGCACCGGTTCTGCTCACAGCGATCTGGGTCAGCTCTGCTCTGCTGGTCTAGTCTCTCTGGATTCTGGATGTAACACTGCTTTCTGGGTACTGCTACAGGTTCTTGCAAAAATTCTCGCCAAAACTTCAAACAGCTCGCCCGGCTGTTGAATAGTTTGGTTAGTTTTGAGGCCTGCTGAAGAGGATTCAGCTGTTGGATTCAGGCCTCTCTACTACAAATTCTGGAGTTAATTTCTGCTACAGGTTCTGGAGATTGATGGATTTGAAGACTGGATATCTGGATGTGAAGTCGTCGGTCAGCATGCTCCGCAGCAAATGGAATTGAATGTCTCTACCTGCCCCAGCAGTCTCTTTTTATGTGTTTTGGAAAGTGGGTGTGTGCGTTGGTCATAACTAAACCTGCCCCTCTCACTTATCATTGGCCAATTCCTCCTCTCTCCCTTGATTGGGGGAAGGAAATGTGAGTCAGAGTGATACTGTAGGTTTTATGGTCAGAGGAACCTCCCCTTGTCAGATTGCACACAAATCTATTTCTGACCCAAATACATATTTATCTATGTACCATTTTTCTAATATTATAGGTCCAGTAAACATATTTTCTGTAGCACCAAACCATCCGATTCCTGTCTTTGTACGATGTCGTGTCCACTGATGACAGAATTCCCCCCTTTTCATCCAGATAACGACCTATAAACCTTTCCAGATTTTACACAAATGTGCACCAGGGATACGGGTTACAGATGATAAAGTGTCAGATTTTTAACATGCATACATTTGGAGTGAGACCCTATTTTCCGCTAGCAACCCCCCAGAATACACCACAGGGTCCTAACGCCTCTTAAAATGTGCACCGAAAAATCACAAGAATAATGGTATTACTTCTATAATTCTGACAAGTCTGTACTATGAATTATCCATCTTTTTTTTAAATTATGCCCTGGTCAAAAAGGGGTGTGGCTTCCCACATCACATGGTGGAATAACTGGTTTATCCACTTCCCCCAAGCCAGCTTGTTCACAGAGGCACAGCTGCCCCCCAGTTTCTCGCAAGAGGAAGCTATTTTACGACGCCCCCAATATAACATTTGCCTGAGTCAAGGAAGTTGCATTGTTCCGTCCCTTCCAGTTCCCAGGTGCTCCACCCCTAATCTAATCAGAGAGGTGTCAACTCCTTTTGGCAAGGGGCAGCAGGATGCAGCTAGGCCTGGGAAGAGCGGCTGTTGATCCAGTTTCAACTCCTGTAAGGGGTAGTTGTCAGGCAGAATTCAGTTTCATTAAGCCAGGTTTCAGCTAAATGTCACTTTTTGTTCCCAGTTTTCTACACTCAAATCAAACTGACAATTTTTACCTATACAGTTCTGAGTTGCTTTTTGGCAATCAGCATTGCCATTCCCAATGGTTTCAGGCTACTGTGTGTGTAGCCCAATGGTGGTTTTAGGCAGTGCCCTCCTGTGCTCACAACATAGGCAAAAATGGGTGGCAGTCTATTCTTCATGTTTTCCCTGTGCACTCTCTGGGGAGTTCTGGCCATCATGATGTTTTCCATGCCAGTACTGCACAGTTTTATGGTAGGGCTTGGATGCATGGGTAAAAACATCCCACAGCTCTCAAACTGTGTACCCAAACAAGTGACGTTCACTACCTACTTGTAACTACATACTTTGTTGTAGCACCCGCACCATGAGGCGCGGCTCCCAAACTGTGTACCCAAACTTATTAATGCTTTGTTGTAGCACCCCACACCATGAGGCGTGGCTCTCAAACTGTGCACCCAAACGTACTCATGCTTTGTTGTAGCACCCCGCACCATGAGGCATGGCTCTCAGACTGTGCACCCAAACTTATTCATGCTTTGTTGTAGTACCCCACACCATGAGGCGGGGCTCTCAAACTGTGTACCCAAACTTATGACGCTCACTTTCTTAAGCAATAAGTGCCTAGATGCCTTTGGGTTAAGTGCGCTTTATAAATGACAAAATAAATAAATAAATGAGCTTCGCCATGTTACTCATGGTAAAATGAGTCTATGGGTTGTTTCTGATAAACCTGGACTTCTTCCATAGTTATAGCAGCTATAATCAAAATGTTGAAGGGTTTGCAAATGCCATGGATGTACTACTCCATTTCTTCGTGCCTCTTTGAGTGCTGCCCAGCTGCGTTTCTTTCTCTTGCCTGCTTGCATGTCGTTTGCAATGCCCCATTTAAATCTTTGTGACTGAATGCGTGGGGGGATTTGAAAGTGTAAGGCTCTTTGTGAAGGAAATAAATCAGAAGCACACATGAAAATATAAGACATTCCAGAGGTGAATCCTTGAGCTGTCCTGCTATTCAAAGTGCCTCATTCTTCCTATGCCCGATGAAGTAATATGAAGAGTATGAAAGCTTGGAAATACATTACTTTGTTAACCTAAGTAATGTACCTCTATGTCATCTGCAACACATTGATATCATCCTCCTTATTTGGACCACTGGAAGACAGGACCTTATACGGTTCCTCAGAAGATTCAATGAATTCCATGTAACCATCAACCTCAAACACTCCTTAAAAAGTTCACCACCATACCAATATAAAATGGCCTGCTACAGACCACAGTATTTTGCAAACCAAAAGACCGGCTCAGCAATTTGAAGATTGACAGCTTCCACCCGGCGCGCCCAAGGCGCTCCTTTATATTCAGCCATGAAATAAGGAGATACAAGATACAAGCTTTCAGATCGGACAACCTAAATCATGGATACAACTGGAGAATTGTTTGTAGAGAGACAGATCCGACGGGCAACTAGGATCCCCCACATCAACCTCCTGATATGAGAGCAAAAGAGGCTCACAATCGGGTGCCACTGGTTTTCACATGCAATCCAGAGTTGGAATCTCTCTATAAGATGACTCAGTAACTGCAATCCATTCTGAAAAAAGATGAACGACTGTGTGAGGCTTTCCCCGAAAGGCTCCTCCTTACTTTCACAAAGCAGACAATGTCAAATAAATGATGCTAGTTACATCCACATTGCACACAAAATGGAACAAAGCTATGCAATGACAAAAAATGCCTGCCCTGTCCACATATCTACAGTTTGTAAACAATCAAGATGATTACAGGAAGTTTCACATGTGCATCCAGCAATGCTGTTTATCTGATTATGAGTATGAAATGCCCCCTCTACTATGTTGGGGAAACTGGCCTGCAACTACGAAAGCGGATGGAGCTACACAAACAAAACAGTAGGCGATGAAGTAAGGACATGCCCATCAGTGAACACTTTTTGGAACCAGATAACAGCATTGATGACTTTAAAATTGCAATGCTGAAAGGTAAATGTAGGACAGAAAATGTGTTAAAAACATGAATACAAATTCATGCAGACTTTCAAAACACTTAAAAATGGTTTAATTAGACATCGCGGCTTCATGAGTCACTTTCCCAAATAACACATTCCCACTCTTTCCACCCATAGAGAACCAGTGGTCTAAACAGACGGACCTGTTTTTCTATAACATTTTCTATGGCTCTTTACTGACACTTTACTGACATATCCCGAGCCTCATCTGCTTCTCCGAGGCAATGTTCTCTTTACTGCACTCACTCCTGCCCAAGCCCTGAACTCTTTAAAGGCCCTGCTACACAACCTTCACAGAGGCTGGTGAGCACTCCTGTGCCATGCCAGACAGGTTTTTCTTTCCTTGCCCAGATGTAGAGAAGCACACTCTCAATACAGCAGTATTCTTTTCACACCAGCCTTCACCAGCCAAAGGGCCAAAACATGACAAATGGACCCCCTTCCTTATTTTCCTTGCATAAGCACAAGCCCACACATGGATGTCTGTGCCACCGCACAATCATGCTGAGGGTTCAGCACGACAAATGGCTTGCCATATTTCAGTCGGGTCAGCCCAGAGGTAATACTGAAAATGTGACTAATAGCCTGAATAATTTTCTAAATATAACCTTAAATGTAGGTGGGCAAGGTGGGCAGCAGGCTTAGTGGAGATGGAAATACCCCCCAATCAGAGGGCCCATACTATACAGACCAATCACAGGTCACTGCACAAAATTCCTCCCTTGCCCTGGTCTATATAAGATGGAGGGAAACCCTATTTGAGGGAGACGACTGGAGGGGCACAGATGTGCTTCCAAAGGCTTAGCTACAAAAAGAGAAGCAGGCTACATAGCAGAAGGGAAACTGCGGGTGGCAAACTTTCAGCCGACCCTCTGCCAGCTGGACGCTAGGCACTGGGAAGACCAAAGTCATGTTAAGAAGGCCGAAAGGGACCTTGAGAACCCTGGGGTCAAGGCAAAGAACTCTCCAAGCACCAGAGGGTGAGCAGTGATCTGCTCAAAATTCTCTAGAAACCAGGGGTTACGGTAAGACGTCTGAAGAAGAGGCACTGTGAACCATAAGATATGGGAGGAGACCTCTCGGGAATGACCTGTCTAAACATTAGAAATTGTGAGGAAACATTTAGAAATACGGAGGTCATGGTCTCTTGAAAAGGAAAGCGAGGCTCTGTAGGGAACCTGAGGTTGAGACGAGATCCTCGGATGTCACAGAACCACGAGGTGTGGTAAGACCACTGAGAACTAGTAGGCTGTGTGGTTGGTTATATAGGATTGGAGAAAACTACCAGTACACCAACAAGAATACAAATATAAAGTCAGAAGATCTCCGCCATTGAAGAAAAATCTGACAAGAGACCTGAGAAGAACAAGAGGGGTGTCAGAAGCCCTATAAAGGAGAAAGGAACTTTCTTGAACCTTTGTAATAAAGATTCGGAAATTAACTTTAATGAGTAGGTTACAAACATTCTTTAGTTTGTCTTAGGGATAACCAGTGAGGTAGTCAAGATTAACGGGATAATCACTCCCCCTGTCTATGCCCAGAGGGAGTATAACATCCTAGATAGTCAAAGTGACACTCAAGGACCTGAAAACCACCACCCTACAAGTGAACTTCGCTGAGGACAGGGAGTGTCTGGGCCTTTAAAGAACAACTTTTCCATAAAGTAAGGGTACCCAGAGAGCCATTCCAGCTCCTTGACAGACTCAAACATCTAGCGTGAGAAAATAAACCTTTCACTTTAAAGGAACAATGCTACAACTTTTCAGTGAAATACATTTGCCTTTCTGGCAGGGATGCCGGAAAAAACAATTCACACTCTGCTCATAGGAGCGTGGCCTGTTGAGCCACACTATTTTACAGTTGTGCACCCATATAGGGGAGCTAACTCACACATAACAAGCATGCAAGAACACAAACAGATCCTATTTTCCCAGAGTGATGGGGAATAATAGCTTGCAGATTCCATGAGAAGACTACAGAGACTGACATAGCAAAGAGTTTCATTTGGTTATCCGGCATTTTCCTGATTTTGACGTACACATTAGGGACACAGAGAGACTGCGGCTCATGGAGACACTGACAGTAGCAGAGATGGAGACGCCATGCTTATCCAGGAAACTTGTGAGTTCCAAGATGATGGTCGGCCCCTATATAGTTGCAGGCTGACCCCTGTCAATTCACATGACGCCCAACATAAGCCCTAATCAGCTAGCAGCACTTACCTCAGAACGCAGGTGTTGCCACTAGCCTTAGGCACTGACCAATGAGAGGAAGAAGCTCATAGGAACTCATAGGATGGCAGCACTCTCTTATTGATGACAATAACTGTCAAACGATGTGAGTACTTCAGCCTATGATGGCAACATCTGGCAAATGAGGGTCCTGTCTCTGCATATGATATCATTATCTGGCAATGGGGGTGTGGCTAGCAGCCATGCTGTAAGGACGCACTCTTAGATGCCGCTGTGTGACCCGTTATAATCTGGTCCAAGGTAGCAGATCCAGAAAGCCCTGAGATCCAGCGGAACATCTACCTTGCAATGAAATCCGTGAGAACAAACTGTGATGATCCAGGAAGGATCGGATGTTGCACAGCGGAGAACGAGCCTGCCGAAGGTGACACCCCTGTGCTCCAAACAACCAACCAAGATGGCGGGGGGATCGGGCGGTGCAGCCCGGACTGACTTGGACCTAGGAGCAGCATAATAGCATGGCGTACCCAGACCTGTGGCGCAGCAGCACTGCCGGCAGCAAGACCCGACAATATAAGTGAGGGTCAGAAGGGGGCTGCGGAGGAGGCAGCAACCCCAAGGAGGGATAGAAGTGAGCCGTGAAGGAGGAGGTGGCAGCAACCTCATAGACGGAGGAAGCAAAGGTTGGGAAGCTGCCTGTGAGACCGGGGCAAGAGGCACAATGAAGTGATTCAATTGGCCAGCAAAGCCGAGATACGGGACACCAGGAGACAGTCAGCAGCAAAGAGGCAAAACAACAGACCTAATGTGGCAAATGTAATGTGGAAACAGAAGCATATACAAGGTACTTGCCTCCCAAGATAACATCATCCATTACACTGGAAGTAGGGGTGATATGTGGAATGGCACCTCCCACCCCCATTCCCTAAAAGCTGCACCTAACACCAGAAGAGAAGAAGCAAACTCCCAAGCTGAGGGCACACGAGCAACGCTAAAAATATAAGCGAGTACTGCAGTAAAGTCTGCAAGACATTTGGATAGGGGGACAGCAGCATATTACATAGAAGCCAATGATTCAAACAACAAATTGGGAAGTAACCAGCAAATGACATGTGCACACCAGGACAGCACAGCATTGCCATAGCCCATGCCTGGAGAAGTAAACACTGCAAGATATTGTGTGCAAAGCTGCCTCATCCCTACAAACAGCATGGCACCATTGTTACCCAGCTGCAGGGCATAGGGTGGTAAGAAGGAGCCTGACATAGGCCTTCCAAGGCAGCCAAAAGCAGATCCAAACAACCCACGTTGGACGTGTTTGCAAAACCAGCAAGCACAAAAGAGGCAACAGAGCTGGCCGTCCCAACTCGGCAGGGGATGATGGAACAGACAGGGGGAGACCAACCAGTTCTAGCCACGATTGCAGCCATAAAAATCGCATTGGAAATGTAAATGGACGCCATCAGCCTGGATGTGAACCTTCTGACACAGGACGTTAGGGCACTGGCTGAGAGGACAGGGTCCCTGGAACAGCAAGTGGCAGAAAAAAAGGTGAGCCTAAAGGACTCCACGAAGCACATTACAATATTACAACAGTAGATGAGGAACCTAGAAGAGAGAGTGGAGGACGCAGAAGAGCAGGCCAGAAGGAATAATGCAAGAATCATAGGTCTCCCCAAAGAGGAAGAAAGACCGAATCCCACGAACTTTGTCGAAAATATGCCTTCTGCAGGAAATTGGTCCAGGGACCCTTACTCAAGGCTTCACAGTAGAACGGGCACACAGATCCCTAGCCAAGCGAGCACCACCGGGAGCCCCACCAGAACCCATCATAGCCTGAATCCTAAATTACAGGGACAGAGAAAATATCCTAGGATACTTCAGAACTGGTGGCACGATACAAAGAGCATCTTCGAAAATCACTGCTTACCCTGACTTTACCTTGCAGGTACAGTAATATAAGGATGCATTTTGCCTCAGTGAAGAAGAGACTTTGCAAGTCCAACCTCAGATATATGTTGCTGTACCCAGCAAGGCTAAAGATCATACAAAAATAGACATAGGCTGGTTAGCCTTCGGTGTGGGCTGCACTCCCTTATTACCACTCAAGTGGTTACATCAATTTAAGATAGTTGGTAGTATAAAAATTTAAATGAATTCCTCTTGAAACGTGTGAAAAAACGAGTTGTAGATATGCCAAAGTTATTAGATTATTTATTTGCGGAAGCAAGAGGATGCCAATGCATTTCGGACTATGAAGGGCATCAGGACATTTCTTATTGAATATGATCAAAATATACACAAGTGTTAATTGAATCAGCAAGTCACCAAGGACCACAACTTCACATGTATGCATGCAATCTGATAATCATAATGTGTTCCCATTCTATCATTGCAAATTTCCCCTATGGTATCAGTGATGGTTGGACAACATCAATTTGTCACATCATGGTAGGACGAATGTATCAGAACATAGGTCATGGTTCAATTACATAGACAGAAATTCAACGAACAACAATTAAACAAAATTTAGAGAAAGAAAGAAAAAAGAGAGAAAAAGATGATAAATAAAAAACACAATGCAAAACAATCATTAACTAAAATAGATTAAAATCAATCGGATAAGTACATAACATGTTCATTATGTGTTAATTTGCCTGTGCTATGGACAGTGATTATTTCTTAAGACAATTGGCTCAAATGATTTTAATGGCGGTCCTTATTCATAAAAACATAACGTTGTCTAAATATGGCGTATAGACCTGATGTTGGTGATCTAATGTGCCCCTCAATAATGGATAGAGAACAGCAGTCTCATGCATGTTACACACTGTTTGTATGTGCTTTTAGAGGTGGCATAAACCTGCTACCAGTCTCATGGTCACCCATGCAGTGCTGGTGGCTGGTGGAGAAAATTAGTCATTACTGATCTTTACTGTAGCGCAATGGCACATGCACTAACGCCGGCACTGAATCATAAAGATGCGTTACCTGTATAAGGAAATGGGTTAATTCGTGCAATAGGTAACCTAATCTCTCTTATATCATAATCACTGGTCTTCTTACATCATTCACACGTGGCTCATACGCGCTGGGCCGTGATTGTTACTGTAACTAATCTGTAATGATAGAACGCACCGAAGTGGGTTATAATGCGAGTCAGTGGTTGGGGATTTCAATCTCGTCGGACTGCAGTTTGCTTACCTGATCCGCTCAGGCAGTAGTGTCTAAGGTTCTGCACTGACGGTGTTACAGACTGTACAGTGGTGTGTGAATGCTCGTTCACGGGTAAACATATGGTTTCTATGACAACAGTATACAGCCAGGATGTCATCTGGCCCAGCATTTGGATAGATAAGCAGGCGGCCATGTTTGAAAGGAGTGTAGGAAATGAAAAGTACTAACATCTTTGCTGTGTATAGATAAAACAGTAACTATTACGGGTTCATTGTTTCTCATCATCTGTTATTACAGCCATGATAATGAAAGAATATATTACAGAACCCATCATCTATTATAATTCATGGACAAAAGATACAAATTGCACCTTCAACCTCAGTGTCTGTCGTAGCATCTAACATATAACATTAACTGATGCTGCCAAACATGTAAATACTTGGAGGAAAAAAACTTGGAGGAAAAAAAAGTTACCATATAGAGGAAATCAATTTCGGCCGGTGAATATAAAGGAAATACAATCCATTGCTGTTGCAATGGTACAATTAAGCTTTATTGTTCCATCGCGTGTTAGTAGTTAAACCCACACTGTAGTTGTATTATATAGCGACTGGAAACTTATAAGGTATTTAACCATTTTGGTTTCATCTGTAACTGTTATCAGATGATGAAAAAAAGAAAGAAAAAGGCAATAATAAATAACGTACAGACCATTGACATTGCGATGGTGCAATTAGACTATATTGTACCCTCGCATATCATTAGGGAAACCCACAATGTCAATGTGATGTTTATCAACTGGAAGCTAATATAGTATTCTATTATGTTGGTTTCGGCTGTCACTATGTTAGTCAGAGCTGGCCATCTAGCATCATTCATATACATTGTAAATAATGAGAAATCAAAAGGACCTAAACTTAGTTTATGCAATGTGTCTCTACATGATTTCATCACATGTCCTGGGTTGAACTACAGTAATATTCTGTTGAAACCAATAAGAATTGCATTGTTCTTTCTTCTTTTAAGGCTCAGTGGGGTCCCCGATGTCTCATAGAAAACAATTGAGGTCCCATTCTTTGTTCATTCCTCTGGGGCTCAGAGAGTCCAGACGGTCGATCCAGTAGGCGTCTCTCTGAGCCCTTGGTGTTTTATAGGTCTATAGTTTCCAGTACTTGGTACTTTAACTGAGAAACACTATGACATTTCTCGTTAAAATGTCTTGCAACAGCTGATGTTGTGTTCCTGTTCCTAATGCAACTTTTATGCTCATTTATCCTGATGCATATTTTTCTGCCTGTGTTTTCCTACGTAATATATGCCACATGGGCATCTTATACACTATATAACGTTTTCCATCAAGCAAGTTGCACATACATTCAGTTGTATGCTTTTGCCTTTGTTTGGATGAAATACTGATGTTCCTTTGATGATGTTATTGCAATTTCCACAGTTAAGACATGGGAACGTTCCGTTATTTTTTTTCTTTAGCCATTGGTTAGTGCTTTATCTTGTATTGACAAGAAGGTCTCTAACATTGTTGCTTCTTTGGTAGGCGAAAGTAGGCAGATTACCAAATAAATCTTTTGTGCTCATGTCGCTGGTCAGGATCTTCCAATGTTTATTGATCCATTTCTTAATATGTTGACTCTGAGTGGAGAATTCTGAGACAAACACTATTGGAGGTGGGCTCCTTTTGTTTATCAAGAAATGTTCTCTTGTCTGGGTGCTTGTTTTCGACACTGCCATTGTCAGGCCTTCTTCTGGGTATCCTCTATCTCTGAATTTAGTAGATAGCTTTGACAGTTGTTCTCCGCATTCACTTGGATCACTTACATTTTTTTTCATTCTGAGCATCTGCCCATAAGTCAAGTTCTTAAGTGTTCTCTTCAGATGAAAACTCAACCTATGCAATAAATTGTTTCTGTCAGTTGGTTTGGTGAAGAATGTGGTGGATATCTGGTGCTCCTGTACATCAATTTGTACATCGAGATAGTATATACCTGGGTTACCGATCTCTGCTGTAAACTGGATGCTAGGGTCGATGCTGTTCATGTAAATTAGAAATTTGTTGAGTTGCTCATGTGTCCCATGCCACACTCCGAAGATGTCGTCTATGTAGCATTTCCATTTCTTGATGTTTTTGGACCATATTGGATGATTGAGGATGTGAGTCACTTCGAATTTGTGCATGAAACTATTTGCTTAGGCTGGAGCCATTGTCACACCCATGGCTGTGCCTGAGGTCTGTAGATAAAAGGCCTCATTGTGTTTGAAGTAGGAGTTGAGTGAAAAAAATTGTAGAAGTACCATGATGAATTCCTTCAAGGCTCCTATTGATTCTTCTTGTAGGAGTAGCCATTCAACCACATCATGACCCTGGTCATGAGGAATACTGGTATACAAACTACATACATCTATTGTAAATAAAATATCCTCATCTGTTAGTTGCACTGAGATGAGAGTTAATAAAATGTGGGTACTCTCTTTTATGTAAGTCTATGTTTTCTGTATTAGAGTTTGTAAAAAGAACAATATAATTGCCCAATGGTTGTAAAATGCCTCCTGTCGCTGCCACTATAGATCTTCCTGGTGGGTTTATTAAGATCTTATATAGTTTAGGCAGTAAGTAAAAATTAGGTGCTTTAGGATGTGCCATAAATAGAAAGGTTTTAGTCTTAGACGAGATTCACTCCATTTCCTCTGCAGAGTTCAGCATTTTTTCTAGGTCCATCATGATCTCATTCTTTGAGACCCTTGAGGAAGTGCATAAGTGGGTGGATGCAGAAAACATGCAGTCAAGGGCCGAAAAACTGCTGAGCGATAACGTAGTGACATGATTATAGGCTCCTCAGATGCACCAGAAGAGGAACAGGAGGATTAACGATGGGACAAAAGAGGGAGCAAAGATCACACATACAATGCCACCTTCGGCAATAGATTATGGCAGACAACAGGAGCAACAGCGACACAAACTCCGGAAGACCAGGAGCATGCGTTGTGTTGAGGCACCCTTGGCCCAAATATTGGTACTTTTGGATACTAACGGTTACATACTAACATGCCGCACGCCCGGCACCAGAATACGAGGACAGCTGGTGCGGGAGTGAGAAGTTGGAATGCCTGAGCATGAGGTACATAGCTGGGTAATTGTTGGGGGTTGGAGAAGTTGGGGAAGGGGGGACAGTTGGGGATTAGCCTACATAACAACACAAAGAATATACAACACAAAAAGTTAAACACCAGGGTACATAGTGGACTGTATTGATGACAGCAGACCTTAAGATAGCCACCTGGAATGTCAGGGGGCTTAATAGTTATATAAAGAGGAACAGAATTATGACATACTTACATAGGCAAAAAGTGGACATAGCACTCTTACAGGAGACGCACCTTACCCATGAGAAACATACTGCCCTCACCAGGAAATGGTGCGGCGACACAATGGGCTTGCCCTATTCGGCGTACACAAGAGTGGTGCTTATATGGATAGCACCGACCATGCCCTTTACAGCGATAGAGACTGTTACGGACAGAGAAGGCAGGATGGTCCCAGTGCACAGCTTTTTAGAAAAACGTGACCTGTGTATCCTCAACACTTATGCCCCAAACCACGTCACTGCAGCCAATTTCCGTTCACTAAACTCCACAATGTTCCACTATAGAAATTGCACATTAATTTGGAGAGGTCACTTTAATTGTACACGGGATCCAAGACTCGACAGGTCTGATAGTAAACACACACACACGGCCCCCCCAGCCAAAGCCCTGAACACATTGCTACAAGCATTCAACCTGACGTACATATGGAGGACACTTCATCCGCAAGCCCGGGGATACTCACATTACACTGCCCCGCTGGTGTTATACACTAGACTGGATTACGTTTTTATGAGTGAGGAATCCCTAGGCAAATTTAAGACTGATTGTCAGATTATGCGCTGCTACTAGTCACATGGCGAGTATTCCCTCCAAGAGCATGTATCCTGACATGGAAGCTCAGAGGAGAATCCCTGAAAGATGGGGCATTTAGGGAACATCTTAGAGTGGGCATCAAAGATTACTTTGAACATAATACTGGCAGTGTAGAGCTATGGGAGGCTTTTAAGGTAGTGATCAGAGGGGGTAGCAATAGCTAAGGCAGAGGGGTTACAAGCTGCAATCGAGGATGACTTATTCAAGGTGGAAGCTGCCCTCAAAGAGACAGAGCGGATAGAAGATATAACTAAGGCCCAGGCCCCAGAAGCTACTAGGCTGAGGCACGAATGCATAAAACATTGGGATAGGCTGGGTGCATTAAATTATACGAAACACATAAAGAGACAACACGCTGTGGGAGACAAACCGGGATGACTGCTGGCCTGGCTGTACAAGATGGACTTGAAACAAGACATGATAAGGTCAGTTAAGGGCAGAGATGGTGAGTTGAGTATAACACAAGAAGGGATAAATAACAGTTTTTTAATACTATAAAGACTTATATGCAGAGACATCCGAGATACAGCCTTCTGAGATAGACGAAGCTCTAGAACAGATAGACCTCCCGAGACTAAACCCTGCTGCAGCAGAAATGCTGGAGGCTCCTATACCTCTAGAAGAACTGAAGGCCACTATTAAAGGTGTCACACTTTGCCTGAAATCTTACCTGTTTGTCTTTTGAAGCCTTGGACTGGTTCTTTTCCTTTTTCCGGACAGCTCTGGCTTGTAAAGACTCGGGCGTGAATCCTCCGTCACCAGCGTGTAGATATCTCTGACCGAGGGAGTCTGCATTCAATTCCAGGAGGGGACACAAGTAACAAAGGTCCCGGAAGGAGGGAGACCAGGAAGGAACCAGGAGAATAAATGGAAGAAGCGAGCGCTTCGGGCGAAGGCCCTCGATAAGGGGAAGCACTGAAGGAGTATAGGAAAGAGAAGTTCTAAGATCCTAGGCAGAAGGTAAGAGCACAGGAAAATACGAACACACTTGCCGAAGTTCGGAAGTCTAGCATTGAGACGCGAAGCGCCGCGGGGGCGTGTCCCTTTTCAAGGCACTGGCGAACTCCTGGAAATGCTAGCGCGGTACTTGCGCACTAACGTCGGCCATGTTGAGTGTGCCTTAGAGGGAGTGTAGCAATGCCTTATGGACCACGCAGTCAAGAAGGGGCTAAAACGGCGAATCATGACAGCATGCCCCCTCTTAAACTGTGATCCTCCTGGTTTGCCCGGATGGGTTAAATTAACCCGTCATAGCAAACGAGGGGCATTCATGTTGGACACTGGTTCCCATGGTCGTTCACTAGGTGGCTATCCTTTCCATTCCACCAAATATTGGAGGTGACCCCTTCTGTATCTGGAGTCACAAATCCTGGCAACCTCAAATTCGACCTGGTCATTGTTGATCACGGGGGTAGGTCAAGGAGAGGTCCTGGTGTCATGCACATAAGGTTTCAGCAGGGATGTATGAAAAACTGGGTGAATCCTTTTCCAGGATTGGGGCAATTGAAGGCTGAAGGCCACGGGGTTGATTATTTCTCTTATCGTAAAGGGTCCATAGAAATGTGGAGCTAACTTGTTGGGTCTCAGATGTCTAGGTAAGAGCCTGGAGGATAGCCAGACCTTATCCCCGATACCATACTTAGGCCCTGGTCTTCTCCTGGAGTCGGCATATCGTTTTACATTTTCCCTGGCCTTTTCCAAATGACTTTTCATATCCTTGTGTACAGTAACCAAATGGTCAATCCAGGAATCAACCGATGGAACAGGAGTGGATTGAGGTAGCACAGTAGGTAGAACTGAAGGGTCAAATCCCTGGGAGCAGAAGAACGGACTGGTCTTAGTGGCTGTATGATCGGAGTTATTGTAAGCGACCTCAGCCACGGAAATCAAGACAAACCAACGATCCTGGACCCGGGAGGCAAAAAACATTGTAGATATTGTTCGAGTGTTTGGTTGACTCGTTCAGTAATTCCATTGGTTTGGGGATGATATCCAGAGGACAAGGCTCGTTGGATGACCAACACTTTGCACAGATATTCCAGAACTGGGAAATGTACTGGGGACCCCGATCCGAAATGATTTTGGAAGGAAGGCCATGAAGTCTAAAGATGTGGTTTATGAAAATTCCTGCCATTTCTTGTGCTGAAGGTAGCTTTTCCAAGGCAATAAAATGGGCCATATGGGAAAACAGGTCGATGGTCACCATTATGGTCGCAAAGCCTTTTGAAGGAGGCAGTTCCACGATAAAGTCAGTAGCAACAGTCGCCCAGGGACGATCAGGTAATGCAGGCTGATATAGGAGTCCTGCTGGTTTCTTATTCTCGTGCTTATTCTGGCAGCAGGTTGCGTAAACTGGGATGTAATTTCTTACATCTTTGGCTATTCTGGGCCACCAAAAGTTCCCCTGAATGAGCCTGAGAGTCGCTGATATAACTCGATGCCCTGAGTGGAAGGTATCATGGCAGAGTTTTATGATCTTTAATCTCAGCTCAGCTCAGTAGGTATTGCTAAACTCTTTTCTTTGAACAGGTATCCATATTTCACTGAGAGTTCCCATCTATTTGTCTGGAGAAATTCCTTCCAGAGATCTGATGAAGGTGTAGCAGAACTAATATTATCCATTAAAGAATGTGTCTGAGCAACAAAGACGGAATCAGGAAACATCTTAGGAAGGGCACAAGTTTCCTCTGGTTCATAGTTCGGCAGTCTGGACAAGGCGTCAGCGATAATGTTGGTCACTCCAGGAACATGGTTTATCTGGAACTGATATTGAGCAACAAAAAAAAAGCCCAGCGAGCCTGACGACTGTTTCTACACTCTAAGGACTGAAGAATTTGTAAATTCCTGTGATCAGTCCTGACTTCGATCGGAAATTTGGCCCCCAAGAGCAGATGGCGCCATTCTGTAAAGGCCTGCCAGATGGCAAGTAACTCCTTCTCCAAAACAGAAGAGTGGGTTTCACTGGGATTTAGAGTCCGGTATAGATAGGCGATGGGATGTTCTTTTTTGTCTTCCGATTCTTGTTTCAAAACAGCTCCTATGGCGTAATCCGAGGCATCTGTTTCCACTAGGAAGGGTTTGTCAATGTCAGGTTGTGCCAGGATGGCACCCTGGGTAAATCTTTGTTTTAGCTCCTGGAAGGCCGATTTTTGGTCTATAGTCCAGTTAAAAGGGACGTCTTTCTTTAGTAAGGCGACTATGGGTTGTACAATAGCAGAAAAGGTAGGAATTAATTTCCGGTAAAAATTGGCAAGACCCAGGAAGGACTGTATCTGTTTTACAGATGTGGGACTGGGCCAGGATAGGATTGAGTCGACCGTGGCAGGATCCATTTCAATTCCTCGAGGACCTAGGATGAACCCCAGGTAAGGAACCATTGGAACTTGGAAGATGCATTTCTCCGGTTTAGCGAGTAGATTATTCTCTCGTAAACGTTGTAGGACCATACAAACATGTTCTTGATGTATTGTTGGGTTCTTGGAGAAGATCAAGATGTCATCCAAATAAATGATGACAAAGAGGAACAGCATGTCGGAGAACACTCTATCCATGAACCGTTGAAACAATTCTGGTGCGTTGGATAACCCGAAAGGCATTACCAAGTATTCAAAATGCCCGAAGGGTGTCCTGAAGGCATTTTTCCATTCATCACCTTCTCTTATGCGGATCAAATGGTAGGCTCCTAGAAGGTCAAGTTTGGTAAAGATCACAGCTCCTCGGACCGCTTCTAGGATATCTGAGATGAGTGGTAGCGGATAACGGTCCTTTCGAGTACATTGGTTGAGCCCCCTGTAGTCCAAACAGGGTCAAAGTTCCTTAGTATCCTTCTTAGGCACAAACAATAAGGATGCTCCTGCTGGGGATATCGATGGGCGAATGGTTCCGTTGGATATATTAGTGTCCAAGTATTCACGTAGGGCTCTCTTTTCAGGTTCAGAAAGTATGAACATCGTTCCGATTGGTGTGACTGCTGAGTCATCTGTTTCAATGGCACAGTCTTCGGGTCTGTGAGGAGGTAACGCTTGCACAATTTCTGAAGAAAATACATCCGAGAACCGTTGGTAAAACTCAGGTATCTGGGTGACAGTAGACACACTAATGGGTGGATTCTTAGTCTCCTGGGGTTCCTGGACACAAGGTTGAGCCTTTTGAGTCAGACAATGCGAGAGAAAATACTCTGATCCCAGGAACAAGGATCCCGCGGTCCAGTTAATGTACAGATTGTGTCTTTGAAGCCAGGGCATGCCTAGTACCATCGGATAGTGGGCAGCCTTTATTAGGTCGAAGTGTAGCATCTCTTGGTGGTTGTTAATGGACAGTAACAGTTCTGTGGTTTGTTGGGTTATGGGTCCTGAAGATTACGGACTTCCATCGATACCTTCGACCGCCAGGATGAAGTCCTTGGTTTCCTGGGGGATATGATGTTTCAGGGCCCATTCATGATCGAGGAATATCCCCATTGCTCCGCAGTCCACCAAAGACAGGACGGAATATGTTTCATCCTTGGTCACTGATAGAGACACTTGAAGAATCACCAGATTGTTTGTGGTTTGACAGGGTTTACTTGGAGAAGACTTGGAGCACGAATCTTTCTCCCGAAGCTGGGCTCCGTTCAAGATCGGGAGCTGGCATTTCCCGAATGCCTGGGAGGAGCTATTGGGCAATTTCTTATTAGGGGTTTGTCTGATGCACAATACATACATAGCCCTGTCTCTATCCTACGGGTTCTTTCTTGTGGAGAAATGGGCCCCCGTAAGGAGCCAAGTTGCATCGGTTCAGGATCTGGCTGAGGACTGGGAGTCGTCTCCTTACGACTGGGATATTCTAATGAACCTTTATTGGCAGGGAACGTGTCTTTTTCCTTTCAGATTTTCTTTCCTGGATGCGGAAATCAATCTGCAATGACAAGTCCAATAAAGCCTGGAACGAGCCTGGGCGGGATACCCGGGCCACTTCATCCTTGATTTTGTCGTTCAATCCACGGGGAAACAGAGTTAAACAGGCTTCCGGAGCCCAATCAGCCTCCTTGGCCAATTGTTTGAATCGGGTGACATATGACAACATATCCTGAGAACCTTGTTGAAACTCCAATAGCCTCTCTTGAGCACTGTAAACTTGCTCAGGTCGATGAAACATTGTTTTAAAGGCATCCACAAATCCTTCATAGTTGTCCAGAAGTGGGTCCCCTGCATTTACTAGAGGTGTTGCCCAGGCCAATGCGTTTCCTGAAAGATGGGAAATTATGAAGCCAACCTTGGCTCTGGGTGTTGAGAAGTAGTAGGGTTTGAAGGTAAAATGAACCAAACACGAGTCAAGAAAGGAACGCAATGTTTTGGTGGTTGCGTCGTATTTGTCCACAATGCCCCCAACTATGGCGCTTTCTTGGAAGGCAGAGTCCCTGGAGAGAACGAGTTTTTTCAGGGCAGCATTTTCCGCCTTTAAGTTCTGTACTTCAGTTGTCAGCTCTTGCATACCCCTCATGAGGTCTTGGACGGCGGATTCCATTGTAGAATCAATATTCAATCCTTGGCGTCTCAAACTGTCACACTTTTCCTGAAATCTCAACTGTCTGTCTTTCGAAGCCTTGGACTGGTTCTTTTCCTTTTTCCGGACAGCTCAGGACTTGTAAAGACTTGGGCGTGAATCCTCCAACGCCAGCATGTAGATATCTCTGACCGAGGGAGTCTGCGTTCAATTCCAGGAGGGGGCACAAGTAACTAAGGCCCCGGAAGGAGGGAGACCAGGAAGGAACCAGGGGAATAAATGGAAGAAGCGAGCCCTTCGGGCGAAGGCCCTCGATAAGGGGAAGCACTGAAGGAGTATAGGAAAGAGAAGTTCTAAGATCCTGGGCAGAGGGTAAGAGCACAGGAAAATACGAACACACTTGCCGAAGTTCGGAAGTCTAGCGTTGAGACGCAAAGTGCCGCGGGGGCGTGTCCCTTTTCAAGGGACAGGCAAACTCCTGGAAACGCTAGCACGGTACTCGTGCACTAACGTCGGCCATGTTGAGTGTGCCTTAGAGGGAGTGTAGCAATGCCTTATGGACTATGTAGTCAAGAAGGGGCTAAAACGGCGAATCATGACAAAAGGGTTGCCCACAAACAAGACCTCCGGAACATATGGGCTTCCTAGCAAGTTTTACAAAGAGTACATGACGGAAGTGACGCTCCCAATGCTAGCAATGTTGAATGAGGCATACAACACAGAGGCCCTCCTGATGTCACTGAGGGAATCCATTATTTTCCCTTTACTTGAACCAAATAAACCAAACACAGACTGTGATTCATATAGGCCCCTGCCGTTGCTCAACCAGGAAGGAAAAACACTCACCGCCCTACTGGCCAATAGACTTAAGACAGTAATAACTGAGCTCATACACCCGGACCAGACAGGATATGTGTCAGACAGGAACATTACGTGGAACCTAAGTAAGTTACACCACATTATTGATCACACCAAGGACAGTACGAACCAATATGCGGTAGCCTCACTGGATGCAGTTAAGGTGTTTGATTCGGTCAGGTGGCCTTGGCTTCTGGCCACGTTACGAAGATTTGGCATCATGGGGCACGCTTATATAAAATGAGTGCAGTTACTGTACAGTAAGCCAGTGGCTAGAGTCAAGATGGGAGGGCAGATCTTGGAGCAGTGGGTACTGGTAAAGGGCACCAGACAGGGTTGCCCATGGTCCCCCATGCTGTTCATATTAGCCCATGAGCCCTTAGCAGCATATCATCAGAGAGAATACAAAGAGGCAGGTATAGACACGCACGTTAGGAAGAGTATGATTTCACTATATGCAGATGATATGCTCCTATATATACAAAACCCAGAAACTAATTTATAAATATATGCAAAATATTCTAACGATATGCCGAACTTTCGGGCATCACAATCAGCAAGCAGTAATCGTGCTTGTTCCCACTGGCAGGATATTGCCGGAAGTCGATAGACTCGCTACCAGTACTTCTAGTGCAGTGGCCGACAGAATCATTCAAATATCTTGGGGTGCACATTTATCATGATTCAAAGGTGGAACACACACAAAACATGCAGAAGGCGGTAGACAAAGTGACAAAATGCATGGACTTTTGGTCCAGGTTGCCTCTCTCACTTATGGGTAGAGCCGTGTTATTGAAAATGGTATTCCTCCCCAGGCTCCTACACTACTTCACCAATATCCCATATAACATCCCAAAGGGCTTCTTTACCAAACTGGATACTACATGCTGAGGGTTTCTATGGCGCAATACCAGATGTAGAGTGCCACTGGAAAGGTTACAGAAACCATACGACCAAGGGGGCATACTTCGTGGCAAGCCAACTTCAGTTCGTCACAGGGTGGTTGTCAGATGAACCAACCCAAGACACACCCCTATTACAGCCGGTGAGTACCCCATGCCTCTTAAAAGAAGTAATTTGGATAAACACATCAAAGTTGCCTAAGCCCCCGCTCCTGCTGCCAATACGTAAGTCAATATGGCACAGAGCCTACCGCTTATTAGGTGACACAAAGCCCTATTTTCCAATATCCCCTTACTAGTGCTGACAGCCGATGACCCGCAGCATAGACAGAGCGTGAGGAAGTATTGGGTACCCAGGTGGATGGCGACAATTGGGGGTCTTTTGCAGAACGAGAAATGAGTGGACTTCAGCACACTCACTACAGAAACAGGCCTGCATGGGGGTCAACACATTATTCATACCTCCTTACTCAAGGCACTAAAGTTGAAGTGGCCGGAAGTTGCAGGTGCACTAAAAAAGAATAAAGCGATAGAAACACTTTATGACACCTCTGAAGGTGGCCAGGTAGTATCAAGGCTCTACGAATTAATCATAACCCAGCGGACAAATGTGATGGCGCTGACCCGCCAAAGTTGGGAAAAGGGCCTACAGGAACAAATCTCTGACAAGACATGGGAGCGGGTGATCACAGATCACAAAAAAGTTTCCAAAAATGCGTATTTACAGCTAATGCAATTATATGTGACCCATAGGGCGCACCCAACTCCTGGGAAAATCGCAAGATTTAGTAATGCAACTGATCAATCCTGCCCAAAATGAGGTTTTGTTAATGCTGACATGGTGCACATGTTCTGGGCCTGCAGGAAGATCCAGCATTTCTGGGGAGAAAGCGTGCAAATGCTAGCCAAAGCAGATATAACATTGGATACACAATCTCCCGCGGCCTGCTTGTTGGGCATCTTCCCACGGCCGAGACGGGTAAAACATGTTAGTAAATTGAAAGATTTGGTGTATGTCCTGGCGAAACGCAGGATGGTGATGGGCTGGAAAGCACTCAGTGGCCCTGAGGCACGGACTGTGGTGGATTGATCTCTAAAAATGGAGGCTCGCAAAGACGTCAGTGTGGGTAGAGGGGGCCCGCCAGGGCCAAGGGGAAGTAAACACGAACATTGAATCATGGAGAGCAATGCTTCAGGATCTGTTTGCCTCAGCACATGCCAGTCCCCAGGAGGAAGGTCCTGCTCAGTTGCCTACTGAGGCGGACGGAAAATCGTAAATACCCTGAGTGGCCCACCTGGGCATGGAAGTGTAAGACTGTGGGCCTCATTACGACCCTTGCGGTAATCCGCCGTCATTACCGCCATGGCGTAATGAACGTTAACGCCGTGGGACGATGGCGTAAAGTGCGCCACATTAGGACCCATCGCGCACGAGCATTACGCCATGGCGGTAATGTAAACAGCGCCATGGCGGTAATGCCCCCAAAACGGCACCTACCGGCATCGTATGCGGCGCAAGGTGCACCACCGCCACCGCCGTACATAGCGGTGACCGTAGTTAGCGGTCACCGCAATTAGCGGTGACCGTAGATAAGCGGAACCGGAAGTAGCGTCACCGCGGCGGAACGGGAAAGAGCACGGCGGCCATCTTTAAAAACACAATCCATTGCCATCCTCCGAAACCACTGGACATCCGAGCCTGAGACCCCGCCAATACCGTCTTCAACCTTCTACCTGCAGGAAGATGCCTAAAGTTTTGAAAAAAGCCTGTGACCGCCAGCGGCAAGACCGCTTCTCCAGAGAGGAGCTTACCATTCTAGCGGAGACCCTCCAGGAGAACGCTGCAGTGGTATTCTCCAACCAACTGACAAGACCGGCCATATCCAAGAAGAAGGCCATATGGGCACTGGTAGCTCAGCGGGTCAGTGCCGTGGGAACAACACCCCGCAATGTCAAACAGTGCCGCAAGCGGTGGGACGATCTCCGGCTCAGAGTCAGGAGCATACTATCAGCCAACATGAACCTGGCAATGGCAACTGGGGGAGGATCGGAGTCCCCTATAAAATTGCAGCCATGGGAGGAAATCTGTGCCTCCACAATCGGAATGCAGAGCATTGAAGGAGTAGGAGGAATGGAGAGAGGAGCCCCGACATCGGGCGATGCAGGTAGGTGGCTCAAATCAAGGCATGCAAATCTCACCTAAGTCCATTCATGTGAAGTACAATGTTGGCCCATAGTGTGAATGCAACACATCAGCAGGAGACTGCCCACAGATACATCCGATCTGCACCCTGTACACATGCAGCACGCACACCCTAACTGCAGGCACCCACATACCTCCATGCTACTTCCACACAAAAGGGAGACAACTTTTTTCCCCTGCATGAAATGTGCCACATGTACTTACTGATGAGATGCCAGTCGCCACAATGCCCGGCCAATGTCCGCAGACCCATCAATAACACTCTCCCTCCTCTGTCCCACCACAGGCTCAAATTCCGACCTTGAGGAAGAGGACACCACAGCCTCCACACCCACCAAGAGGGCCAGGCCAACTGTGCCAACGCCACAACCCTCCACCTCTGTCGTCCCGAGGAAAACACCACAGCAGGCAAAATCCCTGCAAGGGAAACAGGACAGGGCACAGACAGCCACCCCAGCAGGCAGTACAGCAGCAGCAGCAGACATCACACCAATCATGCCCACAGAAGCCACAGCCTCTGCTGCAAGCAGCACAATTGGGGAGACTGCTGCCATTGCTGCCTCCTCCGATAGCGAAGCAGGGATCTTTGAGGAGAGTGATGTCAGAAGCCCCACAGGCCACCCTCATTCCCCCTACCTGTCCCTAAGCAGCCCGCATGCGGATGCCACACAGGGTCAGCCAGAGGATGACGATTGGCCAGCCACTCCATCCCCGCTGCAGGGGCAGATCAGCCCAATGGGAATACCACTGCCATTAGCCATGGGCCAGAATTCCAACCATTCTCTGGAGGCGATTGCCACCCGGCAGCAGCAACTTTCCTCGCTGCTCGAAGAACATGTTGCTGAATGTGGGGGGTCAAGTGCAGCAATGGAGAAATGTGCTGAGACTGTGAAGGCAGCTATAGAGTCGTCCACAAAGGACATCTGCGCGGAACTAGCTGCTGTGCGGCACGCCATCACTGACCTTGTGCAGACAATACGGGCCATGCGTCCAAATGAGCAGGCAGGATCCTCCTCGGTTGCCAGCTCGACACCGAGCAGCCCCATCCGCCGATCGGGGAGGAACCTCCGCAGCACAGGCAGGGGTGCCCCGGGGGCCAGTGGAGGGGGCTGCCAATAGTGGCCGGACAGTGTAGGAATCCTACTACTGACACTGCTGCACAGACCAACTCACACCTTTGTTGGGATTCCAGGGGGGGGGGAGGGTGGAGGGGGGAGTGGGTGTGTTGGGGTGTGCAGGGGGGTGGCGGGGTGGTGTGTTGGGGAGTTAAGGGGGGAGTTTGGGGGGGTGTGTGTGCAGGGGGGAGGTGGGAGGTGGGAGGGGGTGTGTTGGGGTGTGCAGGGGGGAGGTGGGAGGTGGGAGGGGGTGTGACACGACAGTTCATAGTTCAAATACACTTTTTCGTTTCAAAAAAGGAAATGTGTGGACATTTTCATTGCGTATGTGTGCTTTATTGGTGTCCAGTCCTCAGTGTGCATGCCCCAGAGTCACACAGTGCCCCAAGTGCAGTCTCCATGCGATGAACACCAGCCGTGTGTGCTAGAAGCAGTGGTTGATGATACTTTGGCGCATGGCACGCCCCTCCTGTGCATCGCCTCCTCCATGTGGTGGCGCCCCTTCTGCACCCTCCTCATCCTCATCCTCATCGTCAGGTGGTTGCAGTTCTGCGTCAGGGGGCAGGGGCACATTCCGTCTGACGCACATATTGTGCAGCATGACACATGCCATGACGATCTTTGCCACCTTCTCATGGCCATACAGGAGTGCCCCACCAGACCTGCTGAGGCTTCGGAATCGTGCCTTCAGGAGGCCGAATGTCTGCTCTATGACCACACGAGTACGTGTATGTGCACGGTTGTAGTCCTCCTCGTGCTGGTTCTGCGGGTTCCGGACTGGCGTGAGGAGCCACCTCTTCAGGGGGTAGGCTGCATCACCTGTATGTAGGCGAGAATGTATGTGTCAGTCATGTTGTCTGATCAGGAACATGATGTCCCACCATGGCTGGCATGGAACTGTTACCTTGGCTCACTTCTACATGCACTAATTGATTCACACTATGCAACCAGTATATGCTCATTGCTGCCATGGCCTGTTTTGCATGCCATCACCCTATGTATGCAGAGGGGTTTTGTGCATTGTGAGTGGCCTTCCTCTGTATCCGTTCTCTGTGTTACTCACAGCCAGGTGGAGTATGCATCATCCCCCCCCCCTTTCAGCCAGGTGGAGTATGCATCATCCCCCCCCCCTTTCAGCCAGGTGGAGTATGCATCATCCCCCCCCCCCTTTCAGCCAGGTGGAGTATGCACTGGTACGTCATTCCCATGCCCACTTCCATGACATCGCACTCACCGAGTAGCCAGGATCTTGGGCCTGCATGTCGCTCCATGTAGCGTGGTATTGTGGAGTTCCTCAGGACCATGGAATCATGGGTTGATCCGGGGAATCGGGCACAACAATGTGTGATGATCTTGTTGGAGTCACAGACCATTTGCACGTTGACAGAGTGGAACTGTTTCCGGTTGCGGTACGGTACCTCCATGGCACGTGGAACCACCAATTCCACATGGGTGCAGTCGATGGCACCAATGCAACCGGGTATGCTGGCTAGTGCATGGAAACCCACTTTGGTGTTTGCAATCTCCTGGGCAGTCCGTGGTAATGAGATGTGGTCGTCTGTGTGCTTGAGGAGGGCATCGAGCACTTGGATGAGTGTTCGTGAGAATAATGGTTGTGAAATGCCATGCAGGTGCCCCACTGTGTGCTGGTAGGTGCCTGTGGCCAGGAAGTGGAGTACAGCCACTACCTTCAGTAGGGGGGGGATGGCGGTTGGACTTTCTATCATGCTGACGATGTCGTTGTGTGTCATGTCTACGATGGCGGTGATGGTGTCCCTGTCCAAACGGTACAGGGTGTGGATCTGCTCAGCAGTGAGGTTGTTTGGATTGGCTCTGATGCGTGGGATTGGGGGCTGCCTGCGTGGTGGCACTGGCTGTGCTGGTGGGGCTTGCTGGGCCTGCCTTGCCCTCCTTCTCCTCCTGCGTCTCCTCTGTGCTGCCTGTTGTTGTTGTTGTTGCTGTTGCTGTTGTAGTAGCACATGCATTGCTATCAGGTCCTCCAGCCCCAACATTGCTAGTCGTATTGGCATCATTGTGGAGTGTGACTGGGTGTGGGTAGGGGTGGGGTGTGCTCTTTTTATACTCCCCTGAGTCTGTATTGCCTTCACCTGTGCTGTTTCTGTGCACCTGTGGCAGCTGCATTCACTTGAATTGGCCCTTTACGGTTGGTTCGCGATGGCGTTATTTGCACCATGGCGGTAAGGTACTTAGCGGCCTCATTGATGGCGTTAGGTGCATGTCCGCTTGGGTCGGCATTTGCGTGCCTTTCCGCCATGGCGCTAAGTACGGTGTGGGCGGTCGCGTGCGCGCACCCTTAGCGCTGTTTGCGGCAGCGTTAACTACGATGCCGCTATTGGCATCGTAGTTAACGGTCACGGGTCATGATCGTACCTGGCGGAAAACGATGGCGGTAAGCATTTACCGCCATCGTTTTTCGCTTAGCGCCAGGGTCGTAATGAGGCCCAGTGTAAGGGATGTACGCTGGCAAGAGGGGGGGGGGTTACGGGGAGAGGGAAGGGTCACACAGACTTAAAAAGGCATGTGTTGTCTGATGTGAATGCTTGCGAATGCGTGTAAATTATACAAAATGTTAATAAAAACACATTTAAAAAATCATTATCTGCCAACACAGAACACATGTTTACTCTATAAACTCAGGCTGTGGTTGTGTGAATGTTTATGTTAGGTTTCCCTAAGCAATGAGGCACTTTCTTGACATCCCAGTCCTGTGTGTGTTATTGAGCTCAGGAAAGCTTTGGATTTCATTGCACTATGCTTCACCATATGCGGCACACTATGTCAAAGGTAGCTGTCTTGAAAACAATTTACTGGAAAAATGAAATAAACAATCTATTTGGAGAAATTAGATAAAGGGTCTTGTACATGTGCTCACAGCACAGAGAAACATAATGCTTGCCACAGCAGTAGCTAATTATATTTGTGAAGGCGCAATAACGAGAAACAGATTGCCTGCAATATTTGCAGTGGCCCAGCTTTACATGTATTCGTGAGTTTCAAAGGTTCTTACACCAGAGAGGATTTTATGAGAAGACTTGAAACTACATTAACCTACGCAGACCGAATGCCCTTCATCCCCCCCCCCCCCCCGCTAACCCCCATTCAAGGTGAAGCATTGCAGAAATTGGCCTGTTCAGAGGACCGTTAATAGGAAACATGTGAGGCTCATAAGCAGTCCACGAATGGCAAATAGCCACTTCTGAATGTTATTAAAGTAATAAATAATACGAGTTTTCATGCAGCCTTTACGGCTGATGACAGCAGACAATAAACACCTACTTTGAGGGGAAATGTCCACATTATTCAACCATGTGCAAAGAGCTGCTAGAGGCATCCACCATAAAGGACCCCAGAACATTCTGGTCCCCCGTTTAAAAGGGTAAGCCTAGTTATCAAACTAACACAAAGACGGGCATTCTTGGGCATGTATAACAGAGGCTTCAGCAGTGGAAGAAGAGGCCAAGTCCTGCCTCATGGAACTGAAGAGGGCGATCTAGATACAAACAAAGGCAGTAACACCCGCTGTAACTAAGGATGTCCTTTCGGGTGCCAGTAGTGCTAGGACACCTGACGAGTCCCTTGTGACCGCTGGCTCAGGAATCACTGCGGCAGCGCCATATAATGAAAGTAAAGAGCGTTCTGGTGAAAGGCATATTTACTTCCTGTAATTTCCCTGGGCTGTCCCTCTCTTTTCCTCTCAGCACCTTTCTAATGGTTTCTTAAGGGTTAACTGAGGGAGAAGTGTTGGGAACTCCTCTTCCAACCCTCACTGTGTCAGCAAGTTTGTGATGTGCTGCTTGTACGAAGAGGGACGGCCCCCATTAGAGTAGCTTTTGGTAGGTTCTAAAGCGCGAAGAACCTGGTGGTGATGGCATGGATTTCTGGAGCCAAGGTTCCCGTTGTGTGTGTCCCTGGAGTAACTCTGGCAGAAGAAAGTGGAGCATCGCCAGTGTTGGCACAGACGACAGAAGAAGTGGAAAATGCATGTGGAGAACCAGCTTAAGTTGCCATATGATGGCAGCACCTGCAAGTGTCGGACTGCACAGCACTTACAGTGACTAACATGTATGTAAGGCATTATCTGTCTTGGAATGGCATTACTCGGGCATATAAGTGTGGACTCCGATTGTAGCACCCGGATGCGTGAGGTTGTACCTCACATTTAGTGACTATACCATGCAGATGCAGATGATAGTACTGGACAGCAATACTGGAGCATTTGTGACTGCATGTGGCATATTATGGAGCGCTCGCACCCCTGGAGCTATATTTCTTTTTTTTATTGTTTAAAGTGCTGACCTAGCTTGAGAGCAGCAGAGTTCTGTACAGTGTGTGGGATGGCATCTTTAATAGTAGTGCAGAGGCGTTGCTAGAGGGGCTGATGGGGCTATAGCCCCAGGTCGTTTGGTTGTAGCCCCGGATAGAAGCTCAGGGGCCACAGCCAAAAGGCTAGCTAGCCCTGAGTCCCGCCAGTCCTGACATTAGCTTAGCCCCTGATCTTTTCCAGACCTAGCAAAACCCCTGCAGTACTGTGAGTTACTGCCTGTCTGTCGGAATGTAAGTCCACTGGGATTAGTCCTTGGTCTGGTATTGTTGGAAAAGCCACATTTTTAGAGATTTGTGAAAATTTGAGAATTGTTGGGGCATTTCCGAACCGATACTTGGATTGGGTTCCAGAGGGTGGGTGCGTGACACGAGAAGGATTGTTTGAGGGTCCTACCTTTGCAAAGGAGTTATTAGTTGAGCCGGTTGGTCAACTTTTAGCACGATGAATGCGTGCCACCAGACTGCTTTATAGGTGATGTATGCAGTCTTGAACAGTAAGTATCCTGGCCTGGAGGGGAAGCCTGTGTAGTTCACGTAGGACAGGGGTGATTCGGTCAAATGTCCACACACCCGCAATAAGACGTGCTGCAGCATAGTGGATAAATACTACATACAATATGTTTCGAAACCTTGTAAATCACACTTATATTACAGTGTGGTACTTTATGTTTTTCCATCTTGGGACTCACAGTTTGGGTGACAAACCTCTTCATTTATGGCTTTGTATACACTGTATATGATGATTGTCCTTGTAACCTCGATCAGTCCCAGAGGGGTCGAAAAACTTGTTGGCTGTGGTCAACTCAATTCCTACAAAAGGAAGTTCTTTATTATAATTGCACATTAAACGTTTGGTACAGCATTGCAATTTAACAAGTGTCTTCTTATATTCAATATTATTGACAGACATAGCGCAACAGTGTCACTCATGTCCTTTTATCTCAGGTTACGATAGGGCACTTTCTCCCCCGAACGGGCACTGTCAGCAAGGTTAACAATTAGAACAATTGTTGCACACAGTGTTCAAATCCTAACTAGCGCAGTTTGATTCACAGTAGTGGCCAAGTGCGCGCAGTGGTGGAAGTGTAGTGCTGAAGTACAGTGCTGCTTCGCTGTGTCTCGCTGCTCCTTGCATTGAATTCACAGACATTTTCACGGACATAGCACACGAACACTGGGACGAACGCTGGGACTATGCTGAAAGCCCGCCCACCCTGCAAATCATCTGAGCCCATTGGCTATGCTACAGCAGTACAGACACGTCTGTGGACACGTTTACAGACACGTTTTGCCGCTTTTCACTCTAGAACCAACGAAATAGTGAATAGGTTTTTACATTGTCCCTTTTGTTCCTTTTGTTTCTCTTGTAGAGGCTTGAGCCCGCCCCCCTCACCCATGTGGCGTTGGCCCTTTAAGGGTACGCACGCGACGGGGTGACGTTCACTCTGTCGCGTGCGCAGTTAAATAAACGAGGCGTTCCCCGTGACGACACAGTCACCGGGGAGCCCACACTGGTAACACCGCTGTCTCCGTGTCTCTGTGTCATGGGGGGTGGGGGGCTCACGGACGGCGGCATCCGGAGACCGCCAACAGTGGCGACGAGTGCCGGGATCACTTCCTGGAACAGACGGAGACATTTGCTGGGAGCGTAGATGATCTTACGTGAACGCTCCAGCGAATTCTGACCGCGGAGAAGGAAGCAACACACGCGGCCGGCGGCCATCTTGATGAATAGGCCTCGGAGACTCACGGCTTCATAGCGAAGCGTCGGTGAGCCATCCGGACATAATTTTTGGATATTTCAGCGGCGGACAGTCGCTGGAAACAACACGTGTAAATTTCAGAATGATTCATTGACATTTTCACTGTTTTTCACCGAGTAGATGGGTGAGACTCTATAGGAAGCCTGCTGAATGCACTAGGGGTCTTTCCCCCTGCTCAATTTTTGGACACTTCATTGTCTGCCTGCTGGCTTGAGTAATACATCTGCGAGGAGTGCGCCTGGTGAGAGGCAGAATTCAATCCATTTCTGGAGGCTGACTGCTGGCGGTGAGTTGCGGCCCCATCAATTATATCTTCTGGGGTGCCTGTGCGCTATCCACCATGAGTCAAGCTGCTGCTGCTGCTGCTGCTGCGCCTCCGCCTGCTCCCCCGCTGAAACCACCTGGGTCCCTACAGCCAATGGCTGAGTTTGATTCCTCGGGTGCTCCGTCAAGCCTGGGACAGAGGTGGAAGATGTGGATGGATAGGCTTGAGATGTACTTCAGGGCCACGATGGAGACAAGCGACGACAGCAAGCTGGCCACTCTCCTGTACTCTGCTGGCCCAGCAGTGCATGAGATATTTCTGTCCCTGCAGCCGGCGGATGGGTCGTTTGCGGCGGCAAAGGATGCACTCCATAATCATTTTCTGCCAATGGCCAACGCAGATTATGAACGTTTTCTCATGGGAACGGCTCGACAGAAGGATGACGAGACTCTGGATATATTCTATGGGCGGCTGCGGAGACTGGCCGCGCCATGTGTGCGTGGAGCGACCCTGAAGTCATGATTCGCAACCAACTCATTCAGGGGCGTGTCTCTGGGAAACTGAGGCGCCAGATATTGCGCGAGCCTGGCATCAGCCTTCCTCGCATCCTAGAACTGGGAAGGTGCCACGAGGTGTCGGAATTGCGGGCGACCAGAATGGAAGCTGGTGCCCGCCCAGGCAAGGTGGAGGAGGTCTGCACGGTCAGAAGAGGCCGTGGAGCGAGGCGCCCCATGAACACTCAGAGCCCGCGCCCGCTTGGGACCACTTCCTCGTGCCCAAAGTGTGGGTACGATCTCCCGCACCCAGCTGAATGCCCTGCGACTGGGGTTAAGTGCGGTAGGTGCGGAGGCGCGGACCACTTCGCCAGGATGTGCAGATCTGCAGCTCCCAAGATAGTGCCTAGGGGGCCTGTTCAAGCTGGGTTCTTCCGACCCCAAAGGACGTCCAACGTCGCTCAGGTGGACCAGGGTGACAAAGGGGCACCTCAGGAAGTGGAGGAGGAGGAAGAGGACGAGGAAAACGTCTTCTTTGTGTCCAGTGTGAGCATGCTGAAATCCCGCTCCAAGAGACAGCCCAGGTGCAACGTGCTTGTCAATGGTGACTCTGTACCAATGCTAGTGGACACCGGTGCGTCCGTGAATGTGATGGCCAGACAGCACTATGATACTATGCAGGCCCCGCCCACGCTGACCGCACCGAGAGCACGCATATTCGCTTTCGGCGGCGATCAGCCCCTCCCTCTGGATGGCGTATTCGTGGCTGATGTTCAATATGGGGACTCACACATCCGGGCCAGATTCTATGTCACCCCGGTGAGCGACAACACTTTGCTTTGCTGTGCTGCGGCTGAGGCGCTGGGAATTGTCACATTTGCATATTCAGTGTACTTAGATGACATTCCGGTACTCCTGACCAAACACAGCTCCCTGTTTGAAGGCATTGGACAGTTGGTGGGTGAGCCGGTCCGGCTCCACATCGATGAGTTAATCCAACCAGTGGCGCTGAAGCACCGACGAGTTCCTTTTCATCTCAGGGAGTGGTGGATCGAGAACTGGACAACCTGGTGGGGCTGGACATTATTGAAAAGGTTGAGGGCCCCACCCCGTGGGTGTCTCCCATTGTCATCGCGCGCAAGCCTAAAAAGCCGGATGCGGTGAGGATCTGTGTGGACATGCGACTCCCCAATAAGGCCATAAAGAGGGAGCGACACTTGACCCCCACCATCGATGACATCATAGCAGAACTGCAAGGGGCGAGGTTCTTTTCCAAACTGGACCTGAGAGCAGGCTATCATCAGGTGGTCCTGCACCCCGAGTACCGCTACGTCACAACCTTTACCACTCATCGAGGTCTTTACCGATACAAGAGGTTGAGTTTTGGGGTGTCTTCCGCGGCAGAGGTCTTCCAAAACATCATAAGAGGGGCACTAGCGGATTTGGATGGAGTCCTTAATATTAGCGACGACATTTTGGTGTATGCCAGGTCGGAGACGGAGCATCTGGCACGCCTGGCCAAGACCTTTGAACGCCTGCGCTCGCTGGGACTCACCCTGCACAAGGACAAGTGTGAATTTCTGAAAACAACGATCAAATTCTTTGGGTTCGTGTTCAAGGCGGATGGGGTGTCGCTGGACCCCCGCAAAGTGAGGGACATAAAGGAGGCGTTCCCGCCAGAGAATGTTGCAGAGGTGAGGAGCTTCTTGGGTATGGTTACTTACTGTGGCCGCTTCATCAGGAATCTGGCGTCCCGTTCAGAGCCGTTGAGATCGCTCACAAAGAAGGACACCACCTGGCAGTGGGGCCCCCTTGAGCAGGCGGCATTCGATGACATCAGAGGTGCCTTGGAGGCGGACGACACCATGGCGTTCTTCGATCCGAGTCTGCAGACAGAGATCGTTGTGGACGCCAGCCCATATTGACTGGGGGCAGTACTTACACAAGTGGGGAATGACCAGGAGATTCGACCCATAGCATACGCCAGTAAGGCGCTCTCCGACACCGAGCAAAGGTACTCCCAGATTGAGAGGGAAGCCCTGGCGGTGCTGTGGGGTTGCAGACATTTTCGCCTCTACATTCTGGGGCGTCCCGTGACTGTGGTCACGGACCATAAGCCGTTGTTGCCGATCATGGCGGGCTAACAACGCGGCAGACTACCTCTCTCGACACCCAAGAGGGGACTCGCAGGAGTCTGCATCAGCGGAAGAGGCCGACGAACATGTCCGCCTGGTTGTGGGGACGGCCACCCCAAACTCCATGCAGGTGGAAGAGCTCGAGGTTGCATCAAAAGGCTACGAATGTTTCGCCATCCTGAGGGAAGCCATGCAGAGGGGTAACTGGAAGACGGTACTGGAGGCCGTGGAACGCAGGACGTGTCAAGCCAGAGTGGCCCTCGAGCAGTTATGGAGAGTGAGAGAAGAACTGACATTTTCAGAGTCGGGGCTGCTACTGAGGGGTGAGAGAATCGTGGTGCCCCAGGCCAAAATTGCACAGGTCATCACCTTGGCGCACCAGGGTCATCAAGGGGCGCCCAAAACCAAAGCTCGCCTCCGCCATAAGGTGTGGTTCCTGGAACTCGAGCGGAAGGTGGAAGCATTTGTGGCGTCATGCGTATGGTGCCAGGCTGCGGCACCGGCCCAGCGGGAACCATCCATTGAAGCGATGCCCAGAGGGACCAGGCCATGGGAAGTAGTGCACGCAGACTCCGGGTCCACGTCGAGAGGCACTCACTTCCTAGTTGTGGTGGACGAGTGGTCTCGATACCCGGAGGTCGAGTTCATAGAATCCGTCGCATTTGAGAACGTGGTGGTGGCGCTGGAGAAGATTTTCGCCACCCATGGCCTGCCCTCTGTGCTGTGCTTCGACAACGGGGCACCATTCCAAGGCGAGAGTTTTGCCGAGCTCATGAGGGAGTATGGCATTCAACACCGGCGGGTAACCCCACTGTGGCCCCGGGCCAACGGGGAGGCAGAGCGCATGATGCGCACCCTCAACAAAGTGTTCAGGATCACCCATGGAAAGGGCGAGTGCTTGCAGTGGGCCCTGTACGTCTTCCTGCGGGGATATCGGACCACACCTCACTCCTCAACGGGTGTGGCCCCGGCGTAGGCTCTCTTCCAGAGATGCCCGAGAGACGTCATACCGGAGGTGGGGGACAGGGACCCTGCCGTCATTGACAATGAACAGGTCGAAGAGGACAGACAAATCAGGACGCAGATGGAAAACATCCGGAGGGGCCTGAGACCCCCGCACATCGCGCCGGGAGATGAGGTTTTGGTGAGGAATCACCACCCACAAGGAAAGTTGTCCCTCACATATGAACCCGCTCCTCTAGATGTCGTGGCGGTCAAGGGCTCTATGGTGACAGCCTCTGACGGGACGTCGTCTGTAACAAGGAATGCCTCCTTCTTCAGGAGAATCGGCGACCCAAGAGTGGACAGCCCGGACAACCGAGAGGGTGAGGGTGCCTTGGATGAAGGTGGGGGTGAAAGCCCCGCCGTGGACTCTCCGGCTCGAGGCAGACCAGGTCAAGAGACACCGGCCAGGGACGTTGGCAGGAGGTACCCCCTGAGAACAGGGCGTGGGAAACCTGCCCGTCTCACAGACTATCTGACGGACTAAGCTGGGGAGGCTGACCGGGGGTAATGGTCAGGCCGTGACAGGTACCCGCGGGGGATCCAGGGTGGCTGTGAATAAATGGGGGTTTTTGGAGTTGACAGAGTTGTGTGCTTTATAAATGTGTGACAGTTAGTCCCTCCTGTTTCCAATTTATTGTTATGGAAAAGGAGGAGTGTGGCGTTGGCCTTTTAAGGGTACGCACGCGACAGGGTGACGTTCACTCCGTCGCGTGCACAGTTAAATAAACGAGGCGTTCCCCGTGACCACACAGTCACCGGGGAGCCCACACTGGTAACACTGCTGTCTCCGTGTCTCTGTGTCACGGGGGTGGAGGGGCTCACGGACGGCGGCATCCGGAGACCGCCAACAACCCAGCATTCATATCAACAACAAGCATGCACAGTGGCGCACGCACAGTGGTGGAAGTGCAGTGCTGACATACAGTGCTGTTTCGCTGTTTAGCTGGAGAGCGGGTGTTAGGGCCGGTACAGTAGACTAGTGCAATTATTATTTTATTGTCTTTTTTTATTTTATTTTTAATTTCTTTCCAGTCACCATATTCTCCTCATCTTAAGTGCATCAATGGTGACTCAAAGATTCACTTTAAAAACAGGCATGCCAAATGTGCCTCTGATGCCAGCCTTATCAATAGCCCAGATTAAGATGGCTGCATCCAAAGTAGCCGCCCAATCATCGTGCCTTGTTGCCAAGAGCGCTCTTAATACTGGATCCCTGAAAACTAGACCCAATAAATCAGCCTCTATTTCTTTGGATATTCACACATTCTATTCCAAAGAAACTATTTCCAAAGATGACAGCAGATTGATAATGCCGCCAAATGTCTGTTCCCAGCATTCCCCCACCCAGACAACGAACCAGAGTGAAAATCCAACTACACATCAAGATTTACAAATAACAACTACGGCATCATTACTTCCAGTGGAACGTAACCATGAAACGATACAAGTAAGTCTGCGTTCTAATTTGGCACCTGATATAATGATCAGTGAAATAACGGATAACACAATGGTGTCTGTATCTCTGGCCGGGGAAATGAATATTACAAATGAGTCAACTGTGAATAACTCTCCCAAAGCTAATGAACCCTTAAAACCCGCTACAATGCTCAGTAGCTGCCCAACAGCATCTCCGCAAAGCATATGATGTGTTACCTATGACGGGAGAAGTAGACAATGATGCCAGAGACTTTATGGATATTTCCAGCAAGTCAGAATCACTGTCTCAGGAGATTCAATATATTTGCTCAAATTCTGGTGATCTAATACAGTTACAGGAGGAATATACATTTAATAATGCTTCCTCTCAGCCTGGTCCTGATGAGATTAACACCTCATGTCACCACGCACATAACTTAGATGATAATACATCTCCACAGCCACAGAACAAGACACATATTCATTTTGTTGATGAGTCTCCATCATTTATAGCCCCTCCTCCGAGACGATCATGTTTACAAGAAGTAACACAAGAACCCGAGTTCTTTATACATAGAGATCAGTCAAAACGCTTCTCTTTTCCTGAAGCCCCTGCGCTCAATAACACACTAAGTGCCATGAACATTGCTCTCCTAACTGTGGCTAAATTGTATGAGATTCTTGACACATAGATGAACCAACAAACTTTACTCTTGGAGTATTTGGTAGATAAGATAAATATTTCTAATACTACCATAGAGTGTGTCCAACAAAACATGTCATCTGTTAAACCAGTTGTTGTAGCAGCCTCAGTGAATAACTCTGTTAGCAGGGATAACAATAATATAAGGAAAATAGGCACAGTTAATGTAGTAGCAGGCGTTGAGAAATCACAGCCTGTAATATTTTCCCAGACTTCTGTTGAAATGATTGAGAAGACTACTATAGCGAGACAAGAGGTGCTGCTTGATAAGCCTTTGAATTCAGGTCCAGTTGACACACTCCCGACTTTGCGGCCAAATGTTTTTAATCTCTTTTCTGCAGTCTCAGACAAGTCGGAAGATCAAAGAGCACGACAGACCATCTCACAGTTAGACCGAAAACAACCATGTAAAATGATCAAGAAAGATCGTCGTCGCCCTCTCAAAAAAAAAAAGAGAAGAACGAAAATATATAAAAATACAGCGCAAATGGGTTAAGCCGCAAACAACTCCATGTACAAAAACAATTGCCGGAGCCCCAAAAGTATACAAGCCACTAGATGATCTTGTGACACTTTCTTTAATTGAGGTACCATCGATTGATCTGAGGCACACCACAGGCAGTACCCAAAATACATCACTAACAAATTCTCTTGGCGAAGTAAGAGATAGTCCATCTAAGCCCGGTCCGCAAAGTAAGTCGGATGTCTCACCTGTATGTCAAACAACCATTGAACAACTTAGAGAAGAAATAAGAGTAACAATTGAATCTTACATGAAGCAGAATACGTTAACATCTAAAATTGGAGAACTTACTGAAGAACAAAGTACTGCCACAGGTGAAAACTCAGTGATGTTGTCAATAGGGCCTCAAAAAGCATTTGCGGCAGTAGCATTACAATCGAAGCCTACAAGGGCAGCGGTTGCAACTGCTAGCCTGAACACACAAGACATTCACCATCAATTTGGAAAAAACATCATGCAACAAATTCAGTGTTCAATAAATGACCCACCTCCGGCCTTACCTACACTATTATCTAAACAAATAGACCTGCAGCAACAAGATATCAAAGATGTTATAAGACTATCTATTGATTCATATCTTGCGCAAACTAAAAAAACAAACCAATTGAGTACAGTTGCCCATAGTCAAACCTGTTCCGATATGTATGTTCACCCTAAAAATTCAGATGGAGTGATTAACTCAGACAAGCTCCATCAAGAAACTGGTTTGGCGCATTCTAGTATTTCCAATCAATTTCACCTATCAGCCGTAAAGCCAAACGAAACACATCCATCTAAAAATGATTTCAGCACTCAACGCAAAACTGTTCATTGTTTAATTTTAAAATGTCGGGACTCACCATGCAAAAAATGTGTTCTGAATAGAGTGAGTATTCTAAATATATGTGGGGACATACCGACACTATGGAATCTGGCCTCTACTGACATTGACTTAATTGAATTTACTAACAAAAACGATCTATCAGAAGCCAAAATACACATGTGCTCTGGTTTAGTAGCCAACATGCTCTGGGAAACAAGAATGACTTCATATGATATGGGTTTCATACTTACTCAAGATACCAGGACACAGGCAGAGCGAATAGAATGTCCCCAACTAAATATATACAAGTCAGGAGCAATAGAGGCCATAAAAAGGACTCAGCCAATTACCCATTACAAGTCTGCTACTCAAAATTAGCATAATGGGTCATAATGCAAGGAGGTCATTCCGCATTGCAAGGAAATTATTACCACCATTGACCTGATTTCTTGGAATACTCGCGGTCATAGACACTTCGTTAATTCCAACGAAAGCAATATACAGAAGTATGATATCATCGCATTCCAAGAAACCTGGCTTATGAATACACCTGTATGGTCTACCCATACTATCCTTTCAACCCCGGCTACCAAGAAAACAATGGGTCGCCCAATGGGAGGGCTCTTGCTTGCAGTTAAGAAAACAATTGGGTTTTCTATTACTGAATGTCCTTCGCCTTCCGTATGTTTCCAAGTAGCAAAATTAGTCAAAGCCCCAATTACTTTTGTCATTATTAATATCTACTGAATCAGATTAACCATGGCGCCTGAGATTTTCTTCAAACATTTACTTGTTATACTTGATAACTTCTTACTTTATCCAAAAATAGATCATACCATCATACTTGGTGATTTAAATTTGCACCTAATTTTGAATGATAGCGTAGAAATTGCTCAAGATGAATTTACATGGTCACTAATTATGAAAGAAAGAGGCTTCATCCTGCTAAACGGTACAGTACCGGGAGATATTCCCGCTCAGTCCACATGGGCAAGGGGTTCACAAACTGCCATATTGGATTACGTATATGTACCCTCCAATCTATTCAAACAGATTGACTCACTAACAGTGATTCCTTCTAATCTAAGTAATCACAACATACTAAACATATGTTGTAAAATACTAACAGGAGCCCAACTGATGCAAACAAATCATTTTTGAGAATATATTCCTAACAGGATCTATACCGGCTACCTGGAAACAATCAATAATAGTACCCATTTTTAAAAAAGGCCAAAGGGACGAACCAAAATCATATTGACCAATTGCACTATTAGATTGTCCAGGGAAAATATTTGCGCGACTAATCTTGAAACAACTTAATCTCTGGTTATCTGATCGAAAATGATATGATCCATTTCAAATAGGATTCAGACCAGGGTTGGGGACTGCTGTGAATATTATCATCTTGAACAGCATCATACAACAAGCTAAGCAACATCATCAGCCGCTATATATTGCATTAATTGATTTCTGCATGGTGTTTGACGTCGTGCCTCGGAATTATCATACAGGAAACTGATGGATAAAAATTGCCCATGGTATATTCTGAAGTGGATCATCGAATTACGCACAAATACCACCATACAAATCAGACTCAGTAACGAGGGATTATTATCAGCACCAATTCAGACTGCTCGGGGGCCTAAAGCAAGGCTGCCTGTTGGCTTCTACATTGTTTAATTTTTTGATTTCTGACATTGGTAATTTCTTCGAAAAACGTATCACTGATTCACCTAAAATAAACGATATACAAGTTAAATATCTACTTTATGCAGATGACATGGTCCTGTTTGCTAAGACCCCCAAAGGACTTTGAACATTGTTAGATGCCCTGGAATGTTACACCCAAAAAAACGGTATATCAATGAACATCACGAAGACTAAAGTCATGCAATTTGGTAACATAAAGCAAAGATCTAAAGCATACAAATGGCCTCTACAAGAATCCACCTTAATGTCAGTATCATCTTATATTTATTTGGGCATTATAGTCCACAACAAAATAGGCTTTAGCTGTTATGATCAACACATGAATCAGAAACTAATCACAATCATTTCTCAAACTCGAGTAATTAAAGCAAAGTATTGTAAGTTTTCTATTATTCCCATCATAACTTACTATAAACAGAAATTTACACCAGTAATTCTGTATGGCTCAGAGTCCTCCCATGTGAGACCATATAACTACTGGGCGCGATATGAAGGGTTGTATTGGAAACAAATTTTGAATCTTCCATTATCAAAACCCAAATGCTTAGTGAGACACGAATTGGGTCTGCTATCTTTATATGCAGTATATAAGTGGAAGCTCTGTTCGCTTTACCGTAAATGTATTTTGGAACTGCAACAACAGGAATATTATATAATATTTCAAATTATCTTTTAAATTCTGAAGATATCTTTGCGGTAACGTGGCGAAAAAAAGTGCTGAGAGTTCTTTATAATTCTGGTATCCCGGTAACATTGTTATCAGAGAATCCTGATAAAGCTAAGAAAAATGTGTGGGATTATGACTGGATACAAACTAGAACTGCATGTAATATCTACCAAAATTTTGTAAACTATCCTTTTGCCTTAAAACGACATGGTCGAACTGAGAGTTATTTATGTATATTCCCCAATTCGCGGCAACGTGATGATTATTTACGTTTCTGTTTGAATTTATGGCCCACAAAGGAAGTTCTGTTCAATCAAAAACAGCTAACCTGTGTAGATGCACATTGTCGCTTTTGTAAAGTAACCTTAGAAACCATTAAACATCTACTAGTAGAATGCCCCATGCTATTGATGCAGAGAACCAACTGCTTTAAACCATTATTTGAAGATCATTATGCTCTGACTAGTGAAAACCTCTGGGAGCTTCTTTTTCACACTTCCGTTAAAGCAGTTAGATTTGCTATTCTTAATTACGCATATAACATAGGCATACTGAAGAGAGCAATGATTGCAAGTAAATTGTGATTCCTTAAAGATGTGATATCACAATGGACCGATAAGATGATAAGTTCAAAACGGAAATGGAATGTGAACATTTGTGGATTTTTTAATGTTATAATGTTTTAATTCTATGATTGTAAATAATTGACATTTGTATTTATTTTATTGTTGTAATCTGAAAGTTGAAAAAATCAAGTATAAACTCTTGATTAAAACAACTATAAATTAATAGTAGTGGCCAAACTTTTTTAATGAATCCTATCTTCTATAGAACAGAATCACAGCAGCTGAGCAGTTGCCATTACATAATCATGGCAGAAAGTCTATCTAGGGATAATACATTAAGGCTCTATTTGCACCTAGAGGCTCAACTAACCATGCATTTAGAACACATCCTAACTCTCAGGAAACACTTAGAAAGAAATGTATTAGACCAGAAAGACTATCCAAAAAGGAAATCACCAAGTTCTGTGAAAGCACGACTATGCAGAAGTATCTTGACCAAGTGAAAATCCAGAGATGACTAAAAATAATTATTTTCCCAGACTTCAGTAATCCAGGGGACTCTGATCTTGCTCGGAAATGGAAAGACAATCTCAAACTAGGACCAAAAGTTATGATCCAATTGCTGATAGAAGACACAGATAGAGAACACAAAAAAAACATATCAAAGATCGAGACTCTCAAAAGGGAAATGGAACTTATGAACTGTAACGCTCACCTGATTCCCGTAGGGGCGCCGGTCTTGACTGGGCGTATACCGTATCTTCAAAGGTGATGTGTAACACACGGCTGGCTCTTTGGGCTGGACCTCTGTGCACTGTATGTCTGACTCGAAGGGTAAGATGTCTGCAGATAGAAAATATGGGATTAATGAACTGGGTTATTGAATGTCTCTCTCTTCTTCCCTTTCTCTTCTCCTGTAGAACCCAAAGGTTAACGCTCTCACCTTAGGTAAGTGAAAGCCGTGCTCTCCATCTGCCTCGGGGCCGGGTGCTGTAACCAGTTTCTTCACTGGATAAGGGGAGCAGGCCTCTTGACTTCAGAGGACTGCTGTCCGTCGTTTACTGCACGAACGGTAAGTTTCGAGTAATTCTAATGTCTTTAAAAGTCTTTAGGGATGATGTTTCTTGTTTTGCAGGGTTCCGGCGATGGCGGATGACGGGCTGAAGTGAGTTGAAGATGGAGCCCGTGTGATGAATAGAAGCGCCTGGAAGCACGTAAGTAAGCGCTTGTTGCCTGCTTCACGATGCGCTCTAACTGTCTTTTTATTTTGCAGGTACAAGTTCGGAGCGGCTGCAGGGTGCCGGAATACCCACTGGGTTAGATGTGGAAAGGAGTAATGGCACGTGAGTATTAAAGTTCCCCAATGTCTTTAAACGCACCTTGTTTTGTCTTTCAGATGCGGGATGCAGTGCCGAAGGCCTCCGGAGCGTGCGAAGAGTTGGTAAGCTTTTGTCTTTCAGATGCCGGAATGCAGTGCAAAGACCTCCGGAGCGCACGAAGAGTAGGTAAGCCTTTGTCTTTCAGATGCCGGAATGCAGCGCGAGGCGTTGGTGACAGCCGATGGACCAGGTAAGTGAAGCGCTGTCACTGAAGACCGTAATGCTAACCTGTTCTTTCTTGTCTTTATAGGTGTTGCTGAAGACTGGATTCAGGATGGTAAGCCTTTTTTCCTTAGGCCCAGGATCAGATGCAGAAGACACGATGAGCGTTCTGCTGCAGAGGATGCAGAATAACGCAAAGCAAGATTCATCCATCGGGTGTGGTTTAAATAGCCTCCTGTAGTGCTTAGGTGTCTCCTTCCACAGCCACGCCTAGGTAAGAAAAGAGTTCCTGCTTTCCAGAAGAGTTCCAGTGTTCTGAACCTAGGGAGTGGCTCCTGCCCCACCCAACAGGAAAAGTAGTTCCAAACAGAAGAGGATCAGAGGCTCAACTGGCAGGCAAGTAAGCAGCATGGTCTGCTGCAGGTAAGTCCACCCAAGCATTATGAGCCCGGCGCTTCCAGCGCTGGGACTGGGCATATTTATGAGCCTGGTGCCGCTGGCGCCAGGACTGGGTCCAAAAGGTCCCAATTGGGACTGGTTGGCACTCGGAACCTGGGTTATGGACCTGCTTCCAAGGGAGTTGGGAAAACCCTGACCTTTTGGAAGCAGAGATCATGACATGAACCCCGTTAAAATCCAAGGGAAACAAACAATAGGATGATGTACTAAGTTCTCAAGAAGTACCAAGGAGCAGCTAAAATCAAGAAGTCTAGGATGTTTTTTGGGACAATAGGGATTATAGGGATGATAGGGTTTTCACTTTGCAATCAAAATATGATGGAAATAAGACTAATTCTTGTGATAGTTCTCCCAAGTGATCTTCAGCTAGTTCAGACATTGACACTGAACCAGAAAATACCAGGGAATTATCTGCAGAATTAGGAACATGGACACAAATAGTAGAATCATCGAAGAAAGACACTTTCTTAGATCCGCTAAGAATGTTCAAAAAAGGAAATTGGGGAACACTGACAAAACATGTACATTTTCAAGATCCCTTGGAAACAGATATATCAACAAGAGGAGGGATGTCAGAGGGAAGAGAAAAGGTACACACAAACTAGAAACCAAACCCGAAACAAATCGACGCATAGCAAGATCAGGACATCAGAAACAGTTGAGACAGGTAGACGCCAGGTGTAGTTCTTAATTTATCTAAACAATCTCTCACACTATCAGAGATATCAGTACTCAAAGGACTATCCTTTTCCCAATTGATTCATACCAATTACATTGATACTCAGATTGACTTATTCAAGTTTGCTAAAAAACTGAAGCAGAAGAAATTCTTTGCGACAAACCAATCCTTACACCAAGACAAAATCCTAGGCCACTTATCAGTGATATCACAATGGAACATTTGAAATATACACAGTTGCTCTAAACACTATACGACACTGAAAATGTATCAGACTGGAATCTGATTAACTATTTAAATATTGATAAACAGTATATCAATATACCAGAATTTAAAACTGGAATCCAAATTCACCCCAACTTCTCAGGTGATAATGCCTTAGAATCCTTCCAAAGGGTAGTAACTATTGATATTAACAAACTAGAAGAAAAAGAAAGACCACATTAATGCCGCATCAGAAAGAACCTTATGATGGCTGAAATTCAGGCATTGAATAGTCTTAACAGTGACACAGAAATAATAATAAAAGACGCTGACAAAGGAGGGAACATTGCTATTCTTAATAAAAATAGATTACAATAAGATGGCATCCAACCATCTTCAAACACCAGGGTGCTATGAACAATTGTCAACAAATCCTACCAAGACATGATTAACAAATGGTATAGGAAAGGTCTGCTTACTGATGAAGAAGAATTATACATTATGATGGACTACCCCAGAATGCCCACCATATATTTCTTACCCCAAATCCACAAATATTTTGACAACATACCAGAGGGAAGACTATTTTGTTGTGAAATGGGCTGGGTTACTGAACCTATCACCAAATGTATTAACAATGTTATTTAAAATTAAGGTTATCAAGATTGCAACTGACATACGAGACACAATGCACATTTTCCAAATTCTGCAAGGCATATCCTGGCAACTGGATTACTTGCTAGTCACACTTAAGTTAAAAGAACTATATACCTCAATCAGGCATACATTGGCTCTTGCAGGTATTGACTTTGCATACTCCACAACTTCTGCATCATGTTACACACACCTAGAGAGGATCAAGTAATTCTTGGAATTCTCTCTGACTAACAACTTTTTTTGTTCAATGGACTCTACTATTGCCAAACAAAGGCTATTTCTATGGGTGCCAACTATGCACCAGTACTTGCCAATCCTTTTATGAACAAATTTGAAACAACACATGCTCTGGTACGCACTGAGTACAAGATGTGTGTGAATAATTGATATAGATACATCGATGATATTTTCATTGTGTGGCAGAGAACTCTGGAACACTTCCAAGAATTTGTTTCCTACTTTAATCATAACAATGTTGGAATAGAATCAACATCTACTGCAGGTAGCACAAACATTGACTTTTTTAGACATATATATAACTGTGCACAGGGGGGTTGCAGACACACACTTATAGAAAAGCCACTGAGGTTAGTTTGGTGTGCCATAGAAGAAAGATTATTTGTAATATAACTAAAGGCAAATACATTTTGGAACATAGAATTTGTAACAATGAGGCAGCTTTCCAAACCGAATGCCTACTGCTTAGCCAGTGATTTATGGGCAGGGGTTACCCTAAGGCAATACTGAAATAAGCTGGAAATGCAGCTCACAATGTTGAGAGACAAACCTTATTAACACACAAATCCAAACACAATAATGAGAGTAACAACCAAATAAGATTCATAACAATATATAATACAGACAGTTATGAAGTGCAACAGATTTTCAGGAAATACTGGAACTGGCTTCAAATGGGCCATGATATGATATGATATGATATGGCATTTATACCGCCCCTTTAGTGTTTCAATATTACGGGTTCGGTAAATGATACACCTACTTTTACATATAGAAAATCTCCTATGCTTAGGACTCTTCTTAGCCCATGTTACATGTCTGAGACAATACCAAACACTACCAACTGTTTACAGTAATCAAGTTATGTTTGTTTCTTTTAATGTGGCTTCTGTTCCGCGTCCGCTTATGCTATGAACACCAACAAGGTGCATTTTAACAAACATGGTGACTTCAGTATCAAACAATTCATTAACTGTCCTACAAAATGTGTTGTATACATCATAATGTGTGTTTGCAAACTCATCTACATCAGCAGCATGATAAGGGAGATGAGAATCAGGATTCGGAAAGACTCTGCATGCTGGTGAGCCAAGATACTAAGTATCCACTTTCAATGCATTGGCAGGAGAAACATCAATTAGACAACAAGAAAAAAGATATCAGATGTGTGGGACTTGAGATCCCCTCCGCTGGTGTGAGAGGAAGCGACATTGAACAGAAACTCTGGCAACAGCAATCAAGACTAAATTTAATATTTGGGAGTTGACATTTGGAATGACTTGCCCCATGGGGAATTGTCAAGAGCCTGTAGGGAAGAATTACACAAGACAGAATCTAGAGAGATTTTAGAGCAATTATCAGCTCACTTTCTACAATTTGAACATGGGACAATCAAACCTACAAACATCATTGAAACACTTAGATCTATATATAAGTTGCATACCTATGCTTATGCCCTATACATTTGGAATCATATCCAGCTAAAAGACATGCTATTATTATGCCTAGTAGATGTGGTGCATGCGCCTAGTACCTTTACAGGATCTCGCTATTAAATACTAGATGTGAGCTCCAAGTCATCAATGTCCACTATATAAGGTTGCTGTTTCTAACCATGTTTTGGAATTGTAACACCATCCTTTACACTTTACAATAATATTTTAAAATGTTATAGTAGTATTTTGTTGCATCATGGGATAACCCCAACTGAGGTTGTTGCATTAGGATATTAAATTAATTGGCAATATGGGCAATGTTGCCGGTGGTACTTTGATTCCTGCTGTGACCGGAATAGTCAAACCCAGTGTAGTCACACTAATAAGTGCATTCATTGGATCAGAGGCACTAGGGTTTGCCTCTCCATTATAAGAGAAGATATATCGCTTTGCACCAGAGTATCTTCTCCATCAAATATGGATGAAGATTACATATGTATTGAGTTTAGGGATCAAAGGTTAGCACAAGGCTTACTAGCCGTTGAGTATAGAACTCTACCACAACAAGGATCTGTTATTGACCTAAGTCCTTATCCACCGAGACACGTAGTACCTCTCCCAAGACGTTCTAATCTCGCTAGGGTAGTAAATGGTGCGCAGACTGTCAAACAGTCATCAGAATAGTGACCACCAGCAAGTGGCAGAAAAAAATAACCAATATAGATTGTGCAAAATTCACCTCACACCTAATGTGGATAGTGAATTGGCTGCTGTAGATTGACTATTAGAATTGACACAGAGCCTGAACAATCCTAGAGAACCTAGGTGAGAGAGGAACAATGATCAGTAATAGTGAAAGTCTTATCATGGAACATAGCCGGTCTGGAAAAAAAAAACCTTGTTGATGAAGATTGGTGTACCTGTGAGGTCATATCACATAATTTGCCTACAAGAAAGTTGGGCATCTTCTAATATACATTTACAGGGTTTTGCATCTTATGAGGTCCTGGCTATCAGAGGAGTTACAACCTGGATGGATTCGATCATTAATAGTAAAATTAATTAACACAAAACGGGCACACTAGATGTCCAGGAATTACACAGAGGGAAGGATCCAGACCTGAGCACCGTACACCTAAATGTTTATTACCAACCAACAAAGACAATAACCTGGAAGCCATTAAGATAATACAGAATCACATTAATTTAGGGGTGATCGAGGAAGACATCTCATTCTGTGTTATCCCTGAGCTGATCGCTATCCCTCCCAAAATATAATACAAAAAGGCAATTGAGGCAGCTAGAATTCTCTTTAATTTGGAGCGGAGGGCTTGCAATGGCAGATTGGAGGATGACCAATTGGCTAAACCAACCTATGTAGGAGGCAGGAAAAGCCCCACATATATTATGTTCTGGTAACTATGAGAGATTGCCAGTATGAGTCTTTTAAAGTCATTGACCATCAGAAGAGAGATCATCGTCCCCGTAGTATGCACATAAGAGAAAAGGAATGACTGTTTCTGCTAAATATGTCTAACAGATCGACAGCCAATGTGGCCATCGTAATCTCAGGTAATAGCAGACACTCTATAAAATCGTCTGAAATGAAGAAGGGAAAACTGCTATCATGCTTATATGGCAAGATCTTGGACCTAATTGAATTATTAATGACTCAACATAACGTGAATGGCAAAGTAATATATGTCATATATGGTGAAATGGTCAATCGAAGGAGTACATTTATTGTTAAAACTGGGAAAGCATTATTTTCTTGCGCCAGCCAGGTGGCAGGTTGGTTCTACAAAGAGCGTAGGGAAAAGAAAAGGGCACTCACGAAGGGATTAAAACATAGTGAACGTGAGTCAGTACTTGATGTCCACTCATTAAGACGAGAATATGAATTGCTAATCTCTAACAAGCGGAAGCAGTATGGAAAGGGTAACTGGAATGAGCTAAATGATGCAGTGAAAAATAAAGATAGTTCAGCATTTTGGAGATGAGTGAATCTGGGAACCACAGAGGGCAGGAATATTATACATAGCAATATTTGGTTAGAGCACTTCTCCGAATTGTACAGTGAAATGATAAAACCTCCCATGCTGGGACTGTCTAGCATACCAAATGGAAAGGAAGTTTGTAACTTACATTTGACCCCAGAGGAGGTCAGAGAAGCAATCATCCAACAAAAAAGTGGAAAGGTACCGCGCCCAATAAGATGCAATAGATCTGTTTAAATCAGAGCTAGACCTGGTCTCTGATTTTGTGTCAAATCATGAATGCATGATTAATTCAGCAGAGGCCCTGCATACATGGACCACGGATGAAATAGTGCCTCTATTTGAAAAGGGCAATAGGGACAATGCGACCAATTACCAGCCAACATCCCTCTTAGATGCTGGTCGGAAGATTTTTGCTAAAGTGGTTTTACAGCATTTAACAAATTGGCCAGTAGCAGAGATATTGTAAGCCACCTGAAGGCTAGCTTCAAAGAGAGTCAAAGTACAATTGACCAAAGCCGTTTATGTATTCTGTTGAAAAAATACAATGGGCCTCATTCCAAGTTTGCCGGTATCCTGGCAGAAAATCCACCAGGATACCGGCAAATGCACCTACAGTTTATGCCACCTGATATCCCGGTAAGACCGGGATATTACAGGCAACGGAACCACTGGTAAATCCCCATTCCATGTTGTCCTATAGGACTCCACAGGGGGGATTTTCCAGTTTTTTCAGCACCGGCAATACTGGCGTCGATAATACCGGCTTCTTGAAGCCCGTGGGTGCCTGAGTTACCTCCAGCTCTTGGCTGGAGGTAAGTCAGGTTTCCCCCACTGGCATACTTGTACTCTGCCAGTCTGTAAAGTGCCGGTATACGTAAATACCAGCACTTTTTTGCCAGAACGACAGATTCATAATGAGAGCCATTGTGCTGAGAAAAAATAATTTATGCCAACTTTGTTGACCCAAGAACTGCTTTCGATGGCATACCTAGGGCCAGGCTCTGGGAGTCACTGCATAACTGGGTATAAATGCAGTGTAACTGTAGAGCTATTCCTAGAGCTTTGCACACTTCTTTAATACCTGATCAGAAGAATGGTTCCCTCAGTCGCTGTCCATACTGAGGGGCAATCCAAATCAGGGTATGAACTTGCCTGCCTCTACCCATCCAGAGGATACATCTACCACCACTAAGCAGTAAATAAAATGCATATAGTTGGGGAGCTGCATGAAGTCTGTCTGCACATATAGGAAGGGACCCTCCGGTACTGGACGTGCAGCCAACCTCGTGGGTACCGCTCTCCCAACATTGTGTGTTAAACACGTAACGCAGTTCTCACAATAACTTTGAGCCATAGAGTTGAAAGCAGGGGTCATCCAATCTTGATTCATTAAGGTAATCATAGCATTTTTACCTGAATGGGCCAAGCCATGATCTTCATGGACAAGGTAGGGTTTGAGTACTTTGGGTGCCACCAGGTGGACATCTGGGGAACGCCACAGGGAGTCTACTCCCAAATTACAATAACGTTCGGGTTCAGGTAGGGGGGGCGTGGCTTGATGGCTACGTGAGAGTACGTTCCTTGGAGGAGCTCCCGATGATCCGATCTTGATCCTGGGAAGAAGTGATGGATTTCGGCTGACTTTCGAGCCCACGGTGCATCCAAGGGTGTATGAAAGTGGGGGGCACATGGTGAGTGCCCTCCCCACCAGCGAGACTGCATATCCACAGAACTAGACTTGGAAGAAGGTGGCGGTCGCGCAGTGGAAGGGCAGCACCCAAGATGGCCGCCTATGGACAAAGGGCCATAAATGGTCCGTGGAGCTGAGGAAGACAAAGTTGGCAGGAGTGTGGGCGAGCCCAACCAGATAGACACGTTGCATGCGCCTCTGGCTGGAGGCAAGAACATAGGTGCGAGCCCCCACTGAGGAGGCCCTGGATCGTGGCGGGCCAGCAGAGTGAACCCAAGTTCAGCGGAACCTTGCTGTGAAGGGGCCGGCGAGCGAACCCCGCAAGGCGCTCCGCAGTGCCGAAGATACAGCTGGGCGCGTGGGCCCAACCGACGCAGCAGGATGTCCTCCAAGGTGGTGCGACCCCGGATCAAACAGCCCACGATGGAGGCCTACGCTAGGTCGCCCTCGGGCGCAGAAGGGGGCAAGAGCAAAGAAGCCCCTGCGGCGGCGGCGGACCCACCGGGTACTATCCAGGAGGTGCTGGCAGCAATTGCCGACTTGAAGGTGGCTTGGGAGACGAAGCTGGGCCTAGCCATGAAAGAGCTGCAGGAGGGCCTAGACCTTAAGATTGGAGCGGTCCGAGAAGAGGTGAACCTGTTGCGCCAGGACGTGCGTACGATCGCGGAGCGCACTGGGGAACTGGAGAAGGAGTTGGCCCCGACCACGGAGGCGTGCAATGCACACGCTAAGGAGCTTCATGCCCTCATGCAACGAGTGGGCAATTTGGAGGACAGAGCAGAGCAGGAAGAGGGGCGCGCCAGGAGCAACAACATTCGCATAGTGGGTGTTCCGGAGGGAATGGAAGGATCGAACCCCACGGATTACGTTGAAACCATGCTCTTGCAGGAGATTACAGGCGGGGAGCTGACACAGGGGTTCGCGGTCGAAAGGGCACATAGGGCCCTGACCAGGAGACCGGCCCCAGGAGCCCCCCCGCGGCCGTTGATCGCAAAGATCTTGAACTATCGTGACTGCAAAAAGATTCTTGAATTTTTCCGGAAAGGAGGTACGATAGAAAGGGGGTCAGCGAAAATAACGGCGTATCCAGATTATATGCTGCTCGTACAGCGGAGTCGAATGAACTTCGGAACGGTGAAAAGGACGCTTAGAGAAGCAGGCCACCGCTACATGTTGCTCTACCCCGCCAGGTTAAAGGTGTTTTATAAGAACAGAACCCTCTTCTTTGAGACGCCGACCGAAGCGATGGAGTGGTTGGATATGCAAGGTCGACCTCAGGAATCGGATGCCCAGACAGAAGCGGCTGGAGATAAGTAGCACGTTGCAGAGGCACCCGTGAGGCCATAGTTATGACATTGGGACTGGAATATAGTACGATATTGTGCTTGTGGGGAGGAAGTAATGGTATCTGCCGGCGGGTCCCGTTGAATGCACTTCTCCCAAATAGACGACTGGGAGCTCCTGGGGAGCACCCTCTGCACCCAATAGTAGTATACTTAGTTAGGTCACTGTTAGATTGGTGACACCCCGCGGGGTCCTAGTCCCCGGACACGAGACGGGTCCAGACGTGGGTAGGCCTGAGATCCAGGGATGGAGCTGGGCTATTGTTGGGGGTTGGCGGGGAGGGGGGAGGAGGGGAGTTGTGTGCAGTGGTGTGAATTTGGGGAAGGGGGGAGGGGGGTATTGTTTGTGAATAGAAGGGAGAGAGCCAGGGAACGACCCAACATGGGGAGCATTATGGGAAGGGATGGGATGGAGATAGTCCGACTGGATGGCATCGGGTAATCTCAGAATTGTGACCTGGAATGTACGGGGCCTTAACAGCTACCTGAAACGTAACAAAGTGATGTACTTAAAGAGGATGCGCATAGACATAGCCTTACTGCAAGAGACCCACCTCACTAGGGAAAGGCTGGAGGTGGTCAGGAGGAAATGGAAGGGCAATGTTGTGGGGGCGGCGTACTCGGCGTATGCTAGAGGGGTCATTACTTGGTTGGCGCCTCATGTGCCGTTTCGGATGCTTGATTCTACGGTGGACCCGGAGGGTAGAATGGTGGTGGTAACGGGTCTCCTGGAAAACAGAGAAGTGCACATCATAAATTTGTACGCCCCCAATAGCGACACAGCGGCTTACTTTAGGACCCTCTACGGTAAACTTGGCCCCCTGGCAGGGGGTACGGTAGTGTGGGGGGGGACTTTAACTGTACCGTGGACCCCAGAATGGACAGGTCCAAGGACAGGGCAGGGAAAATGGCACCGGCAGCTAAAGCGCTGGGTACCTTACTGAAAGACCTAGGCCTAGAGGATGCGTGGAGAAGGCTGCATCCCACGGATAGGCAGTATTCACACTACGCAGCGCCACATGATTTGCACACAAGGTTAGATTACATGTTTGTAACAGCCGAGATAGTGAAAGACATAGAAGGAGCGGAATACAAGGCCCGAGTACTATCTGACCACTCGCCCTTGGTGATAGACTGGAGACACCAGCCTCCAAGACTGCGGATCCCTACATGGAGACTCAGGACCGAGGCTCTGCAGGACGAGGGGTTTCGGGAGGGCCTGAGGGATGCCATCGAAGAATACTTTGAGATAAATACGGGAAGCGTAAGCTCTGTGGGCACACTGTGGAAAGTGTTTAAGGTGGTGGTGCGCGGGGTAGCCATTCCCCAAGCTAAGGGGCTACAGGGGGTGTCGAAAGGGAACTCCAGGAGGTGGAAAGGGAGCTAGAGGACCTCACGCGTTGCGAGAGCACCGCTCAGGATAACAGAACCAAAGTAAAGGAGCTACAGTTGTCCTGCAGCGCACTCTGGGATAGACTATGCAGACTCAATTACAGGAAATATACGGAGAGGATACACGCAGGGGGCGACAAGCCGGGCAGACTGTTGGCCTGGCTGTATAAGAGTGAGACTCCCCGCTCGGTGATTAGTGAGATTACGGATGAGAGAGGTTGCATACGCAACACCCAGAAAGAGGTAAATGAGGAATTTCTTAAGTTTTACAGACACTTGTATGAGGACACGGGGGAGGATATGTGTCAAGACATACTGGACACATTGGAGGACATAGAGCTGCCCACCTTGGATGATCTAGAACGCACCGAGTTAGACGCACCCGTCACCTCGGATGAGCTGGAGGTAGTGATTCAGAACTTGCCCACTTGCAAGGCGCCTGGTTCAGATGGGCTGCCCAGCGAGTTCTACAAAACATACAAGCAAGAGTTGCTTCAGTCGCTGCTTGCCACTTTCAACAAGGCCTATGAGCAGGGGGAACTCCCATTGTCCCTCCGCGAGGTTGTAATCATCTGTCACAACCTTGTGTATGACTTAAAGTTACCGTAGGGGTATTGTCCGAATGCTCCGCTTTCCCACCCGATGCACCACTCTCCTCACCTGAGTCTTCAGGGTCTGACGCTCTGACGCTGTGACGGTGGGCAAGGTAATCCTTTTTACTCTTCGTTGTAAGAGCTCTGACACGGAACAAAGCCGTGGTGGAACTCTGAATTGGTTACCACCTTGGCTCTGGTCCTGTATGCAGGCGGGTAAGGGGAAAAAGCCCGAAGGCGGAAAAAACCCCTGGATCGCGGTAGAACTGCTGGCCGTGGCTTGCGATGAGATATGTAGCCGTAGTAATAGAAGAATTCAATTGCAACTGGAAACCTTGAGGAAACAAAGCGAAGATTCAACCGGAGAAAAAGTGACAAGGAGGGCAAGAACACTGGCAGAAAGTAGGTAAGCGCCGACACGCAGAAGCAGAGAGAAACCGGCGGAAGAGCGGGGCCGCCAGGGAGACGGAGAGGAAGGAGGAAAAGAGGAGAAGGTCCCCGAAAGGGGGGAAAAAAGAGCAAGCGAGAGAAAAGCACTGGAAGCGTCTCACCATGAAAACGAAAGGAGACGGTTGCAACTCAAGGAACCATGGGTAGCAGGAAGTAAATAGGCGAGTGGAACGAACAGAGGAAAACACTTGACCGTAAACAGAGAAACGTGAACAACGTGGTGGCAGAATTAATGGCGGCGAAGCCGTAACAACGGCATCCATCGCCAACCGAGAGGGTTCATGACATCATCCCACTCTTGAAACCAGGCAAGCCGGCCGTGGAGTGCGGGTTTTACAGACCGTTGTCCATGCTTAACCAGGACAGCAAAATACTCACGGCGGTGCTGGCTAATAGACTGAAGAAGGTGATTAAGAAATTGATACATCCAGATCAGACAGGATATGTTCCAGGCAGGAACATCACCGATAACCACAGGAGGCTACACCATGTCATAGAGCAAACTGAGGAAGACACGGGCGAATTGGCTATAGTGTCGTTAGACGCGGTCAAGGTCTTCGACTCAGTGCGATGGCCCTGGCTGAAAGCGGTCCTGAAGGGGTACGGAATGGGACCTGGATACCTCAGATGGGTCCAGTGTTTTATGGCACCCCGATGGCGATCACTTTCTTTCTGCCCTGGAGTGACTCAGCAGTCCTTGCAGACCCCTGCAGAACACAGCCTGCACGGAGCACCACTCGCGTTTTGCCGCCAGGACTGTGTATCACACGAAATCCTCACGGATCCCAGTCCTGCACGTGAGGAGCCCCGACTGACGGCCCCACACACGAATACCTGGTGGAATTTCTTCCACCCAGCACCCCCACACAGACCATGTCCTGATGAATGCCGTAGTAGACACGAGGCCCATCTAGCCCCTTGAAACGGCAGAAACACCTTGGTGTAGACGCACCTCTTACCTGCAGTGTAACATCACTGTTTGTGTCAAGAATACTATGTTTTTTTCATTTTGTTTTGTACTTGTTATTATGCTGTTCACTATGTTGTGACTATTACTGAATTGTCCTCGGTCTGTCGCACAAGCATTCACCGGCATCACTGGTGTCTGCTCTCATGGTCTATATGTGTGGTATTGAAAGTAATGTTTGGTGAAAAGAAATGTTATCACATCGATCAATCCCATTCACGATGTATAATACAGTCCAAACAATCCTTTGAATAAAATACCATTACTTAAGTGTCTGTGTTTATTTATCTTAGACAACAGGGTATACAGGAAAGTGTGAAGGTGTTCCTTCTTTTGACCTGCTCAATTGTATCCGTGTTTACCATGTAACTAGATCAACACACCTTGAGCAAAACTGTTGCATTTATTGCATTACAGCACAAACAGTTCATTATAATTCGGCAAACCTAAAGCCAAAGCCATTTTGAGTGCTTGTTTAATGGTGATAAGGGCAGCGGTTTTGCTCAAGGTGTGTTGACCCCATTGACATGCATCGGCCAGTATCCTACCACAGTGTAGCCTTAGATCCACTAGTCGCTGGACTCCCAGCTTGTCTTTGATTCAACGCCACTGCTGTTCTGTTAATAGAAAATACTGACACACTAGTGCAAGGTCAGTCTGTCACAATTGCAATTCCCCATGCTATCCAGTACAGTACAAAGGGCTTACTATATTCCAACAAACCTAAAGCCGAAGCTGTTGTGAGTGCTTGCTTAATGGTGACAAAGGAATCTTCTGCTTCCTGAGACCATGGCAAGGGCTCAGGGTTTGAATCGTGGTTGAGGTTTTGAAGGGGCTTAACTATGGTTACATATCCCAGGGCCCACTTTGTGCAGTAACTGGCCATCCCCAGGATCCCTCTCATCTACTTTCTAGTCTGGGGCTAGGGGAGTTTCTGGATCACTGTAATCGATCTTGGGATAAATGGCTCTCCCCAGTTGAAATCTCATGGCCCAGGTATTGCACATGGGGCAACACAACTGTAACTTGTCTTTAGATGCCTTCTGACCCTTTTCAGCAAGTTCTGTCAACAGAATGAGAGTGTCTTCCTCAAATGCTTTCAGGGAGAGGGAGGCTAGGAGTAGATCGTCTACATACTGCACCAGCATCAATTCTCCTCGGAACTAAACGGAGTCAAGATCTCTCTTTATAATTTGGTAGAATACGGTATGGCTCTCTACGTATCCCGTTGGAAGATGAGTGAATGTATGCTGCATGGATTTATGGGTAAATGCGAAAGGATACTGTCTTTAAGGATGCATAGGTATGGAGGAAAATGCTGAACACAGATATACAAAGTACTTGGCTGAGTAGGGAATGCATGACAGAATGGTAGCTGAGTTAGGTACAATGGTAAAAGCTGGTAGAATTACTACATTAATTGCACACAGGTCCTGATTGAAACAATAAACCTTTTTACCTGGATTCTTTGTGGGCAAAATCGGAGTATTGCAGGGACTATGATTTGGTACAATAAAACTTTGTCGGAGAAGGTATTTTTTCACAGGACAAATGCCTACTTCAGCCTGTCGGAAATAGACTACTGAGGTACACATGGCAGGGGCTTGGTTGGGTTAAGAATAATTTTGACTGGCTCGGCATTGACCATGTGACCAGCATCATTTACATGGGTTGATGATCATTTGACTGGGCATCGGTCGAACAATCCCTGTCGCCTACAGGGATGTTGGCCCTGACTCCAGGGTTTGAATCAGTAATTTCCTGTAATACTTTCAGTACTTCATGCTCTTTGTGATGTGGGATGTCAAGGTATACACCATCAGGGGAACAGTAAATAGAGCAATTTAGCTTACACAATCATTTTGATCCAAGCACATTCACAGGAGAACAGGGACTCGACAAGAATGCATGTTGGTCAGAAATTGGACCCATCGTGACTATAAGTGGAGTAGACACAGGATGGGGTATTGGTGTATCCCCTATACCTACAGCATTAACAGTTTCTTTAGAATGCATCATTTGTGGAAACTCAGAGCCTTTTAGTGTGGAGCGTGATGCTCCAGTGTCAACCAAACATGACATTTTGTGACCAGACATAACACAGTCAACATACGGAGCAGTAGAATCAATCAGTATGAGTGGTGCAACGAGTTTGGAGACCCCTTGGCTATCCTAACCATCAGTCTGGAGTGGTGTCAGTCAGTGGAGACTGGGACCTAGTCCTTTCGCTTGACGCTCAACTGTCATACTGAGACCGATGTGGACACTCGGCTATCCCATGTCCAAACTCTTTGCAGTAAGTACACTGATCCCTGTACATGTTTGTGTAATACCTCTCAGCAGTTTGCCCTGGTTGATGCGATTGGGGTGCTCCTCTCTCTCTTCCCCCTCCTCCTGGTGTGGGGCAAAACCGTCACCTTCCCTCGAAAGGTTGTAAACTCTGTATCTGCAACTCCATTTGTTTGGCTACAGTAGTTTCTTTCTGTCTTTTGACATTTTCATGGAAGTGCTGTGCAGCTAATAAACCCTCTCACAAACCCTTTCCTTCCCACCCTATTGGGACTGCCTCAATTCCCTCCAATATCTTAGGTTGCAAACCCATAATTAACTGAGTCACCGCAGCTTGAGGTGCTATAATGGCTGTATCAATGATCCCAGAGTATTGTTCAAAACATTGCTTCAGATGTTCAAGATATTCCACAGGATTCTCACCCTTGGCTTGCTTACATGCAATCATTTTAGACCAATCAGTCTTTTGAGGGCAAATTTCAGTGATTGTTTGTAACAACCTATCAGAACAGGTGGCAGGTTCTTCAGCTGGTAAATTGGCATGCACTTTCAGCAGGGCAAATGTATCTGTGGGTAGCACTGTTTGCAACAATTGATTCAAATCTACACACGTGGGGTGATAGCAATCTATTATAACACAAAGCTCCTTTTGGAACCTAACAGGAACCTCTCCTATCCTTTGGAATCTCTGGACGGAATTGAACAATATCTGTAGCGCTTCATGGGGCATGTACAGTAACTAAGGTCTTGCCTCTTCCAGGGAGCTGTCTGAGTACTGGTATTGGCTGTCCAATTCGGGAACCCTTCAAACCTGGCTGAGGAAGGCGAATAAAAAAGTTTGGAAATCTGGGCTCATATTTATGGGATGAATGGGCTGGCCATAGGATTTATTGGGATGGACTGATGATATGTTGGTGGTTGGGTAGAATCTGGGCTAGCCGGTTGATGTTTGGGTGCAACATTTAAAATGGCAAGGTAGTAAGAGTCCAGAATCTTTTCTGAGGTTTCTTTTGGTGGGGGCTCCTTTGGGATTATGGGATATAAACTTTTGTACCCGGCTTTGTGGACCGGTAGCTGCAGGCCGGAGTTCTCAGTTTTCAGGAATTTAACTTGCTCCTGGAGTTTTTCTTTGGGGTCTTTCAGTGCCCGGGTCTTCCACTCAGTTTGTCTCTTAGTCGCTTCGATATACCTAGATCTAGATAGCTGTCCCATTGCCACTGGTGTACACATGCACCTTTCCTTTCTAACACACTTTTGGGCCTCTTATCTCACTCATCTTAAATAGTTTATTCGGATCAAATCCATAAACCAATACAACCCCACGGATATACAAAAAAATTACAATTTAGATATGCAGTATAAAAAGCACAGTCCAGACTAATAGCATACAAACATAATAAAATCGACAAGAATATAAAACCTTCAATCAACATTTGATATAAAACAATTTATGTTAAAACGTCGACAGAGTGTTTTCTTCTGTTCAAAGTCTTTCTCAATTATTCAATTATTCTGATAAACCCCAGGGAAACAATCAAAGGTTCAGCTGGCAATAAAAACATAAGTGTCGAACGGCACTGTGTAAAATTGGCTTCTCTCAAGAGTTGAAATAATGGTGTGTTTCCTAATATAATGATAGCACGGGCAAAACAAGACGAAATGTACAACGTCTTCCATTACAGCCCCACAGCCGAGACAAACTGAATTCTGCTCTTACTCCTCCCATTTCTTCTTAATGTCTCTCAACAGCATTAAGTTAAGGCATGCCCATGTCAGTGCACAAAGATCAGCCTGTTTATTGGTGTGCGTCAGGTAGGGCTGAATAATGTCCAATTTTGTGAGGGGCAAATATCGCCTATTGGATTCAAGGGAAACACCAGGGATTCTCCCTTTATAAGAATAAAAGAGCGGAAAGCCCTCTTGTACATTCTACACCCTGCTATTGCAAGAATTTTGACCGGACGCTGTAAAGTTGGGGCATTCACCTGTCTCACACAATCTAAAATAAACGTTAGCCGTGGTATTTTTTTACCATAAGAGCTCTGCAACATTGATCTAATACTTTTGTGTGTCATTATGACTCTTAAATTTGACCAGATCCCCAACCAGTGCACAAATGGAGCTTCTTACCAGTCATCACCAATGTGGGTAATGCCCAAATCCACGTGCACTGCATAACAATTTCTTTTAAAAGGTGTTCTCAATGACTTCAATAGCCGATGTGCTTTCAATCCTCCACAGTGCCCCCCATAATTGGTAGCAGCTTTAGTTTGTGCACGATACACTTCTATGCACCCAATGAATGGCCTTGACACATTTTCACAAATCTTCCAACACCCCCTAGAGCCTGCTTCATTTTAGTACTTTGTCTATGGACATGGGACATCCCCCTCCAATTTACTGTGAAGCAAATGCCTAGATAATCAAACTTGGTCACCCTGGGGATAATTGACCCGTTACTCATCATTGTATGCATTTTGATTTGTTTTCCTCTCACAGGGCTGTGTGCCACCACTGCCGATTTACTGGTATTTGTTAATTTTAAATCTGCCATAAAATCAGTATATGTATTGATGAGCTTTTGGAGGGCTATCAGTGTCCAAGCAATGACTGTGCCATTAGTATATGCAAGGAGAGGAAATGCTTTGGCGCCCACCCAGGAATAGTCTGCTTTTGTATTCAACAGAGCTTTAAACAGGCTGTTTATATAAGGGGTAAATAGGACTGGAGCAAGGACACAGCCCTGACATACTCCAGTATCACCTCAAAATAACCAGTGCATTGGCCCTGTTCCCCAAGGTGGACACAAGCCCTCGTGTCCTCATGAAGCAGTTATAGGACCTTTAATAGCTCCTGTGGGCAGCCCGTGGACAAGAGCACCCACCATAGAGACCATCTGGCCACCTTATCAAATGCGATGCTCAGGTCCATAAAGGCTAAGTAAATTGGCTCCCCCTTGACATAAATAGAAGCCCCCACCAAGTACAAATGAAGTGCCTGGTCTTAAGTGCCCAGACCAGGTCTGAAACCATATTGGGTCTCAGAGAGAACTTGACTAGTTTGAATCCAGTCCTCAACATGTTGCAAAATGACGCGGCCAAAAACCTTAAAGAAGTATTAAAGAAGTATCCAGCAATTAAATTGGCATATAAGCTAAAGGGCTACCAGGATCGTCCTTTTTTTAATTGTGGTGAATAATTGTAGTTTTCCAGGACTGTAGAAAATTACCAGTTGCCAAATAAGAATTAAAACAAACTACCAACAGGGGGACCCACAAGTCCACTTCTCCCTTAAATAAATCTGTGGGGACCGCATTAGATTCCGGAGCTTGATTATGTGACTGTTGGTTAACTTCCATTTCCTCTTCCTTCACAGTTACCCGTATCGAGGAACAACGGTCTCCGTCCTCATACCTACAGGCCTGTCCCCTATATAAAGATGAGAAGTGGTCCAGCCAAGCTTTGGCAGCAACATGATTCTTCCTGTTATCCTATCTAAGTCAAATGTGCCTTCTGAGGGAAGTGCCTAGGTGACTCACTGTTGTATGTTTGTGACATTTATCCAGGTACTTACATGCTTTTGGCGAGTAGTGAGTAAACAAAGTGTGCTGGACTTCCTTTAGGAGGAAGTGGTACTTGTCTAGACTGACTTGAACCCATTCTTACAGTGGTAACACAAGGTATGACTTATTATGGATCCAGATCCGTTCCAAACTCTGTCTGCATCGGGACACTATCAGTTCTTCCCCTATACAGACAGAACTTTCAGCGACACCCACAGGTGTTGGTCAGATTCAGATGACTGCTGGTACGGAGCCTATATTCCCTGGTACGGTACGCACAATACCGTACCAGGTATAGAGCAGTATTTCAGCTTGCTTTAGAGACTTGGGTATGTGAGAATCGAAGACAAGACACATTATCTGTAGAAACAAATCCTGTTACAGCTCCTGTATTAGGATAGAAGAGAGTGTGAAATATAAAGCAGAGTCACAACTGAGTGTCACATTTAGGGTTTCAAGTATCACGGTACGGGTTTAGACAGGACAACCATGGGGCACTCATCCAAAATATTTTTGTCACACATTCACAGAATACATGCTTCTTATTCCCTGATTCATACTACAGTACTCTGACCAGTGCAGAGGTCACAAGTTCTCTTAAGTCAGTATGGAGCCTGGATGGGCTGCTTTTACTTCTTATTCTAACCCATTATGGCCAACCGCTTTTACTTTTTCTTATTCAGAAAAACTGTTTTGTAGGCAGAGTAACTTCCTTCTTGCATCTTTGGATAATATTAACAGTTTTCAGAGTACAGAATTCTTTAACCAGAGAAAAAATGTACCCAACTAATTTCAAACAATACTATACAAGACATAACCCTGATGCAATTTTGTATCCAACCCACTATTTTAAGTTGTCTCTTTTTCTGCATCTGCTCTGTCCACCTTCCCCGAATCTTCAGGCACTCCTGTCAGCTCACTCCTCCAACAAAATTGTCTTTCCTGGGCCCACGGGCATCACTGGGAGGTGCGCCTGGAAATCCTTGGACCTGGCCAGGGGGCAGAGGGAATTCAACGTCATAGGTACCAATCCTGGCGTGGAAAAATTACCACTGACTATTCTGGTGGGTTGGTTGGTTTTATTAGTAAAAACAAACAGCAGGACAAAACAAACCAATGATAGCACAAGACTTTGAAACAAGTGAGAACACCCATCCCTCCACACACCCTTCTCTTATACCCAAAGAAACACATGCATTTCAAAGGAAGCAGAGGTCCAGACAGGTCCAAGAATCATACTGAAACAATGTTACAAGCAGGGAACAAAGCCCCACTGTACAAGTCTTTGATACTAGCTGCATCCTCACACTTAGATACAGTTCTATCAAATAGGACATCATAAAGTGATAGATTTAGTGGAGCCGAATATGCTCCTTAGAGGTTCAGGCATGGTCAAAGGCAGGCGAGCATGCTTACAGTATGATAACTTCCATCTGTTTAAGCCGCTTTCCTAAGAAAGCAGGAGCCTAAAACATGCTTATAGATGCTAAAAGGGAAACACATCAGAAGCGAGAGGAGTTGAGGCGAGCATAGCTACATGCTAGGCTAAGAGCTTTCATCGCAAAGTGCAAACACATGCGCAGCAAAGCCTAAAGCCTCACTTATCACTGGCAAGAAACATATGTTTAAATATGCCAGTTTGAGTGCCTACTCAATATTATAATGCAGCAGTGGGCTAGGAATTACATACAATTTTTAATTCCATATTTCCCCCACAATTGTTAAGCCACATAGAAAAAGCATGTTTAAAGCTTGAGCGATACAGTAATGCCACGCTCTGGTTTTACATCAAGAATGGTAAGGGGGATTTTTTTTCCTGCTCTCGATATATATAATTCCCAGGCCAAGGCTGCTGCATTGTATGGCGCAAAGCATTGAGATAGTCAGCAGCCCCTAAAACTTGCAGTGCTGGAGAATGCGTTCCTTAAAAAATCCCTAAGCCTACCGAAGTCTACATCTAACCACATGCTTCACTGAGAATTCAATACAAAATGGGCCTCATTCCGAGCGTGGCAATCCGGAAACAAGGGTGCTCATAAGACTTACGGCACCCTTGTTTCCGGACCATCACACTAAGAGTCTGCCTGCAGGGGCCGTTGCGCCTGGCAGGGTCAGACCTGCCGGGCGCAACGGCCTCTGCAGGCAGACTTTTCTTAGAAGCACTGGCACCATCAGCAACAGTGCCAGTGCTTCCGTCTCCCCACTCCCATAGAGTCGTATGGGACCCCACCGGGAAGTCAGGCAGCGGATGCTGTTTTTCCGGGTCAGCGGCAACCCACTGGTGGCACCGGCGGGTTACTGCCGGCCTCAGAATTAGGCCAAATGCATTTTAGATGACATTAGCTTGAAACCAGTCCTTTATTCGGCACGCCTCTGGGTTTCCCCACATCTGGTAAAGTATAGAGAAGCGCTGCAGACCTGTCATCACAGGAAGGCGTGACATCCGTGTTTTGGTGCAGAGATTCTGAATCCGTTTTGTGTTCGATTGAACGTGTTCACTTGTGGTAAAAAATAACGTGTATTAATGCAAGGACAAAACCATACTAAGTAAAACCTTTAAAGATGCCATTGAGGGCAGAACCCTGATAGTGGATGAAACATCATCATTGACACTTGCATATTGGACACACAAACAGGGGTTCAGAAGAGAGAAATATATTGATTAAAGGGGGCCACCATATGCACGTGCAATGTATAAGAAATTCCATTTTTGCCTACTACCTTTGGGATCCTTGCTAAAAGTTTGAAAAGCATCCTATCAAGACAAGTGGCCTTCCTGTACATCATAAAAATAAAGTATGGGGCACTTCCACTTTTTCTGCATGAGCTATGCAGAATATAGATGTCTCTTCCTCAAGCCTCTCCTGAGAGATGCTAATGTCCTCTCAACTGCTGGAGCTATATCCTTGTGCAGGTCAACCACTAGCGAGGTAGACTTTGCCTTGGTAGCCAAATACATACACAGGGCATGGTTAAAAAGAAAAGGATCCACCAGCCCAACATAAGTGTCATATATTTATACATTCGTTTTTTAATCCGTTCAAGGGCTTTTTTACTAAAGATTGTGCTTCTTTGATGAATGTCCTTATTCTAAAAGCAATCTTGAGAATGTTGTATTATGATATCATGATATAATTTGATGCATATTACTTTTATAATGAATTGTATATTTTAATATTCACATCAAGACATTAAGATTTTACGTCGAATAAAGTGTTGATGACTGACTGAAAAAGCAGTATTCGTTGATCTTCAAAAAATTCACAGATTCACCAGGAAGCCCACCCTTGCTCTAGCTACTGCCATCGAACGGGAGAAATACTGGAAGAGTCCATAAAGGACTGAAACTGGGTGGCCTCCACTGAGAGATGGAGGAAGAAGTGGGAGGGAAGGGATATATTTCTCAAAGAAATATGAAAGTAAATAGAGGAGGACATGTCTGATGAAGCCAAGGAAAATGGAGCTGGGTTTAAAGAGCAAGGAGAAACCCGTGCAAGGGGAGTCATCTGGTCTCCTGCACCATCAGCAAGGGGATACTACAACTGAGATGAGACAAACCCTGAAGCATGCTGGTGCAGATTATGTACCCTCCAGAGTTGCCATAACCAGAGGCTGTGGAATAGTCCTGCAATGGAGAATCAGGTGATCTTTACCACCCAACTCAAACTAACACCACCACTATTTTATACCTGCTGCAGGTGAGGTACTGTGACATCTCATGTCCAATCCCGGTTGAATGATAGAGACCCTAGGCAAAAAGGAGACAAGATGGATAGCCGGCGAAAAGATGGCCTGGTCACCTGAAGTGGGAGAAGATAGAAACAATTTGGTTATGATAGAACACCGAAGCATAGAAGGCTTTTAGACGATGTTGGGGCAAAAGACCCCCACCAGAAAGAAAATCCCCATTGAGCTGTCCAGACTAGTCCAAGTCTAAAAGTGCTTCTCCCACAGAACGTAATCCGGTGCAGTGTGGATGCTAAGGTACGGCATGCTGGACCATAGACCTCAGCAGTGCCCAATTATGGCCTGCGAAAAAGCTGAGTGAGAGAAGAAGGATCAGCTTGAAGCATGAGTCAAGGTGCAGAACCATAAGGGCCAGATGGAAGCCCAATTACGAGAAAAATCTATAGCCCTTATGCAAGGGATAGCAGAAGGCCCCACCCTAGGGTAACCAAAGCCCTGGCCTGTGAAAAAGCTGACATTCTGGCCCTCAAGAACGCTGCCACTTTTGCTAGAAAGGAGGCTGATGCTCTGGCCCTAAAGAGAATGGAATTATTAGCCCAAGAGAAGACCGGAACCCTGGTCAAAGAGAAGACAAAAACCCTGGCCAGAGAGAAAATGGAAGCCCTGGGCCAGAGAGAAGGTGGGGGCTTTGGCCCAGAAGGAAGCAGAAGCCCTGTCCTGGATGAGAGCTGAAGGTCAGACTAGGAAGAGAGCAGAAGCTCTTGCTATAAGAGGACGCTGAATCCCTCACTCCATAGGAAATTGGAGTCCTTGGCAGACGGAAGCTGAAGCCCTGCCTAAAGTGTAGACCAAGAAGGAGGAGATAGAGGTCACAGCCTGGGGGAAAGATGGAAAACTCCCATATAAAAAGACAGACTATAGAGCAGGGGTCTTCAAACTGTGGGGCTGGCCCACCTCAGGGGACCAAAGGATGACCAGGGGGTAGGTGCAAGATTCTTCCAAAAGGGAGTACAGTGACCGCTTTTAATTGAAAACGTAAGCAGATATGGAATCTGGGGAACCCAGCAACAACATATTTTCTCAAGGGGGGGGCTCTACAACAACATGTTTACTCAAGGAGGGGCTCAGCATAAACACGTTTGAATACCACTACTCTTAAGGCAACCTAACTGAGTCAAGTCAAGGTTGGATAGTGGGTTTGGGGGCCCCAAAAGAAAACTTTAAGGCAAACACCTGTTATGTTCTCCAAAGAGCCCTTTAGGTCTACAGTACACATAGACAGTAAAACAAATAGATACAAAGCAATGCAAAAACATAATTTGTTAAACCATTCAACAAAATATGCATGTGAATAATCACAGCAATTCAAACGTACCAAGAGAACAGTAGGCTCAAATGTAACAACCATGCGACAGAGAGACCACAATCATACTGCTGTGCTGTGAATACTTCCATACCTTCATTAAATGTCTAATTTAGACAATACAAAAAAGATATTATGTAAAATGATGTCACCATTTCAGCAATACCCAGAAACAATTGTTTGAATGTTGGTGTGTCTAACTATTAACATACCATGATGACCAAGCTCTCTGCCAATGTACCCATTGGGAAAAGCAAGGTATCTAGCAATTTGATGGTTATAGATGGTTAGGTTTGGCCATATGCGTTATGCTTCAATGCTTGTAAATGCAACAGTGCATCAATAATGAAAACGCTGTACAAATCCACATCTCCAATCTCTAGAAAATCATTTACAAACAACTACTTTGGATGCTTCAAGGATGACATGTTCCCATTGAACAATTCCAATAAAACAAACTATAGACATAACACATCCTAGTCAATACTTAATTTTAATTTTATTGTTTCATAGGGCCAATTGAGTCAAACAACATACATGAATTAACAAAATTACAAGTATAATGAAGATTTAGGGGGTAATTCATAGAAATAAGCGCACAAGTGGCGCATGCGGCTGGCGCACAGTGTGCGCGTGCGGCAGTCTGCGCCAGCTGCGTGTGCCAAAACCCATTTCAGCGCACAGCGTATTCATGGATTTTAACATCCATAACCAGCCGTGGCGCAGAGTGGCACAGCGACCCTGCAGCAGTGCCAGTTACGCCCTCAACCCCGCCCCGTGCACCATAAACAGCGTACACATCCAGTACATGACGCAAAGGCCAGTGGACCAGCATACAGCCCCCAACCACAAAAACACGTGTAAAACTCCCTGCGCACCCCTCAGAATACATGTACCCCTCTCGCGCTAGTGAAAACGCGTGTAAAACTCCCTGCGCACCCCTCAGAATACACATACCACTCTCGCGCTAGCGAACATGCGTGTAAAACTCCCTGCGCTCCCCTCAGAACACACGTACCCCTCTCGTGCCAGTGAAATCGCATGTAAAATCCCTGCGCACCCCTCGGAATAGAAGTACCCCTCTCGAGCTAGCGAAATCGCATATAAAACTCCCTGCGTACCCCTCGGAATACACGTACCCCTCTTGCACTAGCTAAATCACATGTAAAATTCCCTGCGCACCCCTCAGAATACACGTACCCCGCTCGTGCCAGGTAAATTGCGTGGAAAAAGTCCCCCCTGTGGTGTGGTCTGCCTGTGGGGCATGGCCAGGGTGGATGGGCTGCCTGTGGGGCATGGGGAGGGTGGATGGGCAGCCTGCGTGAATTTCGGGGAGCGCAGGAAGTTTCACACGCGATAGGCCCTGTGCGAGTGGGGTACGTGTATTTTTGGGGTACGCGGGGAGTTTCACAAGCAATAGGCCTTGAGCGAGCATGGTATTTGTATTTTGGGGGTGCGTGTGAAGTTTTACACGCTATTGGCCTGGCGCGAGAAGGGTAGGTGTATTCTGAGGGGTGCGTGTGAAGTTTTACACGCGATTTCGCTAGCGCGAGAAGGGTACGTGTATTTTGAGGGGTGCGTGTGAAATTTTACACGCTATTGTCCTGGCACGAGTGGGGTCGTGTATTCTGACGGGTGCGTGTGAAGTTTTACACGCGATTTCGCTAGCGCGAGAGGGGTACGTGTATTCCGAGGGTGCGCTTGGAGTATTACACGCAATTTGGCAGTGTGGGTCCTCCCGGGCCTGCCCCCTCCACCACAGGGGACTACCCTACACCCCTGGCCATGCCCTGCAGGCAGCCCATCCACCCTGGGCTTGCCCCGCAGGCAGCCCACATGGCACCATGCACTTGTGAGCCCCAACACATGTCCCACCCAGCAGTGACGGGCACCTGCCAGCAGGCCCTGAATCATGTCTCCCTGCACCCCCACCCACCCACCATTGACAGGCATCTGCCAGCAGGCCCCGACTCATGTCCCCCTGCACCCACACCCACCCAGCAGTGACGGGCACCTGCCAGCAGGCCCCGAATCATGTCCCAACAAACAACATGTCCTAACAAAAACAGAGCTATGTCCCTAAAGCCAACCCTAATCCTCCTTGCCCCCAGTCCAAGCATGCAACCATCCACAGAACCCACTCCCAAAGTACCCATGCCATGATACTCTAAATGAACCACCATGCCCATACAGGAATGCACAACGGAGCCACACAGTGGCAACACAGGGCTGAGGAAATGTTCAATGAGACATGCACAACACCAATTTAGAAGTTAGAAAAAATGTATTAAAACATAATGAACAGTCTTGGAGGAATTGTAAAATGAAAATCAATGTACAATGACAGATTAAGAAAAAAAAAATTGTAAATCCAATGAAGTAAAAAAAAGAAAAATCATGTACAATAAAAAAGTGGTCCATTGGCAATGTCCATAATAAAATCATAATCCAAATTAAAAAAAAAAAACATTGATCCATGGGAATATAGTAAAAGAAAGTATGTACAAGTCTGCAACTATACAATGGAAGTCCAAATGGTCCATGATCCACAAACAAAAGGAAACCTACAAAAAAGTCCTATGAAGAAAAAACTATATACACGAAGTGGAGCAATGTCCATTAACTCCAAAATAAAAGAAAAACAAAGGAAACCTAAGACTAATGAACTATATACAATGGCGGCGGGCAAGTCCTACGGCTCACTCAGTGATGTTCCGTGCCAGGGCATCATCGAACTCCACATCGATGTCCCGGAGGCGGGCCTCTTCCCTGTCCTCGAGGTCTCGCAGGGTGCAGTCATGGCCTGTTCCAACTCCCTGCCAGTTGCCTCGAGGCCCTCAGCCCACCTCAATGCCCTGCATATGGAATTCTCCACCCTGACTATAGTGAGCCGTGCCTCCTCCGCCCACCGCCGCTCCTCATCTATCCGCTGGCCCAACCGCTGCCACACAGAAGACACTCCCATTCCAGGGTCCTCCTGCCCTCCGGCTGATGCCTGCCCCTCTGATGTTGATGGCCCCGAGCCATGATGCCTCCCATGCTGAGCCTGGCGCTGCCTCCGACGCAACTGCCTCTGCCAGCACAACGGCATCCGGGCTGATGGAATCCACCGGCGCCGTCGTGCACGTGCCCTGCCTGATGATGCCGGCACATCCTCCATCTGCTGGGGTCCAGTTGCTGGGGTGTCCACCCCTGCTGGACCTCCGACTCCCGACTGTGGCAGGGATGGGATCTCCACCGAGCTGGCTGCGTTGGTCAGGGCAGGTCCACAGGGGGCCCTGGTGGCATCTGGGCCAGAAGACAGCATGAAGAACGACTGGCGCATAGACTGCACAGAGGAGGAGAGGGCCGCCAGAGTGTCCGACACATGTAGGAAACCCCCGACCATGGCCCCTCCCAACTGGGCCACGTCGGCACGCAGCTCTTCATGATGACGTGCGTGGTCCCCCCAGGAAGCAGGCACGTCATCACGAATGTCACACGTGCGCAACGCGACACCAATCAAGACGGACTCCATACGGTCACAGGTCCCCTCGTCCACAGGTAGAGGAGTGCCAGATGACGTGGACCTCCCCCCTACCTGCAGACGGGCCTGGGATGGGGCATCCCTGCTGGTGCATGGTGGTGCAGTCACAGTGTCAGGGACAGTGACATGCACAGGCCCCTCCACGGCAACCTGTGCTGCCTCCTGCCCCTGGCCATGGACTTCACCACTTGCACCAGTGGTACCACCCCCACCAGGCCCCATGTGCGGCTCGGTAGCGGCCTCCTCCTCCTCTGTGAACACCATCAACCTGGATGGCTCCACACCGTCTTCCGCCTTTGCAAGCCCCTGTGGGGGCTCACCCGCCCCTTCCGCTGCAGCTGTAGTGGCATAAGCGACACCAGTCCCCTCGCTCCCGGATGATGGTAATTCCTGGGAGGGTGACTGGGCCTTGCGTCGCCGGCCGGTGGAGGCATCCCCGCCGCTTTGCTTCACAGAGCCGTCTCCGCCCTCTTCTTCACTCGCCGCTGTGTAGAGGGAGATATAGAACACAAGCATCAGGGTACTGTACAATAGTCCCCTAGACAGGAAGCAATATCGTTCGGGATGTTGCAATGACGTGTGCGCCTGTGTGCGACTCGCACGGATTTGGCGCACATCACAGGGAAAACACGCGCAGGCCCTTCCATGAATTGCACATGTGTGCGTGCGCTTGCTTTTTCACGCTTGTGCCACATTGTGCCACGATTTCCGGCGCACATTTGTTCCATGAATCAGCCCCTACATTTCTGGAACAACTACAACACAGAAGCAATCATATACTAGCATGACAATTCCACAAATAGTGTTCACTACATTGTTTGTTTGTTTATTTATTTGTAATGTGCACCAGACTCAAGGGTATCAGGGCGCATAAGATACAAGAAAACGTTCAGCCTAGGTTACACAGTCATATACAGAAAAGGGCAAGAATATGCAGGTATTGATACGTACATACAATACAGTAGGAATACAATATACAGCAAAAACATAATTTAAGATAGCATTCTGGGGATTATTTACAGTGCAGGTGTAGAAGGAGACTGATAGGGTAAGGCTGGCTCATACATTAGTAGTCATTTTCTTTAAGCCAATTGATAAGAATCTGTCTGAAATTCAAGTAGGTTTGGTCAGCTCTCTGGGAGGGTGGTAGGGAGTTCCATAGCTGAGACGCTTTAACTGGGAAACTACTTCCCCTGACTTTAGACAATTTGAATCTTGGTACGGTCAGACAGTTTGTATTGGCCGTTCTAATAGGCCGGCTAGAGGATTTCTATTAAATCTCTCAATGAGGTAATGAAGCGCAGCATTGTTAATGCATTTGTGAGTTAGCGAAGCAATTTTCAGCAGGATTTTGTCACTAGTAGATAGCCAGTTATTCTATCTCCTTACCTCAGATATATGCTCTTTCCTCGCTATGCCCAGACCAGCTCTAAGGGCATTATTCTGGAGCATCTGTATTCTGCTGGCAATGTACTTGTTAGCGCCAATGTAAAGAGGGTTACAATAGTCCAATTTGGACAAGATTAGAGCTCTAGCCAGGATGATACAGCTATTCTTGGATAAGAATGCTTTACGGGCTCTAATTAGCGTGCATGTATATGCAGAGGCAGAGGCCATGTAATTAACTTGTTTGGCAAAGGTGAGGGTGGAATCTAAGTAAAAGCCTAAGGCTTTTACCTCTTTGGCAACTTTAATAGGTATCAGGTAATCAAAAATATCGCTGTATGCATGGTCGTCTGGAACGACCATAGGTGATATTTTTAGTGGGGATAATATATGGGGTTTTTGGGAGCAGGGGTTGCGGGGGTGCCCCCCGATCCTTTTAACATAATACATGGGTTGCGGGGGGTATCCCCCGCAGGTTCCATTCCTTAATATCGGTATGCCGATATTTTTGCAGGAATATTAACACATGGAACCCTTTAATAGAGTTGCTGTCGATGTTAAAGGAGGTGTATTTAAGGCCAAGTTTGTTGAGGTTGGAGGTGGTACCCAGAATAATAAGCTCAGCTTTGTCATCATTCAGGCATAGACCGTGGACAGACATCCATGCCTGGATGATGAGGTAAATTCTATTTACTAAGGCCAAATCCTTGTCATAATCCCCAGTATGTGGTATGAGAATATGGGTATTATCTGCATAGTTAGTGTAGGTGATACCAAGATGGTCCAGATCATCAAAAAGGGGCTTAGTAAATACATTGTACATTGTGGGTGAGACGCAGGAGCCCTGGGGCCCCACAGGTGATAGGAACAGGGTTTGCCGCTGCTGATGGTGATAAGACTCTCATGGTCCCATTGCTCAAAAAGGATTTTATCCAAACGATGGCCTCCTGAGAGAAGTGAGCTGCTCAGTCTAGATGGTTGCATAGGATGTTGTGGTCCACCAAGTCGAAATGCAGCCGGGAGGTCAAGAAGGAGTCGTAGGGTTGATTTCCCCTTGTCCCTGGGCTCATCGATTTGGGCCTTAAGATCAATTAGTGCCAAGGAAAAACTCTGTTTGGTATGATTGCAATAATGGTAGCATAACCTTTAAAGAAAGAGTCCCAGGGAACTTAACAATAAATGTGTTGTATTACTTAACAGCCATTCACCTCTATCTGCAAATAAAATCAAACACAGGAATAAACAAAATTAATACATTTTACAAAGTTGGATGGTATTAGTAAAATTTAAAAAAGGAAGTCAAAATAATACAAAGAATTAGTGTGGAACATAATGGAAAACTACTAACTCTCTTACATTAGGTATTATGGTGTGTAAATAGTGATTAGTATTTTAGAACCAAAATTAAAACAAGAACATCAGGTTCTTGGCACTAGGAGAGTAAATGGAAGGGTTCTGTTCTTCGTTTTTTCTGGGGCATGGCACCGTGGAAAGCTGACTCTGCTGATTGCTGCCTTCTCTGTTAAAGACAGTGCCCATGTCTTTAAACACTATAGAATCCCAGGCCTAGGTGGTTTGGAAAGAGACTACTTTGGTGGTGACTTGGTGTTGTGTCTCATTTTTGTTGGTAGCATGACATGAACAGAGAAACTGAAAACAGCGGTTGTTTATGCTCACTTTTCTAGAAGGTGCAAACCTGTCAAACCTGTCAAATTTGCATTAAAAAAGAACACCAGGTACAATTATCAGAGGAACTATGAGTGTGGAGCAATATGCCCGCATGGCATAGCTCCTCAGCACTATACAAAAACTGTAGGTTACTGTAAAAACAAATCATATCTAATAATAATCGAAATGTTCATGTACCATACTCTGTAACTCGCTTGCTGACATACTAAAATACAGAAATGATATTCCATCACAATAAAAACAAAAAAACAATACGTAGCATAATCCCTAAATAGTATAACTCACATACTTTGCTTTAACTGAAAGAAAGATAAGTGCACATGTATGCTAGTTAGGGAAATTAGGCCACAGTGTACTTGTAAGCTGGCATACTAATGTAGTCGCCAGTTAACACAAAGACATGCATATGCTTCCATTCTCTCTATACAAACATTGGTTACACTTCATTCACACTTACATTCACTGTGAAGAAGGTCAACCTAGAAAATTGAAGAAAACAAAATGAGATTGAAGAGCAATAATTGTTATACATTATATAGTGAGTCCCGTAATATACTTTACATAGCTTGTATTTTGAAAAAGAATATGCCATACACACTTTGGGTAATGATATTTCTTAGCATCTACAAGAAAATGCAGAGCAAAAAAGACATAGCATTAAAGTTAAAGTGACTATTTAACAAAATAGTAAACTCGTGGCTATCCTGGGTGGAATCTGGGCAATTTCCAGAAAGTGCTCCCCAGCTGGGGCTCTCTCCAATCCCCCCATAAGCAGCCTCAGCAATTTCTTCTATGCACACGTTTCATTCTGAAAATGCAGCTCACAGGAACTAAGAAAGATGTTATCCTCCGCTCAAGTGTAGGAGCCCAAGACTTTTTTTGATGCACTTCACTTCATGGATAAGAATGTTGCCACAGGGAGTGGTTTGTTGGTTGAACCGTCCCGCGAATGCAGACAGATGTACTGAGCAATGGACTAATGGATTAAGATTTGGCAAGTTACAAGACGAATTTACAAGTGCCATGGAATAACCGAGAAGTTTATCAAAACGTCAGCAACGTCTATGGGCCTCATTACGAGATTGGTGGTAGTCATGGCGCCATTTGCACCATGACTGCCACCAATAACGTGTCCGGCACTGGTCTCGTTCAATGGGGATTTACCGGTGTAGTCCGACCTTTGCGGGACCAGTAAGTCCCCATTGAAAAAGCCATTCCCCATTCCCATTTGAGCCCCCATAGGGCTCAATGGGAAGGGGGAAGGCGCTAATAACGGTACCGCAAATTGCGGTACCGTTATTGGCTCTGATTTCCCTTAACGGGTCCCGTCCATAACGCCTGGTCAGACCAGGCGTTAAAGGAGGGACCCGCTAAGGGAACTCGTAGTAGGGCGGTAAGGGATTACCGGCACCGGTCTCCTTACCGGTGCCCGGTATCCCTTACCGCCCTACTCGTAATGAGGCCCTATGTGCTCGTCCCCTCTAGGAAAGTCTTGTGAACTTTTGTTTCTATTCTTCCTGCCTAATCAAGGTTTTCTGTTTTTATATGTTGGCAACATTTATATTGTTCTGCTAGATTTTGACACATTCTCCCTAATATATACAAAGGTTTTCACTGCTCTGTCTCAAATTGAGGGGGTATGACTTAACATGTATTGGTCAAAATAGACCTCAGAATAGAAGCGCAATCGCCATGGGGGCTGAGGAATACTATCTACAATTGTTTACCACAATAAATGGGAGCACTGGAACATTATACATTTTATTTGACAACAACTGTTATGATACAATGATACGATACTTAATTTATATCGCGCCCATATACAATTGTTTCAGAGCGCAACGAGGCAGGGGTGGGCAACAAGGGAGGAAAAAAACAATGATCTTATTAGGCCCAGTGACATTGAGAACGTGCAAGTGCAGGGTAGAAGGGAGGGGGAAAAGTGCAATGGGGAGGCGAGGAGTGGAAAGTGTAGGACATGTGATCAAAACATCAACAATAACAACAAACACAACAAATAGTGCTGCCAGCAGGTGGTAAGTGCGAGAGTAAGGTGAACACAACGGGTGTCAGATAAGTGCGAGAAGGGGACTGTAGGGTTGCAGATACAGGCCCAAGTGTAAGCGTTGCCAGGAGGCAGCACAAGTGTGCAGCAGCGTAGGCAGGGATCTGGACCTGAAAATCAGAGGGTAGCCAGGTGCCGAGTGCCAAAGCAGAGAGAGACCAGCAGGGGAGAGGAAGAGCTTAGGCAGAGGAAAAGAGGAAGGTCTTGAGGTATTTCTGGAACCGAAGATGGTTCTCCTCAAGTTTCAGAGAGGCAGGGAGGCTGTTCCAGAGGGAGGCCCCAGCAGAGGAAAGAGATCTACCCCCAACATGTTGCTTGGAGAAGTGGCTGACCCTGAGGGAGTTGGAGGTGTAGGAGCGAAGAGCGCGAGTGGGGAGGTATTTTGGGAGGGAGAGTTAAAGGTATTACAGACCCAGGCCCCAGTAGACCTTGTGGATAATGCAAAGGGTCTTGAAATGAATCCTTGCAGCCACCGGGAGCCAATGAAGAGATTTCAGGGCTGGAGAGATATGTTCCCTGGGCTTGAGGCCAAGGACAAGTCTTGCAGTCTTGTTTTGGATGCATTGCAAAGGGCTGAGAGTAGAGGCAGGAACATTTAGAAAGAGAATGTTACAATAGTCCAGCCTAGAAAGAACCAGAGTTCTAGAGACAGTGAGTTTCTGGGGGAAGGAGAGGAAAGGAAGAATACCTCTGAGGGTATTCTAGGTGATGGAAGATTCCGCCAGCAGTATTCTACTTAACTAGGATACACACAGAGGATGGAAGTTAGCATTGTCATTGTGTTTTCCATGAACAGCCTACACTAACAGCCCCTGCTGCAAAATCGATGAAACACAGCAGAGAGTCACTGGGTCAGTAACATATCTGTGGCAAAATCGATAAAGCAGGCCTACCATGCTAGGTGAAGAAACTTCGACTCTACGCACTACCCTGTCAATGACAATCTTCCCCTGCCTTACAAGTGAAATAGGAAACAGATCATTTGCTGCACAGACATCCATTTTCTGGAGCCACCTCCCTCTCATCCTGGAGCCAGAAAAGATCACTTACATTTTTGGAAAAGGGAGAAAATAAAGTTTTTTTCTGAGTAGCTAGTGTGTTCCCGGACCCTTTTCAGACTAATGCTTAAAAGTGAACGGCAGCACCAAGGGGCCATAATACAAATGGTGTTTGGGCACTTTCCAAATTCTCTCTTAAAAATGTTTGAGGAGCGGTACACTTTCAAATATAGGGTAAAAGGAATATATTTAATATCACATTGAAATTACTGTTATCCAAATGTTTTGAATGATTTTCCAATCAAACTGAAGGGAGAGGAGCTGGTTTCAAATCTTTATGATCCTTCTTCAGGAGCGGCATCGGCATTGATGGTAGAGGCTGGACTACCACCAGCCTGCCTTATGCCTGTAAAAGCTAAGGCTTACCATGAATCGGGCAGATCAAACTGTACAGTGGTCCTGTATGGAACAGTCCCACCGAGACAACCCTTGGGCTGAGCAAAGGTAGACATTAGATATTAGCATTAAGAATCTTTAAGTGGGTATTAAGTATCTTACAGCTGAATCTGACACTTTAGCTGACTGTCTCTTGAGTAGTGCCATGAACCCATGCAATGGATCCTCCAGTTAGTCATACAAAGTGATGTAAGCTGTGACTAGCCAGCTCCTGGTTGCTTTTGTGTCATTTCATGCCCTGGGAATGAGATGCTTGAAGCTTATTATCCAAAAATAAATGTCCATTGCATAAAGCTCACCTAACATCAACATGGACATGTGTGGAAGAATTGCTTGGCATACCGAGAATACATGTACACAAATATGGAAATGCACACTAATAATACATGGAGCAAAGGCGAAACCTTGGTGTGTATTATGTTCATAACTTGTATTGGCGGATCGTGGCATAATTCCCACATAAAGGGCACCCATTTGAATCTACCAGTCACATACGGGTATCATGCGAGTGATGGGTGAGCATGGTGCAAGCGTCTACTTAGATGGGGCTGTGGAGCTAGTGCAGCATATGGGGTGTTCAATCTATGAAAAACAACATTGCTTAGGCGATTGGGTGTCACATTCACCAGCCTGTCCATCAGGGTGTGTGTGCAGAGTGTGTGTGGGGACGTCCCAAGGAGCCAGGCCCCACCACCTCCTATGTGATTTGAGGTCTGGGGGCGGCAGGGGGAGCATTCCCTGGTCCCTCCTACAGCATTCCAGAATAGGGCAAGGTTATGTGCCACTGCGTTACTACTCTGGTCACTGGCCCTTTAAAATCTACCCCAAATATGGCTGCAATAGCTTTTGCCGCTCGCACTTTGGCAGAGCTGCCGACATTAATCAAAAGGGAGGAAGAAGGGTGGTCCGGGGATTGGGGGGTTACGTGCAAGTGTTTCTCCGTGGGTGTTTTTGGGAACTGCACAGGCTAGCGAGCTAGCCTGCGGATAGCGTGCTCCCTTTCCTGGGGGTTTAAAAAGGGACAGGGAAGGTTCAGGAGCAAGCAATGGTTGGTGGCGTTTTGTGTGTCCATTTGCTACTCCCGGGCCTTCCCTGCTGTGTGGGGCCTGTTGGTGTGTTGGTGGATCGGGGGTCTTATCGTTAGTAGCGGCTGCTGGGGCGAGAGGTGAAAAAAAATACATATATCATATATGGATCTGGCATGCCTTGATGATGACAAATACGATCCTACAAATGTTGTTTTCTTTGATTTTGACATTAATCCCAATTGGGATATACGGACTAAACTTAAAAATAAATCAAGATTCAACCCTCAATTTCCAGTTGGAGGATGTATCGAGGCATTTCACGAACTTTGTATTAATGATCTGAGAAGACTTAGTCAAAAAACCAGTACAACCCAGCAGAATCTTACGATTGCTCAACGCCAGGCCATGAGTGAACTCCAGCAGTTATCTAATATCGTCATCAAACCAGCCAATAAAGGCTCTAATATTGTCATTCAAGATAGAACAAAATATATAGCAGAGGCCAAGCGGCAATTACATGATCGTCAGTGCTACATCAAATTGCTGAAGGACCCCTCTGAAGAAATCAGGACAGATTTGATTACTTTATGTACCAAGTGGATGAGTGAAGACTTATTAGAGGATGATTTGATCAAATTCCTCACTCCTGCATGCAAAACTATACTTACTATTTACTTTCTCCCTAAAACACATAAATGCCTTAATTATCCCTCGGGTAGGCCTATTGTTACCTTATGTGGCTCACTATTGGAACATCTGGCCCAATTTATTGATGAAACACTTTTTCCATTCGTATCAGTGTTACCATCCTACCTGAGGGATACTAAGGATTTTTTACAACATGTTACTAATACACCTTGGAAGGAAGGTTTGCTTTTGGCCACATTAGATGTAGTTTCTTTATACACCTCTATTAGTCATACTGTTGGTATTAATGCATGCAAATATTATTTGGACACCCACTCTCTCAACTATCTTGGACATAGTTCTATGATTTTGGATATGCTTTCATTCTGCCTACACAACAATGTTTTTCTTTTTGAGAGGTCCTTCTATCGACAAGTGAGGGGGGCTGCGATAGGAAGTACCTTTCCACCATCTTATGCTAATCTCACGATGGGGTGGTGGGAGGCTACTTTCCTGTCTGATTTAGTATTCTCTTCTTTTCCAACACAGATTATTTCTTGGTGGTGGTATATTGATGACGTGTTCATTATTTGGAAGGGTACCGAAAGTGATTGGTTGTCGTTTGTGAAAAGCATTAACGACAATCAGGCCAATTTTAGCTTTACCGAATGCCATAGCCGTTCAGAGATTGTTTATCTAGATGTCATTGTAAAGATGGATGACTCAGGTATCTATATGGCACTACATAAGAAATCTACAAATACTGGTTAACCACTCCATGTGAACAGTTGTCATCCTACACTATGCAAAAAATCCATTCCTTACGGTGAATGTATTCGGTATCAACGTAACTGTACTGACATTGCCTGCTTTGACCATCATTGTGCATTGACAGCCAGGGATTTCTTGAAACAAGGATATGATAAGAGAACGATTGAAATGGCTTATCTTTGAGCGCGTGGAATGTCCAGGGATACATTACTATATGATACCAGTCCCAAAATTGTCACCAATGATGACCCTAGACTCATTATCTCATTTGGCACTGCTTCTAATGACATTTCGAAAAATTGTTGAAAAACACTGGCATGTTCTTACTCTAGACAATGACCTGAAGCCCATTTTGGCCAATCGTCCTACATTGACGTACAAACGTGTGCCCTCCTTGAGGGATAAACTTGTGTCTAGTTTTGTACCTCCAGGTGCTAAGAAGCAGTCTTTGACTACCTGGCTCCCAGCCTCTTCTATGGGATTTACTAAATGCATGAAGTGTAAAGCTTGTGCCCATGCCACTGCACAGAAATCATTTGTGCATCCAATCACAAAATTTCAGCAAATGATACATTTTTCTATCAATTGTGATACCACTTTCGTTGTTTATGTGCTTTCCTGCCCTTTTCTAAAATGGTATGTTGGGAGTATGACATGTAAATTGAAACTCAGAATTTTACAACACTTAAGAGCCATTAAGAATTCTGACCCGACATACCCAATGGCCAAACACTTCAAATCTGAACATGACAATGATGTGAAAATGTTAGCGTTCTTTGCAGTGGCGCATGTACCTCTTCATCCTAGGAGAGGCGACCGTATTTTGAAGCTGAGACAACTTGAAACCATATTTATTCTGGATTTTGGTACCAAGTATCCCAAGGGTCACAATGTAGACGAGGAGTTGTACACTTTCTTGGGCACTTGATTATTTACCTATGTATGTAATTATTGCCATTTCTGCTTTGTTGTCCTTCTTTACAGTCTCTTGTTCCGACAGTGGGATGTCCACTTTGATTATATTTTTTGGTTTACCTGTTTGTTTTTGTTTAGGTTTTGATTGATTAATTTTCTTCATTCTTTCCCTTTTTCCATTTTTCTTTTCATGATTTAGTTGAATACTTTGCAATGCAGGGGGAGCGATACACATATAATGTTTACCTCACTTTGAGGTCCATATGCGGTTCTCTGTATGTCTGTGATTTTTTGTTTACTGTTTTTGTTCGTTGTGCCCTAATCTTTGATCTTGCCTGTTCAGCCGTTGTTTTAATTATGTTTGGTCATGTGATTTCACTTTAATACATCCTCATTTTATGAGGTTGGATAGACACATTGTTGTCTTGCTGCTAGTTTTGAATTTTGCACAGAAAAATAATGTTTCCTGCAATGGCACTTTATCGGACACAATGTTGGAATAGCCGTATTCACTGACCATCTATGTTGGCTGGCTTGTTTTTGTTTTTATTTGATCTATGGGCACAACATGATTCATTGGTTCATATTATGAGGTTTATTAGTATTTGTGGTTTTTCTGTGTATGTTCTGGCTATGGTAACATTCCCCATATGTGTTCATGATTTTAATATTGGATGATTGTCATCCTTTCATATTAGTGATCTGCTAATATGAGGTTCGAACTGTTTTTTTATGTGCATATTTATTTTATTGATTATGTGGCACATCGGACGATAGATCCAGCCAATGTAATAATATAATGTCGGGTTTGGGAGTGCATATTTTACTTTGTTATGTTACTGGCCATCGACAATCAGCCTTACCACTGTAACATGCATTTAAACTATTCGTGCACTGTGCACTTAGTTCTTAGCCTTTCCCCTACATTGTTATTTGCATGAGGGGTTGGCTCAGTGCTTTTATTATTGGCACTATGAGTTTCTATGCATTCCCACTCCTTTCCAATATGGCCGCCCTTGTTTCCTCATGTAGCCTCAGTTTGTTGATGTCACTGACATAGTCAGAGGACTGCTTTCTACTTGTGTATTTGTATCTGCAAAACTTCCTTCCCCCACGTGATCAAGCGTTCAATGTAGCGCGAAACGTGTTGTCTGCAGGCTGCTACACCACGGCGTCCTGCTTTTGTTTGTTTTTATGTTGTTGCTGCTTATGTGTTGTACATTGCTTTGTACGATGCATTTTTCATTTTTCTAACATTAAAGACACTAGTAATTTTTACATTGTGTCCTTCGTGTTTTGTCCGGACTTTGGAATATGGGATTAGTGCCTTGGCCCGCTGGAGTGCGGTTCGCCGTTTCCTCTTTCTTTTTGAATATATATATATATATGCCCCAAGCCTGTCCCACTCAGGTGGGACAGGCTTGGGGCAGGATTAACCCGCTCTCTTTGGTGTGGGAGATGGGCGTTAGGTAGGTGATCCTTGGGGGCTGGTTCTGGAGTGCTCAGTGGATGGTGGCGGGAGTGGGAGCGTGCGCGGCTGCTCCGGTGTCTGGGCTGGGAGCACAGTAGCATTTGAGGGCCACCAGAGGGTAGTGTCGTGTGTGGCCTGCCTGGCGTCTTTCACTGGCTGTGTTTGCAGAGGGTTGCAGAAGCCCAGAGAGTTATAAAGCTAAAAATAAAAAACATTATAATAACAAGAAAGGGAGCGCATTGCGTAATAAGGAAAATAAGCTGGGAGACGTTGGCAAGCCAAGATTTGGGCTATAATAGCATACCGTGCCAAACAGCGTTGGGTACTGGGGGAGTGGGTTGGGGGCATTACTGGGTGGCAACTGGGGTGAGGGCATGGATAGGGGGTAGGTAAAAAAAAAACAGAAAGAAAAGAGAAATTAATAAATAAATATTAAGATATTTTCCAGGTGTCTTTTGGTTTCTGACGGGGCCCTCGCTGGGAGAGGGGAGGCTTGAGGAAAGGGGGCCAGGAGCAGCAGGGTGGACTTACCTAGGAGGGTGGTGAGGGGCAGGGGAGATGAGGAGAAGGGGTCCAGATGCGGGTCTAGGGTGGCTAGGGTTGGTGGAGGTGCAAACAAGGGGGGATAGTAGTGAGAGGACCGAGGGGGTTGGAGCGACGGTAAAGAGGTGGCAAGGTAGCAAAAGAGTGCAGGAGGGAGGAGGAGGTCACTCTCCCCGGGGGATGGCGGTGGCAGGGGAAAGTACGGGACAACTTCCTCACCCGATGGGGTTGAGCGCAGAGGGTGTGGTACGTCCCCGGTGCAGCAGAAGAGGAAGGAGAGGGCTTTAGAATTATCCCTCCGGCGAGAAGAAGTGGGCAGCTTAGAGGGTGAGGTACGGCCCCAAGTATGTCAGAACGCATGGCAGAAGAGGGTGCACCTCAGCCGAAAAGAGAAGAGGAGCAGGATGTGACTGGTGCGGCACCGCCAAGAAGATGTCACTGCAGCATCGGGGTGGATGTCCTGTGCTGGACCGAGGAGGATCTGCCGGGCCCAAACGGGCGTACGCAACATGACTGGTATAGGACTGGGGAAGATGAAGCGGGTGAGGAGGATTGCTTGGTGTGGGAGTAAAGGGGCCAATGGAGTGGGTTGGAGGAGAAAGGGGATGACCTGGTGAGAGGTTTGAAGGGGAGGGCAGGCTGGGGGTAAGGGGAGTATGAGGAGAATAAGGGGAAGATGGGCTGGAGACACTGATGTTTTTTGTCCCCATTGAGGAAAGAAATGAAGAGAAGCAGCGTGGAGGCCATGATAACGCGGCTGGGTGAAGACAGAGTGGCAAAAGGTGAACAGGGCAGGGAACGGTCTGCGGCATGATATGATATGATATGATAGTTTATTTATATAGCGCCTCTACACAATGTGTTTCAAAGTTCTTCACGGCAAGGGAGGAAACAAGGGTAAATACAATGCCATTCTTACAGGCCATGAACAACAAGAATGTAAAATGAACTATCGTACTCGGCCTGACGACATTTCAGATAGTGCAAGAGCTAAAACACAGATAGGAAGGAAATGGGAAACAGACAGGCAACTAATGTACTAAGCCTGACAACATTTCTGGTAGAGCCGGAGATTAACAAGAGGTGAGGAAGGGGTGAAGAAAAAGGAGGGAGAGGAACCAAACAAGCAACTATCGTACTAAACCTGACGACATTTCAGATAGTGCTGGGCGTGGGGGGGACAAGTAAAGGGAGGAGGAGAGGAGTCAAACATTTGTTGCTATCATACAAGGTCCAGGGACAATTCTGATAGAGTAAGTGCATAGAAAAACGTAAAGTAGGGCGGGAAGAGAAAGGGAGAAGGGAAAGGAGGAGAAAACAGAGAATAAAACAGTAAGAAAAATATATATATATATATATATATATAATATATATATATATATATATATATATATATATAAACGCAAGTGCCAACCTTGAAGCTGCATTTCAGTGAGGTTCCAATACATCTGAACTTCAAAACTGCAATGTTCAGTCAGCGGGTCTGCATCACTGTTCTCATCTGATCAGGTTGAGGGCTAGGTGGGGGGCCAAAAGGGGGGGTTGGGGCACCTGAGGCAGGGGAAGACGGGGGTGTGACGGCTGGGGCCGTGGTGAGGGCGGAAGGGAGAGGTGTAGCCTTGTTGGAAGTACAGATGGATAAGGTCTCGGATCCTGTGGTACAGGGGTAGTGGAGGTGCCCACTGAAGGTAAGGGAGAGACTGCAGAGAAGGCTAAGAAGCTACCCTATTTGGGTATTACAAAGCCATTGGGTGCGCATTTGATGGTGGCTACAAAGGAGACAATTTTTGCTGGAGAGTTTGTAGATGTGTTCAAGACTTCACATATCAAAGTGAGAGCTAAAGAGGGGTTGAAGGAAGAGGAGCGGGAGCTGGCGGCAAGGCTGTGGGTGCCGGTTACAATTGAAAATTGAAAGTCTGCATTTATATTACACGCAAGCGTCTACTGTGAGAAGTACCCTGAGAGGTCTGTAGCTTTTTTGACATGTTTGGATGTGATTAGGAAAGCGTTTACAGTTTTTGGAGGTTTGCATGGGTGAGGTACGATGAGGAGTTGAGGACAAGCAGATGGTGTGGGGGGAAATTGATTTGGACTTGTGATTGCAGTGGATGGTGCCCATATACCCATCCCCAACACTTCCTACAACGAGCAATTTACTCGTACCTTACCGACCCTTTCCTTGTCACTCTGCGCTCGATGGAGCGGGGGGAGGAGGCAGGGAACAGCTGTCAGCGGCATGCTGGGCCTTTAATAAAGAGGATTTCTCTAGGCGGTATGTGGAAATTAGGACATGAGTGCAGCAGATGGGCAAGACGGCATCCCGTCACACAATGTTTTGTGACAGGAGAGAGAGGGAGATGACGGGAGGTGGGGCAAGGGGTTGTGGGGAAAGGCCTACACTCCAGTTAAGGTGGATGTGCTGGAGGAATGGCTCTGTTTTGCCTGGATAGGGAAGGGGTCAGGATTTTGGGTGTGAGTTTCTGGGAGGGCTTTAAATTGGGGCACCAGGGGCTGAGGATGTGGTGGTGAGTGGAAAACCTGAAGTGGGCACAGGAGAATTCGGAGGTGGTAAGGGGGAAATTGCAGATGGAGGTGGCTCAGGGAAGGGTTGTCATACTGTTTCTGGATTAGGGGTTGTGCCTAAAAAAAGCAGACAGTGAGTTCAGGTTGATTCACCACTTGTCATGGCCAGAGGGCATGTCTCTGAATGATTTCAATGCTCCTGAGGATTGGGGGTGTCCTGTGCAAATGTGGAGAAGGCGTTGGGTTTGGTGAGGAAGAAAGGGTGTGGTGCTTTTATGTGTATTGTTTGAGCGCTTTAGCTCCTTTCTGCAGTGGATTTTCACTCACTGTTCTGGTTTTGGTGGAATTTTGCACTATTTGGATGATTTCTTGTTCACCAGTGGAGCGGGTGAAGAGGAGGAGTGCCAGCAGATGCTGGAAGTCTTTCAGTTGTTGATGCTCGAGTTGAGAGTGCCATTGACAGGGGATAAGACTGAGGGGCCAGCAATGGTTCTGACTTTTCTGGAAATTGAGCTGGATTCTGTGGCTATGTACCTCACGCTTGCCGGACGGCAAGGTGAGCAAGCTAGTCCAGTTGCTGGAGAGGACAGTAGCAGCGCATAAAATGATGCCGGTGGACATGCAGAGACTGGTAGGGCATCTCAATTTTGTGTGTCTAGTTGTGGCTCCTGGTCACAATTCTTGTAGCAATATGGCCCATTCTGTGGTGGGGGCAAGGCACCCACATCACAGGGGGGGAGGGTTTCAGGGGCTGTCAGAGAGGATTGTAGGGTATGGCTGAGATTTTTGGAGGAATTTAATAGTGTGTCTGTCTATGTTGCTGCAAGGGCATCCAATCGCTAGTGAGGTGCACGTTTTCTCTGTTGCTGCGGTTCTTGGAGAATTTGGTGTGTACTGGAGGGGCAGAGTGGTGGCTGGGCAGTGGAAAAGTGGGGGGAGGAGCATAGCTTTCCTGGAGTTTTTCCCGTTGCTAGACACGTTGGACTTGTAGGACAGAGATTTGTGGAATAACAAATTGAATTTCAACGTGGATAACAAAGCAGTGTTCAACATTGTGAACAAGCAGTTAGCTAGGGACCAGAGGGTGAACAAGCTAATGAGGGAATTTGTGCTGAAATGCCTGAAACGGAATGTGGTGTTTAGGGCAACGCATATGCCAGGGAAGGATAACAGCATTGCTGATGCATTATCTTAGTTCAGTGGTAGAGGTTCCATGGGCTGGCACCGGAATCAGAAGTGGAGGGGCACCGGATCACAGAGGAGCTGTGGCAACTAGAAGATTGAGAGTCCTGCATTTAGTAGAGGGTTCACTAACCCAGGATCGCGGGCTGCATACAGGAGAGCGTGGTTGGAGTTTCTGACATGGGGCGCGCGCAGTTGGAAAGGGATGGAGGATGCGGAGGAGAGAAGGAGGGAGGATGTGATTGACTTTATATGGAGAGGTGTGGGTAGGTGTTGGTCCAGGGCAACAATAGCGCAAAGCATTGCCTTTTATGGGAAGTGGTTCTGGGTCTTTCAGCCGGGTGGGTGGAAGAATGCATGCAGGATGTTTGAAGGAAAGGCAAGGGAAAAGGGGAAGGGTGTCAGGAGGCCAGTGTCAGCAGTCGTATTAAGGAGGTTGTCCCAGGTTCTTGAGGGCATATGCTGGTCGCCACAGGAAAGAGAGATGTTTTCAGCATGTTTTATGTGGTTGTTTCTTGGGGCATTTTGGGTGTCAGAGTTGGTACTGAGGAGGCGAGAGGCTGGAGGTCTGATGTGGAGGGATATCTGTCTTCAGAGGAGAGCGTGGTTATCAGAATTTGTAAATCAAAGACGGATCAGTTGGACAGGGGTTTTGGGTGCATATGGATAGAGGTAATAGGTAGTTGTGTCTGGTGAAAGCGGGATTACTATGGCGGGAGAGATGTAGGGGAAGGAAGGGTTTGGTTTTTCAGCATGAGAACAGTGAGGGGGTGACGGCTGCTCAGGTTTAGGGGTGATGAGGAGGGCTCTGTTGCTGGTGGGCGAGAAGGCAGAGGATTGCAGGACTCATTAATTCAGGATGTGGCGGCGTCCAAAGAGAGCTTGGTTTGTCCGAAGAGAACGTGAGGGAGATTTGGCCAGGGGTTGTTTTGGTATGGACCGAGTTCATGCCAAGGAGGGTATGAAGGGGACCTGTGAAGGAGGCTTTGGAACAGACGTGGAAGAAGATTAACAGGGAGGTGTTGCAGTTCTGCAGGTCCTGGGGTGTAGATGTTCATGCACCCAGAGATCAAATATGAGGCCTTTGATTTGTTTCGGCAGAATGGAGTTCATTTGTCACAGGATCAGTGTGCTGGTCTTGGAAGCATGACCATGCAGAGCAACAGAGTTTCAAAACCTGGATCCGCACTTAGAAACCGAACTCAGGTATTAGGTGCATTATAAAAAAACTATTAAACAAAATTCAATAAATAAATATTTGATGGGCGTTAGGTTGTCTGAGGAAGCTATCATAAAGGGGTGGAGGTAGAAGGTATTTGGGGGGGGCAGAAAGAACACCTCAGGTGAGTGTTTTTCTGGTGCCAGGGACATGGGCCTTTGGGGGATGGTTGGGGGAAGCAAAAAGGGGTAGTTGCGCGGTAAAGGAGGGGGGTGGCACTATTTGTACAAACAGGCTAGCCTGGGGTTTACAAAGAGGGGGAAGAGGTATTGTAGAAGGAGGGTCGTGGCCTCTGGGAGAACATGGGTGAAGAAAGCGGGAATGAAGGTTGAGAGGAATTGAGGGGGAGGGAAGGGAGTAAGGGGCAGGAAGTGATGAATTGTTTAATTAATTAATTGTTTTGGGGATTGTTATTTGATCAGTAGTCTGTAAGGCCAGGGAGCCAAGTTAGCATGTATTTGTAAGCTGTGGCCTGTCACATTAAAACGACCTTTTCCACTTAAAGCGAGTCTGGGATTTTTGTGCACGGAGCCCAAAAGCAAGGTTACCAGAGTAGAAGTGAAGCAGAACTTTTCTCTGTGGCCGCCACAGCCCACGGATGCAATGTGGTACAAGCATCGGCCCTTCCGTTACTCTATGTCAGGTTCCGCGAAGCACTCCAACTTTTAGTACCACAGCATACAATGGCATTTCCTCGTGTATGATAGCATAAATGGCATATGATAAGCTATATAGTGTGAGTACGTTGGCACACTATGATATGATATAATATGATATGGAATTTATAACGCGCTTATACACAAGTGTTTCAAGGCGCGACGAGGCAAGGGAGGGGGAACAGAGGGAAGACAAACAGCGATCCTACTAGGCCAGTGTCAGAATGTACCAAAGTATTAACTGAAAAGGATACAATACTCAAAAGGATACAGGAGGTAGGGTCTTCCGGATCCTTGTTCACACGATTTGATAGTTGTGTAGTCAACTGAAGACCTTCCAAATGATACAACCCTCTGACTGATAAAACAGGCAGAGCGATGGATCACTGGAAAGGGCGTGGGTAATGTACGGAAAGCCCGCCTAGGACAAATTAAAGTATCATGAATAACTGTTCCAACCTGAGTGTGAAGAATTAAACAATGAGCTGATGACAGGAAGGTAAACACTGACCTTTAGTTCAGGATAGAAGAATCTGGAAGTTCTTGATGAAAATGAAGGTAGAACAAACGACAAGGAAGGGAAATTAGTAAGGGAGACTTATCCCGAACGGAACGAGGCTCACGCTAGATACGGGTTGAATTCACCACAGGATAGCGTCCAAAAGTTCATTCCAATGTCACCTTCCAATAATCCTTGACAAGCTTCCTTCCCACTACAGGTATCAATCCTTCTGTTAGTCTCACAGATGCAGGAGTAGTGCACTTTTAAGGAAAAACAAAAACAAAGTACAGGCGGTTGTAAACAGCCGTGAAGAATAACGTGCGCGTGTGGATTTTACACGCGGGCAGGATTCACGCAGCCTGGGCCAGCCGCGTGTGAAGACAACGTGCGCGTGTGGATTTTACACGCGGGCAGGATTCCCGCAGTCTGGACCAGCCGCGTTCGAAGACAACGTGCGCGTGTGGATATTACACGCGGGCAGGATTCATGCAGCTTTGGCCAGCCGCGCTTGAAGAAGGAATGCGCGTGTGGATTTTACACGCGGGCAGGATTCATGCAGCTTTGGCCAGCCGCGCTTGAAGAAGGAATGCGCGTGTGGATTTTACACGCGGGCAGGATTCCCGCAGTCTGGACCAGCCGCGTTCGAAGACAACGTGCGCGTGTGGATATTACACGCGGGCAGGATTCATGCAGCTTTGGCCAGCCGCTCTTGAAGAAGGAATGCGCGTGTGGATTTTACACGCGGGCAGGATTCATGCAGCTTTGGCCAGCCGCGCTTGAAGAAGGAATGCGCGTGTGGATTTTACACGCGGGCAGGATTCATGCAGCTTTGGCCAGCCGTGCTTGAAGAAGGAATGCGCGTGTGGATTTTACACGCGGGCAGGGTTCCCGCAGTCTGGCCAGCCGCGTGTGGAATTGTACTCGAAGGAATAGCTCCAGGAATCAGCGTATGGCGGAACACACGCTATAGAAGGCCCAAAAGTAGCTGAAGAAATATGCCAGGATGCAGATCAGAGGTTCAGCTACACAACGCCAATAGATTCAATCAGAAGCAGCGAGTGAAGTTTCTACGCTGCTTAAATACGTAATACCGTAGTTCACGTGACGAAGCAGAAAGTCACGTGAAGTTAGCGACGTGAAAAGCGCAAACGTCGTTTACCCGGTAACGTATCGAATAACCTCCATTTGGAATAGAACGGTCTAGCTGTTCTGCGAGCGTAACGTCCAGCATGCATGACAGTGCCATCCCCCAAAGGGGCCGCCTCTCCCCTTTTTGTGTGAAAGCGCTTCAATAAAGCAGGAGCATGAATATTAGAAAGAGGTTCCCAGGACCTATCTTCGGGACCATAGCCCTTCCAATCCACCAGATAATACGGTCTACCAGAACGGAGTTTCATATCTAGTATGTCTTGTACCTCGTACTCATCTGAACCCCGTACAGAAACCGCAACAGGCCGTACAGGCAGTCTAGTAGTTTCAGAAAATGGCTTAATGAGTGACACGTGGAAGACAGGATGCACTCGCCATCGTTGTGGCAAAACCAGACGTACAGCAGCAGGATTAAGAACTTGGAGCACTACATACGGACCAATGTATTTAGGCAACAATTTCTTTTTGCCTGGAATTCTTAAGTTCTTAGTGGACAGCCAGACTTTCATACCAGCCTTATAGACAGGTGCGGGAACTCTATGAGCATCGGCATAGAACTTGTCACGTTGTTTAGCCTGCTCCAACTGCTGCTTCACTTTTCTCTGTAATCTCTTCAGATCACGAAAAGTACGGCCTGCAGCAGGCGTATCCAAGGATAGACCGGAATCCAGAGGTATTGATCGGGGGTGTTGTCCATAGAGAGCATAGAATGGTGAAGTGCCTATGGCACTATGATAAGAATTGTTATAGGCGAATTCAGCCGCGGGTAGTACCGTGAGCCAATCCGATTGGTATTGCAAACACAGACACCGCAGGTATTGTTCCATAGTGCAATTGACCCTTTCAGTCTGTCCGTCAGTTTGAGGATGATAAGCACTGGACATTCTATCATCAATCAGTAATGCAGATGTTAAAGCTCTCCAAAAGCGTGATGCAAACTGTGAGCCCCTGTCCGTAATGATTACTGATGGTAGACCAAAGAAACGGAATATATGTTGGATGAATAGTTCAGCCAGCACAGCAGCAGTTGGTAAACCAATACAGGGAATAAAAAGAGCCAATTTAGTGAAATAATCCACTATGACCCATATGGTGTCATATCCCTGATTTGGAGGGAGTTCTACCACAAAGTCCATAGATATCATGTCCCATGGTTTGTTAGGGACAGGTAGGGACTGGAGCAAGCCCACTGGTTTACCAGGAGTATGTTTACATTGGATACATACAGCACAAGAAGACACATAGTCTATAACATCTTTTGTCATGGACGGCCACCAGCACCACCTTTTGAGCAACTCCAGTGTTTTCTTTCGTCCAGGATGGGCTGCAATCAAGGAATCATGATTCCATTTGAGGGCTTTATTCCGCATTGAGGGTGTTGGTAGATAGAGTACTCCTTGTGTGAAGGGTAAACCGTTATGTACGTCCAGATTCATATCCTGGACGACTTGTGGATGAATTTTTACCCACTCTTGTACTTCGGTTTTTAAGGATGGTTGAACCGAACAGCTACATATAACATGATCTGCCAACAGCTGGATCTGTACTTGTTTTTCTGCCTGCGCCTCTTCACTCATACGGGACAACGCGTCCGATTTAACATGAACTCGGGCAGGACGATAGGTGACCTGGAAATCGTATTGGGCAAAAAAGACATGCCATCTGGCCTGACGGGCCGTGAGGCATTTCATGGATTTGAACGCTTGGAGATTTCTATGGTCAGAGTACACCAACACCTGATGTTTGGCCCCAAGAAGATGATGACGCCATTCTCGGAAAGCATCCTTGATGGCCAGTAGTTCCCGCTCAGTGACGGTGTAGTTCCGTTCATATGAGGTTAGTTTGCGAGAGAAGAAAGCCACTGGGTGTTCTTCCTTGGTTTCTGTGCAAACCTGTGAGAGTACAGCACCAATAGCGACACTGGATGCATCCGCTTCAACTACAAACTGGCGATCTGGATCCGGATGTTGAAGCACGGGTGCAGTGGTAAATGCTTCCTTCAGCTTTTCGAAGGCTGCTTGGGCATGTTGGTTCCAACAGAAAGGAACTTTAGAACTAGTTAAAGCCGTCAAAGGAGCTACTGTTTTGGAAAAGGAATGGATAAATCTGCGATAGAAATTCGCAAAGCCTAAGAAAGACTGCAGCGATTTGATATTATGTGGAATCGGCCAATTCAAGACGGCCTTTACCTTGGAACGACTCATTCGAGCACCTAGATTGGTAATGTCGTAACCAAGGAATTCCACTTCCTGTGAATGAAAGACACATTTTTCCGCTTTCACATAAAGATGGTTCTCCCTAAGTCTTTGTAGGACAGTAGAAACATGTTTGACGTGTTCAGATATAGATGATGAGTAGATCAGAATGTCATCCAGATAGATAACCACAAATTGGTCCATGATATCTCTGAATATGTCATTCATGAAGAATTGAAATGTTGCGGGAGCATTGCACAGGCCAAAAGGCATTACCAAATACTCGTAAAGACCATACCGTGTCTTAAAAGCGGTCTTCCATTCGTCGCCTTCACGAATGCGAACCAAATTGTATGCACCTCGCAAGTCCAATTTGGTGAAATAACTGGAAGTGCCTAATTGATCCAATAGAACGTTTATTAGAGGTAAGGGGTATTGGTTTTTGATGGTGATGTCATTAAGTGCCCTGTAATCGATGCAAGGTCTGAGATCTCCCTCTTTCTTAGGAACAAAGAATAGAGGAGATGCAGCAGGTGATTGAGAGGGCCGTATAAAGCCCATTGCTAGCGCTTTATCAATGTATTCTTTTAACACAACATCTTCTTTAGGTGTTAGTGAATAAACACGGCCTGTAGGAATTCTGGCACCAGGAATCAATTCGATAGGACAGTCGTACTGTCGATGAGGAGGTAACTGTTCTGCCTGGCCTTTATCAAAGACATCAGCATATTCGGCGTATTCGCATGGTACGGGATTGTCGCATTGATGTACCACGCTGATAGTTGAATCCACCACCATAGAGGCCAATATATGTTGTTTATTTGACACCTCCTGACTGGCAAAGCAAAGTTCATTGCAATGAATCGAAGGATACTGAAGTGATCCCGAAACCCAGTCAACAACAGGATTGTGAAGGGTTAACCATGCCAGACCAAGTATGATTTCGTACTGTGGAGCAGCAATAACATCGAAGATGATTTCTTCTGAATGGTTATTAGATAACGTCATCTGAACAGGTACCGTCTCTTGGGTTACCATACCAGAAGTCAAAACAGATCCGTCCACGGTGTTCACCGTTTCAGGTCTTTTCTTGTTTACAAGGGGTAAAGAACAGTTCTTGGCATAAGTGATGTCTATGTAATTGCTGGTGGCTCCAGAATCAACCAAGGCCTTGGAAACCACTTCTCGCTCATCCCAACGTAACGTCGCCTGAACTATTACAGGTGCGTGTTTAGGAATGGAACTGGAGTCCAATGAAACACTCGACATAGGGACTCCTGCTATTGTCGAGTTTTGGCGTTTCCCGAACGCTTGATGGGTTTTTTAGGACATGTCGCCAATAAGTGTTCGGAAGAACCACAGTACATACATAAATGGTTTTTTCTTCGGTTCTCCCGTTCAGCATTGGACAATCGGCCTCTAACGGCGCCAATCTGCATGGGTTCAGGGTCGTTAGAGACGGCTGCTGGTGTCTCTGAACGCCCCGAGACTGGCATGAAGGGCTTTTTCTCTCCCTTTCGAGCATTCCTTCGGGCGTCGATTTGTAGAACCAAATCGAGCAAATCTGGAAAACCCGTAGGAACCACAGGCACAGTAGATAAGGCGTCTTTCAGTTCTTCAGAAAGACCCTTGTAGAAAACAGCCGTTTTCTTGCTGTCAGGCCATTGGGTTTCCGCCGTCAGTTGATTGAACCGGGCAACGTAAGACATAAGTGGTTGGCTGCCTTGTTGTAGGTTAAGCAACTCTAAGTCTATGGCTTGAGTAGAATAACGCATGTCAAAGACTTTACTCATAGCAGTCAAGAGATCGTCACAATCGTACAACAAAGGGCTATTTGTTTCCAACAAAGGGTTAGCCCAAGCAGCAGCTGTGCCCCCTAAATGGGAAAGCACGAAGGCTGCTTTTGTGGTTAGATCAGGAAAAGATGTAGGACGGCAAAGAAAATGGAGTCGGCACTGATTCACAAAGGTTCTATAGGTTTTGGGATCACCCGTGAACCGTTCCGGAGGGGCCAAGGGAAACTGAGTGGGCATAACCACATTAATAGTTTCCTGTGGGGGTGCCGTAGTCCCAGATCCAGATGCCGTAGCCATGGGCACCTGTGCTCCCTGAGGACTGCCATGCAGGGCGTCTTGCATAACGTCCATACGGTGCCGTAACATGTCCTGTGCTGTAACCATTTCGGTTCTCAAATCGCTGATCAACTGTGTCAAAACAGCTAAAGGATCCGTACCCTCCATGGCTTCTGATTCTGTCAGAATGTACCAAAGTATTAACTGAAAAGGATACAATACTCAAAAGGATACAGGAGGTAGGGTCTTCCGGATCCTTGTTCACACGATTTGATAGTTGTGTAGTCAACTGAAGACCTTCCAAATGATACAACCCTCTGACTGATAAAACAGGCAGAGCGATGGATCACTGGAAAGGGCGTGGGTAATGTACGGAAAGCCCGCCTAGGACAAATTAAAGTATCATGAATAACTGTTCCAACCTGAGTGTGAAGAATTAAACAATGAGCTGATGACAGGAAGGTAAACACTGACCTTTAGTTCAGGATAGAAGAATCTGGAAGTTCTTGATGAAAATGAAGGTAGAACAAACGACAAGGAAGGGAAATTAGTAAGGGAGACTTATCCCGAACGGAACGAGGCTCACGCTAGATACGGGTTGAATTCACCACAGGATAGCGTCCAAAAGTTCATTCCAATGTCACCTTCCAATAATCCTTGACAAGCTTCCTTCCCACTACAGGTATCAATCCTTCTGTTAGTCTCACAGATGCAGGAGTAGTGCACTTTTAAGGAAAAACAAAAACAAAGTACAGGCGGTTGTAAACAGCCGTGAAGAATAACGTGCGCGTGTGGATTTTACACGCGGGCAGGATTCACGCAGCCTGGGCCAGCCGCGTGTGAAGACAACGTGCGCGTGTGGATTTTACACGCGGGCAGGATTCCCGCAGTCTGGACCAGCCGCGTTCGAAGACAACGTGCGCGTGTGGATATTACACGCGGGCAGGATTCATGCAGCTTTGGCCAGCCGCGCTTGAAGAAGGAATGCGCGTGTGGATTTTACACGCGGGCAGGATTCATGCAGCTTTGGCCAGCCGCGCTTGAAGAAGGAATGCGCGTGTGGATTTTACACGCGGGCAGGATTCCCGCAGTCTGGACCAGCCGCGTTCGAAGACAACGTGCGCGTGTGGATATTACACGCGGGCAGGATTCATGCAGCTTTGGCCAGCCGCGCTTGAAGAAGGAATGCGCGTGTGGATTTTACACGCGGGCAGGATTCATGCAGCTTTGGCCAGCCGCGCTTGAAGAAGGAATGCGCGTGTGGATTTTACACGCGGGCAGGATTCATGCAGCTTTGGCCAGCCGCGCTTGAAGAAGGAATGCGCGTGTGGATTTTACACGCGGGCAGGGTTCCCGCAGTCTGGCCAGCCGCGTGTGGAATTGTACTCGAAGGAATAGCTCCAGGAATCAGCGTATGGCGGAACACACGCTATAGAAGGCCCAAAAGTAGCTGAAGAAATATGCCAGGATGCAGATCAGAGGTTCAGCTACACAACGCCAATAGATTCAATCAGAAGCAGCGAGTGAAGTTTCTACGCTGCTTAAATACGTAATACCGTAGTTCACGTGACGAAGCAGAAAGTCACGTGAAGTTAGCGACGTGAAAAGCGCAAACGTCGTTTACCCGGTAACGTATCGAATAACCTCCATTTGGAATAGAACGGTCTAGCTGTTCTGCGAGCGTAACGTCCAGCATGCATGACAGCCAGGTGTCATTCAGATCGCGCAAGTGCACGGGAAGGGGAAGGGGAAAGTGCAAGGTATGGGGGAGGGGAGAGTGCAGTACATGGGTTAATAGATTAATAACGTAGTAAGTATGGCCAGCTGGTGGCAAGTCCAAGGGTAAGTGCTGACATCCGGTGTCAAGTGCTGGTAGAGGGACTGAAGGGATACGACGACAGTTTAGAGTGCGAGGATTGCCAGGAAGGCAGTGCAGGTGTGCGACTGGCGCTGGAGGGGATCTGGGCACGAGATCAGCGGGGGGCCAGGTAACCAGTGCAGTGCCATGACAATACACTGCAAATGTTGGTAAATGGTGTGAACATCCCTGCATAAGCTGACAGCGCCTGGTAAATGACTAACCAAAAGCCAAAATGGTTGGCTTTGTTGGTGCTTATTTCTATTTGCAATACGTGTGAAACTGAGAGCACCTGTACCCCCACCTCCATGTACACCCAGCACCGTTCCTGCCCCCGATCACCATCCTCACCTATGCCACACCATGCGGCTTTTCAGGTACCAAAGTCCGCTCTGCTTTCTTGCCAGCCAAGCATAGGGCCGAGTTTTAAATGCTGTGCGAGATCTATCTGGTAGGATTCAAGCACATCAACCATCAGCCATCAGCCATCAGGCGCGTGCTCCCCATTCTGCACATTAATACTTGCTGGCTGTCCCCACATCTTGTTATGCCTGCAGGTGAAACAGGCCTCGGTTCTGGACTATTGGCTTTGGAATTCTCCCCCTATTAGTTTGCGAATTATTGACTCTTTACTTTTTTTTCGAAAAACTCTTAGAAAGTATCCTTTCAAAATAATCCCTCTTACTCTATTTTCCTACATGCCTTACCTGCTGAACTAAATCTGCGCCCACGGGCAGTTCAATTCTCCTTGGGGGTGTTCCGCATTAAAAATAAATCAAATCAACTGATTAATAATGAGGGCTACGAGAGAGAGACAGGGTGCCATAAACTTGTTTTAAAAATGAGGATCCGTAATCGGCCAATGGAATAAAACATCTGAGGTCCTGTTACGATACCCTCCATAACGGACATTCTTCGCAGTACAAAAGGACATTCCATACAACATTTCTGCTTGAGCAAGGTCTCAGTACAAAAGGAATGAACACCGCATCTCTGTTGCGGACACCATGTCATTCAAGGGACCGAAGACTCGTGGGAAATGGCGCCACTCCTCCCATTCTTATTGACTGTTTGGGCCGTTGTGAGGTTCAGGAAGTACAGTATTTATGTTTGGATTCCGCACTATCATATTTCTCTTTTACTGCGCCCCAGCCGCCGTAAAAGACGGCTTGTGTTTGGCATGCGCGCCACCGTCAACCAGACCCTCATTTTAAAAAAAAATCTTTACTTGGCTTTATAGTTAGTTACACAGACCAAGAAGCTATTTTACTTACGCGTGTGATCTGGTTGATACGCAGAGTACCAAATATTGCCTTTGTGTATGGGAGTTGATTGCTAATTCAATGCTGTCAAAATAAAGAAAGCTCAGTGGAGCAGCACCAGACATTCACTAGGCGTCATTGGGCCAGTGAACGCCTGTGTTCAGTGCCAGCTGCCGCCACCTCTTGCGCTTTCTAATATTTTCTCCACCTACTGCCCACATCTGGCTACCCTAGAGACCGGTAAACTGCTTCTAACCTCAAACCAAGACACTGTTTATGCTAATGGTAACTTACCTCCTCTTAACCACTTACTGGTTTTTGTCCACTCCCGGCCATATCGCCCCACCAGATAAATGGAGAAGGGACTCAATGGGTTTCCTTTACCATTTCTATGGCGGCCATGTTTGCTGTATTTCTTTTGCCTGACAACAGCTTGCACTCTTCTTCCGGCTGTTTCTTTTACCAAAACCACAAAGCCCTTGCTAGTCCTTGCTAGTCCTAGTATTTTGACCTTGGTGCTTAAGGTGATCATTGGTTCAATGCTGTTTGAATTTGGACGGCATTATTTGTATTTGTATTTTGTTTATTTGTATTGCGCACCCAGCCCAAGGGCATCAGGGCGCATGTTTGGAAAAAGGTAGTTACAGATAAGTGTTACAAAGAACACGTTACATTGTATAAGCATATTTACATCAAAAATAAGAACATGAATAGGAAATAATAACACGGAATGTCCAAGCGGTCTACCTATACATTATATACAGTGAGTAACCAGTATTGCGGGTAGCAGCTGCATGAGTTACATAACGGGGACATTTGTGTCCTGTTCAAGAAGCCACCGTTTAATTTTATTTTTTAAAAATTGGGTGGATGGAACATTTCTGAGATCATTGGGTAGGGAGTTCCAGAGCTTGGCCGCCAGGACAGGGAAACTCGAGCCTCTAACCCTAAAATAACCCTGTTATTTTTGCTTTAGTCATTGCAGTCTCCAGGATGTGGGATGAGAAAGGGCACTTAAATCTGGTTTCATCCGTGGTGTCCTAATGCAGTCATCTGCTATTTCCACAGTAGGCATGACAAATTACACACGTATTTTCAGAGCCAATAGGCCGTGGATGTCATGTATCAAGCACAGCCTCCAATGCCCCACTACCGCCATAATATGTCTGTAATCGTGAACATATGGTAAAACTGGAGCCAGCAACCTTTGGCTATCCAGATGTTGGGCTACAATTCCCACCAGTCTTAGCCAGCATAGGCAATGTAAAGGGATCGCGGGAGTCATAGACCAACACATCTGGAGAGCCACAGGTTCCAGACCCTTGTGATAAAGTATAATCTCACATGTACAGCTGCTGCCATCATATGCCATGTGCTGCTCAAAAACTATTAGATATAAAACTTCAAAATAGATCAATGCATACATAGCCATGCAGGAAATCCCTGAGTAAGTTGTGAGCCACACAAAGGTTCCTTCTCTCAGTAAATCTACTTTTGCATTTTCATATGCAATTATCTAGATTACAACCTATCAATTAATTAATCTTTCATAACGCTCTGCGTTGTCTTGCTTCCAAGCCAAACGCGTTGCCCCTGAGCTATCCTCCCGGCCCTATGAATGTGCTTACTTTTTTCTTTTTGTATCATCAGTAGTAAGCCAGAGTAAGTCACAAGTTTCCTTATTAACCCTCCACCTGACAAATTGTGTCTGTGTTTGTGTGCTGGCAACTGCTCCCTGCCCTACGTGACACCCTGAGCAATCCTAGCATTGAACATTGCATGTTGGGACTTGCAGGCCCATAATTACAATGGGAAAACGAAACTAGAAATTCCAGGAGGAAATGGGAAAAATCAGAACTGCATCATGGTGTCGCACATGACACAGGGCCATTTAGCAAGTCTGTGTGTGTACGATTCTGTTATTATCAATGCAAATGTCTGTATGCCACAGGGAGCTCCATAGCACCCCCAAAGTAGCTGATATATAAAATGGGGAGCACAGAAAAAAGTGCAGGGAGGGTAAGAGTGAGGCTTGCAGGGGGCTACCTGCAGATATATGGACAGGGACCTACCTGGTGTAAAGCAGCCCACTGCTCTCGAGTTAGTTTTGTGCTATAAGCAATACAATAAAATAAAACAATAAGCAGGGAGAGAGAGGTTTGGGCAATGCACAGGGAGGCGGGAAACCCAGCACTGAAACTTTCTTCATACAGTTTAGGAGATGTACAAAAACCAAGGTCATTAATGGAATTCCCACCATGACCCCTACTGCCAATATAAATCCTGAGACAGCAGAGTATGGCTACAAGGGATGGGATATTGCAAGCATTGTGATGAATCGCTCGGATTCATCCCTTTTCCCAAAGGGGAGCCCCCCCCCTGTGAGGCTAGGGAGGTGAACCCACTCTGCAACACCCTCCCTAGAGGTTGAGGCAAGTGGGACTCTCTCTTTAGAGACAAGTACTCCTGTTCCTGTGAGGAACACCCAAGAGAACATTCCAACAGTACCTCTTCAAACCCATCCAGTAAAGTATATGAGGAAAATATCAATATGGGTTATTGTCAGCAGTAAACTGTGGTGACTGGTCCTTTAAATGAAAAATCATCTTTTACTGGGACGAGGAGGAGAAGCTGCAAACAACAGAGAGAAAGGAACTCAGGGCTGCGCCGGGGAAGTCCCCCGGCTAAGTAATATATCAGAGGGGACGAGACTGGAGACAGAGAGAAGAAGCTCGCAAGTTATGAAGCGGCTCGCTGGCTGACACTGAGGAGAGACTTGATGCATTGAGTCCTGTAATTGCGAACAGAGAACCAGCAGAGGGAGACGTTCAGTGTCTTGAGCCGCAAAGGAGAGAGAAACCAAGTCAGACGCGCTGCGTCCCAATCTCGAGAGAGAGAGAGAGATGGCAGAGCGGTGGCATGTCCACTACAAAATAGTGGTGGACCCACGGTCCAGAAAACAACACTGAGACCACTCAGCTACAACAAACGCAGAACCGGTAGCTGAAATACCGAAAAGCCATCTTCTGCAACGGCATGAAGAAAAAGAAATAGAAGAAACACGAGAGGCCAACCTGACCAACCGGGGAGAAGATCTCATACGAATAACAAAGCCTGTGACATTATACCTAACAAGTGCATGTAACAGGGAAAACGGGGGGCCTCGGAGGGGGACTGAACATCATTATCAGAATGTTTATACTATTCCAGTCAAGATAAAGTATTGACTCACAGAGGATTGAATGAGAATCATTACTGGAGTGCTCATATTTGTACCAGTAAAGATATCATGTTGACTCACAGAGGATTGAATGAGAATCATTACTGGAGTGCTCATATTTGTACCAGTAAAGATAACATTTTGACTCACAGAGGATTGAATGAGAATCATTACTGGAGTGCTCATATTTGTACCAGTAAAGATAACATATTGACTCACAGAGGATTGAATGAGAATCATTACTGGAGTGCTCATATTTGTACCAGTAAAGATATCATGTTGACTCACAGAGGATTGAATGAGAATCATTACTGGAGTGCTCATATTTGTACCAGTAAAGATATCATGTTGACTCACAGAGGATTGAATGAAAATCAGTATGGGAGTGTGCATACTCATCCCAGTCAGTGAGAAGAAATTAGCACACTGCAATATAGTAGAGTGAATATGAATCGGGGCTGGAACGCTCATACTGGCATCAGACATGATAAAGTCTAATTAAAGAGGAGAGACATAACAGAAAAGAAAAGCCTGAAGATAAGGTTGGAACAGAGAATAAAAATAAAGATACATTTTCGAAGAGAAACAAAGGACTGTGAACTGTACAGCAAAGATAAAAGAATCTGAGGGGAGAGTTCTAAGCGTTAGATAACTATACCTTGAGAAGAGAGGAAAACGACTATAAGTAAAATAGTTCAAGAAAAGATCAAAAAGGAACAGAAAATTGTTATCAAAGAGAAAAGACACGAAAGTCGAATAACACTTTAAATGAACTGTACGAGTTGATAAAAACAGTCACCAAAAACTACTTGAAGATAGTTTATTGAAATGAACTTTGTGAGAAACAAATCCTCGGGACAAGAGCGACATTCTCCTGTCTTTAGTTATTTAAATAATGGCACAGTCTGAAAGGGTTCGTTCGGATGGTGGACAGATTCTGTTAAGACGAATGACAGCACCTTAACTGGTTTTGTTAGGTAGGGAAGCCTCATAGCATAGGGAAAGGTAGGAATGTATCCTTTTATTTAGTAAATATTTCAGTGATATGGATTACTAGAGTCTGTGTCCTTCGGAGTTCTCTCCATATAAAAGTAAAAAAACATGCATTTTATCAAATGGGGTTAAGGTTACAACCTACAAAAAGTCTAAAAAAAAGTTGTGAATGGCAGTATTAAGGTGCAAACACTCTCTTATCAAACCTTACATCAAACTACATTAAAGCGTCAAAACAGTCACTATAAACATTAGCAAAGTTGCATGCATACCATAGTTAGTCAGTGTTATAAAGTTTTGCTGTGGCAGGAGTTCAGGCTTGATGAGTCGAGTGTTTGTATTTTACCATTGACATGCTCCAACTTTATAAACTTTAATTTGTGTAGCTTGCAACCGAAACTCTATTTCAGAGCTCTTTTTTACAATCATTTGTAGTTTGTTCAACTTTCTAAAACATTTGCTTTATACATTAGCTACATTGGGCCTCATTCCGGGTTTGGAGGCAACCCAACCATGGAGTAAAATACTCCATGGTTGCCTCCAATACCGCTCCGACTCCTCCGTGGTGAATGGAGTAATTTCCGGTTCTTTCCAGGGTTGGAGGGACCGGTAATTCCCCATTCACCTTTTGCCCTTCCCCATTCCTATTTCAGCCCCATAGGGCTCAGTGATAATGGGGAAGGAGTAAATTACGGCACCGTCAATTACGGTGCCGTAATTACCTCCAAGGTCCCTTTGCGGGTCCCGTACTTTACTCCTGCTAAAAGCAGGAGGTAAAGAAGGACCCGCAAAGGGACCTCGGAATACGGAGGTAAGGAATTACCGGCATAGGCACCATTACCGGTGCCGGTAATCCCTTACCTCCAACCTCGGAATGACCCCCATTATATTCATGGCATGGTTAAAGTGTGTCTTGCGAAATAGTGGCAAGTGTGAGTGAAGTTTGAATATGTAGGGTGATGGACTTTAATTGTCTTAGAAAAAAGATCGTTTGGAATGGGTGTTTGTACCTTAATGTTAGCATTCCCGAGGTTTGTAGACTTCGCCTTTTTAGAGATAGTAAACGTCAGTCTTTCAAAAAAGAATGTCTTTCCACTGATATAATAACATTGCTGTTATTATCATTATAAGATCAGGTTTTTATATAGTGCTTCGTGCTGGGGTCTTATTAGCATGCTGTAATAAAGCTGTTCTTTCCCCCAATTTAATGATACTCAATTTAGCGATCTTGAAAGAATGGAGAACTGAGTCTGTCCTGTTGGCTTTTGAACTTGCAATATGCAGGCTGGCCCCCGGTCAAAAGCGAGTGCTTAACATATGAACTAACCACCCCTAACAAAGGAAATTCAACTGTTAAATAGAATTTGCCTATTTGTATTTTAGGATATGTACAAATGCCCATTTGTGAATCAGGGTATCCAGTAGAAACCATATGAAACTAGACATCTGGAATCTATACAGGGCAGTTACAGAAAAGGTGGGATATCTAGGGGCGCTGCTGAGCAGCAACAAGCATGACTGCCTGGGACAGCAGCTCTGTGTCTCATGACATCCTTACCTGGAAATATCCGCTAGTCCTTGTGCTTAAGTGTGCCGTGAATCGCTCGCCTGATTTCTGGATATAGCGGCAATACTTGGCTGAATTTTTGGATTGCCTCGGCCCTCCTCTATGTGGTTATGGCGGCAGTGGAGGAGACCGCCTCAAATCCTTTGCCTGCCCGGTGGCAGCTAGACTACGTGGGAGAGGATCTGCCAAGCGACAGAGGGGGACGGACGATGGTTGAGGCAGACATCAGACCGGGCACTGGCACCAATCTGTTGCAGGGTGCTGACCCGGCACTTCATTGTCTGCCCGGTTGGAGAGCAGGAAGATCGCTGCAGACCGCAGTGGCTCCTGCGCATCTCCTGATTGGCTGCAACTTTACAGCAGGTACTGGGATGCCATTGAAGCTGGCATGAAGGTGGGAGCACACTGGGCGGTCCCGCTCCTGCTCTCTCTACTAATGGGGTTCTGCTGCACATTCTATGCATAAACTATATTTTGAGGTGCTGTCAGACTCTATATTAGCCCACACTACCTCTGCTGAGATCCTGCTCATTTGTTGGGCTTGTTGGGGTATGGCAGTAATACCACTTGTTTTGTGCCCCCAGCCTGCGCTTGTGCTTTACTTGATCTCCCTACCAAGTTTGGGGTTGACTCTGAATCCCCCCTATTGCTAGATTTGCACTGCTGGGGGCTGCTGACCATATGCAAATTGGGCTACCATTTGATTTGGACCCTATTGATCTTCTGGATTGCCTAGCTGTGGGCACGTTGGGCTGGTGACCTTTGATTGTGTGACCTTTCTGAGTTGCGGCAATCCCCTTTTCCTTCTTCAGCTCCTGGCCAAGATGTCTCAAGGTGATGGGAAAGGAAGGGATGGACTCCTTTACTAGAACCCCACACATGGATGCCACGACATGCAGCACCTCAGCGGGGGATACAGATGCGGGCCCCCCTGGCACTCCCAACGTAGATCCTTACATGTCTGCGATGCAGGCTGGCTTTGCGTCAGTGAACTCCAAGCTTGATGACATTGTGTCCATTATTAACTCTGTCAGGACGAAGCTTGATAAGGAAAGTTGCCGGATCACAGTGGTGGAGGTGCGAGTCAGTGATCTGGAGAACATGGTTGGGGGGCAGGCCAAGAGCTTCAAGCCTTCAAGAAGGAGCTCCTGGCGGTACACTTGAAATGTGAGGATTTGGAGTCATGCTCCCGCCATAATAACATTAGAATAGTTAGGGTCCCCGAGAAGGCTGTCCGTGGCCCTGGCCCATTCGTTGAAGGCATCCTTTAGTCCATCTTTGGCGAGGCGCAGTTCTCCTTGCAGTTTTTGGTTGAAAGGGCACACTGGTTGTTAGCTCCGAACCTGAAGCCGGGGACTCCTCCACGTACAATTATTGCCAGGCTTTTAATTATCACGACTGGGATCTTATCCTTAAGCTGGTGAGAGAGAAGAGAACACTTCAATTCAAATCTGCGAAAGCGCATATTTACCCGGACTTCTCTGCTGGAGTCCAAGCAGCAAGGAAGACATTCAACCATGTCAAACGTCTCTTTCGTGACAGACAGGTCCAGTACGCTATTATGATGTTTCTGGCCAAATTGTGCCTGCAACATGGGGGAAGAGCACACTTTTTTGAAACCCCTGATGAGGCTGCGTCATATATCGAGAGGTCCATACCTATCCCGGCGGGAAGTGGCCCTGACTCGTGTCGGAAGTACTGGGCTTCTAGAATGGTGCAGTCTGCATGGGGTGATTGACTTTCAGCCTGACGTATCCAATGCTAACCCCCTGGTTATCATTCACTGATGTGCAGCATTGGACACTATGCTGAAAGTTTCTAACATTCATAGTTTCAGTTGAGGGTAGCAGTGTGTTCCCTGATGTTGCATGGGTAGTGGTTGGGGTACACTATCAAGTTGGGGTGGATGGTGAGGGTGGGTGAAGGCTGGGTTGTGGGAAGGGTTCTAAAGTTCAAACATTTGACAGTCATTTGGAGGCCGGCAGAATGCAGATCTCTGATGTGGGTCTTGGGAGCTTGGGTGCGAGTGTTCGCAGATGGCATGTGATGGGATGGTTAGGCTCCCGCTTTCTTTGTTAATATGGAATATTCGGGGTTGAATAACCCTGTTAAGGTCCGAAAAGGTCCTCTCATACATCGAACGACATGGGCCTAAAATTATCATGTTGCAAGAAGCACATGCCCTTGGGAAGGTCCATAAGATGTTTGCGTCTAGATGGGGCCCCTTGTGGTTCTACCCTGACTACTCCTCACAGTCGCGGGGGTCCTTTAATACATCACTCCCTGGGATTCAGGGTCTCCAGGAGCATTGTGGATCCCCAGGGCCGCTACGTTGTAGTCTGGGGAGCTCTAGCGGGATGGCTGGTTATAATGGCCAATACAGAGGGTCCAAAAGTGTATGACCCAGATTTTTACCAGCAGATATCGAATGCGCTGACTTCTACCGAAGGGGAAAACATAATCTGGGGTGGGGACTTTAACCCAACCCTAAATTACCACTTGGACAGAACATCAGGCATTCCTCGGGCTCTGACTAACGCTTCTGTAGACATTGCACCAGTTGATGTTGTACTTACCACTGGCTGATGTGTGGTGACAGATGCACCCACATGAGAGAGAATACACCTACTACTCCTCAGTCTATGACTCTGGGTCTCGTATAGATGTTTGGTTACTGACCCCTAAAATGTTATTGACTGTTCAGGACTGCTGCATTTACCCTCGAACATTATCTGATCCTTCCCAGTTGTATTATCATTCTTGTTTGTCAATCGTCATAGACCACGCCCTCTCTGGAGAAGGACAGCGGCTATGTTGCAAGATTCAAATATTGTTGAAACATTAAATACTGATATTGCCGAATTCTTCGCCCTAAATGAGGGTTCTGTCCAGACGCACTCCACGTTATGGGAAACATTCAAACTGTGGTTTAGGGGGTGATCGTATCCAACTCTAGTGGAGATCTTAGGACTATTAGGCGGGAGCTGTTTGAGGGTGAGAGGCAGTTGAGTGTACTGGAGAATAGGCATGGGAGACACAGAAGGGGTCTACACTGGGGCAAACCGAAGATTTACTGTCAAGGTTTCTCGCCCTGGCCGATCGAGAAGTCTGACATGTTGCCACTCCAGCGGGAGACAGGAGATATGGGGAAGGTGATGAATCGGGCAGGTTGCTGGCCCGGCTGTCCAGGGTGAGAGTTTGTTTGACAGCTATTGCGAGTATGCATGGGCAGCATGGTACGATGCTGGTGCATGAATGTGACATTAATGACATGTTCTCTGAGTTTTATTCTGTCTTGTATTCTAATTGTGACACTGTAACGAATGATGAGCTTTCCTGATACCTGACTGACATTGACTTGCCTACACTATCTGCGGAGGCTGGCCTGGCCTTGGAACATCCTATAACGATTGAAGAGATAGCGGCGGCAGTGAAATCACTGGCCTCTGGTAAAGCTCCAGGCGCTGATGGGTTAAGGATAGAACTTCATGAAAACTTCCATCAAGAGTTGGCTGTCACAAATCCTCCATGGGGACAATGCAACCACTGGAAGTTCTGTTGACTAATGTACTCACAGCCTGAAACCTCCTCAGTGGTCTAGACTTCTCCCAACATGGCTGCTGCAATGCTTATCCCGAGCACAGTCCAACGCTCATGTGCGTTGCAACCCTGCTCTGGCTCGGTCAGACGCTTTGTATTTCGCTACACCTACTACACTTGTGCTTTCCTTTCAGCGTTTGTTTCCCCTGTCCTGACTCCTCCGGTATTGTATCTCACTTTTTTCACCCATCTGCACATTCCACGCTGCCATGCCCTCTTCCGATGGCATTTGCCGCGGTAGCTTGGCTCCTGTAACTCATCTTCCTCTCCCAGCACTCCCAGCTGGTTTCCTTGGGATTCTCGCTCCGTGCCTGCCCGCGGACTATTAGTCTCCTTCCTGTTTTCCCCCTGTCTGGTCTCCCACCTTCTCTCCTGCTCACTTAGCTGTGTCTTTGCTTACCTTACCTTCTCTAGAGTCGTGGTTCCCGCCTGGTGCATCTTGGGACTTGGAGTCTTGCTTCACATCTCCCATCTGTGCAAGCCTCATAACATCACAAACCCTGGTTACCTACCTCCCTGGTTACCTACCTTATAGGTACAACTGCCCAACCTTTGGAGCATTCGTATCTTCTTTCTGGAGTACAAACCTGCAAGCCGACTTGTCTGCACAAAACCATTGACGGCAGGGTTTTACTGTTTTAGGGCTTTTCCCTGGATTGGGGTTGACTCCCCGGGGTCCCCGTTGCTGGGCAGATTGCTTAGTAGGCAAGGTGGCCTCCGGGGGAGCCCACCCTTATCTCTTCCAGAAAACAAGCAAGAATAAGAAAACTACACCCCAAAGAAGAAAGAAGAAGGACAAGTCCCCAGACATTTCTACAGGAGACACAGGTGAGGAGACGGAGGAAGAGTCCTAGAGTGGTGCCCTAGACACTGCCCTAGATTCTGAGATTGGCTCCCAGGCTGATACATGTGTGGGAAGAATCACTTGGGAGGGGTGAACTCCCTTGGTCCATGTGCGAAGCAATTATAACTGTGCTATAGAAGCCCCATAGACCTTTCTACAACATGGCCTCTTACAGACTGCTGTTGTTAATTACACAGATGCTAAGGTTTTTCCAAAATGTTGCTTACCAGTCTGCTCCCATGTTGCAGCTAGTGCATCCAGATCAATCTGGCTTCATTTCTGCCAGGCCCACAGCTTTAAATCTTCAGCGGCTGTTCTGTGTGCTGGCACAGATAAGTCCACAGGCCAGGGTGGTTGCAATGTCACTTGATGCCAAGAAAGCCTTTGATTCAGTCTCCTGTTGCTACCTATTTCAGGTTCTCAGACAATTTGGAATTGGCCCTTACTATTTCCAATGTATTAAGTTGTTATACTCAAGCCCACGGGCTAGAGTTCGCACGAACGACACCCTGTCAGCCCCATTTCCACTTGAACAGGGCCCTAGACAGGGCTGCTTTTTCTCCCCCTTGCTATTTGCACTCACTTTCGAGCCACTAGCAGCGTTCGTAAGGGGTTTTCATGGAAAAAAAAGAGGGATAAGAATCTCGGGACCACCCCAGGTCATTTCGCTATATGCGGATGATGCGTTGCTTTATGTCCCATACCCCGAACAGAACCTCGACCATATCATGAGGGACATACATGAATTTGCACGGTATTCTGGGTACAAGATAAACAACGCTAAATCAGAGCTGTTCCCTCTCACACCTCCCCCCCAACAATTGGCTGATCCTAGGGGATTTCATTGGGCCCCTCTCAAGTTTAAGTACTTGGGGGTCGTAGTTTGCAGGAACCATCAAACACCATATGCTGAAAATCACGAGCTATACGTACAACAACTTTCTGCAAACTTGGCTCTGTGGGCAGGTCTCCCGATCTCACTGTATGGGCGGATATCACTGCTCAACATGGTGGTGCTCCCCAAATTGGTTTATTTTTTCAGCAACGTATTTAGCCGGGGCAAGTTTTCATCACTAAGGTACGGATGCTGGTCTCAACATTTATTTGGGGAAGCGGGGTAGCCAGGATCAGCTGGGAAAAGCGAACTGAACCATATGAGCGTGGCGGCCTTGCAGCCCCAGACTTTGAGCTCTATTATTTAGCTGCACAGGCCCATTTTGCTGGGTACTGGTATGCTACTGACTCAGCTGTGGTACATCTACCATTGAAACGCTACCACGTCAGTGATATTCAGTGGCTAGTATGTAGAGTCTTGAACTTATGACCCAGTTAGACCTACAGTCAATGATTGGTCTAGGATATTCCGCAAATGGCAGATTCAAACACCCTACCATAGTGCGGTCCCGCTATGGAACTTTCCGGGCATTGCTCCCAGGTTTGATAGGGAGATTGGGAAATCTTGGGATCCATCGGGTCAGCTGACATTAGGTGACATGTTCCCTGAGGAGTGATTTGTATCCGTGGAGGTCTTCTCCCAGCAGTTGGGAGGAGGTCCCCTACAAATGCTGCAGTACTATTGGATGCAGGTGTCATTTTGCAGAAAATTGCCCTCCTTCCCTACAGAACCAGAGACACACGAGTGCATCAGTCCAATTGTAACTTTGGATGGGACATGCCGTGGTGTGTCCAGACTATACGGTAAACTGCACACACACACCTACAGTCCAAAAATACCATGTGAGCGGTGTGGAAGAGGGATTTGGACGATGAGAAATGGATGAGATGCTGTCAGTTGACAAAAAATGTTTCCTTAAATGCAGGCCTTACTTTAATACAATTCAAGGTGTTGAATCATTTACATAGTACTCGGGCTAGACTGGCCACATTTTCACCACGTTCCATTGGCGACTGCGTGAAATGTGCAAGTGTGCAGGCTGACCCTTTTCACGCGAATTGGGCTTGCCTACCGATTCTTGAGTTCTGGGGCAGGGTTGTAGCAATACTTGATACTACGCTAGATATTCCACCATCCCTCTCGCCAGTTAAATATCTGCTGGGAGACATAGGAAAAATGTCAGTAACCTCTCGCCGCCTCATTAATATTGCTTGGGTAATTGCTAAGAGATGTATACTGAAATACAAGAAGTCTAGGCACTCTAGGCACTCCCCCAGCAGTGGAGAACGGCTGGGTGAACTGGTTTGTATTAATGAGTGGGTGGAGGGGTACGTACTGACTGTGCCATCCACGAGCCAGCCTAAGGACATTCGGAGCCCGCTCGGGCGATATTTGGCTGATGCCATCCCTGATGACCCCACTGACGGGGGAGAAGTCCTTGATTGAGCCCAGGTAATGTTTCATATGTTACACTGTCCTATCACTATGGCGCTCCATTTGTTATTGTTTGCATTTGTTCTTACTCTCAGAATCCCAAATCATGTATCCTCTGTAAAGTGTTGCTACTGGACCGTGTATCTTCCTGCTCTGTGCCTGTCTTATAAAAGTAAAAAATAAAATAAAAAAAGGTGAGATATATCAGGTGGCTCCATGTCAGTTTCTACTAAACATAGCTGCCTCATTTGGATCTTGAGACACTGGGCTACACATAGACCCAACTAAAAAACAGAGCACAGTCAAATGATACAATAAAATCACCAGGAGAGCCTCCTTCATTGCAGTTCATGGGCCATAAGAAAACCCAGTAGAAGGCATCAAATGTGCTACACATTAGCCACATTGAAAAAACACACTTTTACAATATATTTCAGGGGGAGAGCCCTTTGCAAGTCGGTCATAGCAGGAGTATCCGGGACATCATTGGTCATAGCAGGAGTATCCGGGACATCATTTGGGGGCCTGTTTCTGGAGTGGCTGGCTTTCTTGTTCAGGCCTCTTAAAAAAACACAGGGGGTTCAAGTGTAACACTTTGAGCAGTCACCCTAAATAAGAAAGAACAGGAATAACAAATAATTTGTCTTTCTGGAATTCTATGCACTAATTGCTAGACTCAGTAAAGGTTTGTTTCAAGCACCCTTCAAGGGGTCAGTCACTGATCTAGTCTGTTCTTAAACACCTCAAATCCACAATGCAGACAGAAACCTCCAAAAAGCATTGAGTTGAATAGGAATGCATTTCGGACTATGCATTTTGCTTTTTGCAAGTTGTAGTCATAGCATGTCTTTTTCGGTCGCTGTCTCTGTTGCAATCATCAAAAGTCAATCCATCGGTGTGTCCTCTGTCACTTCACAAAATCCTTGTGCAAAATCCTTGTGCCTAAAAGCTTGTGTCCAGTGTAGAAATGTTTGACCATAGCACATAAAGTGGCCCTTGATTTAATTGTGCCACAAATAATGTCTGTCTTTCCTATCTCCCTGGCATGCTGTTCAGGTTGTTTGTTTGCATTTATGAGGTAAGGAAGTTAGCTATTGCTGGTAAGGTAGCTCAGTGGGTTGAGCGCTCACTGCTGCAATGTGTGCGTGATCTGCAGGACGGAGGTGCGAATCCTGGTGAGGACAACTTAGCCTTTCATCCTTCTGAGGTTGATAAATGAGTTCCAACACAGGTTGGGTGATATTGTATGTATATTGGTTCTATATAAAAAGCGCTTAAGCGTAAGTGCTACATAATAACACATGAGTATCATTTGGTCGTGGACGTCTGCTTGCATTCACAGTAATTTGGTAATTTGAGCCTATACACACTGATCTTAACGATACATCTGATGATCCATTCTTGTATGACAGTACAGTGATATCGTAACCATATTTTTCGTAGTGTACTTAGGAACAATGCTATGTGATGCCATTCCCTGTTTTGTCAAGGGGTAGGAAGAGGTCGTGTTCCATCGCTTCCCATGATATCACTTTGGGGTGGGTTCAAATGGCATCATTTCCTGTGATGTCATCAGCGGTCAACGGTTGTGTGATGTCACTTCCGCTACCCCAGGCATTTTGGTGAAATTACCTCCCTGAGCCGTACCACTTGTTTCCTTCAGCTAAGTAAGCACGCTCTAAAACGAAATTACCAGTTCGTTATTACTAAACAGGCAACATTCATTTTCAAATACAGCAATCATGATTATGAATCGCTTTCCTCTATGTGAGTTAATTAGTCCATCAAAAAGTCGACAGAATAATGCTTACGAATGGTGCCAAGATGCCAAGATGCTGTTTAGCTGCATGTTTTGTTATCAGTAAAAGCCAATACAATGGGCAGTTAAGTTACCAATCTTCAACGATCCAGCACCGACGGAGAGCTCGGGAGGCAAGACACCTTACCTAAAGGAGATCTAGAGGCTGTGAGGCTAGGGAGATGCTCCCACTCTGCAACACCCTCCGTAGAGGTCGACCCAAATGGGACTCTCTCCAGTGGTGGAGGGGTGGGGAGGCAAGACACCTTACCCAAAGGCGATCTAGAGGTCGAGGCAGAGAAATCTTCGGAGCATATTGGAGGGGAATGGGGAATGACTCCCCTGAAAAAAAGAAGGGTTTTTTGTTGAAATACAGCAGACGTACTCAGGAGTACTGGTCCATGGGCATCTACAGAAGCAGAAGGGGTGGGCAGAGAAGACTGCAAGACTATTCGCCCCACACCCCGCCAAGTTGGTTATTGTCTTGCATTGTTTAGTGGTTCTCGTGGGTGGTCTGGGCGCGATACTTCTGTGTAGGGTGGAAGCACAGGTTGCAGGCGTTTAAAGTTGGTATGCTCACAATTTATGGGGGGTTTATGACACCAATGTTTGTGAATTGGAATGGCGTGGTTGGATTTCATTTGGGATTGTGGCGCATGGGATTGTGGATTTAAGGCAAATGTGCTACCTTGGAAATGCCTGAAGCAACACACAAATTCATGTTGTGGAACATCAAAAGCATGGGTGAAACAATTAACAAAAGGCACAGTGTATCCATTTGTGAAGCCGCATAGTCCAATGTAGTGATGATTCAAAAGACACACTTGGTCGGCCACAGTGTATCTACTTCAAAGCGGCATAGTCCCAATGTAGTGATGATTCAAAAGACACACTTGGTCGGCCACAGTGTATCCACTTCGAAGCGGCATAGTCCCAATGTAGTGATGATTCAAAAGACACACTTGGTCGGGCACAGTGTATCCACTTGCAAAGCGGCATAGTCCCAATGTAGTGATGATTCAAAAGACACACTTGGTCGCCACAGTTTATCCACTTCGAAGCGGCATAGTCCAATGTAGTGATGATTCAAAAGACACACTTGGTCGGCCAAAGTGTATCCACTTCGAAGCGGCATAGTCCCAATGTAGTGATGATTCAAAAGACACACTTGGTCGGGCACAGTGTATCCACTTGCAAAGCGGCATAGTCCCAATGTAGTGATGATTCAAAAGACACACTTGGTCGGCCACAGTGTATCCACTTCGAAGCGGCATAGTCCCAAGGTAGTGATGATTCAAAAGACACACTTGGTCGGGCACAGTGTATCCACTTGCAAAGCGGCATAGTCCCAATGTAGTGATGATTCAAAAGACACACTTGGTCGGCCACAGTGTATCAACTTCGAAGCGGCATAGTCCCAATGTAGTGATGATTCAAAAGACACACTTGGTCGGGCACAGTGTATCCACTTGCAAAGCGGCATAGTCCCAATGTAGTGATGATTCAAAAGACACACTTGGTCGGCCACAGTGTATCCACTTCGAAGCGGCATAGTCCCAATGTAGTGATGATTCAAAAGACACACTTGGTCGGGCACAGTGTATCCACTTGCAAAGCGGCATAGTCTGTAGTGATGATTCAAAAGACACACTTGGTCGGGCACAGTGTGTCCACTTCGAAGCAGCATAGTCCCAATGTAGTGATGATTCAAAAGACACACTTGGTCGGGCACAGTGTATCCACTTGCAAAGCGGCATAGTCCCAATGTAGTGATGATTCAAAAGAAACACTTGGTCGGGCACAGTGTATCCATTTCGAAGCGGCATAGTCCCAATGTAGTGATGATTCAAAAGACACACTTGGTCGGGCACAATGTATCCACTTGCAAAGCGACATAGTCCCAATGTAGTAATGATTCAAAAGACACACTTGGTTGCCACAGTTTATCCACTTCGAAGCGGCATAGTCCCAATGTAGTGATGATTCAAAAGACATACTTGGTCGGCCACAGTGTATCCACTTCGAAGCGGCATAGTCCCAATGTAGTGATGATTCAAAAGACACACTTGGTCGGGCACAGTGTATCCACTTGCAAAGCGGCATAGTCCCAATGTAGTGATGATTCAAAAGACACACTTGGTCGGCCACAGTGTATCCACTTCGAAGCCGCATAGTCCCCATGTAGTGATGATTCAAAAGACACACTTGGTCGGCCACAGTGTATCCACTTCGAAGCGGCATAGTCCCAATGTAGTGATGATTCAAAAGACACACTTGGTCGGGCACAGTGTATCCACTTGCAAAGCGGCATAGTCTCAATGTAGTGATGATTCAAAAGACACACTTGGTCGGGCACAGTGTATCCATTTCGAAGCGGCATAGTCCCAATGTAGTGATGATTCAAAAGACACACTTGGTCGGGCACAGTGTATCCACTTGCAAAGCGGCATAGTCCCAATGTAGTGATGATTCAAAAGACACACTTGGACGGCCACAGTGTATCCACTTCGAAGCGGCATAGTCCCAATGTAGTGATGATTCAAAAGACACACTTGTTCGGCCACAGTGTATCTATCCACTTCGAAGCAACATAGTCCCAATGTAGTGATGATTCAAAACACACACTTGGTCGGCTCAGAATGCTATGTTCCTGTTCGTTCGTATTAGAACAAAGTCATTCATGCAGGCTTTGTACGGGGCATCCGACGGTTGCCACACTCATTAGAAAATCCCTATCCTGGGTTACAGCATGGTCCTATTCAGAGAATGGGGGCAGGCACGTGATGGTTTCTGGGAAATTGAGGGCAACAGGACAGCTTTGGTCAATGTATATGCCCAACCTCCAGTTTCAAAGGAACTGACGAAGGAGATGGCAGAACCGAGCCAGGGCGAAGGCTTAACGATTGCTGGGTGGGGTAGACTTTGGTGACGTATTAGACCCCTGGAGGCATATAAGAGCTCTGCTGGGGGACCTCCCCAGGTCCGCACTAGAGTTAAGCAGATGATAACCCCTCTAGGACTGGTAGACAACTTGAGTTCAACTCGAATTAGAGACACCTGTTGCTCATTACTGTCCTTAATCCCAGTTAGATCACTCTTTCCTGTCAATTCTGGAAACGCACAGAGTAACGGAAGTTAGCTACTCCCCGAGAGGGATTTTGGATCACTCCCCCCTAGTACTTACTCTCGAATTACCTGGGCCCTGCCCCATGGTCATGTGGAGACTTAACTCTTATCATCCAGGGGATTGCTTGATTATGGAAGGGATTAAGAATGCGACATTGGAGTACTTTCCCTTTTAATAAAGGTTCAACTTTTTTGAAGGATCTGGAATTCCATTGCTCACAAAAAGAAAGATAGAAATGAAGTGGTGAAATGCTGTGGTTAGTTTAGAGGAGAGTATCCCTAAAATTGAGATGGAATGCCTCCAAACATGCGATGTCAGGGCCTATGCAAAACTGGTTTGGCCTCAGGCAAAATATGGCGCGTTGGGTTCAGCTGATGCCAGACATTGAACTGGGTTAACAAAAGTAGGACGTATGAATATGATGTTAAAACAGGGAACCTGTTAGCATGGCCGGGTTGGAAAGAAGAGGTGAACAGACATGTATGAGGTATCAGGGTGGAGGGTGGTCACTTCATAAAGTAGGGGAGCCGACTCTGAAGTAGTCATAGCCTTCATCAAGGATTTCTGGGTCCCACTCTTGAGTGATGAACAGAGGGCAATGCTTGAAGCTGTCCTCACGAAAGCATATATTGAGCGTTCCTTTCAACAGCAGCAATGGGGCAAAGCACTTGGCCCTTATGGTTTCCCTATGGAACTCTGCAAGGTCTTTGGAAAGATATTAGTGAGCACCTGTTGAAAATGTCCATCACCACAAAGAGAAAAGGTGTACTCCCTATAGATAAAAGATGGCCACCAATTGTAGTAATTTGCAAACCTGGGAAACCTAAGAACCCCTCCAATGCCTACAGGTCTATCCCTAACAGAGATCATTACATCGTTGGTACGACAGACCAATATGGGTTTATTCTGGGGAGGCCTATGGGAAAGAACCTGAAAAGTGGTTTTAATGCATTACCCTATGTGGTCTCACTCTCGGACCAGCATCTAGTATTATTGTCTTTGGATTCTCATAAGGCCTTTGATTGAGTAGAATGGTCATTCGTCTGGGCAGTGATAGGCAAAATGGAGCTTGGGCAAGAAGGTATGGCCTTGGTACGGCTACTTTATAAAAATCCAAGGGCAGGTGAAGGTTAATGGATATACATCAGCAACTTTCTCATTGTGTGGAGCGACCTGCTGGGCATGCCCACTATACCCACTGTTCTTCTCACTGGTCATTGAACCATTGGCTATTTGGCTCAGGTAATATCCAGTTCTCAAAGGGTTCTGCTGGCCCTCAGGGGAGCTATTGCTGTAACAGAACAATGGGACTCCAAGGGTGCCTCCTACATTTTTTTAGATCAGTTTGGTGGGAGGGGGACTGGGCCTACCAGATTTCCGTTAATGCCACTGGACTTCTCATATGGTTGCTGCAAATGAACGCAGAGACTCTGAATGGTCTGATGTGGCAATTAGGCTGGAAAGAGTCGGAAACGACTCCAGACCTCCAAGACTGGTTCTAGAGGGTAAAGCAAAATTGGATTCTCTCTCCCAGTGAACAGCATGATTATTCATATTTGGTAGGGCGTTAGGTAAACAATGCACAGGGTGGTTAGGTCACTTTGGTTGCAGTGTTATGGGATAACATCCATCTACTGGAAGTACAGAAGGTGCTCAATATCGGACGGGAGAAGGATATTTTCGTCCTGGGGATTTTATTTCCTGGGATCATCTAAACTTATTTACCGACAATGCAAGAGGAGATTGGGGTGGGAAAGAGCTATTTTTTTCCATACATTCAGAGTCAGCACACTACAACAGCAATTAGGAGTTGGGAATTATAACCATCCTAAAGCCACTTCACCTGAGAGAGTGGTGGGTGGGTCAAAGCTGACCCAGAAGCCTATCTCATCAATATATAAGGTTATCACCAACAATACAACAGGCCAGTTATCAAAATGAAAGACTAGATTCGAAGCAGACATAGGGACGCTTTAGGATGCCGACTGGTCTGAAGCTATGTGTACTCCTAGGGGTCTCCCGTTGTTTCCATTAAGTGCATTACTTTGTGGTAATTTATTTTGTGGAAATTACTTTGAATATATATATATATATATATATATATATGTATATATGACAGAAAGGGGGTGAGGGGCGCACTCTGGTTCCCAGCTAGGTGTACCTTTCCACAGTCCAGTAGATCTTCTCCTCCTGGCGCTTTCTTGCCTCTTGCAATCATCAGGGAGGCAGTCTGTTCAGGTGTTGATGGTTAATACCCATGATGGCCTCAGGGAATTCTGGTTGCAGTAGTCAATTCAAGTAGCCAGGAACCAACTCACCCTCCAATTACACAGTGTAAATCCACAATTGGGGGGAGGGGGGAAAACCAACAGTGTGACTCTCCTTAGTAGGGGCATGTGTCACCCCGGTGCCGCCACCTCTGGATCCCGGGACTCCCAAAAACATTTGACAGAAAGGGGGTGAGGGGCACACTCTGGTTCCCAGCTAGGTGTACCTTTCCACAGTCCAGTAGATCTTCTTCTCCTAGCGCTTTCTTGTCTCTTGCAATCATCAGGGAGACAGTCTGTTCAGGTGTTGATGGTTAATACCAATGATGGCCTCAGGGAATTCTGGTTGCTGTAGTCAATTCAAGTAGCCAGGAACCAACTCACCCTCCAATTACACAGTGTAAATCCCCAATTGGGGGGAGGAGGGAAAACCAACAGTGTGGCTCTCCTTAGTATGGGCATGTGTCACCCCAGTGCCGCCACCTCTGGAGCCCGGAACTCCCAAAAACATTTGACAGAAAGGGGGCGAGGGGCGCACTCTGGTTCCCAGCTAGGTGTACATTTCCACAGTCCAGTAGATCTTCTCCTCCTAGCGCTTTCTTGTCTCTTGCGATCATCAGGGAGGCAGTCTGTTCAGGTGTTGATGGTTAATACCCATGATGGCCTCAGGGAATTCTGGTTGCTGTAGTCAATTCAAGTTGCCAGGAACCAACTCACCCTCCAATTACACAGTGTAAATCCCCAATTGGGGGGAGGGGGAAAACCAACAGTGTGGCTCTCCTTAGTAGGGTCATGTGCCACCACCTCTGGAGCCTGGTACTCCCAAAAACATTTGACAGAAAGGGGGTGAGGGGCGCACTCTGGTTCCCAGCTAGGTGTACCTTTCCACAGTCCAGTAGATCTTCTCCTCCTGGCGCTTTCTTGTCTCTTGCAATCATCAAGGAGGCAGTCTGTTCAGGTGTTGATGGTTAATACCCATGATGGCCTCAGGGAATTGTGGTTGCTGTAGTCAATTCAAGTAGCCAGGAACCAACTCACCCTCCAATTACACAGTGTAAATCCCCAATTGGGGGTAGGGGGGAAAAACAACAGTGTGGCTCTCCTTAGTAGGGGCATGTTTCATCCCGGTGCCGCCACCTCTGGAGCCCGGGACTCCCAAAAATATTTGACAGAAAGAGGGTGAGGGGTGCACTCTGGTTCCCAGCTAGGTGTACCTTTCCACAGTCCAGTAACCTTCTCCTCCTAGCGCTTTCTTGCCTCTTGCCTCAGGGAGGCAGTCTGTTCAGGTGTTGATGGTTAACAGACTGCCTCCCTGATGATTGTTGCCTTGTGTGTGTGGTTTGTCAGCATTGTACACATTCTTGGTTGAATGGGTGTGGTGATTGTTAGCACATTATACAGTTTTGGGTGCATGGCTGGACATGATGGAGTCAACAGTCCTGCAGTGTGTCTACTGGATGTTGTGTTGGAATACTGTGTCTATAGAAGTGCATAGGGTTCCAGTGAATGTTTTATGTGGTTGGGTTGTGGCCATTACACAGATTACAGAGTACTGCACTGTACTATGATGTATTGGTTCTGTGTACTTAATGGACTGCTGGGAGCAGGGGCAATGTTCTGAAGATTGTGGCCATTGCGCAGATTACTGCATAGTCTAGTTTACTATGATGTATTGGTTCTGTGTACTTAACAGACTGCTGGGAGCAGGGGCAATGTTCTGAAGGTTTTGTGGTTTGGTTGGCAGTAGTAAAATACTGTGCGAGAGGTAATAGGTAGAGGTGCCAGAGGCTGTGTTATGTTTGTGGATTCTGGTAACTGCCTCCATGTTTACATGCATGGCTGTATCATGGTGCAGGGATTGGGTAGGACTGCCGGTGGCTGTATTACAGTTGTGGGTTCTGGTACTTGGCCACATGTTCAAATGCATGCGTGCATAACGTTGCAGTGGGTGTAGCCAAGGCCTAGGGTCTTGGGTGCATGGCCAAAGGCTGTAGGCTGTAGGCCATGCACCCAGGAGGGTAGGCCTTGGCCACACACCCCCCACAACGTCCTGCATCCATGCATGCCAACACTGTGATACTGGTATATGGATTTTCTTTTTCAATTGCATAGAACCTCTACATTTGGGGCAACCATGCGTACCACTGAAGCCTATTGCCATATGGGATTGTATATGAAAGTTGGAACGATTATCGGAATTACAAGGCCTACACAATATGCTATGGTTTGCATTTTGTACCTCCTGTTGAAATTAAATGGAATCACAGTTAGGTATACATACATAGAGAAAGTGTTTGTTAGGGACTTGTTCCTGAATGACATGCGTGCAGATAGTACATGTATGTTTCCACATGTAGGAAATCTGAAATATTTGATTTATGGGTATGTTTTTGCATTCCAATAACTGCACACGTACATTAACACTTCATGTGGATCTACTTGTCTCTTTAACGTGCATTTACCATTCAAGCACAGTAGTCTAATTCCTGCCTTATTCCTGAGCCACTGTAACTGTTTGTAGGATTGTGTGCAGCATTTCTGTGCAGGCCTATTATTTCTAAAAACAACTGGTTTGAGCCACGTCAATAAATGTTTTCAACAATTTGTGCCATTTGCAATACACGTTTGCTTGCTACATTTGCATACTAATTTGTATTAGGTGTTCTCTTTCAACTTTCTGTACAAAATCTGCTAGGGGTGCATTGGTACTTTTTATGCTTCTAGGTAGAGCTGGTCTATTTCTGCGTTGTTTTCAACACAGCTCCTTTTTGTTAGGCATTCTGTACCAGGTGTTGGAGAAAAAAGGAAAGTGCAGGTTTGTCATTTTGTGATGTATATATGTGCATCTGTGCATGAATTGATGAATATGAGGGTAGGAATACAGATAGAGGTATGTGATTGTGTAATGGTGTGTTAGTGTATAATGAGAACGCTATATTGCTATTTGGGAGTTGCTTTAATGCCGGCGACATGATAACACAAAGTGAGGAAATGCTAAGGAGCACTTAGTAAGCATGAAGCAAATAGAAGTGGATTGATGCAATTGTGTACCTTAATATACAAGAACAGTGTACTGTTTTAGTAAGAAGCGCACCTCCACAATATCATTGCACTTATTTTGTTGGCTGTCGAGAGTAGGCTTCCTCTGGGTTGCATTTTCAAGTTGACATGTCACTGGCTTTTAGGACAGAGGTGGTAACTGCAACTGTGTATAAAGACATTGGGCCTCATTCTGAGTATGGAGGTAATCATGGCGCTATTTGCTAAGAACCTAGAGAGGTTCTTAGCCTTGCAGGTGGGGGTAGGAGGAGGGCCAAGGGAGTAGGGCCAGAGAGTGAGAGGAAAGGATGGTGAAGGTGTGCCGATGAGGAGGATCTCCGTCTTGCTGGCATTCAGACAAAGATCATTGGCGGCACACCAATCTTGAATGGCAGTTAGGCAATCAGAGATGAGGGAGGGAGAGGAGGGGGCAGAGGGCAGTCTGAAAATGAGTTGAGTTTCGTCAGAGTAGCACTGAAAATTTGAGCAGAAAGTGGCAATGAAGTGGGGGAGAGTTGCCAGGTATTGGCTGAAAAGTCAGGGCGAGAGGTTAGACACGGTAAGTGGCAGGCACCCTGTTTTATGCATGCAATGTATGTACTTGGTTTAGGTGGTAGGATACATTCGATGCTCCTTTTGTGCAATAATTTTACGAATTTTGTAGGAGATGCGTTAGTGCGGAAAAAAAATTGTACCATTGTCGGAAGGAAAGAAGAGAGTAACTGTTTGGATATCACAATGGCTCATATGGGTAAATGAAAACTTTCCAAGCACATACCATTGAACTGGCACTTGATGGTAGGTGATGGGAGAAATGACAGTATGCTTTTTGAGTACGTTATGGAGGTTCAGTGGCAGATACCCTGCTCAGAGGCACCTACAAGAGAGCTGTAAACATACTGTAGAAATAAATATTCATACCTGTACTTTGCGGTGACTGGTGCCCATGTGGATGCATGTGGATGCAGAAATCTTGAATAGTTTTACAGAACTTTTTACTGGAGGTGCTTTTGAATCACACGAGACTTGCACTCTGAATGTTTAACGGTACATATGGAATGTTGTACAGCATTGATAGTGTTAGATTCAGAAGTCTTGGATGTGATTGGTGGATGCGTGTTTGACTATTTAACAGTACCCAATGAGTTGGTGCTGGAAACAAAGTAGTGGAAAGGGAAAAAGGACTGCTCCTGGTTTACTGGGGCGCAGCCCTCACGGTAGTTGGGGAAGCGCACGTGCCTCATCCTGCCCTTCTCAGCATGCTGGGCATGGAAATGGGACTGTGGGGATTATCCAATCAGGTGGTCAGGGTGTGCCTCACAGGAAGGGGCATTAATACCTTTTTTTCATTACTCTGTGTTGTGAGGCTGGCAGAGATGGAGAGACGCACAGTGTTGATCGTGGGTGATGCCTTTGAGCACGATCTGCACAGGTATGCCCTGGAAAGAGACTTTGGTGGCAATTTTGATTTCAAATGAGTGGGGGCTTTGTGGTGCGTTGTCAATGTGTGCAGTTTCAGCGTTGTGCTTGCACTTTGCAGACATGTCGCCACTGTGCTATTGTTCATGTTGTCGTGGTGCATTATGGAGCCCACTGATACGTTATGGAGACAAGAGGGAAGTGTATGCCCCCTAAAGGAATAATCCTCCTAATATTAGCAACAACACACACAAGTATTCCTTTAGGTAACGTATTGTAGACTCACCCGGTAGATGAAAGAGTAACAATATTCAGGCTTTTACTGTATCTGAAATTGTGTATCTGCTTTATCATTATCACACTTTCTTTAGAAAATACAACATTTTAATTAATCTTTATTCAATACAGGATTTTTAAAGTCTTAAAAAGATCTTTGTCTATAATATAATGTGGAAAGACAATAATAGTGTTCAACACATGATAGCTAGACTTTCTATTACCATTGCTTTTGTTATTAAAGTTCTTAGCTCACATACTACTTCAATTGTCCACAGTCACTCCATTTGTGCATTCACTACCCAACATGTTTCACTCCTTGACGCTCACAATTAAGAACAATTAGCCTGGAAATTCATCAGGGGTACACTATTCATTTCCACTCTTTTGAAACAGACTTGAACTGCATTTGGTCATCCGTTTGATATGGAATGCCTTTTCTTGTGTCCTGTCATTGTACAACAGTCTGTCGTTTTCCTGTCTTACTCTGTTTTCAAACTTTGAATCTGCAATATAAAAAAGGGGGATTTTAATTACCCATTTTAATAGCATCCTTTTATCTAGGATATGGCATACCAATTAATTTTGCAATTGAGAGTAGAATTCTCAAAATATTTAGAAAGCATCGTCACTCTATGCGCTATCACTCACTTACCCAATCTCAAACTTTCATGTGCCGGGCTTCCTCCAGAGCGCTGACATCTATTTTTCTTATTTCTCTTTTCCACTTTACAACAGGCTAATTTTCATCTGTTGGATTAGCTCTTGTTCTATTGCATGTGGGATACAAACAAAAGGACTTGATTATTTACAGTCCTAGAAAGCTTCACCCTCTTGTTTTGTTTTGAACTTTTTCTACCAGGAAACTTCAAATATTACATTTATGCACTTTGTTTATTGTTTCCACATCCCTCATCTTCTATAGAGGTCTGTGCCATCAATTCTTGATTCGTTGCACATTGATAAGGTTCCTAGTGCTATTTCTTGCTATTTGGGTGTCCATGATGCTCCATCATTATGGCTTTAGAAATAAATAAAGAATTACTGTGTTAGTCACGTTTCTCAAATCCTATGTTGTGGGAACAGCGTAAGCCGCTCGTTTACCTTAATGAGGGGGTCCATATAGATGGGTTCCTCATGTAGCGGCCGCCTTCATGGTAGTCTTGCAGTTTTTAATGTCCTTTTTCATCTAATGCGACTGCCGGTTAATGCCCTGCAATTGAGAGAGTGCAGTAAGCTTATTATATAGCCGGTCAAGTGGCACAGCGAGTAGAGCGCTCGCTTTGACATCTGTGCAGAGCTTGCTAACGCAGGTTTGAATCCCAGTGGGGCCAAACTCAGCCTTTTATCCTTCCGAGGTCGATAAATGAGCACCACACACCCTGGGTAATAATAAGCAGCGCTCAGATACCTGAGGGTTTGTAACACTATATAAGTGCCAAATTATTATTATTATTATATACTGCTCGCACGTTGTCAGTTGCACTGGCATATAACGTGCCCTTTACTTTATCCCTATCATATACTAAGTTTGATATGGGCCGTTCGCTTACCTTGTCATGCAACGCCATATCATAAGGTTCTTTCTGGTACGGTCCATCTTGACGGCGGGTTTACTTTAAGTTGTCCTCTACTATGCTAAATATCTAGTCCTTTCACACAGCAACACCCTATAATGGGAAAGGATAATGTGGTGTAGGTTTGCTCGTACAATTGGACCTACACTAAATATAGCATTCAACATGGGGTTAGCGATGAGTCCTCTTACCTGCTATTAGCGGTGTCCTTGTGATTTTCTTCCCATTTCTTTAAGTAGACTGAAATCGTAGCTTCTACCAGGTTGCCTAGGTTACCGGCATTTATCACATGCCTTCCTTCATTAGGTCCTTTCCTCAAATGCTTCTAAGGACCTAAGGGGTTTTGAGAGCGGTAGTTCTAATTACCAGTTGGTACTAGCATCACTATCAAATGTTGTATTGTTCTCTGGAAAAACACCTAAGGTGAGCTATAATAGCAAGATTTCTGGCATGTCTATCCATCTCTTATCCGCTTGTAAATATACTTTTGCAAGGCTGTACCGTCAGGTTCCAGTATTTAGCATGTTCTCATATTGCTATGTACAATGGCAAAATTGTGTTTTTACTTTGCAAGCCTGCAACATTGCACTGATGTGCTTGCGCAAGTGGCCTGTTTGGTATGTAAACAAGTAAATGCCTCATAGGATATCAAGTAAAGATATGAGTAACACAAGCTTGGCTTGTGTTACTCATATCTTTACTTGATATCCTATGAGGCATTTGTATGTCAGTTTTATCAATCCATGGAGAGATGCACAGTGTTGATCGTGTGTGATGCCTTTGTGCACGATCTGCACAGGTATGCCCTGAAAACAGACTTTGGTGGCAATTTCGATTTGGAAGGAGTGGAGGCTTTGTGGTGCACTGTCAATGTGTGCAGTTTCGGCGTTGTGCCTGCACTTTCCAGACAAGTGGCCACTGTTGCTGTTGTTCATGTTGTCGTGGTGCATTATGGAGCCCTGCATTTGGGTTACATGACTTGTTCATGTTTGTTCCGTCAACTAAAGAAGCTGATGAAAGCAGTGAAGCGGAGTCTTCCCACTGTGAAGGTGGTTTTCTCTTTCATGCCACCAAGAAGAGTATGGGACTATCACAATGTAATTTGTCCCCAGCCAGAGGTCAGAAGGTGTCTTATAAACAGAAGCATGTGTGATTTTGTGGCCGCTGCTGGGATGCTCTTCTGTGACAATGACATCCTTGACTCTCGAAATATGTACATTTTCTATGCAAATGGCATTTCTTTGTCCACCGCTAGAAATGGTATTTTGTTTTACAATCTACAAGATGCGTTGAAGAGGTTACTTTAAGAATGTATGGAGCAGAAGAAAACAAAAACCCCTATAAAAACCAAAAAAAGGTGCTTATCTACAAGCACCTAAAAAAAGGCCCTTTTCAGAGCCACCACTAAAGATGAAATGTATTCCCCCACTTTCGCACACAGCACGATAAGTCAGCGGACTCAGTGGTTGTTCCAGGATTAAACGTGCCACGTCCGGGGCTTTTCAGGATGGCGGGCATGGAAATGGAACTGTGGAGGCTAAGGATTTGCTCAATAAGGTTTCTGGATGGGCAGAAGGTTTATTTGTAGAGAGGAATGCAGTAGCCGATGGTTCTGGCTGTGTGTTTCAGGAGGCAGTGTGTATGGATTTTGGGGGAGTCCTAGATACATTGGTTGAAAATGAATGCAAAACACTGTGCAGTGGCTGCGCATTTTGGATTCTATCATGTGGATGTGCACTGGTATGGAGTACATGCAATGCAGTGGCTGATTTTGGTTCCTATTTGTGCCACTTTGGTGACGCTCGATTCTCCAGACATTATTATTCCTCATTATGGAGGGAAAGGTTTAGGACATTTTACCAGAATTTCTCTGCAGTTTGCGATGGAGGAGGCTCTTGGCCAGGTCATGCGTATGTTTGCGAACTCCTGCATAATTTTTTGTCGCATTACGGACACACAGATGTGGCTGCGTTCTTCTTCATTTAGTCCGCAAATGGAGAAACCGAGGCAAATTGTCAAGAAGGCTATTTTGTCTTCTTCCGACATGTGATCCTGTCCTACTTCCACAATGGAAATATATAACACGAAGATTTTTCCCATAAATGGCCTTCATTTTACTGATCCTGGCAATCAGGTTTTTCTGCGACCTATCCAGAATGCATTGCTGCCCTTTTTGCAAGTAGAGGAAGCATTTCCCTAGAAGGTGTTCTGCACTTCAACCCTTCGAAACACAAACAAACACCACGAAAAACCCTTTTTACAGGCAGCCTTTTCTACCCGAACCAACTGCAATGTTTTTCACAGAGCTATGCCTCCCATTATTTACCGCGCAATTTGTGGAGCATATAGGCTGCGCGTCGGCCTGCATCCTTTCATTGGCAATTCCATTTTTGACCTCTGAAAGGTGGCTCTGAAAGGAGCCTTTTTAAAACCTTTTTTCTTTTTCCGTTGTTTTGTACCTTTCTTGATCTTGTAACACACAACACAGAAGGAAAGGAAACGAAGGGAGGGTACGGAAGGGGCACCAACCACAGAGATAAGATAGGGGAAGTGCATAGAGAGGAAGATTATTTTGGTGGCCCTCACTTAAGTAGTGGGCGGTCATTCTCATGCTCCCAGACCAAACTCTCGAAAGCACTTCAAAGTTGCTCCCCGCTGCAGACTACCGCGTTGCAGTACGTGCACAATACAATGACCTTTGAAAGGTAAGGGTTGGCAGCACAGCATATGGCCTGCGAGGATGCTTTAGGGATCCACTGCCCTACAGGAGTGTCCCTGGAGTTAGCAGGACACCCCTGTAGGGCAGTCCCTGGAGTTAGCAGGAGGAGATGTGGCAAATGCTGTATAGGAAAGTACTGTACTGCATTGTTCCAAGGGCACTACCCTCCACTCTGCTGCCTTGTGTTTCGAGTTGAGATGTCATCGCATGGAGGTGGAGCCGTAGCTGTATAAGCAGGTTTTTCTGTGCCTGAGTAAGTGCATCTCACCTGGTTAGCACAAAATTTTGGCACGTCTCCTACGCTGGTAAACAGTTTCCACACCCAGCATTCACGCTGGCTGCAGACATTGGGGATTTTTTCTACTTCATCCTCACTCTCCTCTTGATCCCTATCTACATCAGCACACCTGTTCCCTTGTCCAGGCCCTTCGGAAGGAGGTGGTGGTGGTGAGGGTGGGGGTGCTGCTGGCATAGAGGCAGCACCCATGGTTGCCATTAGTTGCAAAGGTAACATAGCACGGCAGAATTTCTCAGACAGAAAGCAATTCCACCACAACGCAATGTGGCCCACTACTCTGCTCTACAAAGCCAAAAACAGATTGCGGAGCAGCTCTGGGGTGTGGCCTTTTGTAGGACTGCTGTGGAACCCTTTCAACCAGAAAACAGGCCTAAATCTCTCAAACAAATAGTTACATGTACAATGGCACACTGTGGGATGTTTGTAAGCATGTATTTTCACAATGACACTCCTTACATTGCAGAACACAGTACTTTTTCCGATGTCCAAGGGCCTGGATCATTTCCGGCAAATAAGGGCCCACGCGTAGCGTGGATGCAGTCACATAGTGATGTCACAAATGTTCTGAAATGGAACAGCTGTCCGCAGAACGCGTGTTGGGTGAAATACTTTGTGCACATATGAATAGGTGTGCTACCAACGGGGTTGCCCTACCCGGAGTCATTAAAATTGCGACACATGTCCAGCGATCATTTTCGCACAAGCTGGATGTATGCAGGCTACAGAAACTGCAAAGTTGTCCTTAGGTCGTGGGTGGACGCCTCGACCTACTGAAAGTACGTTACAGCTTTTTCCCAGCATGCTGGATGGGGGCAGTGTTACCAGGACACAGGATGATATACGCATAGCTGTGGAATGGACAGATGTGCGCTCCCACAACTAATTAAACGTGTATTAGAAGATGCGCACGTGCGGCCAGTACTGGCGTCCTACGGATACCTGCATTGTGATTCAGCATATGCCAGGCAGGTGCAGTGTCCCTAGGAAACCTCCATTTTGCGTAACTGAGGTCTTCTCGGACAGTACTGTGCGCTGCAGACTCATAATGCAATTTTAACACTAAAGGAACAGCCACTCACACACCCACCAACACTTTACATCTACACCTTTAATTTCTAAGCTACATAGACACCATTAGGAAAGGGAAGGGGTAGCACAAATGGATACACATACAGGGGAATTGGGGATTTGAACAAGTATGTCATGAGGGGAGGCAAGGATTGAGGTCTCATCGTAACATCTCTGCTCACAGGGATTTCCTTGGGGATGGTGGGCTGGGAAATGGGGAGGGGGCACACGTGAATATAGGGCAGTGGTATTTCATGTATCCCATAATATGTCCTTGTACAACATCTTTTAAGGTGGCTAAATTGTTTAGCAATTGTTGCATTTTGATGTCAAGGCTGTCTAGGTTGGTTTTTACACAATTTCCTTAATTTCCTGTGGCCATATGCTATTGTGGAAGAGGTGCTGCTTGTGGTCCATTCCTTTCATTTCCAGTATGTCCTGTTGAAGATACTAATATCTGTTAGGTGTATATGAAGCAATACATATTAACTGTTTTACTTTTAAGACTTTGCTGCGTACCAATGGCATTACTATCGTTACTCATTTCGTCATGCAGGAAATTCTCTTCCAGCCATTCTAGGGTGCTTGGCATTGCTGTATACAAAAAAAACATAATGTTTTTCCACTACTGTACACTGGACAAGCTGTGCAATTATAGGTGAAACTTCAGTGTACTTACCACATTGTAGTGAGATTCTGCTCTGAATAGTTTGCAGTCCTTACTCTACCACTTCCTTCTTCGTTCCTATGTAAAGCAGCAGTACAGTAATATTGTTCGATGCAGGCAGTATTTCCCTTATTGGTGCATTCCATTATGGTGTATACCCTATGCCTTTCTTCTGTTTGTTTCACAAGTACAGAGTTTGCAGACCTACTCCATTTTTGCTTGCAATGCACATACATGGTGCTCTTTGTATATGTTCCTTGTCTTTGTTGAATGGTACCACTATGTAAGCGAACCCCTGCCTTTTTCAGCAGTTTGAATGCTAGCCGCTATCCGCGAACAGACGCACAATCTGCGGTTACTGTGCCCATCAGCATGCAGAACTCCATTTGGTATGCTGTATGGTACCTCTATACAAACTAAGGGTATCCTGGTAAAAACCTATGAAATTTGTACCATCACTGTGCTCTGCTAAGACTAGCACCCATGACATCAAAGATGACATCACAAATGTCATTGATGACATCACATCTCTGGCTCCCCCTTTTTTTGTTCACTGACATATCTAGGGCAGGTGGTTTTCTTCACTGCCAGTCAGGAAAAAATTCAAAGGACACTACATTTGTAGACTTAACCCCTCTCATATGTTCTTGCACTGCATTCCTTACGGTTTAGTCATATCATAGATACATATACATAGGGGAAGAAGCAAGCGTGAAACACAGCAATCATTTCTGTGCATGAAGATAAGCAGTTAGGTTCTGAACACTTTCTGGTGATACTACTGCTTTTTTAACTTTACTTTTACCCATATATGCTCATGTTTGTATGTGTTGATGTCGGTTTTTTGTTTTATGTGTAGTAGTACAGTTATGTAATAAACAAGGCATTGTTAGCTACTTATTACATGTTTCACAGTACGCAAAAATCTGAAACGAAAGTATTCATCAATGTACCATCCACCATGGCAAGATTTTGAATATTGCACCGCTATGGTGCATGCTGCAGAGAATGCCAATGTTTCTACATGAGTAGGGTCATGTACTGGAAATAACTCTTTAATGCAATGGTGTTTATAGCAATGCATTGCTTAATGATCTACGTATCTCATGACAGTTCTCCCAATGAACTCTGATAGTTTTCTGACAAGATTATAATGATAATCCCTTGTGGAGGTGTTTCATGAACACTAAATGCACATGTGATATCATCAGTGATGTCATCAATGACATTTGTGAGGTCGTCTTTGATGTTATGGGTGTTAGTCTTAGCAGAGCACAGTGGTGGCGCGAGTTACGGTTGCTTAGCTTACCATAACTGGTGAATTTCTTATGTGTACCCATAATATGGATACATTGCTGTTAGTGCAAAGTAAGTATAACGTCCCTTTAACAAACCTTTTGCACTGAATGTGCTAGGGTTTTTTTAGGGCAACTGAACCATAACGTGCCTTGAACAACGTTTTTTCACTGGATTTGATCGGTTTTTAGTAACACAACTTAACCATAATGTCCCTTTAACAGTGTTTTTTCACTGTATAGTATATACATTTGTTTTACTTGCAATTAATCTCCTGGTCTCATTCCCTTGCACGGTATATCCATTATTTTGTCTCAGATATTAAGTGCTTTGTTGGGTGTGAGCCTTCATTTGGTGACCCCTCTTGCGTGGTATTCCTCGAGACCCCTGTAATTGCGGCAAGATCCAGGGCTTCCCGGGCCGCCCCACCTTCGGCTGACCACTCCCCAAACAAAACACATACTCAGAAGTGAAGGTTTTTGTGGGTTCCGGCTTTGCGAATACCCCGCTGCTCGCCTGAACCAGGTGTGGTCACGTGGGGGAGGCCCATGCCTTGTGGATAGACCGCAAATGGAGGCTGTTGGAGGAACACAGGCACGTGGATATTAATTGCAAGGCAAAACAAACGAGGGAAAGTGGGAAGATTCTTTTTTGGAGCACAATCAGTGAGGGGAACACATATGATATAGATATGAATGAATAGGATTAGTGTGTGAAAATAAGCACTTTCTCTTTTTATGGACATTGTTTTTTATATAAGGAAGGACAAGTTGAAAAATAGAGGAGAAACAGGAACCTAGCTCAGAAAGGGGGTAGAAGGTGGCGCCGCAGTGCACTGTCCCGACCAGTGAGGATAATAAGTGAAAAAGGATAAAAGTAGAAGCCTCATATAATTAGTGGGCTCGGGAACAAGTAGTGGTTATTATTTTAGTTTATTGTTTTAGCTTATCATTTTTGTGTTTTTATTTTGTGGAGGTAAGCCTAGTGGTGGCAGAGGTGATGTGAGTGTTCAGTGAGTGAGGAAGGGGTTATGCTCTAAACAGGGGGGGTCTCGGGGTATAAGAGAAGATATTTAAATTTATGTTTCTTGTTCCATGCTGTTGGCCTATATATTGGTTGTCTTGGTGAAATGTTCAATGGTGTATGTTTAATGTGTCGGTTCTGAAAATGTATAAGCAATGCTTTGAAGTGAAGAACTCTAGGTTGTTGTTGTTTATAACCAGAGATTAAGATCTGAACGTTGACAGAGGGAAATTAAAAAGAAAAAGGGCTCTTTTTGGAAGAGTGGGGATGGATACCCCACTATTATACATTTGTAAGCAAATCCCCTTGTACTATGACACAGTCAGTGGGTAGTGGAGACAAAGGGGGAAGGATCACTCCATGTGTGGCCAGAAGAAGGGTCTTTTGATAAGGGAATATTAGACCATGTAGCGACCTACTTAATGGCAAAATACAAGGGAAAGCAGCTCCAGAACAGACGAGAGGTGTTAGATTTGTGGAGAATGTTCGAGGAGACACCCGCCACGCATAACAGGTGAAAAGAAGGGGGGTTGCTCGCAGAAGTAAAGGAAAGTGAGGAGAAGGTAGGAAAAGGGAACAAAGAACCCAAAAAAATATACCTGTTGCTCACGAGACCCGCAGAGGGATACTCAGACCCGGCCTATGTGCCAGGGGGAAGCACGCCAACAACACCTGGCACAGAACCTCCACCTCCTTCTGTCCCTTCCAAAATCGCAGCCGCCCCCTGGGACCATCCACTCGAGATCTAGAAGTAGCATTAACGTCATCTCAAATAGAATTTGCCCGATTAAAAGCAACCAGCCACCCATGGGAGGGCCCCCACCACCATCACCCTTAAAAAGCTCCTCTCTCCTACCAGAAGATGAATGGAAATCAGGGGACTTTCTCTTTAGAGTAGATAGTACTCCCATATGGGCCATGTGAGTAGAAAGAGAAGGGGAGATAGAAAGTGTAGGATACGATGCAGTAGCTTGAGTAAGGGACAAAGAGTGTTGGAGTGATTTTGACGAATCAGATGAGGGGGCATTAGGGGGAATACAGCAAGCGCAGTGGACCGCCCTGTGGGTAACAGAGAGAGAAAAGGGGTGGGAACATAGGCTCCAGAACAGAATAGGGAGAATAGCATTAGCAAAAAAGAAGGCAACAAAGGTTAATTGTGGAAAGGTAAGATCAAAATTACAAATGCCCCTTATTCACAAGGGAGCAGGGCAGCCCCATTCCGTGCCCTGGGCACTGATGGATAAAAATAACCTCCTCAAATCCTTCCTCCGCTCAAGGCGGGCGTGGGGAAATGGATCTACGCATTTCAAAAGATTACCGCAGGGGTGCCTCTAGCCATAGGGGATATCAAAATCCTTCTAGTATCGGCAGTGGGAGTCCAATCAGACTCAGTGTGGATGAAAGAGGGGTTCCCAGGTGTCACTACAGGAAATGATACACATGATGGGGCATCATTTAAAAATGTTTGTGCGTAAGTCTGGGATGCTGGCCTGGCTGACCTCTTTCATCTCTGATCGACCCTCCCAGGTCCAACTTGGGTCCTTCCTATCATCTATCTTCCTCTCTACCTGTGGTGTTCCCGAGGGGTCTAACCTCTCGCCCTGGCTTTTCAACCAATTGTCACGACTCGCTCCCTTCGCTCCCGTTCCCACCACTTGGGGGCATGATTTGGGGTTTATTCCCTACTGGACTTTTCCTCCGAACCTTATGCTACAATGCTGTGATGAATTGGGAGCGCTAAATCCCTATTTTCCAAGCTACTTCCCTTCCGGATCCATTCCAGGTTTTTGGCAGCCAGCATGCTTCTTTAACCAAATGACTATGCTTCCCAGAATGCCTGGCCCACTGCTTCATCTCCACCCTTGCAGGACAAGGTTGGGTGGAGGATAGGCAACACCTGTGGCTGCAGGTGCAGCAATCAGCACACCTGAGGCGTGTGCTCGTTAAGCAGCTTTAAAAGCCTCAGTCTTACTTCAGTCCAGCGCTGGTCATCGTTTGCAGTGTTCCTGTTGTGACTAGTCCCTTGTTCCTTGTTCCTTGCCTTTGTACCTAGTTCCTAGTTCCTGTTTTCTTGTTCCTCCGCCCTGAATCTCGGATTCATGCGCTAATTGATTTCTGCTCCCTTGATTCCCTTTTTGTCTTCCTCTGTTTGCAGGCAGCATTTCTCAGTGCTTTCCCCTTTTAGATGCAGCCCAGTTTGTCTGTGTTCTATATTTCTTTGACTCTGTCCTTTGCTGCTGTAAACCCGTATGCCTTAGCCTTCCTCTTAGATTAGCTTCCTGTCTTTTCCTTGGAGGGGTATGGAGAAGTTTGCATTGGTTATTTCGTTTTCCCTGCTCCTGATCCTTACTTTCTATTGGGATCCATTCCATGTTTTCCATTGCACTTCTGCATTTATTTCCCATTTGATTATTAGGTGTGGTGTGCGGTTGTAGCTAGCTCCTGTGTGAATGCTTATGTTTTCCTCACTAATTTGTAATCACTATTCCAAATTAGGTATTTAGTTTTCCTCCCATTGCTGTTCTAGCCTTTCTGGGTCCCAGTTTCATCAACAGGATTCGTGGGCTAGCTGACATTCAAGAGGTTTATCTCGTCCTCGTGAGTACAGTTCTTTAGTTCCCTTATTTAATACCATCAAGAGTGTTAGTTCACAGATCCTGTCATTGCTTGCCCTCCACGTGGGTTTAGCGCTGTCAGTACCTGTAACAACAATTGGGGGTAAGGCGCTTGCCGACTTTCCTCGCGGTCAGGTGCTTACCCCACATCCCTTTTCATATATTGGTTTTGTTGTCACACTCTATTTGCACTCCTGGGTTCTAGCATACATGAGTCGTTGTTCCTGTGTGCACGTAGTTTAATTCGAAGCTATTCACTGTGTGATTTAGTGCACATTTCCCTTGCTATATTCGCTGCCTTTGTACTCGCCTAACTAATCCTGACAGAATGACCAGCCCAAAATTCCCATTGAATATGGCAAGTTTAAGAAAGAAAGGCAGCAAGGCCTCTAACAAGTTTGTACAGAAAGCTTCCCCTACATTTACCTGTGACAATCAAATCACTAGTCCTGACTTAAATGAACTCCTTGTCACGAATGGGCATTTACGTGCAAAGTATTTTTCCCATAGGATGGCACATCCTACATTGCCTGATCCTAGTTCTATCTTTTGTTTTGATCCCGATTCTATGTCAGCGCAAGCCTTAGCCGCAGAAAACAACACACTGTTAGACTTATTATACAAGAGTACCTCTGTTGTTGAACCCCATGATTCCAGTTGTGCTTCACCTCAGATAGAACAGTTTCATGGTACAAACATAAAGAATGGAGGGGTTCCTTGCATAACTTCTGTTTTCTACCCTCAGTCTAAAGCATACTCCTTTGCACATGTACATACTGTAGTCCCTAATGCCAAGAGGTCTAATGTCAATAGTTTGCTTAAGGGAAACACAGACCAAGTTGGTAAGAGAAACTATAAATCACAGAACCTGCAAGCAGTAGAGGACAATGTACAATCGGTGCACATCCAGATTGCTAGTGCAGGATCCAGCCCTGATGCCACTATGCCTCCCCATGTGCCTACTGATAGTGATGTACAGTTAATGCAGGGCATGCTAAGAGCTAAGCTTGAGGAGTTAAGACAAGAATTCATTTCTTTACAAGAGGAGAATAAAACCTTGCACTCTTTACTGAATACACCTCAGACTTTATCTGTTGATGTTGAGGAAGTGAACACTGTTCAGCCCCTGAGTGCAGAGACTTTGGTAAACCATGATATTTGTCAATATGTTAGATCTATTGGGAGTGAAGGTCTTTCGTCTAGCACAGCGCTTAATCTGGGCACAGTTTCTAACAATTGTTCTGCTGTTTGTCAGGGATTGCAGTTAGCTGAAGATTTACAGGCCACTCCTTTACCTAAAATTTCCTGTGTAGCAGTGTGTCATAATTCTGAGCTAGCACACATACAAGCTTCTGATTTCCAAACACAATCCACAATGGTGGCATACACAGATTCAGTCACTACAGTAGGCTTAGGCCCTGCTCTTGATACAGCTGCTGAGACTGAAGTAGATGTTAAAGCTGATGGGGAAAACGATGTTACCTCTGGGTTCACTCTTCCTTCTGCCAATTCTGATCAATACGAACAGTCAGAGACAGTACAGATTTCATGTTCTGATGGACTCATTCCACAGTATACAGAACCAAAAAACCGGCAGGCCATTCCTGAACTGTTGATTGTTAATCTGCCTCTTTCAGAAGCTAAAACAGAGGAATGGACAATTGACGAAATCCTGATTAACAGAGACTTTACTATGATGATTCCACTGGTTGATTTTGACTTCTACAAAGAAAGAGACTCTGTATCACCCACTAAAGAAAGGGACTGCAAGGGTACAGCTCAGTCTTTGGTTACTGGTGCCAAGGAGTCTACTGCCCTAAAGGTGCCCTCCATTCCTGAGCCACCAATGTGTCTGTCAACTTCTGAGACTTCTGTCTGTCCTCCTACAACCATTGACTCTTCTATGATCCAATCCACAGCCCTGCAGTCATCTTTGGCACACGTGTCTTCAACCAATGAACCGCTGCCATGTCTGCCATTTACTCAAGAGCCAGTCCCAAAGACCTGGACATGTTTGTATCCAGCAACCGAGATTGCTTCAGCTTGCATGCCTTCAGCCTCAAGGTTTCCCCTGGCCTGCCTGTCTTCAGCTACAGTGACTCATCCTGCAGATCATCCTTCAGCTTCAGAGCCTCCTAAAAATGCAGCATCAGAGTTTGAGACTTTTGCCAGCTCCCGCTTCAGAGTCATCAAGCTGGACCAAGTGGTGAGTCAGAACCACTCACCTGGATGTGCACAGGGGGTGGTGCAGACCGGCGTATTACCTACAGGACTTGTGCAACAGAATTCCGCCAAGAAGCACCAGTTGGGTGCTAGTAGCCAAAGGAAGGGAATGACTGCTGCAGTTCAAAATGTGTCTGTTATTGCTCCTTCTGCGAGTGTGCCTGAAATACCAAGTACTGCGTCTATCACTCCTATCAGTATGCCAAACGTCCCTGCTGTTGTATCCCACGTGCAACAAGGTGGTTACACGACTGTCACCAGGAGTACCAGCCTTGTACAACCCATTGGACTTTCAGGTCTCCAAGGCGTAGAACATGTGCAGTCAAACCTTAGTCACTTTCAACCACAAGCCTTTTCCCAGATGGATGACAGAAGAAAATCTGAACCTCTACCTCAGCCGCCACCTTCTCTAATGGCTGAACATAAACCTTTCCTGAAGCCAGCAATTTCCTCACCTCCCGCATGTCCACTCTCGGCAGAAAGGCTAACAGGGCTTCTACCATTGTCTAAGGCATGTTGCACCAGCCTGCCTCCCTCCTCAAAGACTTATAAGGGTCCACTCCCAGTGACTGAGCTTCCTGGACCTTCCAACTCTGCTTCAGGTCCTGCAAGTCCTTCATGCCTTTCTTCGAACCATGAGTCTCTTCCTCACCAGAAGCCACCGTTTCCATCAGTACCACCTCCAAAGACAAAGCACTCCTATCATGGAAGTCCATCTGCCTTTGCCCACAGGCCACCATTTCCATCAGTGCCACCTCCAAAGAAAAAGCACTCCCATCATGGAAAGAAGATGTCTCGTGCGGGTGGCGGGCACCCGAAGATGGCCGTAGGAGGGGGTATACTGTCACGACTCGCTCCCTTCGCTCCCGTTCCCACCACTTGGGGGCATGATTTGGGGTTTATTCCCTACTGGACTTTTCCTCCGAACCTTATGCTACAGTGCTGTGATGAATTGGGAGCGCTAAATCCCTATTTTCCAAGCTACTTCCCTTCCGGATCCATTCCAGGTTTTTGGCAGCCAGCATGCTTCTTTAACCAAATGACTATGCTTCCCAGAATGCCTGGCCCACTGCTTCATCTCCACCCTTGCAGGACAAGGTTGGGTGGAGGATAGGCAACACCTGTGGCTGCAGGTGCAGCAATCAGCACACCTGAGGCGTGTGCTCGTTAAGCAGCTTTAAAAGCCTCAGTCTTACTTCAGTCCAGCGCTGGTCATCGTTTGCAGTGTTCCTGTTGTGACTAGTCCCTTGTTCCTTGTTCCTTGCCTTTGTACCTAGTTCCTAGTTCCTGTTTTCTTGTTCCTCCGCCCTGAATCTCGGATTCATGCGCTAATTGATTTCTGCTCCCTTGATTCCCTTTTTGTCTTCCTCTGTTTGCAGGCAGCATTTCTCAGTGCTTTCCCCTTTTAGATGCAGCCCAGTTTGTCTGTATTCTATATTTCTTTGACTCTGTCCTTTGCTGCTGTAAACCCGTATGCCTTAGCCTTCCTCTTAGATTAGCTTCCTGTCTTTTCCTTGGAGGGGTAGGGAGAAGTTTGCATTGGTTATTTCGTTTTTCCCTGCTCCTGATCCTTACTTTCTATTGGGATCCATTCCATGTTTTCCATTGCACTTCTGCATTTATTTCCCATTTGATTATTAGGTGTGGTGTGCGGTTGTAGCTAGCTCCTGTGTGAATGCTTATGTTTTCCTCACTAATTTGTAATCACTATTCCAAATTAGGTATTTAGTTTTCCTCCCATTGCTGTTCTAGCCTTTCTGGGTCCCAGTTTCATCAACAGGATTCGTGGGCTAGCTGACATTCAAGAGGTTTATCTCGTCCTCGTGAGTACAGTTCTTTAGTTCCCTTATTTAATACCATCAAGAGTGTTAGTTCACAGATCCTGTCATTGCTTGCCCTCCACGTGGGTTTAGCGCTGTCAGTACCTGTAACAGCAATTGGGGGTAAGGCGCTTGCCGACTTTACTCGCGGTCAGGTGCTTACCCCACATCCCTTTTCATATATTGGTTTTGTTGTCACACTCTATTTGCACTCCTGGGTTCTAGCATACATGAGTCGTTGTTCCTGTGTGCACGTAGTTTAATTCGAAGCTATTCACTGTGTGATTTAGTGCACATTTCCCTTGCCATATTCACTGCCTTTGTACTCGCCTGACTAATCCTGACACCAATACCCGGCAACTCTCGCCCACTACATTGCCATTTTCTGCTCAAATTTCCAGTGCTATGCTGACAACACTCAACTCATTTTCAGGCTGCCCTCTGCTACCTCCTCTCCCTCTCTCAACTCTGATTGCCTAACTGTCATTCAAGATTGGTGTGCCGCCAATGATCTTTGTCTGAATGCCAGCAAGATGGAGATCCTCCTCATCGGCAGGCCTTCACTATCCTTTCCTCTCACTCTCTGGTCGGGCACCCTTGGCCCTCCTCCTACCCCCACCTGTGAGGCTAAGAACCTCAGGGTCATCTTTGACTCCACACTTTCCTTCTCTGCCCACATCTCTTAGGTCTCTAAAAAGTCAAACTTCCTACTGCACTTCCTCAGAGGTACTATGTCTTTTCTCTCCTTCCCCCAGAAGCACACAGTCTCCCAAGAGCTGGTCCTCCCTAGGTTGGACTACTGTAACAGCCTCTTTCTAAATCTACCTGCCTCTACTCTCCGCCCTCTGCAACTAATCCAGAACAGGAATGCAAGACAAGGATTAAATTCAAAACCCTCTGCATTGTCCTGGGGCCTGGGTCCAAATACCTTCAGCTATCCCTCCGCAAATACCTCCCCTCTCGAGCTCTTCGCTCCTCTACCTCTAACTCCCTCAGGGTCCGTCGTTTTTCAACTGCCACTCTAAAACTTGAGGAGAACCATCTCTGGTTCTGGAAGCACCTCAAGACCTTCCTCTTTGCTTCTGCCTTTGCTCCCCCTCTCCCCTGCTGATCTGCTCTCTCTTGGCACCGTGCACCTGGCCACCCTCTGTCCCCTGAGCCCAGGTACCTATTCACCCTGCCACCCTGCACTGCCTCCTGGCCACCTCTTGCCCTGGGGACTGTATCTGTACCCATAAAGTCCCCCACCATCCCCATTTTCTTCTTTTCTGCACTTATCAGATTTACCCAGTCTGCTGCCGTAAACACAGCACTTGCCACTTGCTGACTGCACTACCACTGTTTATTGCCTCTATTATTTATTTTTATTTATTGCTATTTATCTGTTCTCCTATGCTCCACACTTTCCACTCTCCCCCTTCCATGCACTTTCCCCCTTTCCCATTCCCATGCACTTGCGCGTTCTCAATGTCAGTGGGCCTGATAAGATCACTGTTTTGTTCTCCCTTGTTCCCCTCCCTTGTCTTGTCGCGCTCTGAAACCCTTGTGTATGAGCGCGATACAAATAAATTATCATATCAGATCATATCATGCCCTGCAGAGAACCTTCCCAAATACCCCCAATTTGCACTCTATAATACAATGCACAATGGGGATGAGGAAGATGCTGCGCAGTTCACTCTTAGGGTGCAGGAGATGTGGCGCACAGAGACGGGCACGGCATGGGACCTGTCCACCTCCCTATTTTACTTTATCATTAAAAGAGGCCTCCTGAAGGAGGTACAGAAGACCCTTGATAAAATAGATGGGATAGAAGCCAAAGGTTGGCCAGAACTTCAGAGCATTATAGTACACCATTGCAGGAGGATCAAAGAAAGGGAAAAGGAAACAACTCAGAGGAGATTAGCAGAAGAAGCGAAACTGATACAGAGCAAGATAGTGAAGGTCGCGGCAGTAACAACAATGCCGCCCTCAGAGCAGCAAGGAGAAGGAAGGGGAGTGTCTATAGCCACACAAGCTAGGATGGCTGCAGTATGGTCAGACAACAGGCAAGAGCAGTGGGGAGGAGATCAACAACACATCAGACCCCAGTGGCAAGGAAGACCCGCAAGAGGCAGAGGTGGGTACCAGGGACAAAGGGGAGGAGGGTATGGAGGGTAAGGGCCAAGGGGGGAATCCAAGGGCAGTTCTGATTATGTGGGAGGTGGGGACATGTTTTCACGAGAATGCTGCAGTAGACCGGGAGGAGACTACCAGTACCAACAGCCACACTATCATCAGTCCCAGTTTGGGCAACCCCACCCAGGCAGCCCCTAAGGCCTTCCCCAGGGATATTATGAACAAAACAAACAACCAGACAGACGACCAATACCAGGTTACAATACCCTCTGACACCCCTGCCTAGCATGCAGTCGCGCCCGACCAGCCAAAATGAAATGACACATAGGCACGCCAACCCATCTGTCAATACCGCTAACGCTACACCAGTTCTCTATCAGGGAACATGTGAGCTCAGTGAAAACATTTTATCTTGCCCCGGAACAGAAACCCACCGTGACTAGGGCAGCCCACAGAGAGCACTTGAGTGTCTCGTCCTATCAACTACCTTACGCCCAGACGAGGAACCACTGGTGGGGGCAGAGATAGGGAACAAACAGTTCATCTTTATGGTGGCCTTGGGGGCAGAAAAATCATGTCTATGTGAAGATGATTTTCCGTTATCTGGCAAAAATCTCGAGATGCAAGGATTCTCTGGGGCTGTGGTCACTGTTACTTGGATGTTAAGATAGGAGGAAAAACAATTTGGGCACTCCTACTTTACCATGAAGATTCCCCTGTAAACTTACTGGGACGGCAGCAAGCTAAACATGACAATAGCATTCACAGACAGGGCAATCATTTGTTCCACCCCAGGAATGTTCCCACTCCGAGCGATGCTGCTAATACAAACTATAACAAATGAAACTACCGTGCGTGGGGTGCCAACAAATGCAGACATGTTTATTTATGGGATACAAGTGTTAGCGAGAGCAGTGCCAAAGCTAACACAAAAAGAATGGACAGTAGCCTCTGACTTTGTTTTCCGCCCAGTAGCCACCCCAGAGATAGTGCCCTGTACTGTTCTCTCTCTCGATATGCAAGGAGTACAGGTGTCGGCAAAGCGTATTGTAGCAATTGGCATGGACACACATGAGTGTGAGTGGCGAACAGTGTTGTGTATTGACCCGAACATACCATTGCGAGAATTGACAGACGAGGAGTTGTTCACTGACAACAACACTGTCGGGGAAATAATACTGGAGATTGGCATGCCTTGTGATATAATGGCTCAGAAAAGACAAGTGATGAACCCCCTCATGGCTGTTGTCAGTGTACCGCCATCTTTCTGTGACGCAGACTTACAACAAGTACCACCATATCTGTGGACCACAAACCCCATGATGTGGGATTATTTAGAGAAGTGACCCCAGTAAAAAATAAAACTCAAACCAGGTGCTGTCTTGCCTAAGGTGAGAGAGTATCCCTTTTCTAGGGAGCCAGAGGATGGAATAAAAGAAACGATACACGCACTACTGCAACAGTGCATCATAGTACCCTCCAATTCTCCATGTAATACTGCAATGTACCCCATCAAGAAAGCAAAAGGGCGCTGTGGCGTATGATCCAGGACCTTCGCCCACTCAATGATATTGCCCAAAAGGAGTTCCCTCTCGTCCCAAAGCCCGCATCCATTTTGTGCAGCATCCCAAAACAGCTCACGCACTTCACTATGGAAAACACCTTTTTCTCAGTGCCCCTCGACCCAGAATCACAATATCTCATGGCCTTCACACTAGCAGGGGGAGATATGAATGCCAACGATTGCCCCAAGGGTACTTCGAGAGCCCAAGCATTTTTAACAGAATATTGCATGAAGATCTTGGCAATATTATTGTCCAAAGCACCATTATTCAGTACATTGATGACCTGGTATGTAGTGAAGGGGCCGAAACATGCCAGGGAGATTCTGTTGCCCTGCTCAAATTGCTGGCCCAGAAAGGGTACAAGGTAGACACAAATAAATTACAGTATTGTCTGACTGAGGTAATGTACTTGGGCCAACTAATTTCAAAAGATGGCAAGAGAATAATACCTGAAAGAACGGCAACAGGGCGTGTCTCAGACAGACCCCATACTTTTAAGGACATGTAAAAGGTTCTCGGTATCTGCAATTACTGCATGGCATGGATGTTAGACTATGCCGCCCACACACAACCCCAATTGCAAGGGCTAAAAGAAGCACAGAAAGACAAGACGCCTATCACATAGACACCAGAAATTCACACTGCCTTCATAACACTCAAGGAACTAATAAGTACAGCCCCAGTTCTAGCCACACCTGATTATGAACGGGAATTTTTCCTGTTTTCACACTCAATTGGCACACTAATGACCGCAGTGTTGACACAGAAAATATCAATGGGTTACAAGCCACTAGTTTATTACAGTGGCACACTCGATTCAATAATGCAGGCACACTTCGTTTGTGAACAGGCCTTCGCAGCTGCCTACTTTGCAATAGAAAAGAGCTCAACCAATGTGATGGGGTGCTCCATCAAATTGTTAGTTGATCGCTCCCTGTTTGCCATACTTGAATGGTCCAAGTCCACACTCACCACACAAAGAGCATCAGCATATGAAGTAGCAATCTCAAATCCAAATTTTCACATAATACATTGCAAAACAGTAAACCCTGCAACGTTCCTCACAGAGCCATGCACAGTAAAGATATGCAAGATCATGACTGTGCCACTTATGGGGGAGAAGTTGACGACATTCCCAAAGCTAATGGAAATGCGCTGGAAGAGGGGGAAGTGTTCTTTGTAGATGGGTCAGCATCCATCTGCCCAGAAACTGCCGGAAAACATGTTGGGGCAGCAGTAGTGAGGTTGGAAGAGGGGGAGTAGGAGATGCTGGTACAATGCATTATTCTGTCCAATCAGCAGAATTAGTAGCACTCATTGAGGCACTATGTGCAGCAAAAGGATGTGCAGTAAAAATGTATTCAAACTTAGCATATGTCACCATTACGGTACATGATGGGTTATCACGATGGAGAAGAAGGGGGTTCAGAAGAGCTGACAGGTCCCCGGTACAGCATGCAGATTTACTGAATGAACTAATTGAAGCGCTTGCAGAGCAATCAGTGGTGGTCTTGGTAAAATGCCAAGCCCATACCAACAATAATGATGAAATATCACTGGGACACGCAGCGGCGGACACTGCTTTGACACAAGCAGCTTACCTCCTAAAACCAATGAATGCAGAGTGCACGTTAAAGGGTTAACAAGAGGAGCCCAAGGGCGAAGGATATAATGCACTACCTATAGCACAGATCATTGAGCTTCAAAAGAGAGCACCACCTGAAGAACAGCAGCTATGGACAAAACAAGGATGCACCCAGTCACCCACTGATCTCCTATGGAGACAGGATACAACAGGGAAAGTAGTGATGCCTGGAGAGTTATTGCAGGTGGCATTCCAACAGCTACACTTTCCAGCCCACACCTCAAAACTGCATATAGTAGCAGATGTCCAGGAGAATTTGTTCATCCCAAACCTCCAGGAGTATCTTAACAGAATGTCAATTGAATGTACCACAAGTCAAACATTTAACTTGGGAATGACTCTCAGAACCCTACTGGGAACATTGCCATGTCCTGTGGGACACTTCCCTGAACTGCATATTGACTATGCAGACATGGGGGAGAGATGCAATGGAGCAAGACATTTGATTGTGGTGGTCTGTCCCTTTTCACAATGGGTGGAGGCAGGGCCCTGCTTCCCAAGACGTGAAGTGTGCAGCAAAATTCGTAATGAGGGAAGTGTTTCTGCAATGTGGAATATGCAACGTCATAAGATCCAACAACGGAACACATTTTGTAAATGATCTATTCAAGGAGGTAACAGCATTATTGGGAATAAAGCATAAAATGTGCTCAATTTACCACCCACAAGTGAATGGAATGGCAAGAAAATCAACGGCCTCCTTAAAAGCAGGTTGTCCTAATTATGTTGCACACTAAAAAAGAACTAGGTCTATTGCTTGCCCTTGGCCCTATTCCAATTCCACACACAGCCTAGCAAGGACCAACACTTGTCCCCTCATGAAATAGTAACTGGTAGACGCATACAAACGCCACTGTCACCAGTAAGGAGAATGTCAGATGCACATAGAACAGCTGCAATATTGGGTGAGGAGTTCAAGGAATACCTCACACAACTCACAAGAGCAGTAAGATGCATTGCCAAACAAATTGCTCCGCCATTCACAAGAGAGAGTGAAGCAGAAACTACCACTGCCGCAGTATATAGCCCATGTTCATAGCTTCGTGAGTAAGTGGAACTCACCAAGATTTCAAAGCCCATACGAAGTAGTATACTGTACCCCGTTAGCAGTAAAAATAAAAAGGACTGAAATACTGGGTGCATCTCTCAGATATAAGGAGAACTCATGATAGTGTAACACCAGAGACACAGCAAGAAGGTAAAAGAGAGGCAGCGGTGCTTTAGAAACCTTATCAGTAAATACAGAAACAGTTGACAGAAAGAGTATAAGCACAGATGTAAATACAAAGAATAATATTACATGTATATAAAGTAAAGTATTACACTGTTAAGTGAAATGTTTTTTCTCTCTCTCTCTGCGCCCCCATTTCCATGCTTTTTCTATTCCTCCACTCTTCTGATATCTTATTCAGCCTCAAACTTTATTAACCCCCGTCACATTATATTTCTCTCTGTAGGTGCTACGCTGGTGGAGACAACGCTACTTGCAACTGAAATAAATTGAAGAGATAGCAGTAGGAATGAAATAAGTGCCAATAGGGTGTATAGTTATAACTGTGGTTTAAATTGTATAGCCATCATTTTTACTGTAATAATGTTGGGATTGGGAATATATTGGCGTGCATCTTTTATTTGGGGCGCACATATAAAAGAGGGGTTAAACAAACATGGGATAACAAAGCATTTCCAAACCTCACAACCCTGAACAAGAACCACACCAAAGTAACCCCACAACCTGGGATAGTTGTAAATGATGAAGATGAGAGTGTAATTAATGTAGAAAATGTTGTGTCATCAACCCCGACTATGTTTACAGTACTGCAAGCTAACTCACAACCAAACAAGATGCCTAACTCAAGTACTGATAAAATGTATACCATGTTTCCCACTGAAGTCCCAAGTGCCCTTCCGAGTTCCCTATGTTGGCAGCTTAATACTGACACTAATGTAGATGTGAATACTGGCATTTTTCCGATGTACCGTCTGAAAACTATGAAAGTACACAAATCATTGGGTGTCACATATAGGCAGTTTAAAAGGTCATTAGGTAAGTGCCAATCTCTGCTGTCAAATAGCAGAAAGAAAAGGCAAGTGTGACAGTATAAGTATGACGCCTACCATGGATTAGGATTGGATAAAGTAGAATACCTCCGCCATCTGGGCCAGTCTAACAAGTACCACTGGAAGAAAACCTTTGGTAGCTGCTATGTGTGTTCGCTGATACCTTATGTGTCTGCAACGTCTAAGGTTTTAGTGACTCAAGAAACTCCTTTAGTAGAAGCCCAATGTCTCATCCACTGTGCACTATGTAGAATTAAGAGCACCTTCAAGGCACACACAGTAAAACTGCAACTTCTTCCGCTTGATGAGAAAATCTGCAAGAAGAAAGCTCAAGGTGGAACATGTTTTAAGGAACCGTTTCTAGCAATAAAAGGAACATTGTTCACAGAAAATAAATGGCAAGACTCAACCTTTATGCGTAAAGCAGAAGCACTGTGTGGCTTATCAGATTAGAGACTACCAAGGATGGAAGACAATGTGCCCAGACATGGACTGAACACATCACAAAGCTGACATGGGTCACGGCCCTTAAAAACCCGATCAAGATCCAACATGAGGAAAAATACAATATGTGCTTTTATGGGGAAGGAAAAGTACCCATGGGTTCAAACACACCTTGCAGCAGAACCCTCGCCATCCCTGATCTGTGAAAAGGAACTGCTGCCTTAATGGACCACTACTGGGTGTGTGGTAAACAGGCATATTTGCACCTCCCGTCAGCAGGGAGGGGCTACTGTGCTCTGTCAACTATGTCAAGGGGGAATGGTGCCCAACAAAGAGCAGCTGGCACCTCTACCAACGAATGAAGCACCCCCCCATCTTTGACATACTATCTGAAGATAAGCTACTGGATCAAGTCTCACGTAAAAAGAAAGCATCCAACTACCTCTCTAAAGACTCTTCTAACCTCCTGGCACAGATCCCCGATGAATACAAACTTTTCAACTCAGCAGAGAAATGTTTTGCATCATTGATCCCCAGCATCAAAGCACGAGCAAACACAAAGTGGCTCCAAATTGTCCGCTGGGAGCTGAGGAGCTGAGGAGCTGATCGATCTGTCCAACGTCATCAAGGTGGAACACAGAGCCCTGCGATTAACGACGATGCAAATTTGCTATGTGCTTGATCTTCTCACAGCTATGGAGGACGGTGCTTGCCAAATTATCGGGAGTTCATGTTGCACATTTATACCTTGTTCAGATGCTGATAAGGGGACACTATCACACGTAATAGCAGTAGTGCATGAACTCGGAGTGAGAATGGGAAAGGAGAGATGTGTGCAACCAAGTGACTGGTTCAGCATGCCATTCGACTGGGTACCTTCATGGCTTGGAACCGTAATGAAAATGCTGATCCCATCATCGTCTTCCCCCTGCTGATCTCCTGTGTCTGCCAGTTAGGGGTTTGCTGTTGCGCAAAGGCGGTTCCTAGTAGTGCGATGATGATGGTGACTATTGGTAATAAAAATAGCAATGAGAAGGTGCCTCATGATACTAGGGAAGCCCAAGTACAAACTGGAGGAATCGATTAGCCCAAATACGGTATGGTGGCAATATACCACACAGGGGATGAGGTAGAAAACTTCTATCACACTACCTTTAAACAATACCAAGACCTTGAAAATTATAAAGAAGTGTTGGTCGATCTAGATGTGGATGGGGGATGTGTTTACATGGCATGGACTCCCGAGGAATATGCACGACGTGGGGAAAGTCTGAGGAGCGTGTGTAGAGCATGGATGACCATCAAAGGTACCCCCACCTGGGACGAAGCAGTAAGAAGGGCTGAAGGATGTAGATATACTGGGGGAGGGTATTCGTTACTTTAGGAGTAACAAAAGGGGGTAATCTTGGGGGAGATATGGCCCTTTTCGCACCCCCTCACCATTCCTACAGTGAAGAGACCAAGTGTGAGCTAAAGAGAGAAACACCCCACCCCCATAAACGACCATCCACATCTGCTAATATGTAAACAAACAAATAACCAAGCCTCTATCGAGGCCTAGCCACTCCATTTTGTGCTACACAAGACGTCATCTTTTATTAGGCCTGAGAATAATCTCTAAGTAATCACAGCTCCCCCTTCCCCAGCGCCTCGCACAGAAAGCCCAAGTCACCGTCGCCTCCTGTCAGCTCCGCGCAGACCCTGGCAAGCCACTCATTGTTGCAATGTTTAGTATCACTTCGTGTCAGATGAGCTCATTGCACATTGTGAGACCAGAGCAGGCCACAGCTCATGTGCCCATCCATCTCCACTAAGCTGCCCATGCTCCCTTGACCCCCAACCCGTCAGGCCACGGTCTACCAGTCCCTTGCCCCTCTACTCTTGGATGTAGATATGCATCTGGCCCCTTGCATTGACCATTCAAGGACACCCGCCATAGACTAAATCCCATACACCAATATATCCTCCCTAAAACTAACACATGTCCATTTGTATCATGAGGCATCAGGTAGATAAAAACCCACAGGGGGAGACACCTGGGAATGGGGACCCATGTTTTATGAACCCCTGAGTGCAGTGGTTGAAATGCCTATATATCTGCCAATGGTTTGTGAAAGTACCCCCACTGATTTGATTTTTATGTTCGCCATTAGTCTTATGCAATCAGTTCCTGTTGTTTAGCTTAGATAGATAGCATTGTAGCGCCTCTCTGCCCTGACCTTCACTGCAACGATGAGCCCAGCGGACCACGTACACTGTTACTGATGAAAAGACAGCAACCAATGGAACCCAGGCATCGTATGGAGCTGGGAATAGTATACGAACCTAGCCAATCGATTATGTTGGTTTGTTACCTATATGTGATGTCACCCATGATGCTTGGTGCCTTTTTAATGTGCTGCCCGTGTATCTGTTGGCAGAGCACTCTCGGGCCGGAGAGTTCTTTGCTCGCAATGTATCTTATATAAATTTGCTTTACTTACAATTAATCTCCTGGTCTCATTCCCTTGCGGGCTGTGTCCATTATTTGGTCTCGGATATTACGTGCTTTGTTGGGTGTGAGCCTTCACAGGCCCCAGGAGCTTTTCAATCCACTATTTACCATTACAGCCCAACATTATTCTTAGGAGGTAACATCCAAAGCCCCAGTGAAGAGATCTCTAAAAGCCTACCATTTAATTACCAGTATTACTCAATCAATATTTATTTTATCATATTTCTCCATTCAGTTAGCAAAACTTAAAAACATTTATCATATTTCATGAACTTCTCCTAGAACAAGCACAACATAAAAATGCAGTTTTAACATATTCAAACAAGCTATATATGAAACCCTGATCATTACCATTAATTACTAAAACATAGTCGAGCTATATGTCCAGGCTTACGCAAAACAGAAAAACAACAAATTAAAAGGAAAGGAACCAAATCTTCATCGACTCCTATTTTGCAGGCATAATTTTTGCTTCCTCCTGCACACCATCATTTATTGAGGGCGTGGGTAAATCGAAATGTGCCATTTGCATCAGTATCCTGCATTATGGAGATCTTATTTGCAGATTTCTCCTTGCCATCTTATATGTGTACGTAAGTCTGTCTATAAAGCTAAAGAGGGCACCCTTTGTATATTTTGGGCATCTGCCTTGTTCCCCATCGGACAAGCTCTTGCTTTAAGAGCTATTTTGAGTTGACTTAATATGCCAAATGTAGTCATATCCCACCCCTATCCAAATGGACAGTGCCTTACAACTCCTGTACCACAAGTATGTATCTCTACCAGGGGAGGCGGCAATTGCATGTGCACTGAAATGTATTTTATGATTAGCAGAAAATCCCAGATGTGGGTTTAAAAAATAAGTAAAAAATCTTCACTGGTCCAACACCTTCAAACTGAAAATTCCCAATTCACCTCATACGGCGCCACCAGGTGTATCTACAGGGATATCTGCTATTTGGCAAAGGAATTTATTTTGCAAGCCCTCCAAGACATGATGATTTAAACCACCCTAAATTTTGCTTGCATAAAAATCATGAAACAGACCTTTGCCTTATATACCTCGAGGCACTTGTCCAATCAGAATACCCCAAACTTGAAATAAAAATGAAGAAAGCCCTTTAATCCTTAATGATGCTCTTTCAGCCAGCTGTCTTCTGAAAATGGTTGACCCAAACACCGCTCTTTGAGAAGAGTAGGCTCAAATTAAAATGAAACTGCCCCCTCATCTCTACATTCATTAAAAAATTAGCTACAGGGTTTCGCCCTTTTTCTGAGCACCATCATCTTTGTTTTTATCATATTTAATTTCAAGTATAGATCCCAAAATATTAATTTGTGTTTAGTAGGCCCTGTTGGGGACCTGCCGGTGTTAAGTCCAAAATAGCTGTGTCTTCGACATAAAGAAACATGCTATGAAATGTAACCTTCAGAGAGGGTGGATTAACTATTTTAAGAGAAGTAGAATAATCAACACCTGAAAGGAATAAACTGGGGCCGACTGACATCCTTGCTTTTCACCTTTATTGGTCGGCAAAAACAATTAATAATTCCCCTTTCTTGTATATCGGACAGATACTGAGATGTCTGCATATCACAGATGGATAAGTTTTAATAAAACATTAGGGAGCCCAATAAAATGTCAATTACACCACAATATGTTTCTATGAATCAATCTAATCTCCCTACCTTAATCTTGCCGGATTTCTCCATCATGGTGCTCAGAGTGAAGCAGTGGTCCACTATAATAAGCCCTCTCCCGAAAACCTGTTTCAGAGGCCTTCAAGATATTGTTACTTTGAGTCCACTCCTCCAGTATGAGCACCAAACATTTGGAGAATATCTTACTAGCAATGTCCAGTGGGGAAATTGGCATATAACCGTGGGGGGCTGGTGGTCCAAGTACTACTTGTTCAAAGAGATGGCATAATGCTTGTCTCGACAACTGTATTAAACATAAAACAATTTGGTGTCCTTTGAAAAAGCTCACATTGTTGCTCAACACCTTTATTTGGGTCTTTTGGCAATTTTTCCATGCCATTTTGAAAACTATAAATATGACCAGCCATGTACACACTACTCCTCAAATTGTGGTTGAATTTTCTTTTCAAGATTCTACATTCTGCATCGAACCATCGGTAGGGCATCCCTTTCTATAACCTGGACCTTATGAACCTGGGGATGCTGTTTGCCAATAGCTCTGTCCCGGATAGTTTCAACCAATGACTCAAACTGATACTTTCCTTTGTGGCCGCTGAACTGTTTAACAGTTTTAAGAGAACATCTTATTTTCTTGTGATTTAGTAATTCTTTCCAGTACCTCCTTGTAGATCCTAGGCATCGCCAATCAGCCCCTCTGGCTGTCGGATATCTTCTTTATGGTGCCTACGTTGGTCATTGGAAAATTTAACTAATGCAGATAGTGTTCCCTCTTTGTTCAAACAGAAATGCATAATTTCATAACATTCCTGAAGAAGAAACAGTCCACAATACAGTACTCAATGACTGTGGGACAGTATTGTTGATCTTGTATGCTTAGGAGTGCTTTATTTGCCACTAAAGATCCCAGAAAAATCCCCTGGCAAAAACTCAAAGTACACCTGAAAATCAGTGTTCCATTTGTGACCAACTTTACTGTTCAAACCTTTCCATTAACTGTCTTTAAAATATTTTCCTCGAGTACCTGAAACCTCTGGTAATGTTTATTTAGTCCTACTATATTTTTGAACAACTTGACTGGTCCTACGTGTCTAAAAATGTACTACGGACCACTCAATTTCCTCAACATTTCCTGTAAACAACCACTTAACGTCAAGTGAAGTTAAAGGCTTTGCAAATTTCCATTACTAGATTTGCATGTGGTCTAGTAACTATTAAGTACTACTTATTAAACTTTTCTAAGTTTATTACATTTCTATTACATTTCTAATTTGTGTTGCAATCATTTGTCCGCCAACTGAGCGCCGATATGTTCAGTTGAAAAATTGATGTTGCTCACCATTTCATTTGATGTGCACATTTTGTTCATCGTGCACAAAAGGTTGGGGACCCCTGCCTTGGAGAATCTGCTGTAACGTCTCATGACCCACCAGCTAGAAGCAGAAGCCAGATTCCAGGAAGGTATTGCTAAGGTAGTGGCAGACCAACAAAGACCTGTACTCCCACATGGAACAGTGTTGCCCTACAAGGAAGGAGAAGATTTGGGTAGCTTCTTCCTAAATTTCAAAGAACTATCCCAGCAGTTCCAATGGAGAAACAAGTTAAAAACTTGTTATCTTTCCTAGAAACATTTGTGTACAGGCGTGTTATAAATGCCACATCATATAATTTCATATCATATCTAGCGCCATTATTGAAAGGGGTGCTGCAGTCATCCTACCAGACCCTCAACACATTGGGAATTAGAGCTTACAATGAGATCAAACAGGATCTGCTACTCAGAGTAAGACAGACCAAATCTTGTTACAGAAATAAATTGGGGTAAATTATATGAAATCGAGGGAGACTCCTGTGGAGTAAGGGGCCAGAATCCCAAACACCCTATCAGTCTGGCTAGGGAAGAAGACCCTCCCAGAGGTTCTGGAAACATTAGCCCTGGAATAACTTGTTAATAGTTTAACCCCATCCCTCCAAAGACCCATGTTACAAATAAACAAGCCTGCCAATAGACACTGCTAAAAATCATACAGAAGCCAATAAACATCTGAGACTTCTACATAAAGCAGATGAAGGGAAGAGGGGAAAATAATCAGGAATCAAAGCTCTTTCCATCTTGAAATAAAGATCATGGGGAGAGAAAAAATTAACAATAGTTTATCAAAAACCAAATAAATTGGGGACCCGAGATTCAGAGAGGGGGGAAAAGACAACCCATAATGAGAGATAAGGGAAGTTTGAAAGTAGAGGAAATTAGAACCTTTAAATTTTCTCCCATTGTTTGTTTCTCCTGTGAAGAAAAGGGGCACTTGGCCAGACAGTGTCCCTCTAATAAATAAAAAAGAACCAATGGAAATAGGCTGTATGAAAGGTGAAGAATGGGGTGATACAGAATACCAGTTGGCCACCGACATTGAAACTACCAGCGAGTATGTCTGCCAAACAACCCCTTTCAAAACATATGAACCAGTTACTGTCAACGGAATATGGATATCAGCTCTGGTGGATTCCGGGAGCAAACAGACAGCCATAAGGAGTGACTTGATTGACATAGACAAATTAAATTGTGGTAAACCTATTAGGGTTACCTGCATCCATGGTGATCAAGAAGTCTAACACAGGACTCCTATGGTTATTAAAATAAGAGGTGCGAGGAGGCAGACATATGAGACGGACACAGGTAGTGGAATTCTTCTTAAGACCTTTATTGAAATAATAATGGGGTGTGGAAATATGCCTCACTAGTCCTAAAATGATGAGGGTTTCCCTACCTCAACAAAATGAACTAATGGACCAGTCATTGTCAGGATGTGCAAAATAAAGTTTACTGTCCTGTGTCAAAACCGTAATCTGACCCTCACACTCTCAATGCTTCACAATCTACGATAGGGAGAAAATAAAGTGTTCTTTGGCTACTTCTCTGCAGCATTTCCCAACTCCTCTGCAAAAAATTCCAACATGAAAAGTAAAATGGCAAAACGTGTTAAAAAATAAAGTTACACAAAGTTACAAGTAAGATTCTCTTACTTGGTGGTCCACTTACTATTTGGAAAAGTGACCTCCTTCCCTTTCAGCTGATGCCAAGGGGGACGTTCCACTTACTCTGGTCTTTCCACTTTTAAAGATTATACAGTGTAACCACTAATACAGTGTTTCTACGCTATCTTATATAGTCTATGAAGTTTCCGTCATAGAGCCCTCTTAGGGTAACAGAGCATTCTGCGCTATATTCACTAATGCCAAGAGAGATAATCATTATACAGTGTAACCACTTATGCAGTGTTTCTACGCTATCTGGAAAACTTGGCCTACTATCCTGCCAAGTATTTATAACCTTATTTAAGCATGCAGGAGACTCTGGGTAAAACACACCACTCTTCTATCCTGTCCAGCATGAACCTGTCACTTACAGAGGTTCTTTAGTTCCCTTATTCTTCAGTTGACCATACCTGATTCACTAACATGCCAAATATTGCTCATTATCTTGCCATACAGAGTGTATCCTTTCCACTCAAGATAACTTCTATTATTATTTCGGTATGACAATTTGGTTCTTACAATGTTCCTTCAATATCATTTAATGCCCTACAATTTGGTTCCCATTTCTCAAGAACGCCACAAGCCCCCTTTCCCAGACTGTACCTGCTGAGATGGGTTGCCAGTGAGGTTTGCCTCCTGGTTATTTACATGCATTTCAAAGGGCTTTCTGGAGCATGCTTATCTTCTCCTTAATTGGCTTCTTTGACACCCGTTACTGAAACCCTCAAGCAGTGAGCCCCTCTCTCGGACTTGTAGCAGGCATGCAGGCTCTGTTTTGGTGGGTCGGGCAGCACTTTCTGTTGTTAGGTGTGATATCACAGAGGTGGCTTGCCACTGTGAACAGACTTGCTCTTGAGCGTTCTCGGTGCTCAAGCACAGTTTTCCCAGCTCCCTGTGAGGCTGTTGTCTTCTCCACCTGTGAACGCCGTCTCGGCTCGTATCCAGGCGCTCCGCCTCCCAAAGAGGCATCAGGTTTGTCCAAGACTCCTTGACACATTCTGCTTTTCCTCTTCGGTTTGAAGAATGTACCTTGTTGTCTCTTGTTGGCAGCAGCATCGGCCAGCAAAGTCCTTGCTGTGAATACTTTCCTCGTTCACATATTGTTCACCTATACTTCTACGCCTCAGTATTGCTGTCCAGCTGTAAACGCTTTTCGCGTTCTCGTTCTGACACCTGTCTCAACGTCTGTAATGCTTCTCCCACTCTATTGCTTCTTTTCAGTTTCAGTTCATAACCACTGCAATTACTTCTCCAACTCCTTCCCTTCTGCAGTTTGTCTCCACTTCTTCCTTGTAGCTGACCACTGCCACTGCTACTACTGCTATCACAGCAACATAGTATTTGTCCGTCTTTGCTTTTTATGCTCCGATTGCTGTTGGGTGATAAAAAAACAACTAGCACGTTGGTTGCAGTTCTGTGTATACTTGTGGCCTCCTCGTCGCAGTTAAGGAATAGATATATTCCACAGCACTTTTATTCCTGTCCCTAAAGGGGTGAATTTGTCAGATTCGTCACATAAGCCAAAAGACCTTAATAAATTCGGCAGTCATTCCCAGACTACCGAAAGAAACCATGATCAGAACTGACTTTGCAAGGTTTAGCGAAATTATAAAAGAAATGAACAGACCAACTACAGGTTATTCCCCATTGGAGACCTGGGAAGAGGAAGAGTTTTCACCAAGTACACCTATCTGGAACTGAAATGCCACCCTAAACTTCCCCTGTTAAAACCTAGAGGGGGAAATTAGCTACATGAGGGAAAGGCTCAATTGTCCATCGAACAAGAAATGGAAGAACACGAAAAGAGACGCTTATTGTGTAGCAGGGGACCCAAAGGCTGAGATGCAGAGAGTTGTGGTGACCAGAGAGGTGCAGGCGAGGTGGAGCTGGCCTGATGGCAGGACGGAAAACAACCAGACCGGCAGAAGTAGAGCAACAAGGAAAGTGTGGGCAGCCAGAGACGTGGGGAAGAATCTGTAGCTGCAGAACTGTGAAGAGAAGGAGAACAGCGAGCGTGGCAACAGCAGAGAAGCTCTGCTCTACCACCTGACGAGACTGGACACCGCACAGAGGCTTCCCAAATGTAGGGAAAGGGTCGGACCGGTGGCAAGGGCATTGAGGGAGCTGGAGAAGCTGCAAACACATGCAGAGATATTCCAAAGAGCAAAAAGAGGATATAAGGAGCATTTTATTTGATACAAACTTTGTAAACCATGCAAACACGTTCCGAAGAGTACAAGGGGATTTAATAAAACGTGCATACATATCCCAAAGAGCACAAAGGGATACATGTGGAATTATATTTCATATGAACTCTGTAAACCACGCAGACATATCCTGAAGAGCACAAATGGATATAAGAGGCATTATATTTGATACAAACTTTGTAAACTATGCAAATACATCAAGGAGAGCACAAAGGGATAAAAGCAGCATTTCACAGAGGGATAAGAACTTCGTAAAGCAAATAAAGAGCTCCCATAGATTACAAAGGGATAACAGAGAGGGTACTCAAGCTGATACCAACATAAGTGAGGCCGCTGACTGGGATAGTACCTGTCAGGGAAGGAAATCCAGCAGAAGCAGAGCAACAGGGTCCGAGACCCACATGAAAGCAGGGAAGCCCTGCCCTCATGCAGCAGGGTCTGGGACCCAAATGGAGTCGGGCAAAGCCCATCAATAACAAATCCAAGGGTTGAAAGCCTCCATTAGTGCAGAGATAACTACAGCAGTGTGCTGGAGCCCAGTAGAAGTCGGGGAGACCCCAAGTAGAAAAGGAGACATAAAGCTGGAAACCGGCGACAAAGCAACCCTTCTTTTTGGGACAAAGGGTTGTGAAGTCAGGTCTGGCAGGTTAGTGAACCAGCCTTGACATACCATTAAGTAAGTCTATGGTCAGGTCTAGCAGGTTTGTGAACCAGACCTGATAAAAGACTGAAAAGGATCATTTTGTTTAAAGGACAGGAAAAGAGGTTCCCTCGAGGGCACTGGGGAACTGATTTTTTTCTGGAAGGAGAAGGTTTTCCCTCCCTCCAGAAGATTGAGGAACAGTGTATTGCTTACGGAAAGGTTTCCTTTCAGGCGGGAGGAGAGCTGTGTTTTGTTTAAATGGATAGAGGAAATTCCTCTAGAAGATTTGAGGAACTGTATTATGTTTATAAGTTGAAGCAAGATTCAAGGAAGGTGTTCCTCCCAGGAGTGTGAGAAACAGTGTCTTTTTGTTGATTAGCACATGCAAGCAATGAACATTTAATCAAATATTTGTTGCTCAAGAACCGTGCCTTGCAGTCTACATCCAGAGTGAGAGGGGCCTCCTTCTGGGTGAATAAGACATTCAGTTTTCGTTGGTTAGTTGAACGTGCAAGGGACGGAAATATGTTTAGACACATGACAGTGGACATTTTACCTTATGGAAATCCTGACTGGGTCCTTAATAGTTTGATTGAGGTTGAGCAACCCCTCATAGTATGTAGGTCAAGATAGGCTTTTCTTTTCATTTATAAATATAAGTCTGTGCCCACCACTTTACCACAACTGTGTCAAGACTTCTGCACACTTGCAGTACTGAGACTTGGAGCAGCATATGACCGTCTATGAAGACATTTCCACGTGAGATCTTGTCATTTGGGAGTTGTTTAGTGTACACTTTATCATAGCTATCTGTGTAATGCGAGCGCTTCCAAGAGGTTTGCTGCATATGTAGGATTTTTAATAGTTGATACAGATGATGTCAGGTAGCCTCTTTGCTTCCAAAGCTGGACAAATCCATGTGCCACTCCAAAGGCATATCCATAGCCTGTTAAAATGTTTAATGTTTGCTGTTGGTGTAGTTTGCATGCATAGGTTATTGCTACTGATTCTGCTACTTGGGCTGATGTAACATTGGAAGGTGTTCTGCTCACCACAAAGTCCACAAATGTACATACTGCACTCCATGCTAATTGGCCATCCTTATTCCTATATTCCTATAACAAGACACAGCTGCAAAGTATAACAATTTGGCATTGTGTAGTGGTGTGTGTAACAGGTCTTTTCTTAGTGTCAGGAGATTGCCAGTGATAGTTGCACAGTAATACAGTTCACAGTCATGGTGTTCACCATTTGTCGGAATGGGAAACAGATGCTGGGTTCAGCACTGGGCATCGGGTCAGGTTGATATTAGGCTAAATTAGCAGTTACATTTCATACTTATTGGATTGTGACACTGACCATGCTGCATTTTTGTTTTTAATAAAATGAAAGAATACCAATTGGGGAAAAGCTGCTTCTAAAGGTGAACCCATAGCTATGTTTTCACATAATTGCTCTGCCAGTTTGTGTCTCCTATCTATCATAGACAAGGTGGTATTTCGCCACTGGGACTAAAGTATAAGTCATTGATACCGTCTGTCTGAATACTACTGATGCAAGTAGAGTGTGAATTTCTTCGTGTAATCTGGTAGGCGTAATGCTGGTGCATTTGTCTGAACCCTTTTAACATGCTGAATTCTTCTTCCACTTCCTGTTCCCACTAAAGGGGGTTCTATTGTGTTTACCTCAGTGCAGTGGATTTACTATTTCATCATTCACTAAGCTCCACTGTCTACAGTAACCTACCGTTGCCAGAAATGCTCTTATCTGCATTATCGTTTAAGGTTTTTGAATCTGCAGCATTTCCTCTTTGAAGGTGTAAAATTATTTTGTTTTTGGTATTAATATACAGGTTCAACTAGGCTAACATGAGCGATATCATGTCCCCTGAAATACAGTCCAACCTGACAATTCTGGGCAGTAAACAGACAATGGGCATCATTCAGAGTTTGGCAGTGTGTGACCAAGTGGCAGCAATTCCGTTACTGTCATTTTTCCTGCACTGCCAAATTACACGTTTGGCAAAATTACCACTAGTTAATTACGGAGAGGTAATTCTGCCAATTTTGGAGGAAAAGTGGAAGATTTGCCTTTGGAGGTATCCCCAATGGAGTCCTATTGGCTCCATAAGTGGATACAAAACCCTGCCCTACCACCACTTGTAAATCCTGTGGTAAACACACAGGACCAAGCAGTGGTAATGGTAACCAATTTTGGCAGTGTTTCACCAGATTTACTGCCGAAATACTGCCAAACTCGGAATGTGGCTGACTGTTTTTCTCAAAATTCGAAATGTATTTAAAAGACTAGAATCAAATGTTAATCAAGGTGGTCTCTAGCTTTGCACACTGGAGATCACCACTGTGTTATAGGCTCAAATTCAATTGTTCCACGAAACAAACTTTCCCTACCTACACGAGTCTCACTATTTTTCTCACACAAGAATTCATGTCTACAAGGAATTATATATACATATATATCCACCGATTGTTGCTCATACCTTGCAGGTGCGCACTGCAATCAATATACCACCGCTGGAGAGCTAGTCCATCAACCCACTTGGGGAAAACATTTCTCAGAACTCCTCAATCCACAGGAACCATATACTTAAATTCGAAATACAGATTCCAAGTCACAGCATGTTCACTACTCCAAATAATGCTTTATTCCACCATAAAAGCAGATTAATGCATTTCACCCAACCTCAGAATCAACGGCTTACGTCTGTGATTTTATTTTAAAATCAAATGTTGGTCGCTTTTCCCCTTCTAACAATTTTGGCGTGTTGTCTAATTCATACATAACACAGTCGCCATCTTGCACTGTGTATCAGACCATCTATGGTTCATATGTGACCCTGAGTTTTGGTCTAGCCTACTATCCACTCTGTTTGAAAACATCTTTGAACATGGAATAATTCCCCATTCCTGGCAAACTGCGATTCTAATCCCTATTTTTAAAAAAGGAAACCGATTAGACCCTTATATCTATAGACTGTTGTCTATGCTAGATGCTACAGGAAAACTATTTGCATCGCTATTGTTGAGTGAAATGCAGAAATGGGTGGATAACGCCAATATCCTTTGTAAATTTCACAGTGGGTTTAGGCACGACTATTCTACGACTCACAACCTTGCCGTGATGGACATCTTACGTACTAGAGCATTGACTAGGAAGCAGCCACCACTCTATGCGCTGTATATCGATTTCAAGGCGGCATTCGATTCCATTCCTAGAGACCGGTTGTGGTCAAAGCTAGAGACAATTTGGTACCCAAAGGGTCTATTATATTACCTTAGACTCCTTCACCAAAATACTATGGTCAGGGTCAAATTAGACCAAGAAGGGCATCTCACTAATATGGTTCACCAGAACAGGGGAGTTAAACAAGGGTGCATTACTGCACCACTAGTTTACAATGTATATGTACACGACATACCAGCAGCAATTGTGGCTGCTAAGAATTGTCCCCCCACAATTGGAGACTCCCCCTGCGCTGTATTAGCCTATGCTGATGACTTGGTTTTGTTAGATAATACCATAAGTGGACTTTGAAGATCAGCGATCGCACTATGGGGCTATGCCAAAAACAACGGTCTGATTATCAATTTAGATAAAACCAAAGTGATAAGATACACTTATAAAAGAGTCAGCCGAGTTAATCTTATGGTTGATAATACAATAATTGCATATACACCGGTTTATCGATATTTGGATATTGAATTCGAACTGTTTGGCAACTATAACGCTTGTAGACAAACACAAACTACTAGAGCTGCCCTAGTCACTGCCCTGATGGCTAGATTTTCCAGCAAACAGGGTGGTTTCACACTGTGGGATACTCAGCATTTATATATGCAAGTGTTTACCCCAATGATCACCTACGGTTCAGAGGCTCTTTGGACCTTCGATTTGGCCTGGTTGCAGGTCATTGAAGGCAAATTTTGGTGCCGGATTTTGGGTTTATCTCCTGGAGTCCCAATGGCCCTTAAAAGGTTAGAACTTGGGCTCCTCTCCCTTAAAGCAATTGTTCTAAAAAAGAGAGCAGATTTTTTCTTGAGAATGACTTGCGGCTCCACAAATCTGCTATTGATGGCCGTTCAGCAAGAACTAGGCAGAAGTCCGTCCAACAGTGTGGTATATGACCCTATTACTACATTTCTAGCAGAGATCGGTTGGATCCACAGAGGAGCTAATCATTCAAAACCAATGCATAGTGCGCTCGGTAAAAGAGTTGCCTTATGGGATTGGTTTGAAAATTTTGCTCACTTGAGCAAACTAAAGAGATATCAGTTTGTCCAACTCAGACACCACGACTTTATGACGCTGCAAGCATATTTAAATCTTTGCTCAGCCAAACGACTCAGGCGATTCATTATTCTATTAAGATTGGAACAACTACCCTCTATGATGAATTTGGGGTGCAGAGAAAAAATTCTGATAGAGGACCGAATTTGCTGTCTCTGTAAACAAACAGAAACTGTTGAGACAGCCAGGCATTTACTAACCAAGTGTCATTTTATGGCCAATACTATTCAGACATTATTAGGCAAACACGTACATTAGCTAGAAACCATCGGTGAATTGTCCTTTTGACAATATTGCATGAACTCTGGGAATATGAGTCTTTTAGTGGCCATATATAATATATGGACAAAGATAGAATCCAACTTGGGTTCTTTGCTATGAAAATATGTTAAAATAGCAACTTTACTATTGTTGACAGCTGATAGTTTGATTGTGCATGGCACAATATTAGGTATGACAATTAACTGTGTGTAGGTTTGCTACATAGCACCCTAGTTTCCTTAAGCTCAAAGGGATATTCACATATTAAAACTCAGCCCTAGTGCATCAGGTAAACTTGGATAGGCAAGAGGTATTTTGTTTTACGTTTAAAACCTTTTCTGTATGATGAGTATGGTTCGACAATGAAAGGTTTATCCTAATGTTGTTTTGGTATTTATGATATGCTGTATGTACAGATATTGTTTGATTCTTTTGAATTTTAAATATTTGTTTGATATGTGTAAAGTTTAAGTTGCTTAGATTAAATCACATTAAATAAATTAAATATGTGACAATAGAATCATTTGTATACAGGAACATTTGCTTTGAAATTTTGATTAAAATACAACTCATTTAACTCATGTTCTCCATAAATCGATGCCATTCAATAATCATACACTTAATAAAGTGCTTGGTGCATTTTTCTTAAAATCATCACATTTGTTTCACATATGCCATAAAAATGACATTTCCCCTTTAGGCTAAGTAAAGTGCATCGCGCTTATTGCATTTTAGTTCTGTAGGTGTCTGATTCTGACATATGTTATAGTGAGTTCTTTAAAGGGCCTGATATCTCATGTTTTGGAATAGCTGCCAATCATGTCTATCTAGCCGATATTTCTACATATTTAAAATAGGTCTATTTTCTGTCCCATTTTAAAGTGCATCATACTTTGAAGGTGCACAGTGCATTTTTTCATGGCTCCTACTAGCACATTTATGTAAATTGCATGGTGCATTAGGATTAAAATATTTAGGGTACAATATGCTCACTTCTCATTATACTCAATGGTCCAAGCATGTCATCCTACAATTCATAGATAAGGTTCTTTTTGTAAAATGCAAGCATCCTTTTGTGCACGGTTCACCTAAGTACTTCTATACGGCACTTCGCGTGTTACAAATCTACATGCTCACTGTACCATTATGTAAAAAATGACCTTCACCTTCCCAAAGTGCTACAAATACATGAACGCTAATTATTTGTACTTTTCAATGCCCCATCTAAAGTATAAACACAGATGTACCCCCACAGGGTTCTTATTAGGAAATGCAAAGGGGTGGCAATTGTCATAAAAAACTCAAGTCTTTAACTGTATGAGATCAATGCCTAAATGTTATAAATCCTCCAGTCCTTTAACCAGTTTTTCTTTACGACATAGAAGCAGAAAACTCTACGTTTTCGTCTAAGTTATGGCCTTTTGGGGCCTTTGTGTCAACATCAATAATGTATATTGATTCCTTTTGGCACAAAATCTTTTCTTTATCTCTGCCTCTGAGATGTGATTCAACTCTGTCAATTGAAAAGTACCTTAGAGATGTATAGCCCCCCTTGTGGACTTCTGCAAAATGTTTGGCCAGTGCATAGGTAACATCTTTAAGCTTTATCACACAAAGATGTTGCAAGATCCTGATCTTGACTGGGTGTGTCGAACTTCCCACATACCATTTACCACAATAACATTATATGATGTATATAGCATGTGTATTCATTTCTGTATGGTAACATTTTTCTTCGTCTGTGGGTTTATGTACGCCTTTGTCTTTACACCAAATTGACATGCTTTGCATTGCATGCATTTTATGAACTCCACTTTTTTAGCAGAAAGCCAACTAGTGTGCGCAAATTGTTGTTTTGATTGAAAGTGGCTGGGTACAAGTAAGGATGTTTTGGATGGGGGTTTTCTTATAAGTAATCTGTGCTCTGTCCCCTATTAAGGTGTTGATTTCCATATCTCTTGTTAGAATTTTCCAATGCCTGTTCAATATTCTTCTCCCCATTTATGACTTGTCTGAGAATTTGGTTATGAATCTTGTTTGCATAAATTCTGTTTGTTTAATCTTGGTTGTTAGCAGATCTTCTTTTGACACTCTCTCGAAGGCTGCATTTACCACACTCCTCCGCTACTTTCTATCCAGGAATCTTCTCGCTGATTTATGTGAGTGTTTTATGAATTCTGAGTTCTCCGATCAAGGTTTTTCAATCTGACAAATTCCCCATTCTGGATACTCCATTTGCGTTTTTTGGGGTGTGCTGTGTGCTTGTAGGACGGAATTTGTGCTGGTTTGTTTTGTGTATATTGTGCTCTGTAGGTGACACTGTTCTATAAAGATGTTCACATCTAGGTATTTAATTTAATTCCTGTCATGTTTTGTTGTGAATTTAAGGCCACCCGATCTCTCATTGATCTTCCTTACAAACTCCATCCATTGTTGTACCGTTACTTCCCATATTATGAATAAATCATCTATATATCTACACAGTAGCACAATTTTGGCTGCATATTCCTAAAACTCTTCTGAATTGAGTATTTCTGTCTCCCACATACCCATCACTAGGTTATGTGATGAATCCTATGGATCCCTCACTAATCCCCTGCCTAAAGTCTCCTCCCACCTGGCCAGGCAAAGGCAGACGCTTCCTGACCCTGACCTTGAGGGTGCTGTTCTGTGGGAGGATCACCTGGGAGGAGAAAGGGCCCAGGGGAGTGAGAGGAATCCGTGAGATGAGACATGGTATTCATCATCCTTTATAGAGGATACTTCAGCAATGCCAAAGTCTGTAATGGTTTGTTGTGACAAACATCTGTTTAGTCCACAAGATATCCATACAAATAATGGTGAACACACTCATGCATTCCTGAACTTGGAGAGAAATCAAGATCCTTGGAAAATTCGAGACACATATAAAGCTAAGAACCTCCCTTACACCCAAGGAGTCAGTAAAAGGAAAGTTGGGAATAACAACAGTGTAAAAGAATTGCCTTTTTCTGTACCATCAGGCTTAATGACTCATTCTTATAAAGTTCCTTTAAAGAAAGTTACAAGGAACAAATTGGGGTTTGAAAGTAAAACAACATAAAAAATAACTAAATTTTCCTTTAGGGACTTCAAGTCCCAGAATTGCCTAAGTACTTGGACGAGGAAGAGGGCTGAAGAGGCACAATTAGTGTAGATGAGACTGAGAGGCTTAAAAGGCCCCCTTAGGTGCAGGCCATAGAGAACGAGCTGACTCTGCTAGTGAAGAGAAGAGGAAGTCAGAAGCATAAAGCAAGTGGTTCGAGTTGGCAGCCCAAACAGAAACTGGAAGAAGGAGAGGACGCCGGGTCCATTGCAGGGCATATTCCAGCTGCCGGTCCTGAGAGGGTCTGTATCCCCAGAAACCTGAAGTGCAGAGGATGCGCAGCAGGAAGCATGCAGGAGACTGGTTCGGGGGCTAGCATGCACCAGGGGGCCTCCGTAGCAAGAGGCAAATGAAGGCAGGTTTACCAGAGAGGTTTGCTGCATCGTGAAGAGCTGGGGCAGTGGAAGTCTTGTAGAACTGGAGGGGAACAGAGGCGCACGTCGTGACCGGTGAGTGTTCCCAGAGCGCTCTGTCGCTGATTGCATCCGGGAAGCAGACGTGCGAGTGAGACATACTTGTGTAGTAGTAGAACGATTGCAGAGCTGCACTCACGTGTGAATAGAAATAATTACATGCTGACTTTGAATACCGAAGATTTGTAAATAAAAACAGAAGCAGCACTCAAAGAAGACTAAAAGTAGTTCCCAAGCTATTGGTGCATATTTAGCTAGGGATAAACAGCTAAGACTTAATGAACAAAAGCCAAAGGACTGTAATCTTGAAATTGGGAAATGCTGGAAAACTGAACCAACGGTGGGGGCAGCTTTAAAAAGAGTTGATGTCAGTAAGCATTGCCCATGCCAGGAGAGGCTGTAACTGAGACAAACTCAATCTGGCCAATATTACAAACAACAGAAGGGGGCTAATGCAAGAGATGTAAACTAAGTGCCGATATTATATACAACATCTGGTATGGTATGGTAATGTTTATTTGGAAAACGCCTATACACAAGGCAAGTGTTTTAAAGCGTTCATGGTACATGTTGAGATACCCACAGTTTGTTAAAACCAGTGTAGAGGAAAAACGAGACCCTATCCCCATCGGTCTTTCGTTGTTTGTGAAGTGGGGAAACAAGAGTGGAGAAAAAGGCTACCCTTCTGGGGACAAGTGTCCAGAAGGAAAGGAACATCATTTACAGAAAATTGTTGAAGAGTATCAATGTGATTCTTGTCTTCCCTGATAAGGCGATGAGAGTCTTGAAGTTGTCAGTTGGTGAATTCTGTGAAGCTGTTATAATCTCTTGTCAAGTGACATTGAATATAAAAAACACTGTGTTGTGAAAAGTTGTTTGGTCATGGGAGTATACCCGAATGGAAAACCTTTGGTGATTGTAGGACTGGCAAGGAAGCAGGCCAAGTGAAAGTTGGATAAGGGTGTCATGCATGCTGGACATATTACCTCTGGACCTGGAACAACATCTTCACGCAAAACGAGTTATGCTCATAGAACTGCTAGACCGTTCTATTCTAAATGGAGATTGTTTGATGCACAGCCGGGAAAACGACGTCTGCATTATTCACGTCGTTAAATTCACGTGATTCACGTTAGTCACGTGTGTTATGGCAGTACTTTCATAAGCAGCGTGGATACGTCGCTCGCTGCTTCTGATTGAACCAATATGGCGTTTGGTAGCTGAAACACTTGATCTGCGTCCTCGCATTCTCTTCAGTTTCTTCCTTGGCTTCTTCGGCATGTTTTCTTCCGCACGCGAATTCCTGGAGCTGCTGCCTGGAAGTCACAGGTTGGCCGCACTGTCTGCGTGCTCTTCAGTCGCGTGTATTCGGAAACGCGGGTTCCTGATTTCTTCGCATGCTGCTTTCCTGACTACGTGAAGTTTGGTCGCGTGTAAATCCCACGCAGACGCTGTTTCCAAGCATGGCTGTCCTGGGCTGCGTGTACTTTGGTCGCGTGTTAAATCTCACGCCGACGCTAGCACAGCTGTCCCGGCTGCGTGTACTTTGTTCGCGGGTAATACACACGCGGACTCTGGAACTCTTCAGGTACGGCTGCTCTGACTGCGTGCACTTCTGTTTGCGTATCGCATGCGGTCTACTCTACTCTTTACACGCTGCGGTCCTAGTTGTGTGTCCTTGTGTTGCGTGTGAATCCTCATGCTTGCAAGAGCGGCTGTCCCGGCTGCGTGAACTCTGTTGCGTGTAAACCTGCACGCAGGCTTTTCAACTCTGTTGAAACGTGTAATTCCACACGCATACAATTCTTTGCTTTGGAGTGAATCCCTGGCACCTGTGATGAGATAACAGGTGGACTCATTTCATCATAATTCTGTTCTACGTGGGAAAGGAAGTATTTCTTTTTGAAGGTGATTGTGCACAGTACTTTGGACGCTATCCTGTGGTGCACCAACCCGGTATCTAGCGTGAGCCTTGTGCCGTTCGGGATAAGTCTCCCTTACTAACCTTCCCATCCTTTTCGTTGTTTCAACTCCTGGATTTCTTCAGAGACTTTGGTGGGGACTTCAGTTCTAAGCCTACAGGTCAGTGTTGTTAATTAGTGCTATTGCTGTTCTATAGTTGATTTGGGACAGTTTCTCATGATACTTTATTTATCCTAGGCTGACTTCCTATAAAACTCCGACGCCCTTTCCAGTGATCCCTCTCTCTGCCTGTTTCACCAGTCAGAGAGTGGTATCATTTGGAAGGTCTAATTTGACTTCACTACTATCAAGTCGTGTGAATAAGGATCCGGAAGAGCCCTACCAATTGTATCCTTTTTGGTTACTGTATCCTTTTCATAAAATACCTTGGTGATTTATAACAAAATCAGAAGCCATGGAGGGCACGGATCCTTTAACTGTCTTGACTCAGTTAATCACCGATTTGAGAAACAAAATGATTACGGCACAGGACATATTGCGGCATCTCATGGATGTTATGCAAGACGCATTCATGCCAGTCCTCAGGGAGCACAGGCTCCAGTAGCTACTGCATCTGGATCTGGGAATCGGCACCGCCACAATAGACCCTTAAAGTAGTTATGCCAACACAGTTTCCTTTGGCTCCCCTGGAAAGGTTCACAGGTGATCCTAAAACCTATAGAACTTTTGTCAATCAGTGCTGACTCCATTTCCTGTGCAGGCCTAACTCGTTTCCCGATTTAACTACAAAAGCAGCATTTGTGCTTTCTCATTTGGTGGGTACAGCTGCTGCTTGGGCTAATCCTTTATTGGAATCAAACAGTCCCTTGCTGTACGATTGCGATGATCTTCTGGCTGCTATGAGTAAGGTCTTTGATATGCGCTACTTCACTCAAGCCACAGATCTGGAGTTTCTAAGTCTACAACAAGGTAGTCAAACTCTGTTGGCTTACATAGCCAGATTCAATCAATTAACAGCTGAAACCCAATGGCCTGAAGACAAGAAAACGGCTGTTTTCTACAAGGGTCTTTCAGAAGAGCTAAAAGATGCCTTGTCTACGGTCCCTGTGGTTCCTACAGGGTTCACAGAATTTCTCGATTTGATTCTACAAATCCATGCTCGAAGAAATGCTCACAAAGGAGAGAGAAAACCTTTTTTGCAAACACTGGTTCATCCGGACGAACCAGCAGCTTCCTCGAATGACCCTGAACCAATGCAGATTGGTGCCGTGAGAGGCCGGTTATCTAATGCAGAGAGAGAGAACCGAAGAAAAAACAATGTATGCATCTATTGCGGTTCATTAGAGCATTTACTGGTGGCATGTCGCAAGAAACCAGTTAAGCGTTCGGGAAACGCCAAAACTCGACAGTAGCAGGAGTCCCTGTGTCGAGTGTTACATCGGACTCCCATACCATTCCAGCGTACGCACCTATAGTTGTTGAGGTGACGTTGCGTTTTGCTGACCAAGAATTCGTTTCCAGGGCTATGGTTGAATCCGGAGCCACAAAAAATTACATTGATATCACGTATGCTAAGAAATGTTCTATACCCCTTGTAAACAAGAACAAACCTGAAACAGTTAATACTGTGGATGGGTCAGGCTTGATTTTAGGTATGGTAACCCAGGAGACTGTACCTATTCGGATGACTTTATCAAATGGTCATTCAGAGGAAATGATTTTCAATGTCATTGCGGCTCCTCAGTACAAACTATTGCTTGGTCTTGCCTGGTTGACTCTTCATAATCCAACCATTGACTGGGTTATGGGATTGATCCAATATCCTTCCGTTTATTGCAATGAACATTGCTTTACCAGTCAGGAGGTGTCAACCAAATCACATATTTTGGCCTCTATGGAGGGAGGTTCCACTATCAGTGTGGTACAACAGATCGTTACACATATACCATGTGAATATGCGGAATATGCTGATGTTTTTGACAAAGGCCAGGCAGAACAGCTGCCTCCACATAGACAGTATGATTGTCCGATTGAACTAATTCCTGGGGCTAAAATCCCTACTGGTCGTGTCTACTCTTTAACTCCCAAAGAAGATGTTGTCCTGAAAGAATACATCGATAAAGCTCTTGATATGGGATTCATACGGCCATCCCAATCGCTTGCTGCCTCCCCATTATTCTTTGTTCCAAAGAAAGAGGGAGATCTAAGGCCCTGCATTGATTACAGGGCTCTTAATGACATTGCCATAAAGAACCAGTACCCTTTACCATTAATAAATGTTTTGTTAGATCAGCTAGGTACTTCCATGTACTTTTCTAAATTGGACTTACGAGGAGCATACAATCTGGTTCGCATTCGGAAGGGCGATGAATGGAAGACCGCTTTCAAGACGCGGTACGGCCTTTATGAATATCTGGTGATGCCTTTTGGCCTTTGTAACGCTCCCGCCACATTTCAGTTCTTCATGAACGACATCTTCAGAGACATGATGGACCAATTCGTGGTGATCTACTTGGATGACATATTGATATATTCATCATCTTTCCCAGAACATGTTAAACATGTGCCTGCTGTCCTACAAACGCTCAGAGAGAACAAACTCTTTGTTAAAGACGAGAAATGTGTCTTTCATACACAAGAAGTTGAATTCCTGGGTTACGACATTACCAATCATGGTGTTCGAATGAGTCGTTCCAAAGTGAAGGCCAAATTGAATTGGCCCATTCCACATAATGTCAAGTCACTACAGTCATTCCTTGGTTTTGCGAATTTATATCGCAGATTTATTCGTTCCTTCTCCAAAACAGTGGCCCCATTGACAGCTTTAACTAGTTCCAAAGTATCATTCTGTTGGAACCAGAACGCTCAAGCCTCTATTGAGATGTTAAAGGAAGCATTTACCACTGCACCTGTACTTCAACATCCTGATCCTGATTGTCAGTTTATCGTTGAAGCGGATGCTTCCAGTGTCGCTATAGGAGCTGTACTTTCGCAAGTTTGTGCAGAAACGAAGGATGATCATCCACTCGCTTTTTTCTCTCGTAAGCTAACTTCATACGAACAGAACTATACCGTTACTGAGTGGGAATTGCTTGCGATCAAGGATGCTTTTTCGAGAATGGCGACATCATCTTCTTGGGGCCAAACATCAGGTGTTGGTGTACTCTGATCATCGGAATCTTCAGGCATTCAAAACTATGAAATGTCTTACGGCTCGACAGGCCAGATGGCATGTGTTTTTTGCTCAATACAATTTCCAGATTACTTATCGCCCTGCCAGACAACATGTCAAATCGGATGCTTTATCCCGCATCGGTTAGGAGTTGAAGGAAGAACCACCGGTGCAAAATACTTTGTTGGCAGACCAAGTGATATGTAGTTGTTCTGCACAACCTTCCCTAAAACGTGAATTACAGGAATGGGTGAAACAAAATCCCCGATTGGTTCAGGAACTGAATCTAGACATACACAACAGTTTGCCTTTCACACAAGGGGTGCTTTATCTACCAACAGTTACCACTCAGAACAAGGCTCTCAGTTGGGGACACGATTCCTTGATGGCAGCCCATCCTGGACAGAAAAAGACCCTAGAGCGGCTTAAAAGATGGTGTTGGTGGCCTTCCATAACACAATATGTTATAGAATATGTTTCAACATGTTCTGTATGCATGCAATGCAAGAACACTCCTGGTAAACCAGTGGGTTTACTCCAATCCTTACCTGTTCCTCACAAACCATGGGAGATGATATTGATGGATTTTGTGGTAGAACTCCCAAGAAATAATGGTTACAATACCATATGGGTGGTGGTGGACTACTTTACGAAATTGGCTCTTTTTGTTCCCTGTATTGGGTTACCAACAGCTGCTGTCCTAGCTGACCTATTCATCCGGCATATATTCCGTTTTTTTGGTCTACCTTCAGTGATAATTACCGACAGGAGCTCTCAATTTGCGTCACGTTTTTGGAGAGCACTAAACTCGGCATTACTAATTGATGACAGGATGTCTAGTGCTTATCACCACCAAACGGACGGACAGACTGAGAGGGTCAATAGCACTATGGAACAATACCTGCAGTGTTTGAGTCTGCAGTTCCAGTCAGACTGGGTCAATGTCCTGCTGGCAGCGGAATTTGCCTACAATAATTCCTACCATGGTGCCATAGGTACTTCACCTTTCTATGCTCTGTATGGGCAACACCCCCAATCCATTCCTTTGGATTCTGGTTTGTCTATGGATACTCCTGCAGCAGTTCATAATGTCCAAGATCTAAAGAGTCTACAGATGAAGGTGAAACAGCAATTGGAGCAGGCTAAAACTCAAGATAAGACCTATGCTGATGCTCATAGAGTCCCTGCACCATTCTACAAAGCAGGCATGAAAGTATGGCTGTCTACTAAGAACTTGAGGATACCTGGTAAAAAGAAACTGTTGCCTAAGTACATTGGGCCATATGAAGTGCTCAATGTAATTAACCCGGCTGCTGTCTGTCTGGCATTGCCAAAACGATGGCGAGTGCATCCAGTATTTCATGTGTCACTCATCAAGCCATGCTCTGATGCTACTAGATTGCCTATACAGCCTGTTGCTGTTTCTGTGAAAGGTTCAGATGAATTTGAGGTACAAGAAATACTGGATATGAGACTATGTTCTGGTAGGCCATATTATCTGGTGGACTGGAAAGGCTATGGTCCCGAAGATAGCTCCTGGGAACCTCTTTCCAATATCCATGCTCCCGCTTTATTAAGAAAATTTCATTTGAAAAGGGGAGAGGCCGCTCCTTTGGGGGGTGGCACTGTCATGCATGCTGGACATATTACCTGTGGACCTGGAACAACATCTTCACGCAGAACGAGTTATGCTCATAGAACTGCTAGACCGTTCTATTCTAAATGGAGTTTGGTTGATGCACTGCCGGGAAAACAACGTCTGCATTATTCACATTGTTAAATTCACGTGATTCAGGTTAGTCACGTGTGTTATGGCAGTACGTTCATAATCAGCGTGGATACGTCGCTCGCTGCTTCTGATTGAACCAAATAGGGCGTTTGGTAGCTGCAACCCTTGATCTGCATCCTCGCATTCTCTTCAGTTACTTCATTGGCTTCTTCGGCGTGTTTTCTTCCACAAGCAAATTCCTGGAGCTGCTGCCTGGAAGTCACAGGTTGGCCGCACTGTCTGCGTGCTCTTCAGTCGCGTGTATTCTGACATGCGGGTTCCTGATTTCTTCACATGCTGCTTTCCTGACTATGTGAAGTTTGGTCGTGTGTAAATCCCACGCGGACGCTGTTTCCAAGCGCAGCTGTCCTGGGATGTGTGTACTTTGGTCGCGTGTTAAATCTCACGCGGACGCTAGCACGGCTGTCCCGGCTGCATGTACTTTGTTCGCAGGTAATACACACGCGGACTCTGGAACTCTTCAGGTACGACTGCTCTGACTGCGTGCACTTCTGTTTGCGTATCGCACGCGGTCTACTCTACTCTTTACATGCTGCGGTCCTAGTTGCGTGTCCTTGTGTTGCATGTGAATCCTCACGCTTGCAAGAGCGGCTGTCCCAGCTGTGTGAACTCTGTCGCGTGTAAACCTGCATGCGGGCTTTTGAACTCTGTTGAAACGTGTTAATCCACATGCATACAATTCTTTGCTTTGGAGTGAATCCCTGGCACCTCTGATGAGATAACAGGTGGACTCATTTCATTATAATTTTGTTCTACGTGGGAAAGGAAGTATTTCTTTTTGAAGGTGATTGTGCACAGTACTTTGGGCGCTATCCTGTGGTGCACCAACCCGGTATCTAGCGTGAGCCTCGTGCCGTTTGGGATAAGTCTCCCTTACTAACCTTCCCATCCTTTTCGTTGTTTCAACTCCTGGATTTCTTCAGAGACTTTGGTGGAGACTTCAGTTCTAAGCCTACAGGTCATTGTTGTTAATTAGTGCTATTGCTGTTCTATAGTTGATTTGGGACAGTTTCTCATGATACTTTATTTATCCTAGGCTGACTTCCTATAAAGCTCCCATGCCCTTTCCAGTGATCCCTCTCTCTGCCTGTTTCACAAGTCAGAGAGTGGTATCATTTGGAAGGTCTAATTTGACTTCACTACTATCAAGTCGTGTGAATAAGGATCCGGAAGAGCCCTACCAATTGTATCCTTTTTGGTTACCGTAATACCTTGGTGATTTATGACAAAGGGCTACATTGTGGTCCTAAAAAGACATTATTTATTTGCAGTGGAGAAGTTGTATTTAATGAGTTGTTGAAAAGGCAAATCATCCTGACCAATATAACATGATTACTATTGAGGAACTGAAAACCTTTTCAGAGAATAAGAAGAATCTTATAATCTATATGTTGGAACTTTCTGTTGAAAAGTTTAACTTACATCAGACTATATAGGGACTTGTTTCATGAATCAGGATTTCCTTGTGTTCTTTTCTTGAACTGTGAAGCAGAATCATGTTTAAAACCTGGGGATGGGGAGTTCGCGCAGGTCGTGAAAAAAACTTTGGTTACTTTATGAATTCAATAATTATTGTTTTGAACTGCCATGTATTTCCTTGTTTATTTGTTGTATGTTTAAGTGTGAGGGACAGTTATCCTTAGTTAGATTGTTTCTTTTGGTTTATTTTAGGCAGGGAACTCCTCGTCAGGGTAGGGATAGTGAGGGGTTCATCCAACCTAATATTCTAATAAAATGGCATATGTTGAGAAAACTTCACAACATGGTCTGTCTCACATTTCTGACCTCTCACAGTTAGCATAAGCAGGTGCAAATGTCGTACCCATTGCCATCCAGCATGTTTGCAAAATGTAGATATTGGCGAACATAAAAACATTGTGTTGCAGGGTTCCAAAACGTCTTTTTTTCCCATAGACTGAATGGGGGAAAATTTTGTGCACGGCTACAGGGCAAACCGCTGGACAGATTTACACCAAATTTGCGCCAGTGCCAGGGGCTTGGGCGCGAAAGCGTGCTTTTGTAAATTTTGTGACAATCCATTCAGTGTTTCCCTGAAAAACCAACAAAAAGTATGTCTGTAAAAATGAGTGATATCTATGCCCGCTCCGCGGACACACTTCCCTGTTCGCTGCGTGGACAAGATTGCAATTGGTTATTCCGTGGCGTGCTGGCCGTGACCATGTTGCGCTTTCACCAATTGGTTGTAGCACAGCGTGAAGTGCATCGTAATCTTTTCATACGGCCGCCATGTTTTCTATTCAACGCAAACATCGGCTCTAACAAACCTAACCGAAGAAGACATTAAGGCACTTGTTGCACTTATGGAACACTGTTTGGAAAGGTGAGCATTAAAGAGACGTGGTAGTAGAAAAACAAACATGGAAGAATTATTGATAGCACTGTCATATGGTATGGTGAGCCTTACTACTCATTGTACGAAATAAACTTACTGCGTTCATTGTACAACACATACACATCATTACTGCGGTCAGGCTGGCATCCTACTGTTTGAAATCTGAGACTGCCACCTGCACTATTTCGTACACACAGCCCTTCTGCACGTGCAGAAGATTAGCCGTTCTCATTAATAGCCGCTGATATGTTGTTGCAAAACTGAAAATGTATTTGCATTCAGAGTGAAGGCCACTGCGTTTTCTGTTTTCAATATGCGCTCAGTACAGCTGCATATTTGTCGACACCCATAAGGGTCCCTTGTTTTTTAACCTTGACGTACAGGGAAAGAGTAGAAAGAATGTAGGGAGTAACAGTTTGAAAAACATATCACTTGATAAGGTTATGCTTCGAAAACATGTGCTCCAGCCATGCAAATTGAGTTGCCGAAGAGCCACTGATCTCCATACACTACTTTATGCATGCAGCGCCCGCAATGGAGGCCGTCCAAATTATGTAAGTGTTTTTCTGCCGACTATATACTACTTTGACATTATTTCATCACTTTGCCCATATAAAAAAAAAGTTTCCCTAATGATTTACAGGATTATGCTTAGGTGCCATTTTTTTCCCCATTATGGAGATTGCACATTGTCGCCGTTTGTACGACACCACTACATTTTCCCAACTTCTAATAATATTTAATAATAAAAGTATGTCTTAAAATTTTGTTTTGTAGAAAGGTTGGGTGGTGATACACGTTTTGTTTGCCATTCCATTGCGCTGCTACCTCCAGACAATAATTTTATTATTAATAAGGACATTCCAGCTTTCAGTGGCGTTGCATTGTCTAACCCACATATGGTCATTGTACATTGTCGCATTCCATAGGTTCCCACTGCATTTCGTCCTATTGAATAAAATTTTGAATAAAAAAGCTATGTCATAACTTTGGTTTATCCAAAGTTTACGTATTCCTACATATTTTTTTCCCATTTTCCCCGTCAGATATTTTCTTCCCTATTGTCATTCTCACGGATTACAGCTACTGAGTGACGGATTTTGCAATCGTCAACTCCAATTGCTTATCTCCGGAATTTTGAGCGTCATTACTCACTGGGATGATCATGTCGGCCCTTCGTGTCCGTACGCTTATGTCGTCATAAGAAGTAACATTCCATCCTTTCTGCTGGTGTAGATCAGAACGGTTGACGTTGTCTTGCACATCAATGTGGGAGGAAAGTGACTACTTTGGCAGCACCGCTTGCTTTCTGTGTCTGAAAAAACAACGTGGCCTTTCAAATTTTCATTGTCATCCAAAGAGACAACCTTTCCACTTGTATGGAAATGTGAATAGGGTGATCATTTCACAGAGGTCATTGTACAACCAAACAACTTTACTAATTGCATAGGGTGATGATTTCCCTCAGTGTATTGTGAAATAAAACGTATGTACTAATTCTGATATGTAGGTGTTTTCTTTACAAATGTACTCTCTGTTTTTACAATGTAGTATGCTACGTTGCAAGACGTAATTTGTTCTTTTACAGTTGCTACATCACGACATGTCCACCCACATGGGCGCATTTGTTTAAGCAGCCAAGGAGCATTATTGAGAAAGGTACTGCACACCACTACCATTGAGTGCGGGCGGGTCAGGCCCATCTCATATGCTTTAGTGCCGTCCGCCCATTTTCTGTGACCATCAGGCCAATTTCTGTCACGCAGATGCCCTATTGCCAGAAATGTTTGTGACAAAAATACATGGTTACCCCCTCCAAACACACATATCTGCATACCTTTCGACTTGTTCCACTTATGAAATGATATGTGGAAAGGTGAGTGGTAATGGTGTTGCTGCCAGTATTTCTGACGTCATTATGCTTAACATCACACAGTTTCTTTGGGATTTTATGTTAACTTAAGTACAGTACTCCTTTGCGTTTTTTTCACTTCTTTTTATAGAAAAAAAATTGCTACATGTACAACACATGTTTGTAAAGGTCATTGACAACGACCGAAAAGCTTCGTATTGTGCATGTGATTGTGTTCTCATTTTTAACAAGTGTCATCATGTACATAACAAATCAACGGTACAGCTTCCGTCTCTGAGGGGGAGCCTCTATGTATGGTTCATGGCCACAATGTCAGGGATGTGGCTACTGGTCTTTACTGGAAGGGACAAAACATGGCATTCAGGTCACCATGTCCACCAGACACTGTCGTTGTGGTAAAGATCTTGCTCATAACCACAAATTTGTCAAGGAACACAAATGTGGTGCTCCCATTACGGGCACACCGTTTAATTTTTTCTTTCTGCAGCCTGCAATGGAAAGCAAAGAAGGCTTTCCATCCTACACCCCTTTTCCCTTTCTATGGTGGCCATCTTGAGAAAGGATTTATTTTCTTCAGCCGGGAACGCCGAAGGTGTTCCAGTTGAAGAGAAAAAATCCTCTTTTGTGATACCACGCATTACTGCTGCAAAATCTTGACTACTAATGGCATTCATTCCGCACTCTTTGGAAGGGAATGGGGTTTAATGATCCAGATACATCGGTATGCACTCGTGCTTGTATTGTGTTCAACACTTGCATTGTGGAATTCTGCGCCGGAAAATTTGGAACTACCAGTTCCAACCACAACACCCAATGTACTTTCCCACTATCAACCAGTTACACTTGTCATTGTGAAGTGTGTATGATTTATTTAACACGCCCCCATGCAGTGCGCCAGCACAGGATAATGTACATTTCTTTGGAAGGTGGCCAGTTACTTCAAATATTCCTTTACAGTACTATGCATATGTGTTACTATTAGAACTCTGATAAGTGTAGTACAAAATGTTTGTTAAAGTACTATTATGATACATTTACACTACTAAAAAAGTATGGCATTCAGTTAAAAAAAAACCTTGCTAAAGGGACGTTATGATTACGTTGCACTCGCAAAAACCTGTAAAATTCACTACAAAAAAAACTTTGAATTCACTACAAAAAAAACTTTGTTGAGGGAATGTTATGGTTAAGTTGCCTTACCAAATACCTGTGCACTTCACTACAAAAAAATGTTCGCCTTCCCCTTTATGCTTCACATTGAAAATGAAAAACCCCTGAAATTCTCCAGTTATGGCAGACTGAGCCCCCTTACTTGCCAACACCACTGTGTACTGCTAACTCTAACACCCAGAACATGAAAGTCATCTCAAATGTCACTCATGACATCACTGATGGCATTACATGTTTAGCCCCTTTGTTTTTGTTCCCTGCCATATATAATTATGTACATTCGGTGAAAAACTTTGTTAAAGGGATGTTATACTTCACAGTGACACCAAACAACACTGCACATTCCCCCATTATGTTAAGCTTAGCAACCATAACTCCTACCATCTACGTGCATTGCTAAGATAAACACCCAGGACATCAAACATGACATCACAAATATCATTGATGACATCACATACTCTCATGATTGGATTCCTAAGGAGAGGGCAACTGGAGAAAGGTGAACTCACTGACAGTATCAAGTACCCCTTAGCAATAACAGTGTTTCCCCCTTGAGTTTCAAATACATCACAGCTTTACTCAAGTGAAACGCATGCAATGGAAAACAAAATGGAACCTTAAATAATACTTCTTCAGTGGGACCTTGTACATTATTTTAGTTAAAATTAAAGATATGCTAAAATACAACCATCTAGGACACAGGACATGTTTGCAATGTCCAAGTGGATTTTTCTTGAGGTTTTAAGCCATAAACATGTGTCCTTAAGGAACTGAATTGTTTCAGACATAAATGCACTCCACAGTTCTTGGCTTTGTCTTTTTATATGTGATACAGTTCCAACTTCTCTGCACGTTTAGCCCGTTATTATTTAATGAGGCAATAGGTGAAGAAATGTGTGAATTCCAGTTGTGTCTTTAAAGTATCAAATCAGGCCTTGGAAATGGTTGCAATCCGAAATTCACTTTCACACTACTGAAATGTTCTTGGGCATGTGCATACTTGTTCTCACGTGGCACTTTATACAGCCATCCCTTTTATCACCACAACAAGATGCGCAATCCAATTGGAAGTATACTTTTCTGAACAGCACCACTCTGCTTCTTTCAGAAAGGCTTTTCTCTGTTCACTTTATTTTTGGCCATTATCCTTTGCTGTATTTTCCCTTAAACAGGATTCAGCTATAAATCTATGCCCTAAAATAATGTTGTGTCCTGGATATTGCACCCTTTCATGCAGAATTGTAGGTTATGTTTAGTGGCCTGAAGTCCTTTATTTTTTTTTTATTAGGTGCATCTGGAAGACCTTTGTCGACCTTTTACAATGTCTAAGGAACTCATGGTACACAAAATGGGGACTGACCCAGACGTGGTACAGCTAATGATGGGGTCACCAATATTCACATAACAAGGGTTTCAAAAGCCGTAAAGACTAAATTTGAAAATTTATAAAATGATTTTAAATGGTATCCAGCAGGATATCCTACTTATTCCAACTTAGAACAACCCAAGGTCACCATAAGAAGCATAGAGCAACATCATTTTACACAAAGAAAAACGTATTTTCTTTCTGACTTATTTATTTCACAAAAAAGAGAGAGTGTGTTTAACAAATACATAAAATTCATTACTTTCAACAAAGACATACAGTTATAATTTGAGCAAAATCTAAGTGCAATTACGGTTTAAGCAAAATCTAAGTGCATTTTATGAAAGTCCGCCAATTGGTCTAGGCAAAATATAAATGCACTTGTAAGCAATATACAGGAACTCATGGTGGCAACTTTAAAGACAGAAACAAGTGATCACAGTTCAAGGGTTTTTATTAAACTACAAAGGTAGGTTGGAAAAACGCCTAATCTAAACCTAAATCTAAGATGGGAGCAGGCTTCAACCATAAAATAATAAAAAGGCAGTCCTTTAGGTGTCTTGTCAAGATAAAAGACATATACTAAATAAAAACCTATAGCCAAATTTTTACAACTAATTACAGAAAGAGTGTGGGATATAAGGAAAATGTGTTCACAAATAATAAGTCAGGATGTGATTGCCAGGGGTCTCCCTTCCCCATGTTTTGAGAACGGGACAAAGTGGATCTCCTGAGCATAGCACACACTCGAGCTTTCCCAGCACAAGCTAACAGTTCTGTATCAGCTATCAGGTTATTCAATGGTTAAGTCTCTTTTCAGTAAGAAGTCTCTTGCCTTTCGAATGCCTGATGTATTCAACAAAAACAAACAAAAAGTTCCTTTTCAAAATGAGCTTTGGGGTGATGACTTTCCAACCCCGGATCTCCCTCGTTCGGACTCAGACCCCTTTCAGGTGTCAGCCTCCCTCCTTCGGGTTCACTGTGCCTTTTCTTGCATTCACAAGTCTTAATGTCTTTTTAAACAATTTATCAGGCTTTTCCCCTTTTTGTCGGCTTCTCTCTGCCGGGTTCACTTTTGCCAAACAGTTCACCGTGGACATCCCTCGGTCGGGTTCACTCTTATCAGCACACTATAATTCAGGACTTTATACTTCACCCCCTTTTATCAGCATTCCTCCTTCGGGTTTACTTTTGCCAATCTTGCCAATCGTATCTTTCTCATTCAACTCTTATGATGTGGAACTCATTTCCCTTAGCTTCATAATTCAAACAGTGTACTGTGGACATCCCTCGGTCAGGTTCACTCCTGTCAACACACTGTTCATAGGGACTTCAGGCTTTGCCCCTTTTTGTCAGCATCCCTCCACCGGGTTCATTCTTGCCAACTTTAGCAACACACTGTTCATTCGCCAATTTCACCTGTTCATGCGCCAATTTCACCAAGCAGGATTCATTTCCCTTTGCTTCGCCATCATCTGTCGGTCAAAGACTTTAGACTGTACAGAGTATTTTACAAGACCCGTGTATGAGCACTTTGACCCTCTTTTCGTCTTCTTCCAAGGCCTTCTGGTTATGGTGGTTTCAACAATCGGGTAACCTTCCAGAGTTTCCTGCGTGAACACCCACGTAGTGCCGGACTCCTCTGTTTCCCTCTTCTAGCTTCAAAAACTCTTCATGCTTTCACAGTTCAATTAGCCGCTTGCTACTTTTAATTCAACACAGTTCGGTTTCTTATCGACTCTCCCCTCGACTCACCGGCTGTGATGAACCGCTTGGCTTTCTTTCTCTTTGGAGTCAAGGTAGGTACCCCGGAGACCAGTGTCTCTCCCCAGCTTGGTCATCAGCGGAGGAGGATCTCGAGTACCATCGACATCTGCTGCAACACATGCTGGCTATTGTTCACGGCCTTACAATTTCTTCTGCTGAGGATTCATGGGTCTTGGTCATATAGGGCAAGGTCGCGTCTTTCCTTGTCACCCACTCGGTATACGCTGTCTTTCTCCTCCTCTTGAACTGCTGTGTTGAGTTAGCTCTCACATTGTGCGGTCTGCCTTACTCGTCCTGTGCGCTTGTGCTCCACCTTTTATCCCTGTGGGCAAAGGAAAGGGCTGCCAGGTGTGTGTGATTCTGGTCAATTGCCTGACCTTGCCTGACCTTTGGGTTGGGGCTTGTCAGGTAAACAGTTTTCAAATTAGTCCATTGTTTTTCACTGTAGGGGAAGGTGTTCGTATTGGAAAAGGAAGGTGGTAGAGTTTCCAAATATCCTACAGGCTCAGAAGGGAAAAAGGTGTTATATGGAATTATAGTTCTCACCCTAGGGGTTTGGGTAGTCTCAGAAGAGTGGTTTTTGTAGGGTTTGTGAAATTAGTAACAGGGTTTATGGGAACTGTAGTTGTTGTTCAGATTCGACTGGGAATTCGGAAAATGATAATCCGAGGGACGGGGTTGGTAGGGTTTAGGAAGCAAACATGGATACTCGGGATTGTGAACTGACAGAGGTGATTGTGGGAACAGTAGTGTTTTGTCAAGATAGATTGGGTGTGCGGGAATGAATTATCAGAGGGACCTGGAGAAGAATGACCAGGAGTATTCTGGTGGGCAACATGAAAACAAGGATTCTGAGAGAGGTTATTTCCTACTGTGATGGAATTTGGGATTTTAATTGGTTTACCAGAGGTGTATGGGTGGTGGGATTCTAATAGGGAGCTTCATTGGGAGGAAGGGAGATAGCTGTGGTACAACCTACAAAGGTTTCAAGGATGTCGTTCTCCTCTCCTTCTTCCTTAGCATAATACTGCATCTCACCTGGGGCTTTTCCCAGAGCATAACGCCAGGCTCCCCTAATCAGGTGATCCTGCCTCGCTCGTCCACCCCCAGGGTTGGGATCTGAGAGTGCCAGCCCTCCACTGGCCACCTGAATAGGTATTACCAAGGTCTACCTGGGAGAATACCCTCAGGTTTCTCACAACTGTTACAATTAATACAATACATTTTAGACAATACATTCTGCACTTCCAGGTTTTTAAAGCAATACATTCATCACAATATATACAATACTTTATAAAATCAATACCAAAATTAATGTAATCATTCTATAAACATCAATACCCTAAAACAAATGTTAATAAAAATGTGGGTGCGCACCCAAGCAAAGTACCGAAAGTACCGCTTAGACGCGAATCTCTGCTGCAGTACATGGACTTTGGATGTATAACTGCGCTTGGACTCTCCATTGGGATTCAGTCACCCACAAGGCTAGAGGAGCCTGTTCCCGTTGTTTTGGCACGTTGTGTGGGGGAGTGCCTACTTAAACGTGCACGTGCGTGCACCGCACATGCGCACCCAAGCAAAGTATCAAAAATACAGCTTAGCCGCGAATCTCTGCTGCAGTGCACATACTTTGGATTTATAACTGCGCTTGGACTCTCCATTGGGACTCAGTCACCCACAAGGTGATAATGGAAATGACTTGCTAAATAGCATCTTAAATTGCTTATTATGTGTCTTTGACGTATCTTTGTTTGTTTTTTTAGGCTACAGGAGCCTGTTCACGTTGTTTTAGCACGTTGTGTGGGGAAATGCCTACTTAAACGTGCTCACGCGCACATAGTGAATTATGACCACACTGACATCAGGCATGTCTGCTATGAGCTCAATGGCAATGGTGTTTGACACAGAAGGTGGCCTGGTGACTCCGGACCAAGGAAGGAAAAGAACATGGTCTGCACCTACCCCGGCTGTTAGAATAGGCAGAACATGTAAAAAACAAATTGGGTATGCCGGGAAGCATGCTGACATATGTTCCTTCTACCAGGAGCTATCCCAGACTTCAACGCCAGTAACGGCAGTAAGGACACCTACACTATTAACTTCTTTGTGCACGGCGAAAACAACAATTATGGGAAAAGGTTGCATGGATTCTACAGCGCCAGGGCCTAGTGACATCCCCTGACTTGTGATACAACCGACAGTCAGCTCATCTCTTTCACGAGTAAGTGAGACTTTAGATGTCGCACCAAAACGTATAACTGAACCCAATGTTTCTCTGTCTGATAGTGTTTTATTATGTAACGTATTGACAGTACAGGCGGTTTTAAACGTGAAAGAATCGTCCTGTATGGGAATGGCGGATCCTGCTGTTATTAATATTGATCTAAATGACTCTGTTTTTTCTTCTCACACGTTGCATGATAATTTGTCCACGACACCAAATTTATATTCAAGTACTACGAGTTGTTCCGTAGAATTATCTTTCGTGGCGCCTACCCCACGTAACCCTCTACAGACAACAATTACTAAAGAAGCTGTTCAAGGTGAACCTGCTAACAGTTTAATAGAGATAGCTTTAAATGCAATGAACTTGGCAATTCAATCCATGGTGAAACTATTTGAGTCATTGGATGTGAAGCTTTCTGTACAAAATGAACAAATTGCACAGTTTCTAGTTTGGCAACAAAATGTTACCAAAAATTTGAATTGCGGGGTGGATTTACAGTCTAAGGCAATTGAACCTATAAAAACTAGAAACGTAGCCTCTGAAGTTTCAATTCAAGTATGGGAATGTCATATGAATGATAAAGCAAGTTCCGTACTCCCCCAATTTGCACAGATCATAACGAACATAACTGATGGATTCCCAGAAATGGATGCTCAAAAGAAAAAGTGTGATACCTTTGTTTCCGTGAATCGCCTAAAGTCAAATCTTTATATTCACTATTTACAGGTGACACACCACAAATAGAACTAGTCAAAACAAGTAAGAAAGTAACATTTGCTATGGAAAAAAAATCCATCAACATAAAAAATAGAAAATCTACTGCTTCATCACAAACCAAACAATTTATTAAAACCATTCAGTCACCATGTCCGGTAGCTTTAAAAAAAATCACAAGCAATTACGAAGAAATACCAACAACAAGCATTCCAACGAATGCTTAGCATTATGCCCACAAAGGTGGATCTGAATCCATCTCATGAACCGCTTGATGATCTAATAGAAGTAGCTTCCTCACCCATCATACCTGCAGATTTGGATAAAAACACTTCTGTGAAAACATATGGATTAAAAAATCCTCTGGTGGCGACGGATGGAAACACTCACACTAATTCTGACCAACATAGAAGAGAAATACGCCGTTCAGTTGATGAATGTATGGCATCACAAAGCTCACAGGCACATCCGATAAACCATGTAAGCAAACAAATTGTGGAAACCAGTGTTGACGTGATCTCTGACCAAAATATTGAAAGAGAAAAAGAAAATTCTCGGAAAGAAACTAGAGCACAAATCTCTCAGCCTGACACTTGTCCATTAAATCTAAGTGAACTAAAAGAAGTAGCAGCTATTCCTACATCTAAAGAACACCCTTTTTCAGATCCTCAAATTCAAAAACTAATAACAACAACCGTATTGCAGGATATTAATAACAATTCAGGGCCCACACCTCAACTGACAACAGATTTGCCGTTATCAACTAAAGTAAACAGGGAAACAACTTTAAAAGAGAAACAGCCAGCTATGCATTCTCTAATAATTAAGTGTTGTCCCCTACCTGCCACCCAATATACTCTGAAACGGAAATCAATTCTTGAATTTTTTTCAGAAATTCTGGCGTTTGATGACATAAGTTCCCCTGACATTGAACAAGTAGAATTGTTGGCAGATGGAATTAGAACTTCTGTTAGGCTGTGGATCAAATCAAGAGTAATCTTGAACATGATATGGGCAGTCAAGGCACAATTAAATAATTTGGGTTTTCTTTTGATGGGAAATACTTTGAAATCCCTAGAATCAGGGATTACCCTGGTAAACTCACAGAATAACTTCGTAAATTGTGCTCCAAAAAACGGCCCTATCTTTAATAACATCTGCTCTTGTACCCAGAAATTAGGTCAGAATTAGCTAACTCAACAAACATCTGAGTCATTTTCACTTATTATCTGGAACTTGCGAGGCTTTAGACATCTTTTAAATAATCCAACCGAGCTAATTATGCACGACATAATCATGCTTCAAGAAACACGGCTCACAGTTCTACCAGTATGGAATAATTTTGATCTCTATTTAGTCCAACTATTAAGGCGACTCGAGGTAGGCCAATGTCAGGATTACTCATGGCAATAAAGCAAAGTTTGTACATGAAACTGAATTTTGGGCTTCCCCGAATCCGTTCATGCAGATGATTAAGTTATGTCACAATGAGGAAAAGATTGCTATAATAAATATTTATTGCAACCCGGATGGTATCTCTGATGATCAATTTCTTAATGATCTTACAGATTTACTGGACCTCGTTTCAAGAGAGACCTAGAAAGCCATCATATTATAATACAGGTGATTTTAATTTACATTGTTTTGAGAAAAAACAGCTACATCATCAAAATCGCATATTGAAGTGGTTGAGTTTAGTCAAAGCAAGAAATGTGTTTGTAGTGAACGGCTCAATCCCCACTGATACACCGCCTAGATCGACCTGGCAGAGGGGGGGTAAGTGCCGGAACGATAGACTATATCTATGTTGACAGCTGGCTTATGTCACAAATTACCTTTTTTAAGGTTATCCCAACATTGTTGAGTGATCACAGCATGCTACTAATGAAGTGGTGTTCCCAAAGCTGTGTGAGGAAATTCCGTCCAGATCCTATTCAATCCACTATTAGTGTAAAAACAGCTTGCAATAGACTGTGTTGGACAGATACCTCTCTAAAGGATTTTGGTGATTATTTTTTCTTACAAACTACTAGAGCAAATGTTCTTGGGGATCCACTAACAATAACTTACCCTGACACAATGCAGTTATTTCAACCCAACCCTAGATGGCAGAAAACGAAGCAGAAGCCTTCTTTTCATATTTTTAACAGTGAAGTTAAACTGAAGAAAACACAAAAACGTCAAGAGAAGCGAAAAGCGCTAAAACTACCCTTAGATCTGAGAATTGCTATTATAAGAAATATTTAAAACCAAGTGTAAAAATTGGTTGAGAGCAAGAAAATCGAAAATCTATCATAATGATGGTCTTTGTATGCTGCGTAGTTTAGCTCAAAGAATATGTCACAGACTTGGTCAATTATGAATCATTCTGTTACGGGTAATCAGGTTGCTATCCAGTCAAATTGTATTAATGAGCAAACTTGGGTTGAGTATTTTACAAAAATCTACACGCACCCTGAAGATGAAGTTGCTGAATCTTTCCCTATTGAATTGGGGAAATTTAATTTAGATTTTGATAGAGATGACATTTTATATTTCATACATAAGTGTAGCAGCTTCCGTGCACCTGTCCCGGATGGGCTTACAAATCTAGCACTTAAAAACATCATAAATTGTGGGCTGATATATTATTTGCTATGTTTCAAAATATAAATCAAACGCAAGCCATTCCAGAGACTTGGAAATGTTCAATTACCATTCCAATATATAAAAAGGGGGATCGTACAAATCCATTGAACTATCGACCAATTTCTTTACTGGATGCCCCAAGCAAGATTTTTGCTCGCATTATTCTGCGGGCTTGGGACGACCCCGAATATGCTGACCTTAAATTTGCTAAAATTACAAAGTATTAGAGATAACCAACCTATGTGTATGGCATACATGGATTTTAAAATGGTCTTTGATTCCATAGATCGGCAACTCCTATATGTGAAACTTGTTCGATATGGTTGCCCCTCTTCGTTAATTGCCCTAATTCAACATCTTCATTCAGACACCCATATGCAAGTACGTTTAAATACAGAAGGCCTGTTATCGACCTCTATTAAAACGAATAGGGGCCTAAAACAAGGCTGTATTTTGGCTTCCACGTTGTTCATCTTTTTTATTTTAGATATGGGTCAATCATTTTTATCTGTGTCAGCAGATGCTCCAAAAATTGGCAATCAACATATACCTTCGTTATTATATGCGGACGATTTGGTCCTTTTGTCGTGCACTCCGGTAGGGCTACAAAACCTAATTACCGCTTTAGATGAATATACCGATCTGAATAAATTAACAGCAAATAAAGAAAAGACACAGATTATGATATGTATATCAAGAACTAAAAATTGCTTTAATAAGTATAAGTGGCACCTGCAACATTTTCAATTACAAATTGTATCCAAATACAAATATTTGGGAATGTGGGTCCAAGACAATTTGCAATATTCAAAACATCTAAGCTATCGTGATTGTAAATTATCAGCATTAATTTTGCAAGCAAAAATCTTGATTTACAAATATGGTAAATTTTCTTATAAACATATTATGATTTTCTATGAACAAAAAGTTATTCCAGTCCTGGTATATGGTATGGAAATTATGTCTTACAAACAACAACCATTATGGCACATTTTAGAAGCTCCCTTCTGGAAAAGGGTATTGAATTTACCAATGTCAACGTCTATGCCAATTTTGCATTTTGAATTGGGGCTGATCCCGTTGTCAATATGTGTGATGTGGAAAAAATGTGGATTTTTTCGAAAAAGTTTATTGGGACTGCAATTGAATAATATTTTATGTTTAGTAGCTCAGTACATGATTAGGACATCTCATCTTTTTCCTTTGAATTGGAGATGAGAAGTTCTAAATGCCTTGTCAGATGCAGGAATTACTTTACAGATGTTATTAGAAAATCCAACGCGTACCAAACCGAAGCTATATCAATGTAGCTGGATTTTGAATTGGGACAAACGCTTATTGTATAAGGATTTTACGTCAGCTCAGTTTGGTTTTAATAGATTTTGTTACATGTCAGACTATTTAGCAAAATGTCCTTCATCATACATAAGAAGGAAATACCTGAGATTTAGACTAAATTTGTGGCCCACAAATGACATCTTGGCGAAGAGGGGTAAGATATCTAAAGAACTAAACTTCTGTCGCTTTTGTAAAAATGTTGCTCAAAGAGAGACCTTAGAACACATTATAGTTTCTTGTCCTGAATTAGTTGTTCAAAGGAATATTTTCTTTGCTAATCAGCTTTGTATATTTAAACCATCTGGTCTGGATGAAATTTGGCAGCTAATTATTTCTAATATAAGGTTTGCTGTGAGGAAAGCGATAGTGCAATATTTAGATTATGTACTTCCAGATAACCTTGTTATGAATAAGTAATGGTTGAGTTTTCTGAAATGTTTGTATAATGTGTTAGAACCTGATATAGCGAGGGGGGAAAGTTATGTGCGGCCCTAAGCGCAAGAGATAGCTCTGCTGTATATAGGTTATATAATAACGGTGGTAACTGGCATCCCTGTTTAAGACATCTATTTGTGGCAAAAGACCCTGTGATGGTACCTACCTGAGATGTTCTTACTCCCACCTTAGTGTCAGAGTGGAGGAGTTTAATGAAATACAGAAGCGAGGGGTCTACACCCCACCTGTCCAGCTTCCCCCACAGCCTTGATTGAATAACGCTATCAAAAGCTGAAGTAGTCAACAAAGGTGAGGTAGAGAGGTCAATAATGCATAAATGGGATGGGAGGTACCACTCCTTTTCCTAAAGCCTGTCTGGTGGAAGGGCAACAGGCCCTCCCTTTTTACCCAGTCAGCAATAAGTGAAAGCAGAATAGATGCAAATAGTTGGCACTGCAATCTAACATTGCCAGCAGTATGAAGCTCACAGGGTGGCCATGTGGTCCTACTGGTATTAAGATTGAGCTTTTCCAAGTACGCGGGATGCTTCACCCTTCACAAACATTAAGGAAGAGGTGTCGTAACAAGGAGCCCCAATAAATGGGGTCGCTCTTTATTACCTCATTACACAGTCCATCGGGGCTGATAGCCCAAGAGGCTTCCATTTTGGTTATCAAGCCTCCATGTCTACGTCTCTGATGTGCTCAAAGACTAATGTATGCTGCATCGAGAGATTACCTCCCTTCTCTCTAGCTTCAGAGTCCAGCCAATACGTGTCTAATAAATACCCCCCATTGCTCCTCTTTTATATTGCACACTTCCAAGGCCTCAATATGCATTCCCGTTACAACCAATCAAAGGCCAGAATTTCTGGAAATGATTTGTCCTAATTAGCTGATTAATTTGCCCCATATCTGTAATTTCGGAGCCAGGATTTATATCTGTTCCTCACAGTAACCATATTTTTTCCTTGCTTTCTCCTGAGATAGATGTGCATTGTTTTGTTTTACAAATCAAGGCATTGAGTTCCCTCTTTTTCATATTAATACCTAAGTCAAACCTTGATCCCATTGTACCCTGTCCCTTAACCATGATTCTATAGCTACGGTTTAAAGGAGAGAACAAAAGCACCAGCTTCTCCAGCTCCCAGCCACACTGCCTCAGTATTTCAGCTTCCCCTACCCCCTGCTCCTTTACAGCGGACCCAAAGCGTTCAATCCTATGGTTCGTCCAGCGGAGCCTATTACCTTGTAGGTTAACTGATGAATTACCCAGCCCAATTATATCTGGTTTACCAGACTTTACCTCACATTTCATACTAAGCATAACATTGCCACTATCGAGCCCCGTAATTGTTCCAAGTTCTGGCCTGTAGTTTGAGATCACAGAGTTCACAAAGATAAAATAAAAACAGCTATTGTATCTTCCATATGACCATGTAGTTTGTGCCTTGTCCTCCTTAACCATCAATGGGGAAAGTTCAAATTCATCTGAGGCCTCACCCCAGCCCCTAGCCCTGGGGCCAATCCCACCCTTCTTCCCCTTTAGTACGGTGCCCTGTTTACCATAGACACAGTCCACATTAAAGTCTCTGGTCAGTATAAAACAATTTTTTGGGAAATTAGTTGTCCAATTCCTTAAGGTGTCCATCAAAATTTCCCTCAAGACCTTAGTTTGGTCTACACCCAGGGGCTCATAGAGGGTAAATAGCAGTAAGGTCCCTATTCCTGAAATTAGTCCCGTAATGTAACCACACAGTAAATTGTGATGGAACCTAGCAGGTGGGAATTCAACAAGATTCAGGGATGCCTTAGCGCCATTACATAATTCGGCCTTGGGGCACCCTAATCTGGGTACATAGATGGTCTGAACAGGGTGGAGAAGCCATATAGATCAAAATGTGTCGTTAGCCACGTTTCTTGCAGACAAAATATGTGTGACTTCAATATCGCCTGCAAAGCTAGTTGGTGGTTTATGAAAGACCAGGGCCTCTCGAATTCCAAGAGAGGATCTGAAGTGATGTTCCTTCTCTCCCTGTCAATTGTCAATATAATACTTGTTTGGCTGAGGAACCAGTGCCGCTTCCACCTACCTTGGCCATTCCAACCCCCGCAGGCAGTGGACCATGTCAAACTGTCTGTGGGAGGAGCATGTTACTTCTGGGACATTAGGTATCAAAGAATAAAAAAACATAATCTCAAAACCTATTTCCCTCAGTAATTCAGCACTTTTACACAGTCTTTCCACTACAAAGGCTGATACAAAATGTACACTGCCAGGTTAGTCATGCTGTCATGGGCTGGGAGTTCCAGCCTGCCAAAGTCCTTAGATGTTATCGCTTTCAGCTCTGGTATAAGGCGCAACAGCTCCTTTTTTCCTTAATGAAGTCCTTTATTCACCAAAGCTGGAAATAGAATCTACATGTCTTGTTTACAAGCTTCATATGAGTGGGAAACTACAAATAAATCTACATACAGGATTAACACTGACTACCCTGGATGTTTAATATAATTCCTTTTTGAGCTGTTGCAAAATGTGTGTGGGTGAATGTGTACACCACTGTGGTAGCCGAATCAACATGTATGGAATTCTGCAATATGAAAAGGCTAATAGGTTTTGGCTATCTGGGTGCATAGGAATTGTGAAGAAAGTTGAACGGATTTCTACTACTATAACGTGTGTTGCTGTTGGTGGGATGCAGGGGATTATTATTGCTGGGTTTGGTAGCACTGGAAAGGCTGGTGTTACTACTACATCAACAGACCTTAAATCTTGGACAAACCTATAAGCGTCTTTACCTGGCTTCTTGACTGGGAGCATATAGGCGTTAAAAAGACTAGTCATGGGTACTAACATACCTTTCTTTAATAGCTTTTTTTTTAAGCTGGTGCTATGCCCTCTTCAGATTCTGGGCATAAGGTGTACTGGCGAATACGTGATAGTCTTTTGGATTGGTTTACCTTACTTTTGACTCATTCCACTTTTCTAATACAACCTACTACATTGTGTATACACCATAAAGTTCCTGGAACTATATTTATAAATTTCTCTAGATATGGAGACCAGTGTATGCCCTGTCCTTGTTCGGGTTTCACTTGCATGACATGCAGTGTTGCCAAGAATACCTGTGCATTACGACTGGGGAGCTCTAAAAATAGTCATCCAGAATGCAATGAATCTTAAAGTTTACTTTACACAGCAGATCTCTGCATAATATGTTAGCTGAAGGACTCAGTAGAAAGGCATATTTATCTGTGATTGGTCCTGAAAGATACTGGCTCTTTGATGGTATATGGAGCAGGGGGGCTGGAGATGTCCACAGCAGTCACTGTTTCACAGAATAAGGGAATATCTGGGAAACAATTTAAATTGATGGCTGATCTACTGGCTCTTGTTAACTAGACATGAACTCGTCTGTGAATCAACTTCACATTGGACATACGGTCCGTCCTGATCTACAGATATGAAGGGATTCATGGCGAGATTTTCTCTCAGGCTCTCTCAGTACTGTTCATCTATTCACATGTATGTTGACTTTTTCAGTGAGGATTTGGAGGCATTTGGATTGGGGAATGTACACTGCCCTAAAGGATTATTGCATATGGGTGTATATGGACATTCATTCTTCAAATGCCCAACTTGTTCACAATAGCTATAGGCTGACAAATCTGAAAATCTCTGAGTGTGTTTGGTTGCCCTTCCATTGGTGTCAGTATACCTTTCCCTTGACCTGTTGACCTGAAGGCCCCTCTCCCTGCCACGGGTCTCTGTCCTTGGAGGTTCTGCAACTGCATTGCCATGAGCTCATTCTCCAGGTTTGCTTTCTTCTGGTCTTGGCACACCACACAATGGTTTGCAGCTGTCACTAGCTCTGACAAAGGTTTATTCTGCCACCCTATACGTCATCTTCAACTGGGCCCATAGCTTGAGCTGAAGGCCTTTGTGAGAAACCCGAAGGTGTCGCACCCACTAGTCCACAGAGATCTGTCGTACAGGTGGCCAGGACACAGCCATCGGTATTGGATCCAGTTCCTGGGGGTGGGGAGGGGAATCACCTGGGGGAGGGGTCTTCGGGGAGTGGAAGTGGGACACTGAGGGTTGAGATGCGGTATCCCCCTTCCTGTAACACCTTTTCCCCATCCTACCTACCCTGTAGGATATTTAGAAGCTCTACCCCTGGACCCCCCTTTTCCCACACAAACACTTTCTTACACAGTAACAGACAATGGACTAACACCAGAGCCACTTACCTGACATGTCCCAATACACGGGTCAGGCAGAGTCAGGCAATTGACAATAACCATGCACACCTGATGGCCCTCTACCTACCCCACAGGCAAAGGCAGAGCACAAGAGCACACTTCGAGCAAGGCCAAACCCAAACTGGCAATTCAAATGGAGGAGATAGGCAGTGAGACCTGGAAGGATGATGAAAGGGGAAATTCCCTTGCCTTTTTCAACTCAGACCCGCAAAGCCTCCGAAGAAGACCGGGAGTTGCAACTGGCGTGCAGCGCAGCAGATGTCAATGGTACACAGGGGCCTCCCACATCGATAACGCAGGTGGAGAGGCAAGATGGCTACCGTGGTACTATCTTTGACTCCAGAGAACAAAGAAGCCAACGGGTTCAGCACAGTCGATGAGTCGGAGGTAACTGATAGCAAACTGAACTGTTTTGAGCCCAAGGTTGCAAGTAGCAACATTTTGAACACAAGGAAAAGTGAAGATACAATAATTTGCAAGCTCAAGAACGTATGTGTGTCTTTGAACTTTAAAGAAAACTCAGTTGAGGTCAAAGTGCAGACTGGTCCATTGCCACCTGGGCACTCATTTAAAAGACTCTGACGGGACCTGTTTTGAAACTACAAGAACCACAAGGCCCTAAAAAAGGGTGGCGTGAGGTGTCAGAGTGGTCTTACAAGGGTTACATGAAATCCCTTGTACATTCGAAAGTCTCTGACCCATTGCCAGAGGAAAAATAGGGGAAGGGAGAACCACTTTCTGATAAGGTTTTGAACTGTGAAACAAGGCATGTGTGAACCCAACAGAGGGGTGCCGAAAGAAAGCCAGGAGAAATAAAAGCCTGCTTTCTGATGAGAATGAGCAATACATGAACCCGATGGAGGAAGCCCCGAGTTGCAAGTAGGATGAGAGCCTGGCAGAGGGAGATCCTAGGGGCGAAGAGCAATCGCCCCAAGTACAAGGCTACCGAAAGCACTTTTGTTTATTTGTCATTAAGCAATACATGAACTATGTTAAAAATAAATTTGCTGTATTAAAGAAAGGCTGTAGTGAACCCAACGGAGGAAGACCCAAACTGCAAGGAGGATCCAAGCCCGATGGAGGGAGATCCTGGGGGCCAAGAGCAATCGCCTAAAGTGCAAGATCACTGAAAAAACTTTTGTTTGTTTGTCATTGTGAAATCGTGGCGAAGAGCAATCGCCCAAGGTGCAAGATCACTGAGAGAACTTTATTTTCATTGTCATTGTTAAACAGCAGGCCTTCTCAGTAAATAGACTTTTGCAGGAAAGAGACTTAACCTCTGAAAGTTTCGGATATCGTTAAATTTGAACTGTGAATCTTGTGCTGTCGAGGCCCAGAAGTGTGCTGTGCTCAGAGGTCCCGCATTGTCCTGTGTTTGAACATGGGGAAGGGGGACCCAGTCTTACCATCATGAATTATCATTTTGTGAACACTTCTTTCTTTTCTGGTGAACAATATCCCACGCTCTTATAAAGTTAAATAAACACCCTTGAACTGTGATCACTTTTGTCTGTCTTTACTGTTGCCACCATGAGTTCCTTACATATAGTGTCAGGAGTGGATTGTGATTCAACAAATAAAAATTGAAACCCATGCTAATAAGTGTGGTACCACCAGAAGGGGAAAATAAAATAGTTGATCTTCTTGACTCTGACCGCTCACCCAAGCTAAAAGAGGTATTGTTCTTTCAATTGCATGTCCCACCTGGTCCACAGGCTCTGTTCTTTAAAACTCAAGTACTGCTTGACACCCTTCCTCTTTCCCATTATGACATACAACCATTGATTGATTGATTGTTTATTTATATAGCGCCTATACACAATGTGTTTCAAAGCGCTTCAAGGAGGGAGGGAACATAGGAAAATACAGTTACATTTAGTTAAAGTCCTTGAAACAATACAGAATGTGAAAAATAACTATCGTAATAGGCCTATCGACATTTCTGATAGTGCAAGTACCTAGAACAAGTAAGGCAAGAGGGAAGGGAAAGAAAAAGGAGAACAAAGCAAGCAGTAACATTACTATGTCTGATGACAATTGATGTAGTGCAGGTGGTATACAAGAGGAGGGGTGGGAGGGGGCCACGGGGGGATATGAGAGGGAGAAGGAGGTGAACAAGGCACACTACTGTGCAAATTTGTCAGAGACAAATTTAAAGAGCAGGGGTGGGGGGAGGAGGGAGAAAAACAAGGAGGGGAGCAGGGGAGACAGGCAAGCTGCTATCAAAAGTCCAGGGAACAGATGATAAGAGTAAGTGCTAAGAGGGGGAAGGCTAAGAGGAGGGAGAAAGTGGGAAGGAGGATGGTAGAAGAGGAGGGAGTTATGGTAGAAGAGGAGGGAGTTATGGAGGGGACATGGGGGCACACAGACACTCACGGGGGGGCATGGGGGCACACAGACACTCCCAAGTGGGCATGGGGCACACAGACCACTCACGGGGGGCATGGGGGCACACAGACACTCACGGAGGGCAAGGGGGCACACAGATACTAACGGGGGGCATGGGGGCACACAGACACTCATGGGGGCATGGGGGCACACAGACACTCACGGGAGGGCATGGGGGCACACAGACACTCATGGGGGGCATGGGGGCACACAGACCACTCACGGGGGGCCATGGGGGCCAAACACATTCACGGGGGGGGCATAGGGGGCAACAGAACACTCAAGGGGGGCATGGGGGGAACAGAACACTCACAGGGGTATGGGGGGGCAACAGACATTCATGGGGGACATGGGGGCAACAGACACTCATGGGGGGCATGGGGGGCAACAGACACTCACAGGGGGGATGGGGGGCAACAGACACTCACAGGGGCGTACCATCGTACCGTGGTGGACAGGGGTAGACAGGGCCTTTGTTGTGGGTCAGCTCCCGCCTCCCGGTTGCTGCCATTGGCTAAAGGGGGCCAAGGCAACCAATGGGAGAGGGAGGCAGGAGCTGGCCCAGAAAAAGAAAGCACAATAGACAATTTCAGCATCAACGTGCAAACGGCCATCTTAGAAAGGCCTTCTGGCAACAGGCACGAATAGGGCGTAGCACATATGATTGCCAAGTGGGATGTGCGCTGAGCGCAACATGCAGATGAAAGAAAAGCAGTGTGCATGCACGGCCGAAAAGTGCATTTCAAGTCATTTTTGACGGTCGCTCGCAGCATCAATATAAATGTCTAAAGTGTCTTTTTCCTTACCCCCAGCCATGCGCAGCAATGATGGCAGTCCGGCGCAGGTGGAAAAAGCTGGGGAGCAGAGGGAAAGGGGCTCCATCCAGCTCAGGAGATAGGAAGAAATTGAAAGTGGATGGTGGAAGGGCCTCATTCTGAGCCTTCGGTAGTGTGGCCGGCTCCCGCCTCCCGGTTGCTGCCATTGGCTAAAGGGGGCCAAGGCAACCAATGGGAGAGGGAGCCAGGAGCTGGCCCAGAAAAAGAAAGCACAATAGACAACTTCAGCATCAACTTGCAAACGGCCATCTTAGAAAGGCCTTCTGGCAACAGGCACGAATAGGGCATAGCACATATGAATCCCAAGTGGGATGTGCACTAAGCGCAACATGCAGATGAAAGAAAAGCAGTGTGCACGCACGGCCGAAAAGTGCATTTCAAGTAATTTTTGACAGTCGCTCGCAGCATCAATATAAATGTCTAAAGTGTCCTTTTCCTTACCCCCAGCCATGCTGAAAGGCGAGTTGCACATTTCCCATCAACTACTTAATCTTGCACAGGAAGCTACCTTTCAATCCATCAAAGAAGGGATATTAAAAAGAGTGGGGCAAAAATGCAATTTCTATCGGCAGAAACTAAGGCCCATCAGACTATAAACCCAGGAGAAATGGGTCAACATGTCACAAACACTGTGGCCCTGTCACATAGTGATACATCTTTAGAAGAACTGATAGAGATAATCACCCTGGAACAATTCACTAATTCCTTACCCCCTTTTTTGCAGAAGGCTGTTCTGCACTTAAATCGACCTACTTAAATCGACCTACCCTAGCCAGAGCCATTGAAACTGCACAGAACCATTGAGATGCAGCTAAACACTTTCACTCGACCCATCGTTCAGAGGCACGGAAGGATCATAAACCCATCCACCAACCCCAACCTCAGGGAGTATATAAACCAGGGGAATCATACCAAAACAAAGAAGGCTTGACACTAGAAAGAGTGGGCATTAGGAACAGTGGCCCAAAGGCCAAAGAGGAAAGTAAAAGGGGAGACATAAGAGGGAGCAGGCCATCGCCTCCAGTCTGTTTCTCATGCAAAGGAACAGGACACTTAGCTAGATACTGTCCAAAGAACATAAGAGAGGAACCTATGGAAATAGGTTGTTTAAAGGGTGAAGAGTGGGATGAACCCGAGGAAGATCTAGAAACCTTTAGCATTTGTTAATGTCAGACTCCTACCGAGTTTACCTACGGAAAAGCCTGGGTAAACGGGAGGCAAGTACGGCCTTTGATTGACTCAGGTAGCAAGCAAACTGCTATATGGCTCGAGTTGATTTTTGAAAAAAGATCTAAACAACGCAGCCCTAGTCAGAGTTACATGTGTACATAGAGACAATGAAGTGTATCCTAAAATACCTGTACACATTGAAATCTGCGGAAGGCCAAATTGCGAGGAGGATCTGAGCCCAACGGAGGGAGATCCTGGGGCAAAAAGCAATCGCCCAAGGTGCAAGATCACTGAAAGAACTTTCGTTTGTCATTGTCATGGTAATGAAGTCAGTGGTACAGGCATGGAGGGGTCGCATGCACAGGAGATCTGGGTGGACACTGTCCTGGTGCCTTTGGCACCAGGCTCATGAACAAAAGTAAACAAGAACATACATTTATCACCAAAAAGCTTTTATTATGGACATAGCACTTCAGATGCATTAACCTTGAACATTCCATCCATTAAGCAGGATGCATTAACCTTGAACATTCCATCCATTAAGCAGCCCCAAGTGTATTCTTGGGTGTAGGTGCTAATGGGTTGCCTTCGCACGTGCTCACTCTCTAGAAGTGCCACGGTGTGGTTGGTAAGTCAGCCCTAATGGGCGTGCCCACGATCTCAGCTATATATGCTGCCCCGATTCTCAAGACAGATGCTTTGCGTTATTCTGCACTTGCAAACAGCGTAACGCTCACCATTGCCTGAGGTCAAACTTACCTTTGAAGATCCTGCTTCCTGGACATCCTGCTTCCTGCCAGCATACTTACCAACTGGGGGAAGCTGTTCTTACCTGTACATCTCTTCGTCGAACCAAGTATTCATCTTTACACTTTCCGGAACACCGAAGCTTCATCTTGGCACCGCCGCACGACACGATCCATCCTCGACAGCAGCACCTGCAAGGAAAAACAGAAGACAAGGTTAGACATTGAAAAAACAGTCAGTTTAAGGTTGTGCTCCGCCATACTTCGCGCTTTCTTTAAACCATCGCTTACCTGCTGTCGAACATTGCAGTCGCATCCATCTTCCATCTGGCCCCGTCTTGCGTCTCACAGCTGCATTGAGGCTGCATTTCCATCTAAGGGAAGAAAACAGAAGAGAGACATTATTGCGGGCATAAATAGGAGCAACATATGAAGACATTAAACAGAAGGAACCGCATCACAAGAGCTCAAGAAAGACTTACCAATCATAAAAAGAAGCATAGTCGCAGCTGGACTGGACTAATCCTTATCAGGGATTAGTGAAGGAACTAGATCCCATTTGACGCGCCCCTGCCAGAAGTAGCAGGAAGGAGAGCTTATCTTCCATAATTCACAGGAGCAGTATCACCACATACCACAGCTCACAGCTTTTCTACTGAGGGAGAGGCTTGAAGGGGGTTATTCAAGTTCAGGGAGTGCTGCAACCGTGCCCCAACGCCTCTGCAGAGACCAAGTGAGCGTAACAGTCATTGTGAAATCGGGGTGAAGAGCAATCGTCCAAGGTGCAAGATCACAGAAAGAACTTTTCTTTGTTTTTCATTGTGAAACAGCAGGCCTTCTCAGTAAAGAGGCTTTTGCAGCAAAGAGATTTAACCTCTGAAGGTTTCTGATATTGTTAAATTGGAACAGTGAACCTCGTGCTGTCGAGGCCCAGGAGTGTGCTATGCTCAGGATTCCCGCCTTGTGCCGTGCTTAAAACGTGGGGAAGGGAGACCAAGCCTTACCATCCTGACTTATCATTTTGTGAACACTTCCTTCTTTTCTGGTGAACATTATCCCACAATCTTTTTGTAATTTAGTTGTAAGGATTGGCAATAGTTTGTTTTAGTACAGGCCGTTTTTATTTGACAAGACGCCACTAGGACAGCCTTATTATTATTTGATGGTCGTAGCTTGCTCCCATCTTAGATTTAGGTTTAAATTAGGCATTTACCTCACCCTTTATAAAGTTCAATAAACACCCTTGAACTGTGATCACTTGTGTCTGTCTTTACTGTTGCCACCATGAGTTCCTTACACCTGTGACAAATGCATTTGCTACCACTTCCGGAGCTGTAGCTTCAGGCTCAGCAACACCTACATTTTGTGTAAATACTATTTTTGGGCAATCGAAATAATCCACTGGTGGCTGGTGGTTCTCCTTCATTCTGCTTCTAGTTAATGATCCTATACTTGGCATACTTGAAGGATTTTTGTTAAAAGGTATACTTTTCTAGTTTGTTCTCTATTCCTAGATGCACCACTGGACCTATCTATATAACCTCTGGAGGCAATCCACACACATGAGCTGATTCATATCAGCCCAAGTGGTCTCATAACACTACACTACATTCTGGTGTTCCTCAACGAATCATTGAGGTTCCTCCTTAATCTTTGGAAATTGCTTGACTAATTTCCTTAAATTCCCTGGGGTCCATGAAAAATACACTGTCACCAGATTATTCTCATATGTATTGGCACCAGTCAGTCCCATCACCAATAAATGTCTTAAAGGTGATTGAAAACTCACAGGACCCCTTTGATAATGTGTACCCCTACTAGTCAGAGAAGCGGAGAAAGGGCAAACAATGGGCATTTGAGAAAATGTGGTGCCAGCCCCCCAGAGCTAAGTGTTTGAAAATCATCAGTAATTAGTAAGAGTTGTTGGACAACTGGTACTTGGGGATGTTACTGTGCCACTATCTGCTGGGGTGTAGTGGTTATGGTGACTGTTGGAAGTGCAGCAGCAGTGTCTGCCTGCGACTCTCAGGAAGCCAGCATACATACATTGGTTAAAAATGTCTATTACGTCTTCTGTAGTTTCTTCGTCATGTTTATCATCTACAATGGATAGAGAACAGTGGCTGGGAACCCCTTTTCTTTGTCACAGTGGCCCTTTCTCCCTCATAGGACCCTTTATTTATTTTTTATTTATTTGATCCCTCGCTTTTTTCAATGGAAAACAATTAGACCCCCCAATCTTTGATGCATTCTGTCTTTCTGGTGCCTCTTCATACCAAATAGCGCAAGCCTCCGCGCCCACTACCTCAAACCAATTTTCCCTTTCTTTTATGCTTTAGGTTGAGTAGCCGTTCTGGTGGTAGGCTGTCAGTGTCGATGTAAGGTTTCCCCTGTTCTTGGTCACTCCACTCACCCTCCTCCTCACCTGTGGTCTCGTTGTCCGCCTGGCAGCCAAACCTCTTCTTCCACAGAGCCTTTTTTCTGGTGTACAGATAAGGTCTGCCCCAGAAGGAAGCCACCCTGACCTCAGGACAGAGAGGTCTGGGCGGGGGGACTCTTCCGTTAACAAACAAATCAGGGGAAAAAGCCGAGCGGCATAAAAGAAAACCCTCTCTGGGCAGAGGTAGTGAAGGTCTCCGGTGGCTGTCACCCTCAGTATTGATAATGGTGGCCGGAGTAGAAAGAAGTCAAAGACAGACTGGGCTGCTATACAACAGGATGGCAACACAGCCGGATAAATGTAGGGAACACAAAGGCATGACTAGGAAAGCAAGACAAAAAGAGAGGGAAAGCAACAACAACAAAAAAAAGAAGAGGAAAAGAGGAGAAGAAAGAAAGAACACAAGGAACGGCAGAGGAGGACACTGCCAAAGAGAAGGGAACAAGGAGGGCAATAGGCTACGAGAGACCGGAAGGAACAGGAAAGTCCAACGCAGAGCGAGGAACGAGAAAAATGCTGTGTATACACTCGAAAGCCAGATGCAAATAGGTAGCAAAACGCGTAGGCTTCTGGATTCAACTGACGGAAAAAGCTTCCTGCGGCCGCAAGGCTGCTGGAAGCTAGACCGTCACACTAGCAACGTGCCGAACGTGATGGGATGTTCAATCGCCACCTAGGCACCACCTACTCCACACACGCCAGTTCCCTTGGCGTGTGACAGTATGCCCCCTTCTACTACCTACACCACCTAGTTTGCACGGTGGGCGCGATGGAACCTCCGGGTCAAAAGAGGAGCGTGGACATACGACTCCGGTTCCCAGGAGTCCTCAGTACTGCGATAACCCTTACAGGCCACCAAGTATTCCAGATGCCCTCGTCTATATCTGGAATCCAGAATGCGGGACACTTCATACACTTCAGGGATGGAAATGGGACGACTAGGTCGTCTGTGTCTCCTGATGGTTGGTGTGTCTGGGTCCACAGTGCGGAGAAGGGAACAATGAAACACAGGGTGTATGCGACTCAAGCTTTTTGGGAGTTTAAGTCTAAAGGTCACCGGATTGATTTTTTGAGTGATCTCAAAAGGCCCAAGATAGCGAGGAGACAGCTTGATTGGGTGTGCCCAACGAGGTAAATATCTAGTGGATAGCCAGACCCAATCGCCCTCCTTCTACTGCGGGCAGGGCAGGCGATGACGGTCATCCTGAGCCTTGTACCGCTCTCGTGCCATAGACAAACTGTGCTGGGCAGTTTTATGGGTGGTGGCTATCTCTGTCAGGGTAGATTCAATGGTGGGTATGTTGGTGGGGGAATTGAACACAGGAAGTATACCCCGTGGATGTAACCCATAAGTACAAAAAAAAGGACTGAGACCCGTAGCGGAATGGATTGTGTTGTTAAAGGTGAATTCTGCAGTGAGCAGAAGGGCCACCCAGTTGTCTTGATAGAGATTAATGTAACACCTAAGATATTGTTCAAGAGTAGCGTTAAGTCGTCCTGTCTGGTCGTTTGTCTGAGGATGGAATCCAGACGACAAGGCCCTTTCTATCCCCAATCGTTGACACAAGGCAGCCCAAAACCGGGACATGTACTGACTACCTCTGTCCGAAATAATCTTGTTAGGTAGACCATGTAACCAAAATATGTCTTTGAGGAAGACATCTGCCATCTCAGAAGCTGAAGGGACACCAAGTAGTGGGGAAAAATGAGCTAGCTTGGTAAATGAGTCCACCGTGACCATAAGCCAAGTAGAACCTTGGGACAAGGGCAAATCGACAATAAAATCCGTCAAAATCTGGGACCAAGGCTTGGTGGGTTGTTCTAATAAGCCTAAAGGTTTACTAGTAGGATTCTTGTTCTTAGCACAGACCAGATAGGATCTGCAATATTTCTTAACATCATAAAGAAGGGATGGCCAAAAGAAAGAACGAGAGACAAGCTCGAAGGTACCCCTTTCCCCCAGTGGCCCGTGGTGGCATGGTCATGACACCACCCTAAGATCTTCATTTGCAGAGCTCGAGTAGGGACGAACAGCCTCCGACTAACCAACAACAAACCATCTGACCATTGGATATGATAGTGTTTTTTCTGAGGTACCGCCGCTTCATGTTCAGGAGTGGTGACAGTCCTGACCTCCTGTAGGAAAGAAGAGACCGTTCCAACGATCTTGTTCCGTGGAAAAAGGTATTCTGTGAGGGGGACAGAACGTACCTCAGGGGTGTCTCGCCTAGACAAAGCATCCGCCAGGCCATTTTGTGTGCCAGGTATATAAGTGATGGAGAAGTCGTACTGACTAAAGAAGTGAGCCCAGCATGCCTGCCTGGAATTAACACATTCCATTCCCCGGAGGATCTTCAGGTTCTTGTGGTCGGTGCGGAGAACAAACGGATGGGCGCTTCCTTGTAGCAAGTGTCTCCACCCTTCGCAGGCGGTTTTTAGAGCTAGCAACTCTTTCTCAATCAAAGAGTAGTTCTTTTGACTCACAGACAGAGTCTTTGAGAGGTAGGCCACAGGGTGCTCTTTACCCTTCCTTTCCTGGAGGAGAACTGCCCCTAGTGCTCCGACGGAGGCGTCTGCTTCTACTATAAAAGGTTTGGTTCAGTCTGGCTGACACATTACCGGGGCGGAACAAAACATATTCTTCAGACAAACAAAGGCATGTTCTGCTTGGTCCGTCCATTTAAAGGGTTTGGTCTCTTTCTTGAGTAGAGCAGTTATGTGCAACACTATCTGAGAAAAGTGAGCAATAAACTTCTGATAGAAGTTTGCCAGACCTAAGAACCTCTGAACATCTTTCAGTGAGGCGGGAGTGGGGCATTCTAGGATGGCAGAAACCTTCTTCGGGTCCATGGTGATTCCCTCCTTAGAAAGAACATATCCTAGATATTGGTATTACCCAAATTGTTCGAACACAATTGTTCGAATTACCGAATTGACCGAAAATCAAGGGTCCGAATTGACCTTTGCACAATGGACCGCACACATATATATATATATATATATATTTATATATATAATGGGGGTTGCGGGGGGAATGTAACAATTGACCTTCACAATTCAGTCAATTGTGCAAAGGTCAATTGTAATTCGAACAATTGTAGTTCGAACAATTCGTATACATTCGGAATGCTGTCTTCCACTCATCCCCTTCGCGAATGCGGAGGAGATGATAGGCACTCTGCAGGTCCAACTTTGAAAGGACAGAAGCAACCTGAACAGCCTCGAGAATGTCCGTGATGAGGGGCATGGGGTAACGGTCTCTAATTGTGACCTTATTCAGACCCTGATAATAGATATAAGGCCTCAACTCTGAGGAATTGCGTTTGGGTATAAAGAATAACGACGTCCCCGCAGGGGATTTTGATGGCTGTATGAGGTCGTTGATCAAATGAGAGTCCAGATAGGTTCGAAGAGCCTTCTTTTCCGTGATGGACAAGGAAAACATGCGCCCGAAAAGAACTAAATCATGTGGTACCAGATCAATAGCGCATCCTCAGGGTGGTGTGGAGGCAGGTCCAGGATAGTCTTATTGCTAAATACCTCTTGGAACTAAGTGAGTTCTGATGGAATGCAGCAAACATCACAAGCATTGATTGCTCTGGAGAGAGGATTCTCAGGGTTTCCTTTAGTTGGGTGGGCAGACAATTAAGCTTGCAGTATGCAGATTCGAAAGCCATCGTGTTTCTAGACCAGTCGATGACCGGGTTATGCTTCCTCAACCAGGGAATGCCAAGTATCACTGGGAAATGAACAGCCCGGATGAGATCGAACTTTAACAGTTCCGAGTGTTGCAAAACCGTCACAGTAATATTTTCCGTGGAATGGGTTATGGAGCCGGAGGACAGAGGGTAGCCATCCACACCCTCCACCTTTTGTGCATCTTCACGCTGCACGAATGAGAGTCGTTGCTTGCCTGCCCATATGGTGTCCATGAAGACTCCTGCGGCCCCACAGTAAATGAGGTCCTTGGTGTTAAGTAGCTTTTGCTGTGTCTCCAACTGTATCGAGACCAAAATTAAGCGAGAGTCCATCGTTTCAGACTGAGGGGCTATGGTCAAGGTAACATAGGGACTGGGAGCTAGACCTCGGCAACTCGTCCCCATCAGGTCCGAGGTCTGTCGTTTCCCGCCCGCCGGGGTGGAACTTCAGGACAGTTGCGGAGAAGATGGGTACTGGATCCACAGTACATGCAAAGCACTGTATCACAATGTCGCTTCCTTTTTTCAGGTGTCAGGGGGGCCCGCACTGACCAGATCTGCATGGGTTCTTCCTTATTAGTGGGTGTAGGTATAGGAGGTAGAGGAGAGGCTGCTGGAGTCTGAGTGACCGGGGTCCTATGTTTTCTCCTTTCAGCTCGTTGTTCGCTCAAACGATACTCAATCTGTAGAAAAATGGACATCAGATCCGTAAGGGTGGTAGGGCGAGCAATGCGAGCCAACTCATCCTTTATCTCCTCCTTCAAGCCACGACGGAAGATTGTGTACTGCGCTAGTTCTGGCCACCCTGCATCTGTGGCAAGGCACTTAAAGGTGGAAATGTAAGAGAGTAAGTCACTAGTCCCTTGCTGGACATCTAGAAGCTCTTCAGCAGCCACATGAGTGATCTCTGGTTGCTCAAACGTCTGTCTAATCAATGTCAAAACAGCCCCATGGTCTTGGAGCATGGGATTATAGTTGGTAACAAGTGGGGTAGCCCAAGCCAGGGCATTTCCAGTCATGTTCGAAATAATAAATCCCACTTTGGTATGATCACTGATGTAGGTGTGGGGACGGAAAGCAAAATATATTGCGCAGGCTTCCAAAAACTCTTTCAAGCGTTTTGGGGTTCCATCATATTTGCCCGAAGACAAAGCCATTGGAGGCAGATCAGTCTCCCGGGTTTCTCGATTGGAAACCAGCTGTCTTAATCCAGCGTTCTCTGCTTTAATGTTTTTCAGTTCCACATTCATCCCTTGAACTGCTGTGACCAGGTCTTGGAACTGTTCTGGGGAAGCCATGGGTTCTGTATGGCGTTGCAATCTGTCAGTGTCGATGTAAGGTTTCCCCTGTTCTTGGTCAATCCACTCACCCTCCTCCTCACCTGTGGTCTCGTCGTCCACCTGGCGGCCAAACCTCTTCATCCACAGAGCCTTTTTTTGGTGTGTAGATAAGGTCTTCCCCGTAAGGAAGCCACCCTGACCTCAGCATAGAGAGGTCTGAGGGTGCCCTATTCTGGAACTAACAAATTAGGGGAAAAAGCCAAGCGGCATAAAAAAAACCCTCTCTATGAAATGGAGAAGAAAGAAAGAAGACAAGGAACTGCAGAGGAGGACACTGCCAGATAAAAATGAACGAGGAGGGCAATAGCTAAACAAGGAGCCAAGAAAACTTAGCTACTAGAGACCGGAAGGAACAGGAAGGTCCAACGCAGAGTACGGAACGAGAAAACTACAGCGTATTCACCCGAAAGCCTAAAGCGAATAGGTTGCAACGCATAGGCTTCCGGATTCAGCCGACGGAAAAAGCTTCCTGCGGCCGCAAGGCTGCTGGAAGCTAGACCCTCACACTAGCAACATGCCGAACATGATGGGACGTTCAATGGACCAGCTCCCTCGGCGTGTGACATAGGCGACTTTTAGCGAGAATTGAGTATGCCAATTTTCCTGCGTTGAATGGGGCCAGGCCTTGACATACTCGCCTTTGGCACTACTATGCTTTGCATTCAGAAAAGGCATAGGTGTCCCTTTGGATGGCATAGGGACCTGCTTAAACTGTTTCATGCCCATTTCTGAATACTACCTGCACCTATTATACAGGCATAAGCTGAACTGATTTTCTTTGTGGACCTGTGAGGGGAGAATAATACAAATATGATTCCACTGAGAGGGATAGACATCCACCATGCATGCACCCCATCTGTCACTATTACATTTTGGCCTTTCCCCCTACACAATAATCTTGGCATATAATCCTGACTTACATCCCATTAACCAGAAGTTGTGTTTGTTCAATTGTTTTAGACAGACGGTAGCCTATGCCGTTTATACCTCGATGTCATGCCCTAGCGGCGGTGGCGAGTATGGGATAGATGGAAATGGGTCCACCATTGCTTGTCCCTTCACGCTTCACACACCTTTCTTCGCGCGGTCTAGTTGTTTTGTGCTGCGCAGCCGCCGCCGGAACTATATCATCCAGGCAGGTCCGGCGGCAGATGCGTTGCAACGTTCCTGGATTTCTCCTGTGTTGTTACGCTCCTCCTAGTATTCCCTTAGCGGTGCTCCGCTCGCTTTTCTACCTTCTGAGCCTGTCTGTTCTCTGCTGCTCTTTCGCTTCCTTACTTTCTCTCTCTGCTTTTGTTTTCTTACGTGCGTGCTTCTGCGCGTTTTTCTGCTTGCTGCCAGCTCAGGTGTCCCTTGTTCGCTCCGGCTTTTTGTAGCCTGCCTCTCCTGCACTTACCTTCTGTTTCCTCTCTCCTGTTTGCCCTTCGTGGTCTTCGTCAGCCTTCTCCTTGATCTTGTTTCTTGTTGCTTACCTGCCTCTGTGTCCAGCACCCTCCTTGGATTTTGGTACTGGCTTCCCAGCCCGGTATTATCCTCCATGCTTTGGTACTCCCACTCGAGCCATCGTATCCTCAAGGGTCCCCCTCATTCTGATCCCACTCCTCGCTTCAATCAACTTATACCTGCTGGGGTTTTTTATGCCAAGTGGCCTTTTCCCCATTCACAGGCGGTCTCGGGAGAGGAGTCACCGATCCACTTATTATAGTGATCACAGTGGCTTCCTTCCACGACAGGCCATTCCTTTGTAAAAAAAAAAGGAACTACCAGTGCGGAAAAGGACAAAGAAGCTGGTCTCACGTGTGATATCTTCAGGTGAGGAGGAAGGGGTAGAAGGGAAGACGGATAAGTCAGAAGTAGAGGAAGATATTTCCGACCCTGCTGACACTCGACAAATATTTACCAGATTCAATTAACCTGAAATTGCCTGAGTAAAATACTAGAGAAAACTAGACAGCCTCTTTCGTGTTTTGCCACTGTACAAACTCATGCTGCTCCCTGCCCCCGAGAGGCCAGACGAAAGCCCCACTCATGGTCAACCTCCTCCTGACCACCCCGTGGAGGTATTTAAGAAGGACCCTGTACCTTTATTTACCGATGGAGAAGGCGATCGGGAGGCAGCATTCTACAACATGACAGGCCTGAGTCGTGGCAACAGAACTGTCAGAGAAACCAAATTCAGGCATCAATTTAGGGTAGTGACAAATCAGAGACAGCTTTATTTGTCTAGCAAATCAGAGGAGACCAGAAACATCTTCACCTAATGGGAACTGAAATGAACAACCTAATCCAGCCTCCAGACATCCTAATTTTGTAGGTCACTATTCAGATGACTAATTCAAAACTATGGTCTAGAACATTCCAGAAATGTTCTTCTTATTTTTATTAGGGTATTCATTCAGCGCTGACCTAGCTACGGAGGACTTTATGATCAAAGGAGGAAGAATAAGGTTAGGGAGCATAGAAACAAGGGAGTGGTTATCTAACAACAGGGGATGGAGAGTAATAGTCAACAATGCATCTACAAGTAACCAGGGGACGAAACAGTGAGGATCAGGTCACCCAGTCTCAGGTAAGGTGTGGAGTGGACAGTGTATGGATCACAGTGGTAAGAAGGAGCTACTCCTTGAAACAAAGGGTCTTGAGCTTGTTCCTGAACTGTAAAAGCGAGGGGGTGTGAATGGGGGTCACCTCTCCAGCCATACCCCACACAGCCAGTCATCCATGGAAGCACACATCCATCTGGGATCCAGAGATTAAAGGACACAGCCGGTTGGGAATTAATTTGTTTAATCACTGCTTTTTACAGCTGAAAAGGAAACTATCAATCCACTTCTGCAAACATGATGTTTGTATACAATGGCAAAAGATTACACAATAATTTATGCTAATATGAATTTAAGATTTAACATAATCTAATTGGCAATTTTTCTTAAAGGTTAAATCATCACTTGTGTCCCCTTGGACGTAAACACTTCCTGAAACACATGACTCCTTATGCAATTTAGCAAAACTAGGTAGTTTCCCAAATTTCACTAAATCATCGACATGTGTTGCAACCTTAAACCGAAAATCTGCTCTGCGTATGACCCATTTCTTCAGACTTCTTTAGCACACTGTGTTCCAAAACATAAAGAACCTATCTGGTTTTCTATTGGTTCGATTTCTTTATCCTATCTTTTCTGACTGTGAGCCAGTTTCATTTTATAAGTCACACGAGTGAGAATCAAATATTCTGCTATTTGATTTCTGCCCTCTCACTGTACCCTGGCTTTCTGCCCAACATACTCCCTTTTCTGCACACAGCACTTTTCCTGTGCTTCCAGCACTTTTTAAACGTTCATGGGAACCTGAGACCTGCAGCCACCTGTAATACAATGGCTATCTTTTGCTAACCTATGCATCAGAAATCTAGATTTTGTGTTAATGTTGTATGTAATGGAAGCATACTTTGATGTCCTGTGTTGCCCTAAGTAGGTGTGTCCAGTGTTATCTATTTCTAATGTATTTGCCTTAAATAAAGGCAGCTCAGCTGCCCCAATAGACAATACTCCTAATGTTTACAATGTTGGACAATAGAGAGGGGCATTGGCCCTAACTACCATATTTACTGGTCTGTAATCAAAAAGCAGGGGAGAGGCTGCTACTCTACATTCACCCTCGAGTCGACATGTTCGACCACATACCTGCTGTTTACCCTCCCCTGCATGCAGTGTACCTATGCATTACTTCCACGTTCCTCTACCTCGTCCCAGTACTTACCTTTGAGTATGCCCATTCTCAAAGGAACTCCTTTTATAAGCTGACCTCACAGAGGCCCCTCACCTCCCGTCCCAGGAGGTATAACCTCCCACTTACCCAACAAATGGCAGTTCTTTTGTTCATGTGGGAACTTCTGGATCCTCTCCTTGCTGGGCTTGTGAGGGGTCTACGCAGGTGATCCCCGCTTGGCGCGGCTCCTCTGCAGGGCTTGGAGTTTTGCTGGGTGTTTGGATGCCTGCCGGGCCAGTCTGTGGTGCTAGTGGGTCCTGCAGTTGTTTTCAAGTGGCCTCTGCCTGCTGGGGTGTGTCGATGGCCACCTGAATTAGTTTTCTCCTGCTCCTGGGGCTGTGGGGTTACATGCCCCACCCTGGATCTCAGATGAGTGCGGATGCTGGGGGGGTCAGTTGCAGAGCTCCCGGTCCCCCATGTTGCCCAGCTCCGGGTTGTTATCTGGCCTGGCTGCCTCTGGTGCTGCAGTGCAGTGGCCCGGCCTGTGTTGTACCGGCATCCGGGAGCCTCCATTGTGGCACCTCCTTGTTGCCGGTTGCTCCAGCTGGCATTTGTCTCTTGGGTTGCGGAGCCCCCTGGGGCGTTGGCTCTTCCCGGTTGTGGGTGTCAGTCCCGCCCCTTCCTGTTGCTTCGTGGCTGTGGTTGCCAGGCTGCTGCAGGCCTGGTTCTCCCTTGTTACTGCACCCCCACGTCGCCCTGACAACGCTTCATTGTCGGCTGGGGAGGAGGGAGTGTGCAGACTTGTTGGCCGCTGCCCCATGTAGCTCAATACTGTCTTCCCCCTTCGCCATCCTTTGTTGGGTTCCTGCACCTGGGTCTCCACGATTTGGGGGTAATGCCCTCCACTCCCCTCCACAGTGCATGGGAGGGGGACGGTGTGCTGAATGTTGGCGCATGTGTCACTGTAGTGCCGGTGGTGCGGCTCGGCCTTCCAGATCTCTCAGGAGCCGGGCACTGCTGTGTTTGCACTGGGTGTTTGGGTTGTCCCTGTTGTGGTGCCTTGGCGCTGTATAATTGTCCGGGCACCAATGAAAAAGTGGTCAGCAGTTGCAAATGGGTATTCATTCCTTTTGTGACACTGTTTGGACAGTACCCCAAGAGAAAGTTTGTGCATTTTAGAGAAACTGCATTCAGCAACACTGCTCAAAACTACTAGCCACAGAGTGAATTAACTCGTCAAACTGCCACAAATTGGCAAAAAGAAAAGTGTCCCGCCTTGTCCACCAAAACACTGGCCCACACCAGCATTTTGTGTTTTTCGTTCGGCCATGGGCCTATTGCCCTATAGGCCAGTCCGAGTCTGTTTGGTGCTGGCTTCTTTATTGGAGATGTTCAGTGCTTGGTCATCGCAATGGCGCTGCATACACTGCAATGCCATTCCCAGCTGTTTCCCATCGCCCGAGGGGCTGTGTGTGCAGCTTCAGGGCCTGAGTGTGGCACCACAGGGTAATCTTCTTAGGATGTCAGTGGTGCTTGTGCCGTGGTTGCTGGATCGGTCGCCCTGCATTAGGTCTGCACCTGCCTCCAGCCTGCTACTGGATTTCTGTAGTGCCTTGTTGTGATATGTGTTCTGGCTAGATGTGGAGGTGTTGCTGGTTGGACTACGGTTGCTATCTCCTTGGCGATGCCTGGCGGGGCTGCCTGGGCTCCTGTTGCAGGGTGTTTGCTGGCCTTGGTGGTCTGCGTAGATATGTCTCTGGGGACCGCCATATACCGATGGAATATGGAACATTTAACAATATTTTAATAGTATATTAATGTATTTCTGTTTGCAGCAGCCTCGTATGGGATTTCTGTGGTTTCTGCTTCCTTCTGCCAGGGAGGCCTTTAGCTATGCAGCTTCATGTGATGGTGGTTTTCTGCCTCTGGTCCTGGTGTTTCCAGTGGTGTTTCAGGGCTCTTTTGGTGAGTTTCAGTCCCATGGTGCTGGTTTTGGTGGCTCTTGGCCTGCCACCGTTCTTATTCCTGTCCTTCTGCTCCTGCTGGCTGCTCTGCCTTGGGTCGTCTGTCGCCGGGTGGCCTTGTGCTCTGCCATCCGGGTCTTTCTTCGGTACTGGCGCTTTGTCCCGGTGCCGTCGGGCAAGGGGGGATGGAGGTGCCCTGGCCACGGGGCTCTCCTTTCACCTCTTCGTTGCCTTTCAGTTCCTGCACACCTTGGGCCAGACTCAGCGCTTCATGGTGAAGCCCCAGCTGTCGGTCTTCCTGGCAGTGTCGCGGGCGGGGGGCTTGGTTGGGTTCCCTCTACCTGCTGGTTGCTTGTTGCCATCTACCTGTCTGCTGGTGTCCTCTAAGTTTCCTGCTGTTTGCCGTGTGGCAAGTTCACTTCCGATTCTGTGTTCTGCTGTTTGTTCTTGGGTATGCACCGCTGGTCGTCTCACAGCTATTGGCACCCCTGGCGGTGTCTTTGCACCTGAGAGGGGTTTGGGTGTTCCCATGCTTGGTTGGTTGGTTGGTCCGGGCTAGGGACCCGGTTCCAGGTGGTGGCCCTTCTTCGTCTTGGGCCAGGGTTTTTTTTTCCTCCCAATATGGCCGCGCAAGTGTTTGTTTCCATAGGGGGTTCTTGTCCTGTTACTGGTTGGTCCCCACTAGT